>NW_027182214.1:14554794-15203320 GCF_029961685.1 Aristolochia californica
GCTTACAATCCCTAAAAATTACAGACACTCCTTGGAATTATCTCTCTCTAAATTTGTGCATTGTGCTTTTCAATTTTAGATGTACTCATTTTTCTTAAATAACAACTTTGAGTTTTGGTCTCCCTTCATCTCGTAAACCCAAAATGCAAACAGATCACCACAAAATGAAAATTTTAGAGTTTATGTTATAAATAATTTTTAAAAAATAACAAATGCATGTAAAGAAAATTTATTCACACACCACAAATGAACCCAAAAGTTTTGTTGTCCAAGTTTGGGAAATTCCACTAGATCAACCCTAACAACTTGGAATTTTATAAGAATGAGATTTCTTCCAGTCATGCTTTAAAAATGGATATGCATGCTTGGAACGTGTTAAAGATGCAAATCACCTATGGATCCAAACCTTTTAATGAGAATGACAAACGCTCATTAAATTCTCAAGTGAACGTGTGGTGGGATATTTACCGGAGTCAAACAAGCCATTATTTTGCCCACTTACAAAAAGCTGACCTAACAATCGTAGACGATTGTGAAGTGATTTATCATGCGTAACAGGCTATATTACCCTAGGAAATGACTTATGGATTGGGAGTCAACACTCAGTTAGAAATCCCCCGCCTCACCCTTTTTTCGACGATTGCAAAACCTCATATATAAAAACTAAAAAGAGCTTAAAATCCATAAAAATTTCAGACACTCTTTGGAATTATCTCTCTCTACATTTGTGCATTGTGCATTTCCATTTTATAAGTTCTCTTTTTTCTTAAATCAAAACTTTGAGTTTTCGGTCTCCCTTCATCCCGTAAACCAAAAAGGCAAATAGATCACCTCAAAATGAAAATTTTAGAGTTTATGCATGGAAAAAATTTAACCCAATAAAAATGCAAGTAAAGAAAATTTATTCAAACACAACAAATGAACACAAAAGTTTTGCAGTCCATGTTTCGGAAATTCCACTACTTCACCCCTAACAACTTGGAATTTTATAAGAAAGAGATTTCTTTCACACATGCTTTAAAAATGGATATGCATGCTTGAAACGTGTTATAGATGAAAATCACCTATGGATCAAAACCTTTTGAAGAAAATGACAAACGTTCATTAAATTCTAAAGTGAACATGAGGTGGGATATTTTCCTGAGTCAAACTAGTCATTATTTTGCTCACTTATACAAAATTGACCAAACGATCATAGATGATTGTAAAGTGATTTATCATGCGTTACAGGCTATATTACCCTAAGAAATGACTTATGGATTCGGAGTCAACTTCAGTTAAAAATCCCCCGCCTCTCCTTTTTCCCGATGATTGCAAAACCTGATATATAAAAACTAAAAAGAGCTTACAATCCCTAAAAATTATAGACACTCCTTGGAATTATATCTCTCTACATTTGTGCATTGTCCATTTCCATTTTAGATGTACTCATTTTACTTAAATAAAAACTTTGAGTTTTCGGTCTCCCTTCATCTCGTAAAAAAAAATGCAAATACATCACCACAAAATGAAAATTTTAGAGTCTATTTTTGGCAAAATTTTTAAAAAATAACAAATTGAAGTAAAGAAAATTTATTCACACACCACAAATGAACCCAAAAGTTTTGCCGTCAAGGTTTGGGAAATTCCACCAGTTCAACCCTAACAGCTTGGAATTTTATAAGAAAGAGATTTCTTCCACACATGCTTTTAAAATGGATATGCATGCATGAAACGTGTTAAAGATGCAAATCACCTATGGATCAAAACCTTTTGAAGAGAATGACAAACGTTCATTAAATGTTAAAGTGAACGTGCGGTGGGATATTTTCCTGATTCAAACTAGCCATTATTTTGCCCACTTACAAAAAGCTGACCTACCGATCATAGATGATTGTAAAGTGATTTATCATGCGTTACGGGCTATATTACCCTAACAAATGACTTATAGATTGGGAGTCAACACTCAGTTAAAAATCCCCCGCCTCTCCTTTTTCCCAACGATTGCAAAACCTGATATATAAAAACTAAAAAGAGCTTAAAGTCCCTAAAAATTACAGACACTCCTTGGAATTATGTCCCTCTACAATTGTGCATTGTGAATTTCCTTTTTAGATGTACTCATTTTTCTTAAATAAAAACTTTGAGTTTTCGGTCTCTCTTAATCCCGTATATCAAAAATGCAAATAGATCACCACAAAATGAAAATTTTAGAGTTTATGTTTGGAAACAAATTTATGACAATAACAAATGTAAGTAAAGGAAATTTATTCACACACCACAAACAAACCCTAAAGTTTTGCAGTCCAAGTTTGGGAAATTCCACCAGTTCAACCCTAACAGCTTGGAATTTTATACGAATGAGATTTCTTCCACACATGCTTTAAAATTGGATATGCTTGCTTGAAACGTGTTAAAGATGCAAATCACCTGTGGATCAAAACCGTTTGAAGAGAATGTCAAACGTTCATTCAATTCTAAAGTGAACGTGCAGTGGGATATTTACTTGAGTCAAACTAGCCATTATTTTTCCCACTTAAAAAAAGCTGACCTAACGATCATAGATGATTGTAAAGTGATTTATCATGCGTTACGGGCCATATTACCCTATGAAATGACTTATGGATTGGGAGTCAACACTCAGTTAAAAATCCCCTGCCTCCCCTTTTTCTCGACGATTGCAAAACCTGATATATAAAAACAAAAAAGAGCTTACAATTCCTAAAATTACAAAGACTCTTTGAAATTATCACTCTCTACAGTTGTGCATTGTGCTTTTCCGTTTTAGATGTACACATTTTTCTTAAATAAAAACTTTGAGTTTTCGGTCTCTCTTAATCCCGTATATCAAAAATGCAAATCGATCACCACAAAATGAAAATTTTAGAGTTTATGTTTGGAAACAAATTTATGACAATAACAAATGTAAGTAAAGGAAATTTATTCACACACCACAAATGAACCCAAAACTTTTGCTGTCCAAGTTTCGGAAATTCCACTAGCTCAACCCTAACAGCTTGGAATTTTATAAGAAAGAGATTTCTTCCACACATGCTTTAAAAATGGATATGCATGCTTGAAACGTGTTAAAGATGCAAATCACCTATGGATCCAAACCTTTTAAAGAGAATGACAAACGATCTTTAAATTCTCAAGTGAACGTGCGGTGGGATATTTACTGGAGCCAGACGAGCCATTATTTTGCCTACTTACAAAAAGCTGACCTAACGATCATAGCTGATTGTAAATTCATTTATCATGCGTAACGGGCTATATTACCCTGAGAAATAACTTATGGATTGGGAGTCAACACTCCGTTAAAAATCCCACGCCTCACCCTTTTCCCGACGATAGCAAAACCTTATATATAAAAACTAAAAAGAGCTTACAATCCATAAAAATTACAGACACTCTTTGGAATTATCTCTCTTTAAATTTGTGCATTGTGCATTTCCATTTTAGAAGTTCTCTTTTTTCTTAAATCAAAACTTTGAGTTTTCGATCTCGCTTCATCCCGTAAACCAAAAAGGCCAATAGAACACCTCAAAATGAAAATTTTAGACTTTATGCATGGAAAAAATTTAAACCAATAACAAATGCAAGAAAAGAAAATTTATTCAAACACAACAAATGAACACAAAAGTTTTGCAGTCCAAGTTTCCGAAATTCCACTAGTTCAACCCTAACAGCTTGGAATTTTATAAGAAAGAAATTTCTTCCACACATGCTTTAAAAATGGATATGCATGCTTGGAACATGTTAAAGATGCAAATCACCTATGGATCAAAAGCTTTTAAAGAGAATGACAAACGCTCTTTAAATTCTCAAGTGAACGTGCGGTGGGATATTTACCCGAGTCAAACGAGCCATTATTTTGCCCACTTACAAAAAGCTGAGCTAACGATCATAATTGATTGTAAATTCTTTTATCATGCATAATGGGCTATATTACCCTAAGAAATAACTTTTGAATTGGGAGTCAACACTTCGTTAAAAATCCTCCGCCTTCCCCTTTTCCCGACGATTGCAAAACCTGATATATAAAAACTAAAAAGAGCTTACAATCCCTAAAAATTACAAACACTCCATGGAATTTATCTGTCTCTAATTTTGTGCATTGTGCATTTCCATTTTAGATGTACTCATTTTTGTTAAATAAAATCTTTGAGTTTTGGTCTCCCTTCATCCCGTAAACCAAAAATGCAAATAGATCACCACAAAATGAAAATTTTCGAGTTTATGTTATAAATTTTTTTTTAAAAATAACAAATGCATGTAATTAAAATTTATTCACACACCACAAATCAACCCTAAAGTTTTGCTGTCCAGGTTTGGGAAATTCCACCAGTTCAACCCTAACAACTTGGAATTTTATAAGAATGAGATTTCTTCCACACATGCTTTAAAAATGGATATGCATACTTGAAACGTGTTAAAGATGCAAATCACCTATGGATCCAAACCTTATAAAGGGAATGACAAACGCTCTTTAAATTCTCAAGTGAACGTGCGGTGGGATATTTACCTGAGTCAAAGGAGCCATTATTTTGCCCACTTACAAAAAGCTGCCCTAACGATCATAGGTGATTGGAAAGTGATTTATCATGCGTAACGGTCTATATTACCCTAAGAAATGACTTATGGATTGGGAGTCAACACTCATTTAAAAATCCCCTGCCTCACCCTTTTCCCGACGATTGCAAAACCTGATATATAAAAACTCAAAAGAGCTTAAAATCGACACAAATTACAGACACTCTTTGGAATTATGTCTCTCTACATTTGTGCATTGTACATTTCCATTTTAGAAGTTCTCTTTTTTCTTAAATCAAAACTTTGAGTTTTCGGTCTCCCTTCATCCCGTAAACGAAAAAGGCAAATGGATCACCACAAAATCAAAATTTTAGAGTTTATGTTTTAAATAAAAATTAAAACAAATAAATGAAAGTAAAGCAAATTTATTCACACACCACAAATGAACCCAAAAATTTTGCTATCCAAGTGTGGGAAATTCCACTAGTTCAACTCTCACAGGTTGGAATTTTATAAGAAAGAGATTTCTTCCACACATGCTTTAAAAATGGATATGCATGCTTGAAACGTGTTAAAGATGCAAATCACCTATGGAGCCAAACCTTTTAAAGAGAATGGCAAACACTCATTAAATTCTCAAAGGAATGTGCGGTGGGATATTTACGCGAGTCAAACGAGCCATTATTTTTCCCACTTACAAAAGCTGACCTAACGATCATAGATGATTGTAAAGTGATTTATCAAGCGTAATGGGCTATATTACCCTAAGAAATGACTTATGGATTGGGAGTCAACACTCAGTTAAAAATCCCCCGCCTCCCCCTTTTCCCGTCGATTGCAATACCTGATATATAAAAACTAAAAAGAGCTTACAATCCCTAAAAATTACAGACACTCTTTGGAATTATCTCTCTCTACATTTGTACATTGTGCATTTCCATTTTAGATCTACTCTTTTTTCTTAAGTCAAAACTTTGAGTTTTCTGTCTCCCTTTATCCCGTAAACCAAAAAGGTAAATAGATCACCACGAAATGAAAATTTTAGAATTTATGTTTGGAAAAAAATTAAAACAATAACAAATGTAAGTAAAGAAAATTTATTCACACATCACAAATGAACCCAAAAGTTTTGCAGTCCATGTTTGGGAAATTCCACAAGTTCAACCCTAACAGCTTGGAATTTTATAAGAGAGAGATTTCTTCCACACATGCTTTAAAAATGGATATGCATGCTAGAAACGTGTTAAAGATGCAAATCAGCTATGGATCCAAACCTTTTAAAGAGAAAGAGAAACGCTCATTAAATTCTCAAATGAACGTGCGGTGGGTTATTTACCTGAGTCAAACGAGCCATTGTTTTGCCCACTTACGAAAAGCTGACCGTTAATAGATGATTGTAAAGTGATTTATCATGAGTAACGGGCTATATTACCCTAAGAATAGAATTATGGTTTGGGCTTCAACACTAAGTTAAAAATCCCCTACCTCCCCCTTTTCCCGACGATTGTAAAACCTGATATTTAAAAACTAAAAAGAGCTTACAATCCCTAAAAGTTACAGACACTCTTTGGAATTATCTCTCTCCACATTTGTGCATTGTGCATTTCCATTTTTGAAGTTCTCTATTTTCTTAAATCAAAACTTTGAGTTTTGAGTCTCCTTTCATCCCGTAAACCAAAAAGGCAAATAGATCACCACAAAATGAAAATTTTAGAGTTTATGTTTGGAAAATATTTTAAAAAATAGCGAATGTAAGAAATAAAAATTTATTCACACACCACAAAGGAACCAAAAGTTTTGCAGTCCAAGTTTGGGAAATTCCACTAGTTGAACCCTAACAACTTGGAATTTTATAAGAAAGACATTTCTCCCACACATACTTTAAAAATGGGTATGAATGCTTGAAATGTACTAAAGATGCAAATCACCTATGGATCCAAACCTTTTAAAGAGAATGACAAACGCTCATTAAATTCTCAAGTGAACGTGCAGTGAGATATTTACGTGAGTCAAACGACCCATTATTTTGCCCACTTACAAAAAGCTGACCTAACGATCATAGATGATTGGAAAGTGATTTATCATGCGTACTGGGCTATATTACCCTAAGAAATGACTTATAGATTGGGAGTCAACCCTCAATTAAAAATCCCCCGCCTCACCGTTTTCCTGACGATTGCAAAACCTAATATATAAAAACTAAAAAGAGCTTACAATCCATAAAAATTACAGACTCTCTTTGGAATTATCTCTCTCTACATTTGTGCATTGCGCATTTCCATTTTAGAAGTTCTCTTTTTTCCTAAATCAAAACTTTGTGTTTTCAGTCTCCCTTCATCCCGTAAACCAAAAAGGGAAATAGATAACCTCAAAATGAAAATATTAGAGTTTACACAAGGAAAAAATTTAAACCACTAACAAATGCAAGCATAGAAAATTTATTCAAACACAACAAATGAACACAAAAGTTTTGCAGTCCAAGTTTGGGAAATACCACTAGTTCAACCCTAACAGCTTGGAATTTTATAAGAAAGAGATTTCTTCCACACATGTTTTAAAAATGGATATGCATGCTTGAAACGTGTTAAAGATGCAAATCACCTATGGATCCAAACCTTTTAAAGAGAACGACAAACACTCTTTAAATTCTCAAGTGAACGTCCGGTGGGATATTTACCCGAGCCAAACGAGCCATGATTTTGCCTACTTACAAGAAAACTGACCTAACGATCATAGCTGATTGTAAATTCATTTATCATGCGTAAAGGGCTATATTACCCTGAGAAATAACTTATGGATTTGGAGTCAACACTCCATTAAAAATTCCCCGCCTCACCCTTTGCGCGACGATTGCAAAACCTGATATATAAAAACTAAAAAGAGCTCACAATCCACAAAAATTATAGACACTCTTTGGAATTATCTCTCTTTACATTTGTGCATTGTGCATTTCTATTTTAGAAGTTCGCATCATCCAGTAAACCAAATAGGCAAAAAGATCACCACAACAAGAAAATTTTAGAGTTTATGTTTGGAAAAAATTTAAAACAATAAAAAATGTAAGTAATGAAAATTTATTCACACACCACAAATGAACCCAAAAGTTTTGCAGTCCAAGTTTGGGAAATTCAACTAGTTCAACCCTAACAGCTTGGAAGTTTATTAGAAAGAGATTTCTCCCACACATGCTTTAAAAATGGATATGAATGCTTGAAACGTGCTAAAGATGCAAATCACCTACGGATCCAAACCTTTTAAAGAGAATGACAAACTGTCATTAAATTCTCAAGTGAATGTGCGGTGGGATATTTACCAGAGTCAAACGAGCCATTATTTTGCCCACTTAAAAAAAGCTGACCTAACGATCATAGATGATTGGAAAGTGAATTATGATGTGTAATGGGCTACATTACCATAAGAAATGACTTATGGATTGGGAGTCAACACTCAGTTAAAAATCCCCGCCTCACCCTTTTCCCGACGATTGTAAAACCTAATATATAAAAACTAAAAAGAGCTTACAATCCATAAAAATTGCAGACACTCTTTGGAATTATCTCTCTCTACATTTGTGCATTGTTCATTTCCATTTTAGAAGTTCTCTTTTTTCTTAAATCAAAACTTTGAGTTTTCGGTCTCCCTTCATCCCGTAAACCAAAAAGGCGAATAGATCACCTCCAAATGAAAATTTGAGAGTTTATGCATGGAAAAAATTTAAAACAATACAGATGCAAGAAAAGAAAATTTATTCAAACACAACAAATGAACACAAAAGTTTTGCAGTCCATGTTTGGGAAATTCCACTAGTTCAACCCTAACAGCTTAGAATTTTACAAGAAAAACATTTCTTCCACACATACTTTAAAAATGGATATGCATGCTTCAAATGGGTTAAAGATGCAAATCAACTATGGATCCAAAGCTTTTAAAGAGAATGACAAATGCTCTTTAAATTCTCAAGTGAACGTGCGGTGGGATAATTACCCGAGTCAAAGGAGCCATTATTTTTCCCACTTACAAAAAGCTGACCTAACGATCATAGCTGATTGTAAATTTATTTATCATGCGTAATGGGCTATATTACCCTAAGAAATGACTTATGGATTGGGAGTCAACACTCTGTTAAAAATCCCCCGCCTCACCCTTTTCCTGACGATTGCAAACCCTGATATATAAAAACTAAAAAGAGCTTACAATCCATAAAAATTATAGAAACTCTTTGGAATTATCTCTCTCTACATTTGTGCATTGTGCCTTTCCATTTTAGAATTTCTCTTTTTTTTTTAAATCAAAACTTTGAGTTTTCGGTCTTGCATCATCCCGTAAAACAAAAAGGCAAATAGATCACCTCAAAATGAAAATTTTAGAGTTTATGCATGGAAAAAAAATTAAACCAATAACAAATAAAAGTAAAAAAAATTATTCAAACACAACAAATGAACACAAAAGTTTGGCAGTCCAAGTTTGGGAAATTCCACTAGTTCAACCCTAACCGCCTGGAATTTTATAAGAAAGAAATTTCTTCCACGCATGCTTTAAAAATGGATATGCATGCTTGAAACGTGTTAAAGATGCAAATCACCTATGGATCCAAACCTTTTAAAGAGAATGACAAACGCTCTTTAAATTCTCAAGTGAACGTGCGGTGGCATATTTACCCAAGTCAAATGAGCCGTTATTTTGCCCACTTTCAAAAAGATGACATAACGATCATAGTTGATTGTAAAGTGATTTATCATGCGTAACGGACTATATTACCCTAAGAAATGACTTATGGGTTGGGAGTCAACACTCAGTTAAAAATCCCCCACCTCCCCTTTTTCCTGATGATTGCAAAACCTAATATATAAAAACTAAAAAGTGCTTACAATCCCTAAAATTACAGAGACTCTTTGAAATTATCACTCTAAACATTTGTTCACTATGCATTTCCATTTTAGATGTACTCATTTTTCTTAAATAAAAACTTTGAGTTTTCGGGTAAACCAAAAATGCAAATAGATCACCACAAAATGAAAATTTAAGAGTTTATGTTTGGAAGAAATTTAAAAAAAATAACAAATATAAGTAAAGAAAATTTATTCGCACACCACAAATGAACCCAAAAGTTTTGCTGTCCAAGTTTGGGAAATTCCACTAGTTCAACCCTAACAACTTGGAATTTTATAAGAAACAGATTTCTGCCACACATGCTTTAAAAATGGATATGCATGCATGAAACGAGTTAAAGATGCAAATCACATATGGATCAAAACCTTTTGAAGAGAATGACAAACATTCATTAAATTCTAAAGTGAACGTGCGGTGGGATATTTACCTGAGTCAAACTAGCCATTATTTTGCCCACTTACAAAAAGTTGTCCTAACGATCATAGATGATTGTAAGGTGATTTGTCATGCATTACGAGCTATATTACCTTCAGAAATGACTTATGGATTGGGGTCAACACTCAGTTAAAAATCCCCCGCCTCCCCTATTTCCCGACAATTGCAAAACCAGATATATAAAAACTAAAAAGAGCTTACAATCCCTAAAAATTACAGACACTCCTTGGAATTATCTTTCTCTACATTTGTGAATTGCGCATTTCCATTTTTGATGTACTCATTTTTCTTAAATAAAAACTTCCAGTTTTGGTCTCCCTTCATCCCGTAAACCAAAAATGTTATAGATCACCACAAAATGAAAATTTTTGAGTTTATGTTCTAAAAAAGTTTTAAAAAATAACAAATGTAAGTAAATAAAATTTATTCACACACCACAAATGAACTAAAAAGTTTTGCTGTCCAAGTTTGGGAAATTTTACCAGTTCAACCCTAACAGCTTGGAATTTTATAAGAATGAGATTTCTTCCACACATGCTTTAAAAATTGATAAACATGCTTGAAACGTGTTAAAGATGTAAATCACCATTGGATTCAAACCTTTTAAAGAGAATGACAAGCGCTCTTTAAATTCTCAAGTGAACGTGCGGTGGGATATTTACCCAAGCCAAACGAGCCATTATTTTGCCTACTTGCAAAAAGCTGACCTAATGATCATAGCTGATTGTAAATTCATTGATCATGCGTGACGGGCTATATTACCCTGAGAAATAACTTATGCATTGGGAGTCAACACTCCGTTAAAAATCCCCTGCCTCACCCTTTTACCGACGATTGCAAAACCTGATATATAAAAACTAAAAAGAGTTTACAATCCATAAAAATTACAGACACACTTTGGAATTATCTCTCTTTAAATTTGTGCATTGTGCATTTCCATTTTAGAAGTTCTCTTTTTTCTAAAATAAAAACTTTGAGTTTACGATCTCGCTTCATCCCGTAAACCAAAAAGGCAAAAAGATCACCATAAAATGAAAATTTTAGAGTTTTTGTTTGGAAAAAATTCAAAACAATAACAATTGTAAGTAATTAAAATTTATTCACACACCCCAAAAGTTTTGCAGTCCAAGTTTGGGAAATTCCACTAGTTCAACCCTAACAGCTTGGAAGTTTATAAGAAAGAGATTTCGCCCACACATGCTTTAAAAATAGATATGAATGTTTGAAATGTGCTAAAGATGGAAATCACCTATGGATCCAAAGCTTTTAAAGAGAATGACAAACACTCATTAAATTCTCAAGTGAATGTGCGGTGGGATATTTACCTCAATCTAACGAGCCATTATTTTGCCCACTTACAAAAAGCTGACCTAACGATCATAGATGATTGGAAAGTGAATTATCATGGGTAACGTGCTACATTACCCTAAGAAATGACTTATGGATTGGGAGTCAACACTCGGTTAAAAATCCCCCGCCTTACATTTTTCCCGACGATTTCAAAACTCGATATATAAAAACTAAAAAGAGCTTACAATCCATAAAAATTGCAGACACTCTTTGGAATTATCTCTCTCTACATTTGTGCATTGTGCATTTCAATTTTAGAAGTTCTCTTTTTTCTTAAATCAAAACTTTGAGTTTTCGGTCTCCCTTCATCCCGTAAACCAAAAAGGCAAAAAGATCACCTCAAAATGAAAATTTTAGAGTTTATGCATGGAAAAACTTTAAACCAATAAAAATGCAAGTAATGAAAATTTATACAAATAGTACAAATGAACACAAAAGTATTGCAGTCCAAGTTTCGGAAATTCCACTAGTTCACCCCTATCAGCTTGGAATTTTATAAGATAGAGATTTCTTCCACAGATGCTTTAAAAGTGGATATGCATGCTTGAAACGTGTTAAAGCTGAACATCACCTATGGATCAAAACATTTGATGAAAATGACAAATGTTCATTAAATTCTAAATTGAACGTGCAGTGGGATAGTTTCCTGAGTCAAACTAGCCATTATTTTGCCCACTTATAAAAAGGTGACCTAACGATCATAGATAATTGTAAAGTGATTTATCATGCTATATTACCCTAAGAAATGACTTATGGATTGGGAGTCAACACTCAGTCAAAAATCCCCCGCCTCCCTTTTTTCCCGACGATTGCAAAACCAGATATATTAAAACTACAAAGAGCTTACAATCCCTAAAAATTACTAACACTCCTTGGAATTATCTCTCTATACATTTGTGCATTGTGCATTTCCCTTTTAGATGTACTCATTTTTCTTAAATAAAAACTTTGAGTTTTCGGTCTCCCTTCATCCCGTAAACAAAAAATGCAAATAGATCACCACAAAATGAAACTTTTAGAGTTCATTTTTGGAAATTTTTTTAAAAAATTACAAATGTAAGTAAAGAAAAGTTATTCACATACCACAAATGAACTCAAAAGTTTTGCTGTCCAATTTTGAGAAATTCCACCAGTTCAACCCTAACAGCTTGGAATTTTATAAGAAAGAGGTTTCTTCCACACATGCTTTAAAAATGGATATGCATGCTTGAAACGCGTTAAAGATGCAAATGACCTATGGATCGAAACCTTTTAAAGAGAATGGCAAATGCTCTGGTGAGTGAATAAATTTTCTTTACTTACATTTGTTGTTGTTTTAATATTTTTCCTTACATAAACTCTAAAATTTTCATTTTGTTGTGATTTATTTGTTATTTTTTTTACGGGAAGAATGCAGAACAAAAACTCAAAGTTTTGATTTAAGAAAAAAGTATACATCTAAAATGGAAATGCACAATGCACAAATGTAGGGAGAGATAATTCCAAAGAGTGTCTGTAATTTTTAGGGATTGTAAAATCTTTTTAGTTTTTATATATTAGGTTTTGTAATCGCCTGGAAAAGGGTGTGATAAGGGGATTTTTAACATAGTGCTGACTCCCAATCCATAAGTCATTTCTTACAAAAATATAACCCGTTACGCATGATAAATCACTTTACAATCATCTATGATAGTTAGGTCAGCTTTTTGTAAATGGGCAAAATAATGGCTTGTTTAACTCGGGTAAATATCCCACCGCACATTCACGTGAGAATTTAATGAATGTTTGTTATTCTCTTTAAAAGGTTTGGATCCATAGGTCATTTGCATCTTTAACATCTTTCGAGCAAGCATATCCATTTTTGAAACATGTGCAGAAGAAATCTCTTTCTTATAAAATTCCAAGCTATTAGGGTTGTACTATTGGAATTTCCCAAACAGGTATAACAAAACTTTTGTGTTCATTTGTGGTGTGTGAATGAATTTTCACCTATGGATCCAAACTTTTTAAAGAGAATGACAAACGCTCATTAAATTCTCAACAGAACGTGCGGTGGGATATTTAACTGAGTCAAACGAGCCATTATTTTGCCCACTAACAAAAAACTGACCTAACGATCATACATGAATGTAAAGTGATTTATGATGCTTAACGGGCTATATTACCCAAAGAAATGACTTATGCATTGGGAGTCAACACTCAGTTAAAAATCCCCCGCCTCCCCCTTTTCCCGATGATTGCAAAACCTAATATATAAAAATTAAAAAGAGCTGACAATCCCATAAAATTACAGACACTCTTTGGAATTATCTCTCTCTACATTTGTGCATTGTGCATTTCCAGTTAAGAAGTTCTCTTTTTTCTTAAATCAAAACATTAAATTTTCGCTTTCCCTTCATCCCGTAAAAGAAAAAGGCAAATAGATCACCTAAAAATGAAAATTGTATAGTTTATGCATGGAAAAAATTTAAACAATAACAAATGCAAGTAAAGAAAATTTATTCAAACACAACAAATGAACACAAAAGTTTTGTTGTCCAAGTTTGGGAAATTCCACTATTTTAACCCTACCAGCTTGGAATTTTATAAGAAAGAGATTTCTTCCACACATGCTTTAAAAATGGATATGCATGCTTGAAACTTGTTAAAGATGCAAATCACCTATGGATCCAAACCTTTTAAAGAGAATGACTAACGCTCTTTAAATTCTCAAGTGAACGTGCGGTGGGATATTTACCCGAGTCAAACGAGACATTATTTTGCCCACTTACAAAAAGCTGACCTAACCATCATAGTTGATTGTAAAGTGATTTATCATGCGTAACGGGCTATCTTACCCTAAAAAATGACTTATGGATTGGGTGTCAACACTCAGTTAAAAATCCCCCGCCTCCCCTTTTTCCCGACGATTGCAAAACTTGATATATAAAAACTAAAAAGAGCTTACAATCACAAAAAATTACAGAGACTCTTTGGAATTATCTCTCTCTACATTTCTGCACTGTGCATTTCCATATTATAAGAAAAAGATTTCTTCCACACATGCTTTAAAAATGGATATGCATGCTTCAAACGTGTTAAAGATGCATATCACCTATGGATCCAAACCTTTTGAAGAGAATGACAAACACTCTTTAAATTCTCAAGTGAACGTGCGGTGGGATATTTACCCGAATCAAACCAGACATTATTTTTCCCACTTACAAAAAGCTGACCTAACGATCATAGTTGATTCTAAAGTAATTTATCATGCGTAACGGGCTATATTACCCTAAGAAATGACTCATGGATTGGGAGTCAATACTCAGTAAAAAATCCCCCGCCTCCCCTTTTTCCCGGCAATTGCAAAACCTGATATATAAAAATTAAAAAGAGCTTACAATCACAAAAAATTATAGAGACTCTTTGGAATTATCTCTCTCTACATTTGTGCATTGTGTATTTCCATATTACACGTACTCTTTTTTCTTTAATCAAAACATTGTGTTTTCGCTTTCCCTTCATCCCGTAAACCAAAAAGGCAAATAGATCACCACAAAATGAAAAATTTACAGTTTATGTTTGGAAAAAAATTCAAACAATAACAAATGTAAGTAAAGAAAATTTATTCACACACCACAAATGAACACAAAAGTTTTGTAGTCCAAGTTTGGGAAATTCCACTAGTTCAACCCTAACAACTTGGAATTTTATAGGAAAGAGATTTCTTCCACACATGCTTTAAAAATGGATATGCATGCAGGAAACGTGTTAAAGATGCAAATCACCTATGGATCCAAACCTTTTGAAGAGAATGACAAACGCTCATTAAATTCTCAAGTGCACGTGCGGTCGGATATTTACCTGAGTCAAACGACCCATTATTTTGCCCACATACAAAAGCTGACCTAAAGATCATAGATGATTGTAATGTGATTTTTCATGCGTAACGGGGTATATTACCCTAAGAAATTACTTATGGATTGCGAGTCAACATTCAGTTAAAAATCCCCCGCCTCCCTTTTTTCCCGACGATTGCAAAACCTGATATATAAAAACTAAAAAGAGCTTACAATCACTAAAACATACAGAGACTCTTTGGAATTATCTCTTGCTACATTTTTTCATTTCGCATTTCCATATTAGACGTACTCTTTTTTTTTAATCAAAACTTTGAGTTTTCGCTTTCCCTTCTTCCCGTAAACCAAAAAAGCAAATAGATCACCACAAAATGAAAATTTTAGAGTTTAAGTTAGGAAAAAATTTAAAAAAATAACAACTGTAAGTAAAGAAAATTTATTCACACACCACAAATGAACCCAAAAGTTTTGCAGTCCAAGTTTGGGAAATTCCACTAGTTCAACCCTAACAACTTGGAATTTTATAAGAAAGAGATTTCTTCCACACATGCTTTAAAAGTGGATATGCATGCTTGCAACGTGTTAAAGATGCAAATCACCTATGGATTCAAACCTTTTAAAGAGAATGACAAACGCTCTTTAAATTCTCAAGTGAACGTGCGGTGGGAGATTTACCCGAGTCAAACGATACATTATTTTGCCCACTTACAAAAAGCAGACCTAATGATCATAGTTGATTCTAAAGTGATTTATCATGCGTAACGGGCTATATTACCCTAAGAAATGATTGATGGATTGGGAGTCAACACTTAGTTAAAAATCCCCCGCCTACCTTTTTTCCCGAGTATTGTAAAACCTGATATAGGAAAACCAAAAAGAGCTTATAATCACTAAAAAATACAGAGACTCTTTGGAATTATCTCTCTCTACATTGTGCATTTTGCATTTCCATATTATACGTACTCTTTTTTCTTTAATAAAAACTTTGAGTTTTCTCTTTCCCTTCATCTCGTAAACCAAAAAGGCAAATCAATCACCACAAAATGAAAATTTTAGAGTTTATGTTTGGAAAAAATTTCAAACAATAACAAATGTAAGTAAAGAAAATTTATTCACACACCACAAATGAACCCAAAAGTTTTGTAGTCCAAGTTTGGGAAATTCCACTAGTTCAACCCTAACATCTTGGAATTTCATAAGATAGAGATTTCTTCCACACATCCCTTAAAAATGGATATGCATGCATGAAACATGTTAATGATGAATATCATCTATGGATCCAAACCTTTTTAAGAGAATGACAAACGCTCATTAAATTCTCAAGTGCACGTGCGATGGGATATTTACCTGAGTCGAACGAGCCATTATTTTGCCCACTTAGAAAAAGCTGACCTAACGATCATAGTTGATCGTAAAGTGCTTTATCATGCGTAACGGGGTATATTACCCTAAGAAATGACTATGAATTGGGAGTCAACACTCAGTTAAAAATCCCCCGCCTCCCCTTTTTCCTGACGATTGCAAAACCTGATATATAAAAACTAAAAAGAGCTTACAATCACTAAAAATTACAGAGACTCTTTGGAATTATTTCTCTCTACATTTGTGCATTTTGCATTTCCATATTCTTTTTTCTTTAATAAAAACTTTGAGTTTTCTCTTTCCCTTCTTCCCATAAACCAAAAAGGCAAATAGATCACCACAAAATGAAAATTTTAGAGTTTATGTTTGGAAAAATTTTTAAAAAATAAAAAATGTAAGTACAGAAAATTTATTAACACCCCACAAATGAACCCAAAAGTTTTGCAGTGCAAGTTTGGGAAATTCCACTAGTTCCACCCTAACAGCTTGGAATTTTATAAGAAAGAGATTTCTTCCACACATGCTTTAAAAATGGAAATCATGCTTGAAACATGTTAAAGAAGCAAATCACCTATGGATCCAAATCTTTTAAAGAGAATGACAAATACCCATTAAATTCTCAAGTGAACGTGTGGTGGGATATTTACTCGAGTCAAACGAGCCGTTATTTTTCCCACTAACAAAAAGCTGACCTACGATCATAGATGATTGTAAAGTGATTTATCATGCGTAACGGGCTATATTACCTTAAGAAATGAGTTACGGATTGGGAGTCAACACTCAGTTAAAAATCCCCCGCCTCCCCTTTTTTCCGACGATTACAAAACCAGATATATATAAACTAAAAAGAGCTTACAATCCCTAAAAATTACAGACACTCCTGGGAATTATATCTCTCCACATTTGTGCATTGTGCATTTCAATTTTAGATGTACTCATTTTTGTTAAATAAAAACTTTGAGTTTTCGGTCACCCTTCATCCCATAAACCAAAAATGCAAATAGATCACCACAAAATGAAAATTTTAGAGTTTATTTTTGGAAAAAATTTAAAACAATAACAATTTATTCACACTCCAAAAATGAACCCAAAAGTTTTGTTGTCCAAGTTTGGGACATTCCACTAGTTGAACCCTAACAACTTGGAATTTTATAAGGAAGTTATTTCTTCCACACATGCTTTAAAAATGGATACGAATGCTTTAAACGTATTAATGATGCAAATAACCTCTGGATCCAAATCTTTTAAGTAGAATGACAAACGCTCATTAAATTCTAAAGTGAATGTGCGGCGGGATATTTACCTGAGTCAAACGAGCCATTATTTTGCTCACTTACAAAAAGCTGACCTAACGATCATAGATGATTGTACAGTGATTTATCATGTGTAACGGGTTATATTACCCTAAGAAATGACTTATGGATTGGGAGTCAACACTCAGTTAAATATCCCCCGTCTCCCCTTTTTCCCGACGATTGCAAAACCTGATATATAAAAGCTAAAATGAGCTTACAATCCCTAAAAATTATAGAGACTCTTTGGAATTATCTCTATCTTCATTTGTGCATTGTACATTTCCTTTTTAGATGTACTCTTTTTTCTCTAATCAAAACTTTGAGTTTTCACTTTTCCTTCATCCCGTAAACCAAAAAGGCAAATAGATCACCACAAAATTAAAATTTTAGAGTTTATGTTTGGAAAAAATTTAAAAAATAACAAATATAAGTAAAGAAAATTTATTCACACTCCACAAATGAACCCAAAAGTTTTACAGTCCAAGTTTGGGAAATTCCACTAGTTCAACCCAAACAGCATGGAATTTTATAAGAAAGAGATTTCTTCCACACATGCTTTAAAAATGGATATGATGCTTGATACGTGTTAAATATGCAAATCACCTATGGATCCAAACCTTTTGAAGAGAATGACAAACGCTCATTAAATTCCAAGTGAACGTGCGGTGGGATATACCTGAGTCAAACGAGCCATTATTTTGTCCACTTACAAAAAGCTGACCTAACGATGATGGATGATTGTAAAGTGATTTACCATGCGTAACGGGCTATATTACCCAAAGAAATGACTTATGGATTGGGAGTCAACACTCAGTTAAAAATCCCTCGCCTCCCCCTTTTCTCGACGATTGCAAAACCTGATATATAAAAACTTAAAAGAGCTTACAATCCCTAAGAATTACTGACACTCTTTGGAATTATCTCTCTCTACATTTGGGCATTGTGCATTTCCATTTTAGATGTACACTTTTTTCTTAAATCAAAACTTTGAGTTTTCTGTCTGCCATCTTCCCGTAAACCAAAAAGGAAAATAGATCACCACAAAATAAAAATTTTAGAGTTTATGTTTGGAAAAAAATTAGAACTATAACAAATGTAAGTAAAGAAAATTTATTCACACATCACAAATGAACCCAAAAGTTTTGCAGTCCAAGTTTGGGAAATTCCACTAAGTCAACCCTAACAGCTTGGAATTTTATAAGAAAGAGATTTCTTACACACATGCTTTAAAAATGGATATGCATGCTTGAAACGTGTTAAAGATGCAAATGACTTATGGATCCAAACCTTTTAAAAAGAATGACAAAAGCTCTTAAAATTCTCCAGTGAACGTGCGGTGGGATATTTACCCGAGTCAAACGAGCCATTATTTTGCCCACTTACAAAAGCTGACCTAACGATCATATCTGATTGTAAAGTGATTTATTATACGTAACGGGCTATATTACCCTACAAAATGACTTAAGGGATGGGAATCAACACTCAGTTAAAAATCCCCCGTCTCCCTTTTTCCTGACGTTTGTAAAACCTGATATATAAAATCTAAAAAGAGCTTACAATCCCTAAAAATTACAGAGACTCTTTGGAATTATCTCTCTCTACATTTGTGCATTGTGCATTTCCATTTAAGATGTACTCTTTCTTCTTTAACCAAAACTTTGAGTTTTCGCTTTCCCTTCATCTAGTAAACGAAAAAGGCAAATAGATCACCACAAAAAGAAAATTTTAGAGTTTATGTTTGGAAAAAAATTCAAACAATAACAAATATAAGTAAAGAAAATTTATTCACACACCACAAATGAACCAAAAAGTTTTGCAATTAAAGTTTGGGAAATTCCACTAGTTCAAACCTTACAGCTTGAAATTTTATAAGAAAGAGATTTCTTCCATACATGCTTTAAATATGGATAAGGAGGCATTAAACGTGTGAAAGATGCAAATCACCTATGGATCGAAACCTTTTCAAGAGAATGACAAACACTCTTTGAATTCTCATGTGAACGTGCGGTGGGATATTTACCCGAGTCAAACGAGCCATTATTTTGCCCACTTACAAAAAGCTGACCTAACAATAATAGATGATTGTAATGTTATTTATCATGCGTAACAGGCTATATTACCCAAAGAAATGACTTATGGATTGGGAGTCAACACTTAGTTAAAAATCCCCCGCCTACCCTTTTTCCCGAGTATTGTAAAACCTGATATAGGAAAACCAAAAAGAGCTTATAATCACTAAAAATTACAGAGACTCTTCGGAATTATCTCTCTCTACATTTGTGCATTTTGCATTTCCATATTATACGTACTCTTTTTTCTTTAATAAAAACTTTGATTTTTCGCTTTCCCTTCATCCTGTAAACCAAAAAGGCAAATCGATCACCACAAAATGAAAATTTTAGAGTTTAAGTTTGGAAAAAATTTCAAACAATAACAAATGTAAGTAAAGAAAATTTATTCACACACCACAAATGAACCCAAAAGTTTTGTAGTCCAAGTTTGGGAAATTCCACTAGTTCAACCCTAACAGCTTGGAATTTTATAAGAAAGAGATTTCTTCCACACATGCTTTAAAAATGGATATGAATGCTTTAAACGTATTAATGATGCAAATAACCTCTGGATCCAAATCTTTTAAGGAGAATGACAAACGCTCTTTAAATTCTAAAGTGAACGTGCGGTGGGATATTTACCTGAGTCAAACGAGCCATTATTTTGCCCACTTACAAAAAGCTGACCTAACTATCATAGATGATTGTACAATGATTTATCATGCGTAACGGGTTATATTACCCTAAGAAATGACTTATGGATTGGGAGTCAACACTCAGTTAAAACTCCCCTGCCTCCCCTTTTTCTTGACGATTGTAAAACCTGATATATAAAATCTAAAAAGTGCTTACAATCCCTAAAAATTGCCGAGCATCTTTGGAATTATCTCTCTCTACATTTGTGCATTGTGCATTTCCATTTTAGATGTACTCTTTTTTCTTTAATCAAAACTTTGAGTTTTCGCTTTCCCTTCATCCAGTAAACGAAAAAGGCAAATAGATCACCAAAAAATGAAAATTTTAGAGTTTATGTTTGGAAAAAATTTCAAACAATAACAAATGTAAGTAAAGAAAATTTATTCACACACGACAAATGAACCCAAAAGTTTTGTAGTCCACGTTTGGAAAATTCCACTAGTTCAACCATAACAGCTTGGAATTTCATAAGAAAGAGATTTCTTCCACACATGCCTTAAAAATCGATATGCATGCATGAAACGTGTTAATGATGCAAATCATCTATGGATCCAAACCTTTTGAAGAGAATGACAAACGCTCATTAAATTCTCAAGTACACGTGCGGTGGGATATTTACCTGAGTCTAACGAGCCTTTATTTTGCCCACTTAGAAAAAGCTAACCTAACGATCGTAGTTGATTGTAAAGTGCTTTATCATGCGTGACGGGGTATATTACCCTAAGAAATGACTATGGATTGGGAGTCAACACTCAGTTAAAAATCCCCCGCCTCCCCTTTTTCCCGACGATTGCAAAACCAGATATATAAAAACTGAAAAGAGCTTACAATCACTAAAAATTACACACACTCTTTGGAATTATTTCTCTCTAAATTTGTGCATTTTGCATTTCCATATTAGACGTACTCTTTTTTCTTTAATCAGAACTTTGAGTTTTCTCTTTCCCTTCTTTCCATAAGCCAAAAAGGCTAATAGATCACCACAAAATGAAAATTTTAGAGTTTATGTTTGGAAAAATTTTTAAAAAATAAAAAATGAAAGTACTAAAAATTTATTCACACCCCACAAATGAACCCAAAAGTTTTGCAGTCGAAGTTTGGGAAATTCCACTAGTTCCACCCTAACAGCTTGGAATATTATAAGAAAGAGATTTCTTCCACACATGCTTTAAAAATGGATATGCATGCTTGAAACGTGTTAAAAATGCAAATCACCTACGGATCCAAATCTTTTAAAGAGAATGACAAATGCTCATTAAATTCTCAAGTGAATGTGTGGTGGGATATTTACCCTAGTCAAACGAGCCATTATTTTTCCCACTAACAAAAAGCTGACCTACGATCATATATGATTGTGAAGTGATTTATCATGCGTAACGGGCTATATTACCTTAAGAAATGACTTACGGATTGGGCGTCAACACTCAGTTAAAAATCCCCGCGTCCCCCTTTTCTCGACGATTGCAAAACCAGATATATTAAAACTAAAAAGAGCTTACAATCCTTAAAAATTACAGACTCTCTTCGGAATTATCTCTCTCTACATTTGTGCAATGTGCATTTCCATTTTAGATGTACTCTTTTTTCTTTAATCAAAACTTTGAGTTTTCGCTTTCCCTTCATCCAATAAACCAAAAAGCCAAAAAGATCACCACAAAAAGAAAATTTTAAAGCTTATGTTTGGAAAAAATTTCAAACAATAACAAATATAAGTAAAGAAAATTTATTCACACACCACAAATGAACCCAAAACTTTTGCAGTTAAAGTTTGGGAAATTCTACTAGTTCAACCCTTACAGCTTGGAATTTTATAAGAAAGAGATTTCTTCCACACATGCTTTAAAAATGAATAAGGATGCATTAAATGTGTTAAAGATGCAAATCACCTATGGATCCAAACCTTTTGAAGACAATGAAAAATGCTCTTTAAATTCTCTTGTGAACGTGCGGTGGGATATTTACCCGAGTCAAACGATCCATTATTTTGCCCACTTACAAAAAGCTGACCTAACAATAATAGATGATTGTAAAGTGATTTATCATGCAAAACGGGCTATATTACCCTAAGAAATGACTTATGGATTGGGAGTCAACACTCAGTTAAAAATCCCCTGCCTCCCCTTTTTCCCGACGATTGCAAAACCTGATATATAAAAACTAAATATAGCTTCGAATCCCTAAAAATTATAGAGACTCTTTGGAATTATCTCTCACTACATTTGTGCATTGTGCATTTCCATTTTAGATGTACTCATTTTTCTTAAATAAAAACTTTGAGTTTTCGGTCTCCCTACATCCCGTAAACCAAAAATGCAAATAGATCACCACAAAATGAAAATTTTAGAGTTTATGTTTGGAAAAAATTTAAAACAATAACAAAAGTAAGTAAAGAAAATTTATTCACACACCACAAATGAACCCAAAAGTTTTGTAGTTAAAGTTTCGGAAATTCCACTAGTTCAACCTTAACAACTTGGAATTTTATAAGAAAGAGATTTCTTCCACACATGCTTTAAAAATGGATATGAATGCTTTAAACGTATTAATGATGCAAATAACCTCTGGATCCAAATCTTTTAAGGAGAATGACAAACGCTCTTTAAATTCTAAAGTGAACGTGGGGTGGGATATTTACCTGAATCAAACGAGCCATTATTTTGCCCACTTACAAAAATCTGACCTAACGATCATAGATGATTGTACTGTGATTTATCATGCGTAACGGGTTATATTACACTAAGAAATGACTTATTGATTGGGAGTCAACACTCAGTTAAAAATCCCCTTCCTCCCCTTTTTCCCGACGATTGCAAAACCTGATATATAAAAACTAAAAAGATCTTACAATCCCTAAAATTTAGCGACACTCGGTGGAATTATCTCTCTCTACATTTTTGCATTGTGCATTTCCAATTTAGATGTAGTCATTTTTCTTAAATAAAAACTTTGAGTTTTCGGTCTCCCTTCATCTCGTAAACCAAAAAAGCAAATAGATCACCACAAAATGAAAATTTTAGAGTTTATGTTTGGAAATATTTAAAACAATAACAAAAGTAAGACAAGATAATTTATTCACACACCACAAATGAACCCAAAAATTTTGTAGTTAAAGTTTGGGAAATTCCACTAGTTCAACCCTAACAGCTTGGAATTTTATAAGAAAGATATTTCTTCCACACATGCTTTAAAAATGGATATGAATGCTTTAAATGTATTAATGATGCAAATAACCTCTGGATCCAAATCTTTTAAGAAGAATGACAAACGATCTTTAAATTCTGAAGTGAACGTACGGTGGGATATTTACCTCAGTCAAACGAGCCATTATTTTGCCCACATACAAAAAGCTGACCTCATGATCATAGATGATTGTACACTGATTTATCATGCGTAACGGGTTATATTACCCTAAGAAATGACTTATGGATTGGGAGTCAACACTCAGTTAAAAATCCCCTGTCTCCCCTTTTTCCCGACGATTTCAAAACCTGATGTATAAAAACTAAAAAGAACTTACAATCCCTAAAAATTACAGAGACTCTTTGGAATTATCTCTCTCTTCATTTGTGCATTGTGCATTTCGTTTTTAGATGTACTCTTTTTTCTCTAATCAAAACTTTGAGTTTTCACTTTTCCTTCTTCCCGTAAACCAAAAAGGCAAATAGATCACCACAAAATGAAAATTTTAGAGTTTATGTTTGGAAAAAATTTCAAAAAATGACAAAAGTAAGTAAAGAAAATTTATTCACACACCACAAATGAACCCAAAAGTTTTGCAGGTCAAGTTCGGGAAATTCCACTAGTTCAACCCAAACAGCATGGAATTTTATAAGAAAGAGATTTCTTCCACACATGCTTTAAAAATGAATATGCATGCTTGAAACGTGTTAAAGATGCAAATCACCTATGGATCAAAATGCTTTAAAGAGAATGACAAACGCTCATTAAATTCTCAAGTGAACAAGCCGTGGGATATTTACCCGAGTCAAACGAGCGATTATTTTGCGCACTTACAAAAAGCTGACCTAACGATCATAGATGATTATAAAGTGATTTGTCATGCGTAAGGGCTATATTACCCTAGGAAATGATTTATGGATTGGGAGTCAACACTCAGTTAAAAATCCCCCGCCTCCCCCTTTTCCCGACAATTGAAAACCCTGATATATAAAAACTAAAAAGAGCTTACAATGCCTTAAAATTAAAGACACTCCTTGGAATTATCTCTCTCTACATTTGTGCATTATGAATTTCCATTTTAAATGTACTCATTTTTCTTAAATAAAAACATTGAGTTTTCGGTCTCCCTTCATCCCTTAAACCAAAAATGCAAATAGATCACCACAAAATGAAAATTTTAGAGTTTATGTTTGGAAAAAATTTCAAACAATAACAAATGTAAGTAAATAAAATTTATTCACACACCACAAATGAACCCAAATGTTTTGCAGTCCAAGTTTGGGAAATTCCACTAGTTCAACCCTTACAGCTTGGAATTTTATAAGAAAGAGATTTCTTCCACACATGCTTTAAAAATGGATATTCATGCTTGAAATGTGTTAATGATGCAAATAACCTATGGATCCAAATCTTTTAAAGAGAATGACAAACGCTGATTAAATTCTCAAGTGAACGTGCGGTGGGATATTTACCCGAGTCGAACGAGCCATTATTTTGCCCACTTAAAAAAAGCTGACCTAACGATCATATATGATTCTAAAGTGATTTATCATGCGTAACGGGTGATATTACCCTAAGAAATTATTTATGGATTGGGAGTCAACACTCAGTTAAAAATCCCCCGCCTCCACTTTTTCCCGATGATTGCAAAACCTGATATATAAAAACTAAAAAGAGCTTACAATCACTAAAAATTACAGAGAATCTTTGGAATTATCTCTCTCTACATTTGTGCATTTTACTTTTGCATATTAGACGTACTCTTTTTTCTTTAATCAAAACTTTGAGTTTTCGCTTTCCCTTATTCCCGTAAACCAAAAAGGCAAATAGATCACCACAAAATGAAAATTTTAGAGTGTATGTTAGGAAAAAATTTAAAATAATAATAAATGTAAGTAAATAAAATTTATTCACACACCACAAATGAACCCAAAATTTTTGCAGTCCAAGTTTGGGAAATTCCACTAGTTCAACCCTAACAACTTGGAATTTTTTAAGAAAGAGATATCTTCCACATATGCTTTAAAAATGGATATGCATGCCTGAAACGTGTTAAAGATGCAAATCACCTATGTATCCAAATCTTTTAAAGAGAATGACAAACGTTCATTAAATTCTCAAGTGAACGTGTGGTGGGATATTTACCCGAGTCAAACGAGCCATTATTTTTCCCACTAACAAAAAGCCGACCTAACGATCATAGATGATTGGAAAGTGATTCACCATGCGTAACGTGCTATATTACCTTAAGAATTGACTTACGGATTGGGAGTGTACACTCAATTAAAAACCCTCGCCTCCTTTTTTTCCTGACGACTGCAAAACCTGATATATAAAAACTAAAAAGAGCTTACAATCCCTAAAAATTATAGACACTCCTTGGAATTATCTCTCTGTACATTTGTGCGTTGTGCATTTCAGTTTTAGATGTATTCTTTTTTCTTAAATAAAAACTTTGAGTTTTCGGTCTACCTTCATCCCGTAAACAAAAAATGCAAATAGATCACCACAAAATGAAAATTTTAGAGTTTATGTTTGAAATTTTTTTTAAAAAATAACAAATGTAATTAAATAAAATTTATTCACACACCACAAATGAACCCGAAAGTTTTGCAGTCCAAGTTTGGGAAATTCCACCAGTTCAACCCTAACAGCTTGGAATTTTATAAGAACGAGATTTCTTCCACACACGCTTTAAAAATGGATATGCATGCTTGAAACGTGTTAAAGATGCAAATTACCTATGGATACAAACCTTTTAAAGAGAATGACAAACGCTCATTAAATTCTCAAGTGAACATTCAGTGGGATATTTACCCGAGTCAAACGAGCCATTATTTTGCCCACTAACAAAAGCTGACATAACGATCATAGATGATTGTAAAGTGATTTATCATGTGTAACGGGCTATAATACCCTAAGAAATGACTTATGGATTGGGAGTCAACACTCAGTTAAAAATCCCCCGCCACCCCCTTTTCCCGACGATTGCAAAACCTGATATATAAAAACTAAAAAGAGCTTACAATCCAAAAAAAAAAAAAAAGTCACTCTTTGGAAGTATCTCTCGATACATTTGTGCATTGTGCATCTCCATTTTAGATGTACTCTTTTTTCTTAAATCAAAACTTTGAGTTTTCTGTCTCCCTTCATCCCCTAAACCAAAAAGGCAAATAGATCACCACAAAATAAAATTTTAGAGTTTATGTTTGGAAAAAATTTAATACAATAACAAATGTAAGTAAAGAAAATTTATTCACACATCACAAATGAACCCAAAAGTTTTTCTAGTCCAAGTTTGGGAAATTCCACTAGTTCAACCCTAACAACTTGCAATTTTATACGAAAGAGATTTTTTCCACACATGCTTTAAAAATGTATATGCATGCTTCAAACGTGTTAAAGATGCAAATCACCTATGGATCCAAACCTTTTAAAGAGAATGACAAACACTCATTAAATTCTCAAATGAACGTGCGGTAGGATATTTACCTGAGTCAAACGAGCCATTATTTTGCCCACTTACAAAAAGCTGACCTAATGATCATACATAATTGTAAAGTGATTTTTCATGCGTAACAGGCTATATTACCCTAAGAAATGACTTATGGACTGGGAGTCAACACTCAGTTAAAAATCCCCTGCCTCCCCCTTTTCCCGCCGATTGCAAAACTTGATAAATAAAAACTAAAAAGAGCTTACAATCCCTAAAAATTACAGACACTCTTTGGAATTATCTCTCTCTACATTTGTGCATTGTGCATTTCTATTTTAGAAGTTCTCTTTTTTCTTAAATCAAAACTTTGAGTTTTCGGTCTCCCTTCATCCCGTAAACCAAAAAGGCAATAGGTCACCACGAAATGAAAATTTTAGAGTTTATGTTTGGAAAAAATTTAAAACAATACCAAATGAATGTAATGAAAATTTATTCACACACCACAAATGAACCCAAAAGTTTTGCAGTCCAAGTTTGGGAAATTCCACTAGTTCATCCCTAACAGCATGGAATTTTATAAGAAAGAGATTTCTTCCACACATGCTTTAAAAATGTATATGCATGCTTCAAACGTGTTAAAGATGCAAATCACCTATGGATCAAAATCTTATAAGGTGAATGACAAACGCACATTAAATTCTTAAGTGAACGTGCAGTGGGATATTTACCCGAGTCAAACAAGCCATTATTTTGCCCAGTTACAAAAAGCTGACCTAACGATCATAGATGGTTGCAAAGTGATTTATCATGCGTAACGGGCTATATTACCCTAAGAAATAATTTATGGATTGGGAGTCAACACGCTGTTAAAAATCCCCCGCCTCCCCCTTTTCCCGACAATTGAAAACGCCGGTATATAAAAACTAAAAAGAGCTTACAATCCCTAAAAATTACAGACACTCCTAGGAATTATCTCTCTCTACATTTGTGCATTGTGCATTTGCATTTTAGATGTACTCATTTTTCTTAAATAAAAACTTTGAGTTTTCGGTCACTCTTCATCACGTAAACAAAAAATGCAAATAGATCACCACAAAATGAAAATTTTAGAGTTTATGTTTGGATAAAATTTAAAACAATAACAAATGTAAGTAAAGAAAATTTATTCAAACACCACAAATGAAGCCAAAAGTTTTGTTGTCCAAGTATGGGAGATTCCATCAGTTCAACCCTAACAGCTTGGAATTTTATAAGAAAGATATTTCTTCCACACATGCTTTAAAAATGGATATACATGCTTGAAACGTGTTAAAGATGCAAACGAGCCATTATTATGTCCACTTACAAAAAGCTGACCTAACGATCAAAGTTGATTGTAAAGTGATTTATCATGCGTAACGGGCTATATTACCCTAGGAAATGACTTATGGGTTGCGAGTCAACACTCAGTTTATAATCCCTCGCCTCCCCTTTTTCTCGACGATTGCAAAACCTGATAAATAAAAACTAAAAAGAGCTTACAATCTCTAAGAATTATAGAGACTCTTTCGAATTATCTCTCTCTACATTTGTGCGTTGTGCATTTCCTTTTTAGATGTACTCTTTTTTATTTAATGAAAACTTTGAGTTTTCGCTTTCCCTTCATCCCGTAGACCAAAAAGGCAAATAGATCACCACAAAATGAAAATTTTAGAGTTTATGTTTGGAAAAAATTTAAAACAATAACAAATGTAAGTAAAGAAAATTTATTCACACACCACAAATGAACCGAAAATTTTTGCAGTCCAAGTTTGGGAAATTCCACTAGTTCAACCTTAACAGCTTGGAATTTTGTAAGAAAGTGATTTCTTCCACACATGCTTTAAAAATGGATATGCATGCTTGAAACGTGTTAAAGATGCAAATCACCAATGGATCCAAACCTTTTAAAGAGAATGACAAACACTCATTAAATTCTCAAGTGAACATGCGGTGGGATATTTACCTGAGTCAAACGAGCCATTATTTTGCTCACTTACAAAAAGCTGACCTAACGATCATAGATGATTGTCTCATGATATATCATGCGTAACGGACTATATTACCGTAAGAAATGACTTATGGATTGGGAGTCAACACTCAGTTAAAAATCCCCCGCCTCCCTTTTTCCTGACGATTGCAAAACCTGATATATAAAAACTAAAAATAGATTACAATCCCTAAAAATTACAGACACTCTTTGGAATTATCTCTCTCTACATTTGTGCATTGTTCATTTCCATTTTAGAAGTTCTCCTTTTTCTTAAATTAAAACTTTGAACTTTTGGTCTCCCTTCATCCTGTAAACCAAAAAGGCAAATACATCACCTCAAAATGAAAATTTTAGAGTTTATGCATGGAAAAAATTTAAACCACTCACAAATGAAAATAAAGAAAATTTATTCTAACACCACAAATGAACACAAAAATTTTTCAGTCCAAGTTTGGGAAAATCCACTAGTTCAACCCTAACAGGTTGGAATTTTATAAGAAAAAGATTTCTTCCATACATGGTTTAAAAATGGATATGCTTTCTTGAAACGTGTTAAAGATGCAAATCTCCTATGGATCCAAACCTTTGGAAGAGAATGACAAACGCTAGTTAAATTCACAAGTGAACGTGCGGTGGGATATTTACCCGAGTCAAACGAGCCATTATTTTGCCCACTTACAAAAAGCTGACCTAACGATAATAGTTGTTTGCAAAGTGATTTATCATGCGTAACGGGATATATTACCCTAAGAAATGACTAATAGGTTGGGAGTCAACATTCAATTAAAAATCCCCCGCCTCCCCTTTTTCCCGATGATTGCAAACCTGATAAATAAAAACTAAAAAGAGCTTACATTTCATAAAAATTACAGACACTCCTTGGAATTATCTCTCTCTACATTTGTGCATTGTGCATTTCCATTTTAGATGTACTATTTTTTCTTTAATCAAAACATTGAGTTTTTGTTCTCCCTTCATCCCATAAACCAAAAAGGCAAATAGACCACCACAGAATAAAAATTTTAGAGTTTATGTTTGGAAAAAAATTATTCACACACCACAAATGAACCCAAAAGTTTTGAAGTCCAAGTTTGTGAAATTCCTCTAGTTCAACCCTAACTGCATGGAATTTTATAAGAAAGAGATTTCTCCCACACATGCTCTAAAAATGGCTATGAATGCTTGAAACGTGCTAAAAATGAAAATAAACTATGGATCCAAACCTTTTAAAGAGAATGAAAAACGCTCATTAAATTCTCAAGTGAACATGCGGTGGGATATTTACCTGAGTCAAACGAGCCATTATTTTGCCCTCTTACAAAAAGCTGACCTGACGATCATAGATGATTGTAAACTGATTGATCATGCGTAACGGGCTATATTACCCTAAGAAATGACTTATGGATTGGGAGTCAACACACAGTTAAAAATCCCCCGCCTCCCCCTTTTCCCAATGATTGCAAAACTTGATATACAAAAACTAAAAAGAGATAAAAAATCTTAAAAATTAAAGACACTCTTTGGAAATATCTCTCTCTGCATTTGTGCATTGTACATTTTCATTTTAGAAGTTCTCTTTTTTCTTAAATCAAAAGTTTGAGTTTTCGGTCTCCCTCAATCCCCGTAAATGAAAAAGGCAAATAGATCACCTCAAAATGAAAGTTTTAGAGTTTATGCATAAAAAAAATTTAAGCTAATAACAAATGCAAGTAAAGAAAATTTATTCAAACACAACAAATGAACAAAAAAGTTTTGCAGTCCAAGTTTGGGAAATTCCACTAGTTCAACCCTAAAAGCTTGGAATTTTATTAGAAAGAGATTTCCTCCACACATGTTTTAAAAATGGATATGCATGCTTGAAACGTGTTAAAGATGCAAATCACCTATGGATCCAATCCTTTTAAAGAGAATGACAAACACTCTTTAATTTCTCAAGTGAACGTGCGGTGGGATATTTACCAGAGTCAAACAAGACATTATTTTGCCCACTTAAAAAAAGTTGACCTAACGATCATAGATGATTGTAGATTGATTTATCATGCGTAACGGGCTATATTACCCTAAGAAATGACTTATGGGTTGGGAGTCAACACTCAGTTAAAAATCCCCCGCCTCCCCTTTTTCCCGTCGATTGCAAAACCTGATATATAAAAACTAAAAAGAGTTTACAATCCCTAAAAATTACAGAGACTCTTTGGAATTATCTCTCTCTACATTTGTACATTGTGCATTTCCATTTTAGTTGTACTCGTTTTTCTTTAATCAAAACTTTGAGTTTTCACTTTCCCTTCATCCCGGAGACCAAAAAGGCAAATAGATCACCACAAATAGAAAATTTTAGAGTTTATATTTGGAAAAAATTTCAAACAATAAAAAATGTAAGTAAAGAAAATTTATTCACACACCACAAATGAACCCAAAAGTTTTGCAGTCCAAATTTGGGAAAATCCACTAGTTCAACCCTAATAGCTTGGAATTTTATAAGAAAGAGATTTCTTCCATTCATGCTTTAAAAATGGATATGCATGCTTGAAACGTGTTAAAGATGCAAATCTCCTATGGATCCAAACCTTTTTGTAGAGAATGACAAACACTATTTAAATTCACAAGTGAACGTGTGGTGGAATATTTACCCAAGTCAAATGAGCAATTATTTTGCCCACTTACAAAAAGCTGACCTAATGATAATAGTTGTTTGTAAAGTGATTTATCATGCGTCACGGGCTATATTACCGTAAGAAATGATTTATGGGGTGGTAATCAACACTCAGTTAAAAATCGCCGGCCTACCCTTTTTCTCTACGATTGCAAAACCAGATAAATAAAAACTAAAAAGAGCTTACAATGCCTAAAAATTACAAAGACTCTTTAGAATTATCTCTCTCTACTTTTGTCCATTGTGCATTTCCATTTTAGATGCACTCTTTTTTCTTTAATCAAAACTTTGAGTTTTCGCTTTCCCTTCATCCCGTAAACCAAAAAGGCAAATAGATCACCACAACTTGAAATTTTAGAGTTTATGTTTGGTAAAAATATAAAACAATAACAAATGTAAGAAAAGAAAATTTATTCACACATGACAAATGAACCCAAATGTTTTGCAGTCCAAGTTAGGGAAATTCCACTTGATCAACCCTCACAGCTTGGAATTTTATAAGAAAGAGATTTCTTCCACACATGCTTTAAAAATGGATATGCATGCTTGAAACGTGTTAAAGATGCTAATCTCCCGCGGATCCAAACCTTTTAAAGAGAATGACAACTGCTCAATAAATAGTCAAGTGAACGTGAGATATGATATTTATCTGAGTCGAACGAGCCATTATTTTGCCCACTTACAAAAACCTGACCTAACGATCATAGATGATTGTAAAGTGATTTATCATGCGTAACGGGCTATATTACCCCAACAAATAACTTATGGGTTGGGAGTCAACACTGAATTAAAAATCCCCCGCCTCCCCCTTTTCCCGATGATTGCAAAACCTGATATATAAAAACTAAAAAGACCTTACAATCTCTAAAAATTACAGACACTCTTTGGAATTATCTCTCTTTACATTTGTGCATTGTGCATTTCCATTTTAGATGTACTTTTTTGTCTTTAATCAAAACTTTGAGTTTTCGGTCTCCCTTCATCCCATAAACCAAATAGGCAAATAGATTACCTCAAAATGAAAATTTTAGAGTTTATGCATGGAAAAAATTTAAACTAATAACAAATGCAAATGAAGAAAATTTATTCAAACATCACAAATGAACCCAAAAGTTTTGCTTTCCAAGTTTGAGAAATTCCACTAGTTTAACCCTAATAGCTTGGAATTTTAAAAGAAAGAGATTTCTTCCACACTTGCTTTAAAAATGGATATGCAGGCATTAAATGTGTTAAAGATGCAAATCACCTAGGGATCGAAACCATTTTAAGAGAATGACAAATGCTCATTAAATTCTCAAGTGAATGTGTGGTGGGATATTTACCCGAGTCAAACGAGCCATTATTTTGCCTACTTACAAAAACCTGACCTAACGATCATAGATGATTGTAAAGTGATTTATCATGCATAACGGGCTATTTTACCCAAAGAAATGACTTATGGATTGGGAGTCAACACTCAATTAAAAATCCCCCCCCCCCCCCCCTCCCCTTTTCCCGACGATTGCAAAACCTAATATATAAAAACTAAAAAGAGCTTACAATCCCTAAAAATTACAGACACTCATTGGAATTATCTCTCTCTACATTTGTGCAATGTGCCTTTCCATTTTAGATGTACTCTTTTATCTTTAATCAAAACTTTGAGTTTTCGGTCTCCCTTCATCCCGTATACCAAATAGGCAAATAGATCACCACAAAATGAAAATTTTAGAGTTTATGCATAGAAAAAATTTAAACCAATAACAAATGCAAGGGAAGAAAATTTATTCGAACACAACAAATGAGCACAAAAGTTTTGCTTTCCAAGTTTGAGAAATTCCACTAGTTCAACCCTAACAGCTTGGAATTTTATAAGAAAGAGATTTCTTCCACAGATGCTTTAAAAACTGATATGCATGCTTGAAACGTGTTGAAGATGCAAATCACCTATGTATCCAAACCTTTTAAGGAGAATGACAAATGCTCAAAAAATTCTCAAGTGAACGTGCGGTGGGATATTTACCTGAGTCAAACGAGCCATTATTTTGCCCACTTACAAAAACCTGACCTAATGATTATAGATGATTGTAAAGTGATTTATCTTGCGTAACGGGCTATATTATCCTTAGAAATGATTTATGGATTGGGAGTCAACACTCAGTTAAAAACCCCGGCTCCCCCTTTTCCCGACAATTGAAAACCCTAATATATAAATACTAAAAAGAGCTTATAATCCCTAAAAACTACAGACACTCCTTGGAATTATATCTCTCATTATTTTTGCAATGTGCATTTCCATTTTAGATGTACTCATTTTTTTTAAATCAAAACTTTGCGTTTTTGGTCTCCTTTCATCCCGTAAACCAAAAAGGCAAATAGATCACCACAAAATGAAAATTTTAGAGTTTATGTTTGGAAAAAATTTAAAAAAATTACAAATGTAAGTAAAGAAAATTTATTCACACACCACAAATGAACCCAAAAGTTTTGCAGTCCAAGTTTGGGAAATTCCACCAGTTCAACCCTAACAGCTTGGAATTTTATAAGAAAGAGATTTCTTCCACACATGCATTAAAAATGGATATGCATGCTTGAAACGTGTTAAAGATGCAAATCACCTATGGATCCAAATCCTTTAAAGAGATTGACAAATGCTCCTTAAATTCTCAAGTGAACCTGCTATGGGATATTTACCTAAATCAAACGAGACATTATTTTGCCCACTTAAAAAAAGCTGACCTAACGATTATAGATGATTGTAAAGTGATTTATCATGCGTAACGGGCTATATCACCCAAAGAAATGACTTATGGATAGGGAGTCAACACTCAATTAAAAATCCCCCGCCTCCCCCTTTTCGCGACAATTATAAAACCTCATATATAAAAAATAAAAAGAGCTTACAATCCCTAAAAATTACAGGGACTCTTTGGAATTATCTCTCTTTACATTTTTGCATTGTGCATTTCCATTTTAGATGGACTCTTTTTTCTTCAATTAAAACATTGAGTTTTCAGTCTCCCTTCATCCCGTAAACCAAAAAGGCAAATAGATCACCACAAAATGAAAATTTTATAGTTTATGTTTGGAAAAAAATTAAAATAATAACAAATGCAAGTAAATAAAATTTATTCACACTCCACAAATGAACCCAAAAGTTTTGCTGTCCAAGTTTGGGAAATTCCACTAGTTCAACCCTAACAACTTTGAAATTTATAAGAAAGAGATTTCTTCCACACATGCTTTAAAAATGGATATGCATGCTTGGAACGTGTTAAAGATGCAAATCACTTATGGATACAAACCTTTTAAAGAGAATGACAAACGCTCATTAATTACTTAAGTGAACGTGCGTAGGGATATTTACCCGAGTCAAACGAGTCATTATTTTGCCCATTTACGAAATGCTGACCTAACGATCATAGATGATTGAAATGTGATTTATCATGCGTAATGATATTACCCTAAGAATTGACTTATGGATTGGGAGTCAACACTCAGTTAAAAATCCCCCGCCTCCCCCTTCTTCTCACGTCTGCATAACCTGATATATAAACACGAAAATGAGCTTACAATCCCAAAAATTTACAGACACTCTTTGGAATTATCCCTCTCTACATTTGTGCATTGTGCATTTTTATTTTAGAAGTGCTCTTTTTTTTAACTAAAACTTTGAGTTTTCGGTCTCCCTTCTTCTCGTAAACCAAAAAGGCAAATAGATCACCAAAAAATGAAAATTTTAGAGTTTATGCTTGGAAAAAATTTAAACCAATAACAAATGCAAGTAAGGAAAATTTACTGAAACACCACAAAAGTTTTGCTTTCCAAGTTTGGGAAATTCCACTAGTTCAACCCTAACAACTTGGAATTTTATAAGAAAGAGATTTCTTCCACACTAGCTTTAAAATTGCATATGGATGTTTGAAACGTGTTAAAGATGCAAATCACCTATCGATCCAAACCTTTTAAAGAAAATGACAAACGCTCAATAAATTCTCAAGTGAACGTGCGGTGGGATATTTACCTGAGTCAAACGAGCCATTATTTTGCCCAATTACAAAAATCTGACCTAACGATCATAGATGATTGTAAAGTGATTTATCATGCGTAACGGTCTATATTACCCTAAGAAATGACTTATGGATTGGGAGTCAACACTCAGTTAAAAATCCCCCGCCTCCCCCTTTTCTCGACTATTGCAAAAACTAAAAGGAGCTTACAATCCCTAAAAATTACAGACACTCTTTGAAATTATCTCTCTCTACATTTGTGCATTGTGTATTTCCTTTTTAGAAGTTCTCTTTTTCTTAAATCAAAACTTTGAGTTTTCGGTCTCCCTTCATCCGTAAACCAAAAAGGAACATAAATCACCACAAAATGAAAATTTTAGAGTTTAAGTTTGGAAAAAATTTAAAAAAATAACAAATGTAAGTAAAGAAAATTTATTCACACACGTCAAATGAACCCAAAATTTTTGCAGTCCAAATTTGGGAAATTCCACTAGTTCAAACCAAACAGCTTGGAATTTTATAAGAAAGAGATTTCTTCCACACATGCTTTAAAAATGGATATCCATGCTTGAAACGTGTTAAAGATGTAAATCACCTATGGATGCAAACCTTTTAAAGAGAATGACAAACACTCATTAAATTCTTAAGTGAACCTGCGGTGGGATATTTACCCAAGTGAAGCGAGCCATTATTTTGCCCACTTACAAAAACCTGACCTAACGATCAAAGATGATTGTAAAGTGATTTATCATGCGTAACGGGCTATATTACCCTAAGAAATGACTTATGGATTGGGAGTCAACACTCAGTTAAAAATCCCCCGCCTCCCCCTTTTCTCGATGATTGGGAAACCTGATATATAAAAAATAAAAAGAGCTTACAATCCCTAAAAATTACAGGGACTCTTTGGAATTATCTCTCTTTATATTTGTGCATTGTGCATTTCCATGTTAGATGTACTCTTTTTTCTTCAATCAAAACTTTGAGTTTTCGGTCTCCCTTAATTCCGTAAACCAAAATGGCAAATAGATCACCACAAAATGAAAATTTTAGAGTTCATGTTAGGAAAAAATATTAAAATAATAACAAATTTAAGTAAAGAAAATTTATTCACACTCCACAAATGAACCCAAAAGTTTTGCAGTCCAAGTTTGGGAAATTCCACTAGTTCAACCCTAACAACTTGGAAATTTATAAGAAAGAGATTTCTTCCACACATGCTTTAAAAATGGATATGCATTCTTGGAACGTGTTAAAGACGCAAATCACTTATGGATACAAACCTTTTAAAGAAAATGACAAACGCTCATTGAATATTTAAGTGAACATTCAGTGGGATATTTTGCCCATTTACAAAATGTTGACCTAACGATCATTTTGTGTTTACGGGATGAAGGGAGAGCGAAAAACTCGAAGTTTTGATTTAAGAAAAATGTGTACATCTAAAACAGAAATGCACAATGCACATATGTACAAAGGGATAATTCCAAAGAGTGTCTGTAATTTTTAGGGATTGTAAGCACCTCTTCGTTTTTATTTCTCTGGTTTTGCAATCGTCGGGAAAAATGAGTTGCGAAGGATTTTTAACTGAGTGTTGAATTGCAATCCAAAAGTCATTTCATACAAAAATATAGGCCGTTACGCATGATAAATCACATTACAATCATCTATGATTAATTATGTCAGCTTTTTTCAAATGGGTAAAATAATGGCATGTTTGACTCGGGTAAATATACCACCGCAAGTTTACTTGAGAATTGAAAGAGCGTTTGTTATTCTCTATAAAAGCTTTGCATCCATAGCTCATTTGCATCTTTAACATGTTGCAAACATGCATATCCATTTTTAAAATATGTGTGGACAAAATCTCTTTCTTGCAAAATTTCAAGCTATTAGGGTTGAACTAGTGGAATTTCCCAAAATTGGATAACAAAACTTTTGTGTTCTTTTGTGTATATTTGTTATTGTTTTAAATTTTTTCCATACATCAACTATAAAATTTTCATTTTTTTGTAAGCTTTTTGTCTTGTTTGTTTTCGAGATGAAGGGAGAGCGAAAAGTCAAAGTTTGGATTTAAGAAAAAAGTGTACATCTAAAATGGAAAAGCACAATACACAGTTGTACGGAGAGATAATTCCAAAGAGTGTCTGTAATTTTTAGGGATTGTAAGCTCTTTTTAGTTTTTATATCTCAGGTTTTGCAATCGTCGGGAAAAATTGGTGGTAGAGGATTTGTAACTGAGTGTTCAATTGCAATCCATAAGTCATTTCATACAAAAATATAGACCGTTAGGCATAATAAATCACTTTACAATCATCTATGATTGTTAGATCAAATTTTTGAAAATGGGCAAAATAATGACTTCTTAGACTCTTGTAAATATCCCACCGCACGTTCACTTTAGAATTTAATGAGCATTTGTTATTCTCTTTAAAAGCTTAGGATCCTTAGGTCATTTGAATCTTTAACATGTTTCAAGCATGCCTATCCTTTTTCAAAACATGTGTAGAAAATATCTCCTTCATGTAAAATTCCAAGCTTAATAGGGTTGGACTAATGGAATTTCCCAAACTTGGACAACAAAACTTTTGTGTTCATTTGTGGTGTGTGAATAAATATTTTTTATTTACATTAGTTATTATTTTAAATATTTTCCACACATCAACTATAAACTTTTTATTTTGTTGTAATCTTTTTTGCCTTTTTTGTTTACGGGATGATGGGCGAAAACTAAAAGTTCGGATTTAAGAAAAAAGTGTATATCTAAAATGGAAATGCACAATGCACAAATGTAGAGAGAGATATTTCCAAAGAGTGTCAGTATGTTTTAGGGATCGTATGCACTCTTTCGTTTTTATATCTATGGTTTTGCAATCGTCAGGAAACGGGGGAGGCGGGCGATTTTTAACTGAGTGTTGACTTCAAATCCATAAGTCATTTCTTAAAAAAATATAGCCCGTTACGCATGACAAATCACTTTACAATCATATATGATTGTTAGCTCAACTTTTTGAATATGGGAAAAATAATGGCTTGTTTGACTCGGGCAAATATCCCACCGCACGTTCACTTGAGAATTTAATGAGCGTTTGTTATTTTCTTTAAAAGATTTGGATCCATAGGTCATTTGAATCTTTGACATGTTTCTGGAATGCATATCCATTTTTAAAACATGTGTAGAAAAAATCTCCTTCATGTAAAATTCCAAGATATTAGTTTTGGACTAGTGGAATTTCCCAAACTTGGATAACAAAACTTTTGTGTTCATTTGTGGTGTGTGAATAAATTTTCTTCATTTAATTTTTTTATTGGTTTAAACTTTTTCTGTACATCAACTATGAAATTTTCATTTTGCAGTGATCTATTTGGCTTTTTTGTTTACGGGATGAAGGGAGAGCGAAAAACTCGAAGTTTTGCTTTGATAAAAATGTGTACATCTAAAACGGAAATGCACAATGCACATATGTAGAGAGAGATAATTCCAAAGAGTGCCAGTAATGTTTAGGGATTGTAAGCACCTTTTCATTTTTATATTACAGGTTTTGCAAGCGTCAGGAAAAATAGGTTCCGGAGGATTTTTAACTGAGTGTTGAATTGCAATCCATATGTCATTTCATACAAAAATATAGCCCGTTACGCATGATTAATCACATTACAATCATCTATGATTAATTATGTCAGCTTTTTGCAAATGGGCAAAATAATGGCATGTTTGAGTCGGGAAAATATCCCACCGCAAGTTCACTTAAGAATTTAATTAGCATTTATTATTCTCTTTAAAAGCTCTGCATCCATAGCTCATTTGCATCTTTAATATGTTTCAAACATGCATATCCATTTTTAAAACATGTGTGGATGAAATCTCTTTCTAGCGAAATTCCCAGCTATTAGGGTTAAACTAGTAGAATTTCCCAAAATTGGATAACAAAACTTTTGTGTTCATTTCTATTGGGTGAATAAATTTTCTTTATTAATATTTGTTATTGTTTTAAATTTTTTCCATACAACAACGTCAAAATTTTCATTTTGTTGTAAGCTTTTTGCCTTGTTTGTTTTCGGGATGAAGGGAGAGTGAAAAGTCTAAGATTTGATTTAAGAAAAAAGCGTACATCTAAAATGGAAAAGCACAATGCACAATTGTGGGGAGAGATAATTCCAAAGAGCGTCTGTAATTTTTAGGGATTGTAAGCTCTTTTTAGTTTTTATATCTCAGGTTTCGCAATCGTCGGGAAAAATTGGTGGTAGAGGATTTGTAACTGAGTGTTGAATTGCAATCCATAAGTCATTTCATACAAAAATATAGACCGTTACGCCTGATAAATCACTTGACAATCATCTATGATTGTTAGATCAAGTTTTTGAAAATGGGCAAAATAATGACTTGGTAGACTCGTGTAAATATCCCACCGCACGTTCACTTTAGAATTTAATGAGCATTTGTTATTCTCTTTAAAAGCTTTGGATCCATAGGTCATTTGAATCTTTAACATGTTTCAAGCATGCATATCCATTTTTAAAACATGTGTAGAGAAAATCTCCTTGATGTAAAATTCCAAGCTTAATAGGGTTGGACTAATGGAATTTCCAAAACTTGAATGACAAAACTTTTGTGTTCATTTGTGGTGTGTGAATAAATATTTTTTATTTACATTAGTTATTATTTTAAATATTTTCCACACATCAACTATAAAATTTTTATTTTGTTGTGATCTTTTTCGCCTTTTTAAACTCAAAGTTCTGATTTAAGAAAAAGTGTACATCTAAAATGTAAATGCACAATGCACAAATGTAGAGAAGGATATTTCGAAAGAGTGTCTGTATGTTTTAAGGATCGTATGCACGCTTTCGTTTTTATATCTAAGGTTTTGCAGTCGTCGGGAAACTAGGGAGGCGGGCGATTTTTAACTGAGTGTTGACTTCAAATCCATAAGTCATTTCTTACAAAAATATAGCCTATTACGCATGACAAATCACTTTACAATCATCTATGATTGTTAGCTCAACTTTTTGAATATGGGCAAAATAATGGCTTGTTTGACTCGAGCAAATATCCCACCGCATGTTCACTTGAGAATTTAATGAGCGTTTGTTTCTCTCTTTAAAAGCTTTGGATCCGTAGGTCATTTGAATCTTTAACATTCTGGCATGCATATGCATTTTTAAAACATGTGTAGAAAAAATCTCCTTCATGTAAAATTCCAAGATATTAGTTTTGGAATAGTGGAATTTCCCAAACTTGGATAACAAATCTTTTGTGTTCCTTTGTGGTGTATGAATAAATAGTCTTCCTTTACTTTTTTTATTGTTTTAAACTTTTTCCGTACATCAACCATGAAATTTACATTTTGTTGTGATCTATTTGCCTTTTTTGTTTACGGGATGAGGGGAGAGCAAAAAAATCGAAGTTTTGATTTAAGAAAAATATGTACATCTAAAACGGAAATGCACAATGCACATATGTAGAGAGAGATAATTCCAAAGAGTGTCTGTAATTTTTGGGGATTGTAAGCACCTTATTCGTTTTTATATCTCAGGATTTGCAATCGTCGGGAAAAATGGGTCGCGGAGGATTTTTAACTGAGTGTTGAATTGCAATCCATAAGTCATTTCATACAAAAATATAGCCCTTTACGCATGATAAATTGCATTACAATCATCTATGATTAATTATGTCAGCTTTTTGCAAATGGGCAAAATAATGGCATGTTTGACTTGGTAAATATCCCACCGGAAGTTCACTTAATAATTTATTGAGCGTTGGTTATTCTCTTTAAAAGCTTTGCATCCATAGCTTATTTGCATCTTTATCATGTTTCAAACATGCACATCCATTTTTAAAACATGTGTGGATGAAATCTCTTTCTTGAAAAATTCAGAGCTAATAGGGTTAAACCAGTGGAATTTCCAAAACTTAGATAACAAAATTTTTGTGTTTATTTGTGTTGGATGAATCAATTTTTTTTTTTTATATTTGTTATTGTTTTAAATTTTTTCCATACATCAACGATAAAATTTTCATTTTGTTTTAAGCTTTTTGCCTTGTTTGTTTTCGGGATGAAGGGTGAGCGAAAAGTCAAAGTTTTGATTTAAGAAAAAAGTGTACATCTAAAATGGAAAAGCACAATGCACAATTGTAGGGAGAGATAATTCCTAAGAGTGTCTGTAATTTTTAGGGATTGTAAGCTCTTTTTATTTTTTATATCTCAGGTTTTGCAATCGTCGGGAAAAATTGGTGGCAGAGGATTTTTAACTGAGTGTTGAATTCCAATCCTTAAGTCATTTCATACAAAAATATAGCCCGTTACGCATGATAAATCACTTTACAATCATCTATGATTGTTAGATCAAATTTTTTAATATGGGCAAAATAATGGCTTGTTTGACTCGGGCAAATATCCCACTGCACGTTCACTTGAGAATTTAATGAGCGTTTGTTATTCTCTTTAAAAGCTTTAGATCCACAGGTCATTTGAATCTTTCACATGTTTCTGGCATGCATATCCATTTTTAAAGCATGTGTAGAAAAAATATCCTTCATGTAATCTTCCATGCTTAATAGGGTTGGACTAATGGAATTTCCCAAACTTGGATAACAAAACTTTTGTGTTCATTTGTGCTGTGTGAATAGATATTTTTTATTTACATTAGTTATTTTTTTAAATAATTTCCACACATCAACTATAAAATTTTATTTTGTTGTGATCTTTTTTGCCTTTTTTGTTTACGAGATGAAGGGGGAGAGAAAACTCAAAGTTATGATTTAAGAAAAAAGTGTACATCTAAAATGGAAATGCACAATGCACAAATGTAGAGAGAGATATTTCCAAAGAGTGTCTATATCTTTTAGGGATCGTATGCACTCTTTTTTATTTATATCTAAGGTTTTGCAATCGTCGGGAAACGGGGGAGGCGGGCGATTTTTAACTGAGTGTTGACTTCAAATCCATAAGTCATTTCTTAAAAAAATATAGCCCGTTACGCATGACAAATCACTTTACAATCATCTATGATTGTTAGCATAACTTTTTGAATTTGGGAAAAATAATGGCTTGTTTGACTCGGGCAAATATCCCACCGCACGTTCACTTGAGAATTTAATGAGCATTTGTTGTTCTCTTTAAAAGCTTTGGATCCATAGGTCATTTGAATCTTTAACATGTTTCTGGCATGCATATCCATTTTTAAAACATGTGTAGAAAAAATCTCCTTCATGTAAAATTCCAAGAAATTATTTTTGGACTAGTGGAATTTCCCAAACTTGGATAACAAAACTTTTGTGTTCATTTGTGGTGTGTGAATAAATTTTCTTCATTTACTTTTTTTTATTGTTTTAAACTTTTTCCGTACATCAACTATGAAATTTTCATTTTGCTGTGATCTATTTGCCTTTTTTGTTTACGGGATGAAGGCAGAGCGAAAAACTCGAAGTTTTGATTTAAGAAAGATGTGTACATCTAAAACGGAAATGCACAATGCACATATGTAGAGAGAGATAATTCCAAATAGTGTCTGTAATTTTTAGGGATTGTAAGCACCTTTTCGTTTTTATATCTCAAGTTTTGCAATCGTCGGGAAAAATGGGTTGCGGAGGATTTTTAACTGAGTGTTGAATTGCAATCCATAAGTCATTTCATACAAAAATATAGCCCGTTACGCATGATAAATCACTTTACAATCATCTATGATTAATTATGTCAGCTTTTTACAAATGGGCAAAATAATGGCATGTTTGACTCGGGTAAATATCCCACCGCAAGTTCACTTGAGAATTTAATGAGCGTTTGTTATTCTCTTTAAAAGCTTTGTATCCATAGCTCATTTGCATCTTTAACATGTTTCAAACATGCATATCCATTTTTAAAACATGTGTGGATGAAATCTCTTTCTTGCAAAATTCCAAGCTATTAGGGTTAAACTAGTGGAATTTCCAAAAATTGGATAACAAACTTTTGTGTTCATTTGTGTTTGGTGAATTAATTTTCTTTATTTATAAATGTTATTGTTTTAAATTTTTTCCATACATCAACGAAAAAATTTTCACTTTGTTGTAGGCCTTTTCCCTTGATTGTTTTCGGGATGAAGGGAGAGCGAAAAATCAAAGTTTTGATTTAAGAAAAAAGTGTCCATCTAAAATGGAAAAGCACAATGAACAATTGTAGGGAGAGATAATTCCAAAGAATGTCTGTAATTTTTAGGGATTGTAAGCTCTTTTTAGTTTTTATATCTCAGGTTTTGCAATCGTCGGGAAAAATTGGTGGCAGAGGATTTTTAACTGAGTGTTGAATTGCAATCCATAAGTCATTTCATAAAGAAATATAGCCCGTTATGCATGATAAATCACTTTACAATCATCTATGATTGTTAGATCAAACTTTTGAAAATGGGCAAAATAATGACTTGTTAGACTGGGGTAAATATCCCACCGCACGTTCACGTGAGAATTTAATGAACGTTTGTTATTCTCTTTAAAAGCTTTGTATCCATAGGTCATTTGAATCTTTAACATGTTTCAAGCATGCACATCCATTTTTAAAACATGTGTATAAAAACTCTCCTTCACATAAAATTCTCCAAGCTTAATAGGGTTGGACTAATGGAATTTCCTAAACTTGGGCAACAAAACTTTTGTGTTCATTTGTGGTGTGTGAATAGATTTTTTTTTTTACATCAGTTATTATTTTAAATATTTTGCACACATCAACTATAAAATTTTTATTTTTTTGTGATCTTTTCTGCCTTTTTTGTTTACGGGATGAAGGGGGGAGCGAAAACTCAAAATTCTGATTTAAGAAAAAAGTGTACATCTAAAATGGAAATGCACAATGCACAAATGTGGAGAGAGATATTTCCAAAGAGTGTCTGTATGTTTTAGGGATCATATGCACTCTTTCGTTTTTATATCTAAGGTTTTTCAATCGTCGGGAAACGGGGGAGGCGGGCGATTTTGAACTGAGTGTTGACTTCAAATCCATAAGTCATTTCTTTCAAAAATATAGCCCATTACGCATGACAAATCACTTGACAATCATCTATGATTGTTAGCTCAACTTTTTGAATATGGGCAAAATAATGGCTTGTTTGACTCTGGCAAATATCCCACCGCACGTTCACTTGAGAATTTAATGAGCATTTATTATTCTCTTTAAAAGCTTTGGATCCATAAATCATTTGAATCTTTAACATGTTCCTGGCATGCATATCCATTTTTAAAACATGTGTAGAAAAAATCTCCTTCATGTAAAATTCCAAGATATTAGTTTTGGACTAGTGGAATTTCCCAAACTCGGATAATAAAACTTTTGTGTTCATTTGTGGTGTGTGAATAAATTTTCTTCCTTTACTTTTTTTATTGTTTTAAACTTTTTTCGTACATCAACTATGAAATTTTCATTTTGCTATGATCTATTTGCGTTTTTTGTTTACGGGATGAAGAGAGAGCAAAAAACTCGAAGTTTTGATTTAAGAAAAATGTGTACATAAAAAACGGAAATGCTCAATGCACATATGTAGAGAGAGACAATACCAAAGAGTGTCTATAATTTTTGGGGATTGTAAGCACCTTTTCGTTTTTATATCTTAGGTTTTGCAATCGTCGGGAAAAATGGGTTGCGGAGGATTTTTAACTGAGTGTTGAATTGCAATCCATAAGTCATTTCATACAAAAATATAGCCCGTTACGCATGATAAATTATATTACAATCATCTATGATTATTTATGTCAGCTTTTTGCAAATGGGCAAAATAATGGCATGTTTGACTTGGGTAAATATCCCACCGCAAGTTCACTTGAGAATTAAATGAGTGTTGGTTATTCTCTTCAAAAGCTTTGCATCCATAGCTCATTTGCATTATTAACATGTTTCAAACATGCACATCCATTTTTAAAACATGTGTCGATGAAATCTTTTTCTTGCAAAATTCCAAGCTATAAGGGTTAAACTAGTGGAATTTCCCAAAATTGGATACCAAGACTTTTTTGTTCATTTGTGTTGGGTGAATAAATTTTCTTTATTTATATTTGTTATTGTTTTAAATTTTTTCCATGCATCAAGTATAAAATTTTCATTTTGTTGTAAGCTTTTTGCCTTGTTTGTTTTCGGGATGAAGGGAGAGTGAAAAGTCAAAGTTTTGATTTAAGAAAAAAGTGTACATCTAAAATGGAAAAGCACAATGCACAATTGTAGGGAGAGATAATTCCAAAGAGTGTCTGTAATTTTTAGGGATTGTAAGCTCTTTTTAGTTTTTATATCTCAGGTTTTGCAATCGTCGGGAAAAATTGGTGGCAGAGGATTTTTAACTGAATGTTGAATTGCAATCCATAAGTCATTTCATAAAGAAATATAGCCCGTTATGCATGATAAATCACTTTACAATCATCTATGATTGTTAGATCAAACTTTTGAAAATGGGCAAAACAATGACTTGTTAGACTCGGGTAAATATCCCACCGCACGTTTACTTGAGAATTTAATGAGCGTTTGTTATTCTCTTTAAAACCTTTGGATCCATAGGTCATTTGAATCTTTAACATGTTTCAAGCATGCATATTCATTTTTAAAACATGTGTAGAAAAAATCTCCTTCTTGTAAAATTCCAAGCTTAATGGGTTGGACTAATGGAATTTCCAAAACTTGAATAACAAAACTTTTGTGTTCATTTGTGGTGTGTGAATATATATTTTTTATTGACATTAGTCATTATTTTAAATATTTTCCACACATCAACTATAAATTTTTTATTTTGTTGTGATCTTTTTTGCCTTTTTTTTATGGGATGAAGGGGGAGCGAAAACTCAAAGTTTTGATTTAAGAAAAAAGTGTACATCTAAAATGGAAATGCACAATGCACAAATATAGAGAGAGATATTTGCAAAGAGTGTCTGTATGTTTTAGGGATCGTATGCACTCTTTCATTTTTATATCTAAGGTTTTGCAATCGTCGGGAAACGGGGGAGGCAGGCGATTTTTAACTGAGTGTTGACTTCAAATTCATAAGTCATTTCTTAAAAAAATATAGCTCGTTACACATGACGAATCACTTTACAATCACCTATGATTTTTAGCTCAACTTTTTGAATACGGGCAAAATAATGGCTCTTTTGACTCGGGCAAATATCCCACCGCACGTTCACTTGAGAATATAATGAGCGTTTGTTATTCTCTTTAAAAGCTTTGAATCCATAGGTCATTTGAATCTTTGACATGTTTCAAGCATGCATATCCATTTTTAAAACATGTGTAGAAAAAATCTCCTTCATGTAAAATTCCAATCTTAATAGGGTTGGACTAATGGAATTTCCCAAACTTGGATAACAAAACTTTTGTGTTCATTTGTGGTGTGTGAATAGATATTTTTTATTTACATTAGTTATTATTTTAAATATTTTCCACACATCAACTATAAAATTTTTATTTTGTTGTGATCTTTTTTGCCTTTTTATTTTTACGGGATGAAGGGGGGAGCGAAAACTCAAAGTTCTGATTTAAGAAAAAACTATACATCTAAAATGGAAATGCACAATGCACAAATGTAGAGAGAGATATTTCCAAAGAGTGTCTGTATGTTTTAGGGATCGTATGCACTTTTTCGTTTTTATATCAACGATTTTGCAATCGTTGGGAAACTGGGGAGGCGGGCGATTTTTAACTGAGTGTTGACTTCAAATCCATAAGTCATTTCTTACAAAAATATAGCCCGTTACGCATGACAAATCACTCTACAATTACCTATGATTTTTAGCTCAACTTTTTGAGTATGGGCAAAATAATGGCTTGTTTGACTCGGGCAAATATCCAACCGCATGTTCACTTAAGAATTTAATGAGCGTTTGTTATTCTCTTTAAAAGCTTTGGATCCATAGGTCATTTGAATCTTTAACATGTTTCTGGCATGCATATCCATTTTTAAAACATGTGTAGAAAAAATCTCCTTCATGTAAAATTCCAAGATATTAGTGTTAGACTAGTGGAATTTCCCAAACTCGGATAACAAAACTTTTGTGTTCATTTGTGGTGCGTGAATATATTTGCTTCCTTTACTTTTTTTATTTTTTTAAACTTTTTCCGTACATCAACTATAAAATTTTCGTTTTGCTATGATCTATTTGCCTTTTTTGTTTACGGGATGAAGGGAGAGCGAAAAACTCGAAGTTTTGATTGAAGAAAAATTTGTACATCTAAAATGGAAATGCACAATGCACATACGTAGAGAGATATAAATCCAAAGAGTGTCTGTAATTTTTGGGGAATCTAAGCACCTTTTCGTTTATATATGTCAGGTTTTGCAATCATCGGGAAAAATGGGTTGCGGAGGATTTTTAACTGAGTGTTGAATTGCAATCCATAAGTCATTTATACAAAAATATAGCCCGTTACGCATGATAAATCACATTACAATCATCTATGATTAATTATGCCAGCTTTTTGCAAATGGGAAAAATTATGACATGTTTGACTCGAGTAAATATCCCACCGCAAGTTCACTTGAGAATTTAATGAGCGTTTTTTATTCTCTTTAAAAGCTTTGCATCCATAGCTCATTTGCATATTTAACATGTTTCAAACATGCATATCCATTTTTAAAACATGTGTGGATGAAATCTCTTTTTTGCAAAATTCCAAGCTATTAAGATTAAACTAGTGGAATTTTCCAAAATTGGATAACAAAACTTTTGTGTTCATTTGTGTTGGGTGAATAAATTTTCATTATTTATATTTGTTATTGTTTTAAATTTTTTCCATACATCAACGATAAAATTTTCGTTTTGTTGTAAGCTTTTTGCCTTGTTTGTTTTCGGGATGAAGGGTGAGCGAAAAGTCAAAGTTTGGATTTAACAAAAAAGTGTAAATCTAAAATGGAAAAGCACAATGCACAATTTTAGGGAGAGATAATTCCAAAGAATGTTTGTAATTTTTAGGGAATGTAAGCTCTTTTTAGTTTTTATATCTCAGGTTTTGCAATCGTCGGGTAAAATTGGTGGCAGAGGATTTTTAACTGAGTATTGAATTGCAATCCATAAGTCATTTTATACAAAAATATAGCCCTTTACGCATGATAAATCACTTTACAATCATATATGATTGTTACATCAAACTTTCAAAAATGGGCAAAATAATGACTTGTTAGACTCGGGTAAATATCCCACCTCACGTTCACTTGAGAATTTAATGAGAGTTTGTTATTCTCTTTAAAAGCATTGGATCCATTGGTCATTTGAATCTTTAACATGTTTCATTCATGCATATCCATTTTTAAAACATGTGTAGAAAAAATCTCCTTCATGTAAACTTCCAAGCTTAATAGGGTTGGACTAATGGAATTTCCCAAACTTGGATAACAAAACTTTTGTGTTCATTTGTGGTGTGTGAATAGATATTTTTTATTTAAATTAGTTATTATTTTAAATATTTTCCACACATCAACTATAAATTTTTTATTTTGTTGTGATCTTTTTTGCCTTTTTTGTTTACGAGATGAAGGGGGAGCGAAAACTGAAAGTTCTGATTTAAGAAAAAAGTGTACATCTAAAATGAAAATGCACAAAGCACAAATGTAGAGAGAGATATTTCCAAAGAGTGTCTGTATGTTTTAGGGATCGTATGCACTCTTTCATTTTTATATCTAAGGTTTTGCAATCGTCAGGAAACGGGGGAGGCGGGCGATTTTTAACTGAGTGTTAACTTCAAATCCATAAGTCATTTCTTAAAAAAATATAGCCCGTTACGCATGACAAATCACTTTACTACCTATGATTGTTAGCACAACTTTTTGAATATGGGCAAAATAATGGCCTGTTTGACTCGTGCAAATATCCCACCGCATGTTCACTTGAGAATTTAATGAGCGTTTGTTAATCTCTTTAAAAGCTTTGGATCCATAGGTCATTTGAATCGTTAACATGTTTCTGGCATTCATATCCATTTTTAAAACATGTGTAGAAAAAATCTCCTTCATGTAAAATTCCTAGATATTAGTTTTGGACTAGTGGAATTTCCCAAACTTGGATAACAAAACTTTTGTGTTCATTAGTGGTGTGTGAATAAATTTTCTTTATTTTCTTTTTTTATTTTTCTAAAGTTTTTCCGTAAATCAACTATGAAATTTTCATTTTGCTGTGATCTATTTGCCTTTTTTATTTACGGGATGAAGGGAGAGCTAAAAACTCGAAGTATTGATTTAAGAAAAATGTGTACATCTATAACGGAAATGCACAATGCACATATGTAGAGAGAGATAATTCCAAAGAGTGTCTGTAATTTTTTGGGATTGTAAGTACCTTTTCGTTTTTATATCTCAGGTTTTGCAATCGTCGGGAAAAATGGGTGGCGGAGGATTTTTAACTGAGTGTTGAATTGCAATCCATAAGTCATTTCATACAAATATATAGCCCGTTACGCATGATAAATCACATTACAATCATCTAAGATTAATTATGTTAGCTTTTTGCAAATGGGCAAAATAATGGCATGTTTGACTCGGGTAAATATCCCACCGCAAGTTCACTTGAGAATTTAATGAGCGTTTGTTATTCTCTTTAAAAGCTTTGCATCCATAGCTCATTTGCATCTTTGTTTCAAACATGCATATCCATTTTTAAAACATGTGTGGATGAAATCTCTTTCTTGCAAAACTCCAAGCTATTAGGGTTAAACTAGTGGAATTTCCCGAAATTGGATAACAAAACTTTTGTGTTCATTTGTGTTGTGTGAATAAATTTCATTTATTTATATTTGTTATTGTTTTAAGCTTTTTCCATACATCAACTATAAAATTTTCATTTTGTTGTATGCTTTTTGCCTTGTTTGTTTTCGGGATGATGGGACAGCGAAAAGTCAAAGTTTTGATTTAAGAAAAAATTGTACTTCTAAAATGGAAAAGCACAATGCACAATTGTAGGGATACATAATTCCAAAGAGTGTCTGTAATTTTTAGGGATTCTAAGCTCTTTTTATTTTTTATATCTCAGGTTTTCCAATCGTCGGAAAAAATTGGTGGCGGAGGATTTTTAACTGAGTGTTGAATTACAATCCATAGGTCATTTCATACAAAAATATAGCCCGTTACACATGATAAATAACTTTACAATCATCTATGATTGTTAGATCAAATTTTTGAAAATGGGCAAAATAATGACTTGTTAGACTCGGGAAAATATCCCTCCGCACGTTCACTTGAGAATTTAATGAGGGTTTGTTATTCTCTTTAAAAGCTTTGGATCCATAGGTCATTTGAATCTTTAACATGTTTCAAGCATGCATATCCATTTTTAAAACATGTGTAGAAAAAATCTCCTTCATGTAAAATTCCAAGATATTAGTTTTGGACTAGTGGAATTTCCCAAACTTGGATGACAAAACTTTTGTGTTCATTTGTGGTGTGTGAATAGATATTTTTTATTTACATTAGTTATTATTTTAAATATTTTCCACACATCGACTGTAAATTTTTTATTTTTTTGTGATCTTTTTTACCTTTTTTGTTTACGGTATGAAGGGGGGAGCGAAAACTCAAAGTTCTGATTTAAGAAAAAAGTGTATATCAAAAATGGAAATGCACAATGCACAAATGTAGAGAGAGGTATTTCCAAAGAGTGTCTGTATGTTTTAGGGATCGTATGCACTCTTTCGTTTTTATATCTAAGGTTTTGCAATCGTCGGGACACGGGGGAGGTGGGCAATTTTTAACTGAGTGTTGATTTCACATCAGTAAGTCATTTCTTACAAAAATATAGCCCGTTACGCATGACAAATCACTTTAAAATCTTCTATGATTGTTAGCTTAACATTTTGAATATGGGCAAAATAATGGCTTGTTTGACTCGGGCAAATATCCCACCGCACGTTCACTTCAGAATTTAATGAGCGTTTGTTATTCTCTTTAAAAGCTTTGGACCCAAAGGTCATTTCAATCTTTAACATGTTTCTGGCATTCATATCCATTTTTAAAACATGTGTAGAAAAAATCTCCTTCATGTAAAATTCCAAGATATTAGTTTTAGACTAGTGGAATTTCCCAAACTTGGATAACAAAACTTTTGTGTTCATTTGTGGTGTGTGAATAAATTTTCTTCATTTACTTTTTTTATTGTTTCAAACTTTTTCCGTACATAAACTATGAAATTTTCATTTTGCTGTTATTTATTTGCCTTTTTTTTTACGGGATGAAGAGAGAGCGAAAAACTTGAAGTTTTGATTTAAATGAAATGTGTACATCTAAAATGGAAATGCACAATGCACATATGTAGAGAGAGATAATTCCAAATAGTGTCTGTAATTTTTGGGGATTGTAAGCACCTTTTCGTTATTATAACTCAGGTTTTGCAATCGTCGGGAAAAATGGGTTACAGAGGATTTTTAACTGAGTGTTGAATTGCAATCCATAAGTCATTTCATACAAAAATATAGCCCGTTAGGCATGATAAATCACATTACAATCATCTATGATTATTTATGTCAGCTTTTTACAAATGGGCAAAATAATGGCATGTTTGACTCGGTTAAATATCCCACCGCAAGTTCACTTGAGAATTTAATGAGCGTTTGTTATTCTCTTTAAAAGCTTTGCATCCATAGCTGATTTGCATCTTTAACATGTTTCAAACATGCATATCCATTTTTAAAACATGTGTGGATTAAAACTCTTTCTTGCAAAATTCCAAGCTATTAGGGTTAAACTAGTGGAATTTCCCATAATTGGATAACAAAACTTTTGTGTTCATTTGTGTTGGGTGAATAAATTTTCTTTTTTTATATTTGTTATTGTTTTAAATTTTTTCCATACATCAACTATAAAATTTTCTTTTTGTTGTAAGCTTTTTGCCTTGTTCGTTTTCGGGATGAAGGGAGAGTGAAAAGTCAATGTTTTTATTTAAGAAAAAAGTGTACATCTAAAATTAAAAAGCACAATGCACAATTCTAGGGAGAGATAATTCCAAAGAGTGTCTGTAATTTTTAGGGATTGTAAGCTCTTTTTAGTTTTTATATCTCAGGTTTTGCAATCGTCGGGAAAAATTGGTGGTAGAGGATTTTTAACTGAGTGTTGAATTGCATTCCACAAGTAATTTCATACAAAAATATAGCCTGTTACATATAATAAATCACTTTGCAATCGTCTATGATTGTTAGATCAATTTTTTTAAAATGGGCAAAATAATGACTTGTTGGACTCGGGTAAATATACCACCGCACGTTCACTTGAAAATTTAATGAGCATTTGTTATTCTCTTTAAAAGCTTTGAATCCATAGGTCATTTGACTCTTTAACGTGTTTCAAGCATGCATATCCATTTTTAAAACATGTGTAGAAAAAATCTCCTTCATGTAAAATTCCAAGCTTAATAGGGTTGGACTAATGGAATTTCCCAAACTTGGATAACAAAACTTTTGTGTTCATTTGTGGTGTGTGAATAGATATTTTTTATTTACATTAGTTATTATTTTAAATATTTTCCACACATAAACTATAAAATTTTTATTTTGTTGTGATCTTTTTTGCCTTTTTATTTTTACGGGGTGAAGGAGGGAGCGAAAACTCAAAGTTCTGATTTAAGAAAAAAGTGTACATCTAAAATGGAAATGCACAATGCACAAATGTAGATAGAGATATTTCCAAAGAGTGTCTTTATGTTTTTGGGATCATATACACTTTTTCGTTTTTATATCTACGGTTTTGCAATCGTTGGGAAACTGGGGAAGCGGGAGATTTTTAACTGAGTGTTGACTTCAAATCCATAAGTCATTTCTTACAAAAAGATAGCCCGTTACGCATGACAAATCACTTTACAATCACCTATGATTTTTAGCTCAACTTTTTGAATATGGGCAAAATAATGGCTTGTTTGACTCGGGCAAATATCCAACCGCACGTTCACTTAAGAATTCAATGAGCGTTTTTTATTCTCTTTAAAAGCTTTGGATCCATAGGTCATTTGAATCTTTAACATGTTTCTGGAATGCATATCCATTTTTAAAACATGTGTAGAAAAAATCTCCTTCATGTAAAATTCCAAGTTATTAGTTTTGGACTAGTGGAGTTTCCAAAACTCGGATAACAAAACTTTTGTGTTCATTTGTGGTGTGTGAATAAATTTTCTTCCTTTACTTTTTTTATTGGTTCAAACTTTTTCCGTACATCAACTATTAAATTTTCATTTTGCTGTGATCTATTTCCCTTTTTATTTTTGCGAGATGAAGGCTGAGCAAAAAACTCGAAGTTTTGATTTAAGAAATATGTGTACATCTAAAACGGAAATGCACAATGCACATATGTAGAGAGAGATAATTCCAAAGAGTGTCTGTAATTTTTGGGTATTGTAAGTACCTTTTAGTTTTTATATCTTAGGTTTTGCAATCGTCGGGAAAAATGGGTTGCAGAGGATTTTTAACTGAGTGTTGAATTGCAATCCATAAGTCATTTGATACAAAAATTAAGCCCGTTACGCATGATTAATCACATTACAATCATCTATGATTAATTATGTCAGATTTTTGCAAATGGGTAAAATAATGGCATGTTTGACTCGGGTATATATCCCACCGCAAGTTCACTTGAGAATTTAATGAGCGTTTGTTATTCTCTTTAAAAGCTTTGCATCCAAAGCTCATTTGTATCTTTAACATGTTTCAAACATGCATATCCATTTTTAAAACATGTGTGGATGAAATCTCTTTCTTGCAAAATTCCAAACTATTAGGGTTAAACTAGTGGAATTTCCAAAAATTGGATAACAAAACTTTTGTGTTCATTTATGTTGGGTGAATAAATTTTCTTTATTTATATTTGTTATTATTTTAAATTTTTTCCATACTTCAACGATCAAATTTTCATTTTGTTGTAAGTTTTTTGCCTTGTTTGTTTTCGGGATGAAGGGAGAGCGAAAAGTCAAAGTTTTGATTTAAGAACAAAGAGTAAATCTATAATGGAAAAGCACAATGCACAACTGTAGGGAGAGATAATTCCAAAGAGTGTTTGTAATTTTTAGGGATTGTAAGCTCTTTTTAGTTTTTAAATCTCAGGTTTTGCAATCATCGGGTAAAATTGGTGGCAGAGGATTTTTTACTGAGTGTTGAATTGCAATCCATAAGTCATTTCATACAAAAATATAGCCCATTACGCATGATAAATCATTTCACAATCATCTATGATTGTTAGATCGAACTTTTGAAAATGGGCAAAATAATGACTTGTTAGACTCCGGTAAATATCCCACCGCACATTCACTTGAGAATTTAATGAGCGTTTGTCATTCTCTTTAAAAGCTTTGGATCCATAGGTCTTTTGAATCTTTAACATGTTTCAAGCATGCATATCCATTTTTAACACATGTCTAGAAAAAATCTCCTTCATGTAAACTTCCAAGCTTAATAGGGTTGGACTTATGGAATTTTCCAAACTTGGATAACAAAACTTTTGTGTTCATTTGTGGTGTGTGAATAGATATTTTTTATTTACGTTAGTGATTATTTTAAATATTTTCCACACATCAACTATAAAATTTTTATTTTGTTGTGATCTTTTTTGCCTTTTTTGTTTACGGGACGAAGGGGAAGCGAAAACTCAAAGTTCTGATTTAAGAAAAAAGTGTACATCTAAAATAGAAATGCACAATGCACAAATGTAGATAGAGATATTTCCAAAGAGTGTCTATATGTTTTAGGGATGGTATGCACCCTTCCGTTTTTATATCTAAGGTTTTGCAATCGTCGGGAAACAGGGAAGGTGGGCGATTTTTAACTGAGTGTTGACTTCAAATCCATAAGTCATTTCTTACAAAAATATAGCCCGTTACGCATGACAAATCACTTTACAATCACCTATGATTGTTAGCTCAACTTTTTGAATATGGGCAAAATAATGGCTTGTTTGACTCGGGCAAATATCCCACTGCACATTCACTTGAGAATTTAATGAGCGTTTGTTATTCTCTTTAAAAGCTTTGGATCCATAGGTTATTTGAATCTTTAACATGTTTCTGGCATGCATATCCATTTTTATAACAGGGGTAGAAAAAATCTCTTGCATGTAAAATTCCAAGATATTATTAGTTTTGGACTAGTGGAATTTCCCAAACTTGGTTAACAAAACTTTTGTGTTCATTTGTGGTGTGTGAATAAATTTTCTTCATGTACTTTTATTATTGTTTTAAACTTTTTCCGTATATCAACTATGAAATTTTCATTTTGCTGTGATCTATTTGCCTTTTATGTTTACGGGATGAAGGGAGAGCGAAAAACTCAATGTTTTTATTTAAATAAAAATGTGTACATCTAAAATGGAAATGCACAATGCACATATGTAGAAAGAGATAATTCCAAAGAGTGTTTGTAATTTTTAGGGATTGTAAGCACCTTTTCGTTTTTGTATCTCAGGTTTTGCAATCGTCGGGAAAAATGGGTTGCGGAGGATTTTTACCTGAGTGTTGAATTGCAATCCATAAGTCATTTCATAAAAAAATATAGCCCGTTACGCATGATAAATCACATTACAATCATCTATGATTAATTATGTCAGTTTTTTGCAAATGGGCAAAATAATGGCATGTTTGACTCGGGTAAATATCTCACCGCAAGTTCACTTGAGAATTTAATGAGCGTTTTTTATTCTTTTTAAAAGTTTTGCATGCATAGCTTATTTGCATCTTTTACATGTTTCAAACATGCATATCCATTTTTAAAACATGTGTGGATGAAATCTCTTTCTTGCAAAACTCCAAGCTATTAGGGTTAAACTAGTGGAATTTCCCGAAATTGGATAACAAAACTTTTGTGTTCATTTGTGTTGTGTGAATAAATTTTCTTTATTTATATTTGTTATTGTTTTAAATTTTTTCCTTAGATCAACTATAAAATTTTCATTTTGTAGTAAGCTTTTTGCCTTGTTTGTTTTCGGGATGATGGGAGAGCGAAAAGTCAAAGTTTTGATTTAAGAAAAAAGTGTACATCTAAAATGGAAAAGCACAATGCACAATTGTAGGGAGACATAATTCCAAAGAGTGTCTGTAATTTTTAGGGATTATAAGCTCTTTTTATTTTTTACATCTCAGGTTTTGCAATCGTCGGGAAAAATTGGAGGCAGAGGATTTTTAATTGAGTGTTGAATTGCAATCCATAAGTCATTTCATACCAAAATATAGCCCGTTACGCATGATTAATCAATTTAAAATCATCTATGATTGTTAGATCAAATTTTTGAAAATGGACAAAATAATGACTTGTTAGACTCGGGCAAATATCCCACCGCACGTTCACTTGAGAATTTAATGAGGGTTTGTTATTCTCTATAAAACCTTTGGATCCATAGGTCATTTGAATCTTAAAATGTTTCAAGCATCCATATCCATTTTTAAAACATGTGTAGAAAAAATATCCTTCATGTAAATTTCCAAGATATTAGTTTTGAACTAGTGGAATTTGCCAAACTTGGATAACAAAACTTTTGTGTTCATTTGTGGTGTGTGAATAGATATTTTTTTTTACATTAGTTATTATTTTAAAAATTTTCCACACATCAACTATAAATTTTTTATTTTGTTGTCATCTTTTTTACCTTTTTTGTTTACGGGATGAAGGGGGGAGCAAAAACTCAAAGTTCTGATTTAAGAAAAAAGTGTCCATTTTTAAAACATGTGTAGAAAAAATCTCCTTCATGTAAAATTCCAAGATATTATTTTTGGACTAGTGGAATTTCCCAAACTTGGATAACAAAACTTCTGTGTTCATTTGTGGTGTGTGAATAAATTTTCTTCATTTACTATTTTTATTGTTTTAAACTTTTTCCGTACATCAACTATGAAATTTTCATTTTGCTGTGATCTATTTACCTTTTTTGTTTACGGGATGAAGGGAGAGCGAAAAACTCGAAGTTTTGATTTAAGAAGAATGTGTACATCCAAAATGGAAATGCACTATGCACATATGTAGAGAGAGATAATTCCAAAGAGTGTCTGTCATTTTTAGTGATTGTAAGCACTTTTTCCTTTTTATATCTCAGGTTTCGCAATCGTCGGGAAAAATGGGTTGCGGAGGATTTTTAACTGAGTGTTGAATTGCAATCCATAAGTCATTTCATACAAAAACGTAGCCCGTTATGCATGATAAATCACATTACAATCATCTATGATTAATTATGTCAGCTTTTTGCAAATGGGCAAAATAATGGCATGTTTGACTCGGTAAATATCCCACCGCAAGTTCACATGAGAATTTGACGAGCGTTTGTTATTCTCTATAAAAGCTTTTCATCCATAGCTCATTTGCGTCTTTAACATGTTTCAAACATGCATATCCATTTTTAAAACATGTGTGGACGAAATCTCTTTCTTGCAAAATTTCAAGCTTTGAGGGTTAAACTAGTGGAATTTCCCAAAATTGGTTAACAAAACTTTTGTGTTCTTTTGTCTTGGGTGAATAAATTTTCTTTATTTATATTTGTTATTGTTTTAAATTTTTTCCATACATCAACTATAAAATTTTCATTTTGTTGTAAGCTTTTTGCCTTGTTTGTTTTCGGGATGAAGCGAGAGCGAAAAGTCAAAGTTTTGATTTAAGAAAAAAGTGTACATCTAAAATGGAAAAGTACAATGCACAATTGTAGGGAGAGATAATTCCAAAGAATGTCTATAATTTTTAGGGAATGTAAGCTCTTTTTAGTTTTTATATCTCAGGTTTTTCAATCATCGGGAAAAATTGGTGGCAGAGGATTTTTAACTGAGTGTTGAATTGCAATCCATAAGTCATTTCATACAAAAATATAGCTCGTTACGCATGATAAATCTCTTTACGATCATCTATAATTGTTAGATCAAATTTTTGAAAATGGGCAAAATAATGACTTGTTAGACTCAGGTAAATATCCCAACGCACGTTCACTTGAGAATTTAATGAGCGTTTGTTATTCTCTTTAAAAGCTTTGGATCCATAGGTCATTTGAATCTTTAACATGTTTCAAGCATGCATATCCATTTTTAAAACATGTGTAGAAAAAATCTTCTTCATGTAAAATTCCAAGATATTAGTTTTGGACTAGTGGAATTTCCCAAACTTGGATAACAAAACTTTTCTGTTCATTTGTGGTGTGTGAATAAATTTTCTTCATGTACTTTTTTATTGTTTTCAACTTTTTTCGTACATCAACTATGAAATTTTCATTTTGCTGTGATCTATTTGCCTTTTTTGTTTACAGGATGAAGGGAGAGCGAAAAACTCTAAGTTTTTATTTAAGAAAAATGTGTAGATCTAAAACGGAAATGCACAATACACATATCTAGAGAGAGATAATTCCAAGGAGTGTCTATAATTTTTAGGGATTGTAATCACCTTTTCGTTTTTATATCTCAGGTTTTGCAATCGTCGGGATGAAGGGAGAGCGAAAAGTCAAAGTTTTGATTGAAGAAAAAAGTGTACATCTAAAATGGAAAAGCACAATGCACAATTGTAGGGAGAGATAATTCCAAAGAGTGTCTGTAATTTTTATGGATTATAAGCTCTTTTTATTTTTTACATATCAGGTTTTGCAATTGTCGGGAAAAATTGGAGGCAGAGGATTTTTAACTGAGTGTTGAATTGCAATCCATAAGTCATTTCATACAAAAATATATCCCATTACGCATGATAAATCACTTTACAATCATCTATGAATGTTTGATCAAATTTTAGAAAATGGCCAAAATAATGACTTGTTAGACTCAGGTAAATATCCCACCGCTCGAGAATTTAATGAGCGTTTGTTATTCTCTTTAAATGCTTTGGATCCATAGGTCATTTGAATCTTTAACATGTTTCAAGCATGCATATCCATTTTAAAACATGTTTAGAAAAAATCTCCTTCATGTAAAATTCCAAGCTTAATAGGGTTGGACTAATGGAATTTCCCAAACTTGGATAAAAAAACTTTTGTGTTCATTTGTGGTGTGTGAATAGATATTTTTTATTTACATTAGTTATTATTTAAAATATTTTCCACACATCAACTACAAAATTTTTATTTTGTTGTGATCTTTTTTGCGTTTTTTGTTTACGGGATGAAGAGGGAGTGAAAACTCAAAGTTCTGATTTAAGAAAAAAGTGTACATCTAAAATGGAAATGCACAATGCAGAAATGTAGAGAGAGATATTTCCAAAGAGTGTCTGTATATTTTAGGGATCGTATGCACTTTTTCGTTTTTATATCTTAGGTTTTGCAATCATCGGGAAATGGGGGAGACAGGCGATTTTTAACTGAGTGTTGACTTCAAATCCATAAGATATTTCTTAAAAAAATATAGCCCGTTATGCATGACAAATCACTTCACCATCAGCTATGATTGTTAGCTCAACTTTTTGAATATGGGATAAATAATGGCTTGTTTGACTCGGGCAAATATCCCACCGCACGTTCTCTTGAGAATTTAATGAGCGTTTGTTATTCTCTTTAAAAGCTTTGGATCCATAGGTCATTTGAATCTTTAACATGTTTCAAGCATGCATATCCATTTTTAAAACATGTGTGGATAAAATCTCCTTCATGTAAAATTCCAAGCTTAATAGGGTTGGACTAATGGAATTTCCCAAACTTGGATAACAAAACTTTTGTGTTCATTTGTGGTGTGTGAATAGATATTTTTTATTTACATTAGTTATTATCTTAAATATTTTCTGTACATCATCTATAAAATTTTTATTTTCTTGTGATCTTTTTTGCCTTTTTTGTTTACAGGATGAAGGGGGAGTGAAAACTGAAAGTTCTAATTTAAGAAAAAAGTGTACATCTAAAATTGAAATGCACTATGCAGAAATGTAGAGAGAGATATTTCCAAAGAGTGTCTGTATGTTTTAGGGATCATATGCACTTTTTCATTTTTATATCTAAGGTTTTGCAATCACCTGGAAATGGGGGAGACGGGCGATTTTTAACTGAGTGTTGACTTCAAATCCATAAGTCATTTCTTACAAAAATATAGCCCATTACGCATGACAAATCACTTTACCATTAGCTATGATTGTTAGCTCAACTTTTTGAATATGGGCAAAATAATGGCTTGTTTGACTCAGGCAAATATCCCACCGCACGTTCACTTGAGAATTTAATGAGCGTTTGTTATTCTCTTTAAAAGCTTTGGATCCATAAGTCATTTGAATCTTTAACAAGTTTCTGACATGCATATCCATTTTTAAAACATGTGTAGAAAAAATCTCCTTCATGTAAAATTCCTAGCTAGTAGTTTTGGACTAGTGGAATTCCCCAAACTTGGATAACAAAACTTTTGTGTTCATTTGTAGTATGTGAATAAATTTTCTTCATTTACTTTTTTTATTGTTTTAAACTTTTTCCGTACATCAACTATGAAATTTTCATTTTGCTGTGATCTATTTGCCTTTTTTGTTTACGGGATGAAGGGAGAGCGAAAAACTCGAAGTTTTGATTCAAGAAAAATGTGTACATCTAAAATGGAAATGCACAATGCACATATGTAGAGAGAGATAATTCCAAAGAGTGTCTGTAATTTTTAGGGATTGCAAGCACCTTTTCGTTTTTATATCTCAGGTTTTGCAATCGTCGGGAAAAATGGGTTGCGGAGGATTTTTAGCTGAGTATTGAATTGCAATCCATAAGTCATTTCATACAAAAATGTAGCCCGTTACGCATGATAAATCACTTTACAATCATCTATGACTAATTATGTCAGCTTTTTGCAAATGGGCAAAATAATGGCATGTTTGACTCGGGTAAATATCCCACCGCAAGTTCACTTTAGAATTTAATGAGCGTTTGTTATTCTCTTTAAAATCTTTGCATCCATAGCTCATTTGCATCTTTAACATGTTTCAAATATGCATATCCATTTTTAAAACATGTGTGGATGAAATCTCTTTTTTGCAAAAATCTAAGCTATTAGGGTTAAACTAGTGGAATTTCTCAAAATTGAATAACAAAACATTTGTGTTCATTTGTGTTGGGTGAATAAGTTTTCTTTATTTATATTTGTTATTGTTTTAAATTTTTTCCATACATAAACTATAAAATTCTCATTTTGTTGTAAGCTTTTTGCCTTGTTTGTTTCCGGGATGAAGGGAGTGCCAAAAGTTAAAGTTTTGATTTAAGAAAAAAGTGTACATCTAAAATGGAAAAGCAGAATGCACAATTGTAGGGGGAGATAATTCCAAAGAGTGTCTGTAATTTTTAGGAATTGTAAGCTCTTTTTAGTTTTTATATCTCCGGTTTTGCAATCGTCGGGAAAAATTGGTGGCAGAGGATTTTTAACTGAGTGTTGAATTGCAATCCATTAGTCATTCCAAACAAAAATATAGCCCGTTACGCTTGATAAATCAGTTTACAATCATCTATGATTGTTAGATTAAATTTTTGAAAATGGGCAAAATAATGACTTGTTAGACTCGGGCAAATATCCCACCACACGTTCACTAGAGAATTTAATGAGCATTTGTTATTCTCTTTTAAAGATTTGGATCCATAGGTCATTTGAATCTTTAACATGTTTCAAGCATGCATATCCATTTTTAAAATATGTGTAGAAAAAATCTCCTTCATGTAAAATTCCAAGATATTAGTTTTGGACTAGTGGAATTTCCCAAACTTGGATAACAAAACTTTTGTGTTCATTTGTGGTGTATGAATAAATTTTCTTCATGTACTTTTTTATTGTTTTCAACTTTTTTTGTACAACAACTATGAAATTTTCATTTTGCTGTGATCTGTTTGCCTTTTTTGTTTACGGGATGAAGGGAGAGCGAAAAACTCGAAGTTTTTATTTAAGAAAAATGTGTAGATGTAAAACGGAAATGCACAATACACATATCTAGAGAGAGATAATTCCAACGAGTGTCTGTTATTTTTAGGGATTGTAATCACCTTTTCGTTTTTATAACTCAGGTTTTGCAATCGTCGGGAAAAATGGGTTGCGGAGGATTTTTGACTGAATGTTGAATTGCAATCCACAAGTCATTTCATACAAAAAATAGCCTGTTAGGCATGATAAATCACATTACAATCATCTATGATTAATTGTGTCAGCTTTTTACAAATGGGCAAAATAATGGCATGTTTGACTCGGGTAAATATCCCACCGCAAATTCACTTGAGAATTTAATGAGCGTTTGCTATTCTCTTTAAAAACTTTGCATCCATAGCTCATTTGAATCTTTAACATGTTTCAAACATGCATATCCATTTTTAAGACGTGTGTATGAAATCTCTTTCTTGCAAAATTCCAAGCTATTAGGGTTAAACTAGTGGAATTTCACAAAATTGGATAAGAAAACTTTTGTGTTCATTTGAGTTGGGTGAATAAATTTTCTTTATTTATATTTGTTATTGTTTTAAATTTTTTCCATACATCATCTATAAAATTTTCATTTTGTTGTAAACTTTTTGCCTTGTTTGTTTTCGGGATGAAGGGAGAGCGAAAAGTCAAAGTTTTGATTTAAAAAAAAAGTGTACATCTAAAGTGGAAAAGCACAATGCACAATTGTAGGGAGAGGTAATTCCAAAGAGTGTCTGTAATTTTTAGGGATTGTAAGCTTCTTTTAGTTTTTATATTGCAGGTTTTGCAATCGTCGGGAAAAATTGATGGCCTAGGATTTTTAACTGAATGTTGAATTGCAATCCATAAGTCATTTCATACAAAAATATAGCCCGTTACGCATGATAAATAACTTTACAATCATCTGTGATTGTTAGATCAAATTTTTCAAAATGGGCAAAAAAATGACTTGTTCGGCTCGGGTAAATATCCCACCGCACGTTCACTTGAGAATTTAATGAGCATTTGTTATTCTCTTTAAAAGCTTTGGATCCATAGGTCATTTGAATCTTTAACATGTTTCAAGCATACATATCTAGTTTTAAAACATGTGTGGATAAAATCTCCATCATGTAAAATTCCAAGCTTAATAGGGTTGGACTAATGGAATTTCCCAAACTTGGATAACAAAACATTTGTGTTCATTTGTGGTGTGTTAATAGATATTTTTTATTTACATTAGTAATTATTTTAAATATTTTCCACACATCAACTATAAAAATTTTATTTTGTTGTGATTTTTTTTGCCTTTTTTGTTTACGGGATGAAGGGGGAGCGAAAACCCAAAGTTTTGATTTAAGAAAAAAGTGTACATCTAGAATGGAAATACACAATGCAGAAATGTAGAGAGAGATATTTCCAAAGAGTGTCTGTATGTTTTAGGGATCGTATGCACTGTTTCGTTTTTATATCTAAGGTTTTGCAGTCGTTGGGAAACGGGGGAGGCGGGTGATTTATAATTGAGTGTTGACTTCAAATCCTTAAGTCATTTCTTACAAAAATATAGCCCGTTACGCATGACAAATCACATTACAATCACCTATGATTGTTAGCTCAACTTTTTGAATATGGGCAAAATAATGGCTTGTTTGACTCGGGCAAATATCCCACCACATGTTCACTTGAGAATTTAATGAGCGTTTGTTATTCTCTTTAAAAGCTTTGGATCCATAGGTCATTTGAATCTTTAACATGTTTCTGGCATGCATATCCATTTTTAAAACATGTGTAGAAAAAATCTCCTTCATTAAAATTCCAAGATATTAGTTTTGGACTAGTGGAATTTCCCAAACTTGGATAACAAAACTTTTGTGTTCATTTGTGGTGTGTGAATAAATTTTCTTCATTTACTTTTTTTGTTTTTTTAAACTTTTTCCGTACATCAACTATGAAATTTTCATTTTGCTGTGATCTATTTGCCTTTTTTGTTTACGGGATAAAGGGAGAGCGAAAAACTCGAAGTTTTGATTTAAGAAAAATGTGTACATCTAAAACGGAAATGCACAATGCACATATGTAGTGAGAGATACTTCCAAAGAGTGTCTGTAATTTTTAAGGATTGCAAGCACCTTTTCGTTTTTATATCTCAGGTTTTGCAATCGTCGGGAAAAATGGGTTGCGGAGGATTTTTAACTGAGTGTTGAATTGCAATCCATAAGTCATTTCATACAAAAATATAGCCCGTTACGCATGATAAATCACTTTACAATCATCTATGATTAATTATGTCAGCTTTTTGCAAATGGGCAAAATAATGGCATGTTTGACTCGGGTAAATATCCCACCGCAAGTTCACTTAAGAATTTAATGAGCGTTTTTATTCTCTTTAAAAGCTTTGCATCCATAGCTCATTTGCATCTTTAACATGTTTCAAACATGCATATCCATTTTTAAAACATGTGTGGACGAAATCTCCTTCTTGCAAAATTCCAAGCTATTCGGGTTAAACTAGTGGAATTTCCCAAAATTGGATAACTAAAATTTTGTGTTCATTTATGTTGGGTGAATAAATTTTATTTATTTATATTTTTTATTGTTTTAAATTTTTTCCATACATCAAATATAAAATTTTCATTTGGTTGTAATCTTTTTGCCTTGTTTGTTTTCGGGAAGAAGGGAGAGCGAAAAGTCAAAGTTTTGATTTAAGAAAAGAGTATACATCTAAAATGGAAAAGCACAATGCACAATTGTAGGGAGAGATAATTCCAAAGAGTGTCTGTAATATTTAGGGATTGTAATCTCTTTTTAGTTTTTATATCTCAGGATTTGCAATCGTCGGGAAAAATTGGTGGCAGAGGATTTTTAACTAAGTGTTGAATTGCAATCCATAAGTCATTTCATACAAAAATATAGCCCGTTACGCATGATAAATCACTTTACAATCATCTATGATTGTTAGATCAAATTATTGAAAATGGGCAAAATAATGACTTGTTAGACTCGGGTAAATATCCCACGGCACATTCACTTGAGAATTTAATGAGCGTTTGTTATTCTCTTTAAAAGCTTTGGATCCATAGGTCATTCGAATCTTTAACGTGTTTCAAGCATGCATATCCATTTTTAAAACATGTGTAGAAAAAATCTCCTTCATGTAAAATTCCAAGCTTAATAGGGTTGGACTAATGGAATTTCCCAAATTTGGATAACAAAAGTTTTGTGTTCATTTGTGGTGTGTGAATAGATATTTTTTATTTGCACTAGTAATTTTTTTAAATATTTTCCACACATCAACTATAAAATTTTTATTTTGTTGTGATCTTTTTTGCCTTTTTTGTTTACGGGATGAAAGGGGAGCGAAAACTCAAAGTTCTGTTTTAAGAAAAAAATGTACATCTAAAATGGAAATGCACAATGCACAAATGTAAAGAGAGATATTTCTAAAGAGTGTCTGTATGTTTTAGGGATCGTATGCACTTTTTTCGTTTTTATATCTAAGGTTTTGCAATCGTCGGGAAACGGGGGAGGCGGGCAATTTTTAACTGAGTGTTGACTTCAAATCCATAAGATATTTCTTACAAAAAATATAGCCCGTTAAGCATGACAAATCCCTTTACAATCATCTATGATTGTTAACTCAACGTTTTGAATATGGGCAAAATAATGGCTTGTTTGACTCGGGCAAATATCCCACTGCACGTTCACTTGAGAATTTAATGAGCGTTTGTTATTCTCTTTAAAAGCTTCGGATCCAGAGGTAATTTGAATCTTTAAAATGTTTCTCGCATGCATATCCATTTTTAAAACTTGTGTAGAAAAAATCTCCTTCATGCAAAATTCCAAGATATTAGTTTTGGACAAGTGAAATTTCCAAAACTTGGATAACAAAACTTTTGTGTTCATTTGTGGTGTGTGAATAAATTTTCTTCATTTACTTTTTTTATTGCTTTAAACATTTTCCGTATATCAACTATGACATTTTCATTTTGCTGTGATCTATTTGCCTTTTTTGTTTACGGGATGAAAGGAGAGCGAAAAACTCGAAGTTTTGATTTAAGAAAAATGTGTACATCTAAAACGGAAATGCACAATGCACATATGTAGAGAGAGATAATTCCAAAGAGTGTCTATAAGTTTTAGGGATTGTAAGCACCTTTTCATTTTTATATCTCAGGTTTTGCAATCGTCGGGAAAAATGGGTTGCGGAGGTTTTTAACTGAGTGTTGAATTACAATCCATAAGTCATTTCATACAAAAATATAGCCCGTTACGCATGATAAATCACTTTACAATCATCTATGATTAATTATGTCAGCTTTTTGCAAATGGGCAAAATAATGGCATGTTTGACTCGGGTAAATATCCCACCGCAAGTTCACTTGAGAATTTAATGTGCGTTTGTTATTCTCTTTAAATGGTTTGCATCCATAGCTCATTTTCATATTTAACATGTTTCTAACATGCATATCCATTTTTAAAACATGTGTGGACGAAATCTCCTTCTTGCAAAATTCCAAGCTATTCGGGTTAAACTAGTGGAATTTCCCAAAATTGGATAACAAAAATTTTGTGTTCATTTGTGTTGGGTGCATAAATTTTCTTTATTTATATTTTTTATTGTTTTAAATTTTTTCCATACATCAACCATAAAATTATCATTTTGTTGTAAGTTTTTTGCCTTGTTTGTTTTTGGGATGAAGGGAGAACGAAAAGTCAAAGTTTTGATTTAAGAAAAAAGTGTACATCTAAAATCGAAAAACACAATGCACAATTGTAGGGGGAGATAATTCCAAAGAGTGTCTATAATTTTTAGGGATTGTAAGCTCTTTTTAGTTTTTATATCTCCGGTTTTGCAATCGTCGGGAAAAATTGGTGGCAGTGGATTTTTAATTGAGTGTTGAATTGCAATCCATTAGTCATTTCATACAAAAATATAGCCCGTTTCGCATGATAAATCACTTTATAATCATCTATGATTGTTAGATCAATTTTTTGAAAATGGGCAAAATAATGACTTATTAGACTCAAACAAATATCCCACCGCACGTTCACTTGAGAATTTAATGAGCGTTTGTTATTCTCTTTAAAAGCTTTGGATCTATAGGTCATTTGAATCTTTAACATGTTTCAAGCATGCATATCCAATTTTAAAACATGTGTAGAAAAAATCTCCTTCATGTAAAATTCCAAGAAATTAGTTTTGGACTAGTGGAATTTCCCAAACTTTGATAACAAAACTTTTGTGTTCATTTGTGGTGTGTGAATAAATTTTCTTCATGTACTTTTTTTATTGTTTTATAATTTTTCCCTACATAAACTATGAAATTTTCATTTTGCTGTGATCTATTTTGCCTTTTTTGTTTGCGGGATGAAGGGAGAGCGAAAAACTCAAAGTTTTGATTTAAGAAAAATGGGTTGCGGAGGATTTTTAACTGAGTGTTAAATTGCAATCCATAAGTCATTTCACACAAAAAATAGCCCGTTAGGCATGATAAATCACATTACAATCATCTATGATTAATTATGTCAGCTTTTTGCAAATGGGCAAAATAATGGCATGTTTGACTCGGGTAAATATCCCACCGCAAGTTCACTTGAGAATTTAATGAGCGTTTGTTATTCTCTTTAAAAGCTTTGCATCCATATCTCATTTGCATCTTTAACATGTTTCAAACATGCATATCCATTTTTAAGACATGTGTGGATGAAATCACTTTCTTGCAAAATTCCATGCTATTAGGGTTAAACTAGTGGAATTTCACAAAATTGGATTACAAAACTTTTGTGTTCATTTGTGTTGGGAGAATAAATTTTCTCTATTTATATTTATTATTGTTTTAAATTTTTTCCATACATCAACTATAAAATTTTCATTTTGATGTAAGTTTTTTGCCTTGTTTGTTTTCGGGATGAAGGGAGAGTGAAAAGTCAAAGTTTTGATTTAAGAAAAAAAGTGTACATCTAAAGTGGAAAAGCACAATGCAGGGAGATAATTCCAGAGAGTGTCTGTAATTTTTTGGGATTGTAAGATCTTTTTAGTTTTTAAATCTCAGGTTTTGCAATCGTCGGGAAAAATTGGTGGCCTATGATTTTTAACTGAGTGTTGAATTGCAATCCATAAGTCATTTCATACAAAAATATAGCCTGTTACGCATGATAAATCACTTTACAATCATCTATGATTGTTAGATCAAATTTTTGAAAATGGGAAAAATTATGACTTGTTAGGCTCGGGTAAATATCCCACCGCACGTTCACTTGAGAATTTAATGAGCGTTTCTTCATGTAAAATTCCAAGCTTAATAGAGTTGGACTAATAGAATTTCCCAAACTTGGATAACAAAACTTTTGTGTTCAGTTGTGGTGTGTGAATAGATATTTTTTATTCACATTAGTTAATATTTTAAATATTTTCCACACATCAACTGTAAAATTTTTATTTTTTTGTGATCTTTTTTGCCTTTTTTGTTTACGGGATGAAGGGGGAGCGAAAACTCAAAGTTCTGATTTAAGAAAAAAGTGTACATCTAAAATGGAAATGCACAATGCACAAATGTAGAGAGAGATATTTCCAAAGAGTGTCTGTATGTTTGAGGGATCATATGCAGTTTTTTTCGTTTTGATATCTAAGGTTTTGCAATCGTTGGGAAACAGGGGAGGTTGGCGATTGTTAACTGAGTGTTGACTTCAAATCCATAAGTCATTTATTACAAAAATATAGCCCGTTATGCATGACAAATCACTTTACAATCATCTATGATTGTTAGCTCAACGATTTGAATATGGGCAAAATAATGGCTTGTTGGACTCGGGCAAATATCCCACCGCACGTTCACTTGAGAATTTAATGTGCGTTTGTTATTCTCTTTAAAAGCTTTAGATCCATAGGTCATTTGAATCTTTAACATGTTTCTGGCATGCATATCCATTTTTAAAACATGTGTAGAAATAATCACCATCATGTAAAATTCCAAGATATTAGTTTTGGACTAGTAGAATTTCCCAAACTTGGATAACAAAACTTTTGTGTTCATTTGTGGTGTGTGAATAAATTTCCTTCATTTAATTTTTTTATTGTTTTAAAATTTTTCCCTACATCAACTATGAAATTTTCCTTTTGCTGTGATCTTTTTGGCTTTTTTGTTCACGGGACGAAGGGAGAGCAAAAAACTCAAAGTTTTGATTGAAGAAAAATCTGTTCATCTAAAACGGAAATGCACAATGCACATATTTAGAGAGAGATAATTCCAAAGAGTGTCTGTAATATTTAGGGATTGTAAGCACCTTTTCGTTTTTATATCTCAGGTTTTGCAATCATCGGGAAAAATGGGTTGCGGAGGATTTTTAACTGAGTGTTGAATTGCAATCCATAAGTCATTTCATACATAAATATATCCCGTTACGCATGATAATTCTCATTACAATCATCTATGATTAATAATGTCAGCTTTTTGGAAATGGGCAAAATAATGGCATGTTTGACTCGGGTAAATATCCCACCGTAAGTTCACTTGAGAATTTAATGAGCGTTTGTTATTCTCTTTAAAAGATTTGCATCCATAGCTCATTTGCATCTTTAACATGTTTCAAACATGCATATCCATTTTTAAAACTTACGTGCATGAAATCTCCTTCTTTAAAAATTCCAAGCCAATAGGGTGAAACTAGCGGAATTTCCCAATATTGGATAACAAAACTTTTGTGTTCTTTTGTGTTGGGTGAATAAATTTTTTTATTTATATTTTTTATTATTTTAAATTTTTTCCATACATCAACTATAAAATTTTCATTTTGTTGTAAGCTTCTTGCCTTGTTTGTTTTCGGGATGAAGTGAGAGCGAAAAGTTAAAGTTTTGATTTTAAAAAAAAGTGTACATCTAAAATGGAATAGCACAAGGCACAATTGTAGGCAGAGATAATTCCAAAGAGTGTCTATAATTTTTAGGGATTGTAAGCTCTTTTTAGTTTTTATATCTCAGGTTTCGCAATCGTCGGGAAAAATTGGTGGCAGAGGATTTTTAACTGAGTGTTGAATTGCAATCCATAAGTCATTTCATACAAAAATATAGCCCGTTACGCATGTTAAATCACTTTACAATCATCAATGATTGTTAGATGAAATTTTTGAAAATGGGCAAACTAATGACTTGTTAGACTCGGGTAAATATCCCACTGCACGTTCACTAGAGAATTTAATGAGCGTTTGTTATTCTCTTTAAAAGAATTGGATCCATAGGTCATTTGAATCTTTAACATGTTTCAAGCATGCATATCAATTTTTAAAACATGTGTAGAAAAAATCTCCTTCGTGTAAAATTCCATGCTTAATAGGGTTGGACTAATGGAATTTCCCAAACTTGGATAACAAAACTTTTGTGTTCATTTGTGGTGTGTGAATAGATATTTTTTATTGACATTAGTAATTATTTTAAAAATTTTCCACACATCAACTATAAATTTCTTATTTTGTTGTGATCTTTTTTGCATTTTTTGTTTACGGGATGAAGGGGGAGCGAAAACTCAAAATTCTGATTGAAGAAAAAAGTATACATCTAAAATGGAAAAGCACAATGCACAAATTTAGAGAGATATTTCCAAAGAGTGTCTATATGTTTTAGGGATCGTATGCACTTTTTTAGTTTTTATATCTACGATTTTGCAATCGTCGGGAAACGGGGGAGCGGGCGATTTTCAACTGAGTGTTCACTTCAAATCCATAAGTTATTTCTTACAAAAAATATAGCCCGTTATGCATGACAAATCATTTTACAATCATCTATGATTGTTAGTTCAACTTATTGAATATGAGCAAAATAATGGCTTGTTTGACTCGGGCAAATATCCCACCGCACGTTCACTTGAGAATTTAATGAGCGTTTCTTATTCTCTTTAACAGCTTTGGATCCATAGATCATTTGAATCTTTAACATGTTTCTGGCATGCATATCCATTTTTAAAACATGTGTAGAAAAAATCTCCTTCAAGTAAAATTCCAAGATATTATTTTTGGACTAGTTGAATTTCCCAAACTTGGATAACCAAACTTTTGTGTTCATTTGTGGTGTGTGAATAAATTTTCTTCATTCACTTTTTTTATTGTTTTAAACTTTTTCCGTACATCAACTATGAAATTTTCATTTTGCTGTGATCTATTTGCCTTTTTTGATTACGGGATCAAGAGAGAGCGAAAAACTCGAAGTTTTGATTTAAGAAAAATGTGTACATCTAAAACGGAAATTCACAACGCACATATGTAGAGAGAGATAATTCCAAAGAGTGTCTATAATTTTTAGGGATTGTAAGCACCTTTTCGTTTTTATATCTCAGGTTTTGCAATCGTTGGGAAAAATGGGTTGCGGAGGATTTTTAACTGAGTGTTGAATTGCAATCCATAAGTCATTTCATACATAAATATATCCCGTTATGCATGATAAATCACATTACAATCATCTATGATTAATAATGTCAGCTTTTTCCAAATGGGCAAAATAATGGCATGTTTGACTCGAGTAAATATCCCACCGCAAGTTCACTTGAGAATTTAATGAGCGTTTGTTATTCTCTTTAAAAGCTTTGCCTCCATAGCTCATTTGCATCTTTAACATGTTTCAAACATGCATATCCATTTTTAAAACATGTGTGGATGAAATCTCTTTCATGCAAAATTCCAAGCTAATGGGGTTAAACTAGCGGAATTTCCCAAAATTGGATAACAAAACTTTTGTGTTCTTTTGTGTTGGGTGAATAAATTTTCTTTATTTATATTTGTTATTGTTTTAAATTTTTTCCATACATCAACTATAAAATTTTCATTTTGTTGCAAGCTTTTTGCCTTCTTTTTTTTTCGGGATGAAGGGAGAGCGAAAAGTCAAAGTTTTGATTTAAGAAAACAGTGTACATCTAAAATGGAAAACCACAAGGCACAATTGTAGGCAGAGATAATTCCAAAGATTGTCTGTAATTTTTAGGGATTGTAAGCTCTTTTTAGTTTTTAAATCTCAGGTTTTGCAATCGTCGGGAAAAATTGGTGGCAGAGGATTTTAACTGTGTTGAATTGCAATCCATAAGTCATTTCATACAAAAATATAGCCTGTTACGCATGTTAAATCACTTTACAATCATCTATGATTGTTAGATGAAATTTTTGAAAATGCGCAAAATAATGACTTGTTAGACTCGGGTAAATATCCCACTGTACGTTCACTAGAGAATTTAATGAGCGTTTGTTATTCTCTTTAAAAGCATTGGATCCATAGGTCATTTGAATCTTTAACATGTTTCAAGCATGCATATTAATTTTTAAAACATGTGTAGAAAAAATCTCCTTCGTTTAAAATTCCATGCTTAATAGGGTTGGACTAATGGAATTTCCCAAACTTGGATAACAAAACTTTTGTGTTCATTTGTGGTGTGTGACTAGATATTTTTTATTTACATTAGTTATTATTTTAAATATTTTCCACACATTAACTATAAATTTTTTATGTTGTTGTGATCTTTTTTGCATTTTTTGTTTACGGGATGAAGGAGGAGCGAAAACTCAAAATTCTAATTTAAGAAAAAAGTGTACATCTAAAATGGAAAAGGACAATGCACAAATTTAGAGAGAGATATTTTCGAAGAGTGTCTGTATGTTTTAGGGATCGTATGCACTTTTTTAGTTTTTATATCAACGGTTTTGAAATCGTTTGGAAATGGGGGAGGCGGGCGATTTTTAACTGAGGGTTGATTTCAAATCCATAAGTCATTTCTTACAAAAATATAGCCCGTTATGCATGACAAATCACTTTACAATCATCTATGATTGTTAGTTCAACTTTTTGATTATGGGCAAAATAATGGCTTGTTTGACTCGGACAAATATCCCACCGCACGTTCACTTGAGAATTTAATGAGCGTTTGTTATTCTCTTTAAAAGCTTTGGATCCATAGTTCATTTGAATCTTTAACATGTTTCTGGCTTGCATATCCATTTTTAAAATATGTGTAGAAAAAATGTCCTGCATGTAAAATTCAAATATATTAGTTTTGGACTAGTGGAATTTCCCAAACTTGGATAACCAAACTTTTGTGTTCATTTGTGGTGTGTGAATAAATTTTCTTCATTTACATTTTTTATTGTTTTAAACTTTTTCCTTATATCAACTATGAAATTTTCATTTTGCTGTGATCTATTTGCCTTTTTTGTTTACTGGATGAAGGAAGAGCGAAAAACTCGAAGTTTTTATTTAAGAAAAATGTGCACATCTAAAACGGAAATGCACAATGCACATATGTAGAGAGATAATTCCAAAGAGTTTTTATAATTTTTAGGGATTGTAAGCACCTTTTCATTTTTATATCTCAGGTTTCGCAATCGTCGGGAAAGATGGGTTGAGGTGGATTTTTAACTGAGTGTTGAATTGCAATCCATAAGTCATTTCATACAAAAATATAGCCCGTTACGCATGATAAATTACATTACAATCTTCTATGATTAATTATGTCAGCTTTTTGTAACTGGGCAAAATAATGGCATGTTTGACTGGGATAAATATCCCACGCCAACTTTACTTGAGAATTTAATGAGCGTTTGTTATTCTCTTTAAAAGCTTTGCATCCATAATTCATTTGCGTCTTTAACATGTTTCAAACATGCATATCCATTTTTAAAACATGTGTGGACGAAATCTCTTTCTTGCAAAATTCCAAGCTATTAGGGTTAAACTAGTGGAATTTCCCAAAATTGGATAACAAAACTTTTGTATTCATTTGTGTTGGGTGAATAAATTTTCTAAATTTATATTTGTTATTGTTTTAAATTTTTTCCATACATCAACTATAAAATTTTCATTTTGTTGTAAACTTCTTGCCTTGTTTTATTTTCGGGATGAAGGGAGAGCGAAAAGTCAGAGTTTATATTTAAGAAAAGAGTGTACATCTAAAATGGAAAAGCGCAACGCACAATTGTAGGGAGAGATAATTCCAAAAAGTGTCTGTAATTTTTAGGGATTGTAAGCTCTTTTTAATTTTTATATCTCTGGTTTTGCAATCGTCGGGAAAAATTGGTGGCAGAGGACTTTTAACTTAGTGTTGAATTGCAATCCATTTGTCATTCCATACAAAAATATAGCCCGTTATGCATGATAAATCACTTTACAATCATCTATGATTGTTAGATCAAACTTTTGAAAATGGGCAAAATAATGACTTGTTAGACTCGGGTAAATATCCCACCGCACGTTCACTTGAGAATTTAATGAGCGTTTGTTATTCTCTTTAAAAGCTTTGGATCCATAGGTCATTTGAATCTTTAACATGTCTCAAGCATGCATATCCAATTTTAAAACATGTGTAGAAAAAATCTCCTTCATGTAAAATTCCAAGCTTAATGGGGTTGGACTAATGGAATTTCCCAAACTTGGATAACAAAACTTTTGTGTTCATTTGTGGTGTGTGAATAGATATTTTTTATTTACATTAGTTATTATTTGAAATATTTTCCACACATCAACTATGAAATTTTTATTTTGTTGTGATCTTTTTTGTCTTTTTTGTTTACAGGATGTAGGGGGAGCGAAAACTCAAAGTTCTGATTTAAGAAAAAAGTGTACATCTTAAATGGAAATGCACAATGCACAAATGTAGAGAGAGATATTTCCAAAGAGCGTCTATATGTTTTTGGGATCGTTTGCACTTTTTTCATTTTTATATCTAAGGTTTTGCAATCGTCGGGAAACGGGGGAGGCAGGCGATTTTTAACTGAGGGTTGACTTCAAATCCATAAATCATTTATTACAAAAATATAGCCCATTACGCATGACAAATCACTTTACAATCATCTACGATTGTTAACTCAACGTTTTGAATATGGGCAAAATAATGGCTTGTTTGACTCGGGCAAATATCCCACCGCACGTTCACTTGAGAATTTAATGAGCGTTTGTTATTCTCTTTAAAAGCTTCGGATCCATAGGTAATTTGCATCTTTAACATGTTTCTCGCATGCATATCCATTTTTAAAACATGTGTAGAAAAAATCTCCTTCATGTAAAATTCCAAGATATTAGTTTTGGACAAGTGGAATTTCCAAAACTTGGATAACAAAAATTTTGTGTTCATTTGTGGTGTGTGAATAAATTTTCTTCAATTATTTTTTTTATTGTTTTAATTTTTTTCCGTACATCAACTATGAAATTTCCATTTTGTTGTGATCTATTTGCCTTTTTTGTTTACGGGATGAAGGGAGAGCGAAAAACTCAAAGTTTTGATTTAAGAAAAATGTGTACATCTAAAACGTAAATGCACAATGCACATATGTAGAGAGAGATAATTCCAAAGAGTGTCTGTAAGTTTTAGGGATTGTAACCACGTTTTAATTTTTATATCTCAGGTTTTGCAATCATCGGGAAAAATGGGTTGCGGAGGATTTTTAACTGAGTGTTGAATTGCAATCCATAAGTCATTTCATACAAAAAATAGCCCGTTAGGCATGATAAATCACATTACAATCATCTATGATTAATTATGTCAGCTTTTTGCAAATGGGCAAAATAATGGCATGTTCGACTCGGGTAAATATCCCACCGCAAGTTCACTTGAGAATTTAATGTGCGTTTGTTATTCACATTAAAAGCTTTGCATCCATAGCTCATTTGCATCTTTAACATATTTCAAACATGCATATCCATTTTTAAAACATGTGTGGATGAAATCGCTTTGTTGCAAAATTCCAAGCTATTAGGGTTAAACTAGTGGAATTTCACAAAATTGGATTACAAAACTTTTGTGTTCATTTTTCTTGGGTGAATAAATTTTCTTTATTTATATATGTTATTGTTTTAAATTTTTTCCATGCATCAATTATAAAATTTTCATTTTGTTGTAAGCTTATTGCCATGTTTGTTTTCGGGATGAAGAGAGAGCGAAAAGTCAAAGTTTTGATTTAAGAAAAAAAGTGTACATCAGAAGTGGAAAAGCACAATGCACAATTGTAGGGGGAGATAATTCCAAAGAGTGTATGTCATTTTTAGGGATTATAAGCCCTTTTTAGTTTTTATATCTCTGGTTTTGCAATCGTCGGGAAAAATTGGTGGCAGAGGACTTTTAACTTAGTGTTGAATTGCAATCCATTTGTCATTTCATACAAAAATATAGCCCGTTACGCATGATAAATCACTTTACAATCATCTATTATTGTTAGATCAAATTTTTGAAAATGGCCAAAATAATGACTTGTTAGACTCGGGTAAATATCCCACTGTACGTTCACTTGAGAATTTAATGAGTGTTTGTTATTCTCTTTAAAAGCTTTGGATCCATAGGTCATTTGAATCTTTAACATGTCTCAAGCATGCATATCCAATTTTAAAACATGTGTCGAAAAAATCTCCTTCATGTAAAATTCCAAGCTTAATGGGGTTGGACTAATGGAATTTCCCAAACTTGGATAACAAAACTTTTGTGTTCATTTGTGGTGTGTGAATAGATATTTTTTATTTACATTAGTTATTATTTGAAATATTTTCCACACATCAACTATGAAATTTTTATTTTGTTGTGATCTTTTTTGTCTTTTTTGTTTACAGGATGTAGGGGGAGCGAAAACTCAAAGTTCTGATTTAAGAAAAAAGTGTACATCTTAAATGGAAATGCACAATGCACAAATGTAGAGAGAGATATTTCCAAAGAGCGTCTGTATGTTTTTGGGATCGTTTGCTCTTTTTTCATTTTTATATCTAAGGTTTTGCAATCGTCGGGAAACGGGGGAGGCAGGCGATTTTTAACTGAGGGTTGACTTCAAATCCATAAATCATTTATTACAAAAATATAGCCCGTTACGCATGACAAATCACTTTACAATCATCTACGATTGTTAACTCAACGTTTTGAATATGGGCAAAATAATGGCTTGTTTGACTCGGGCAAATATCCCACCGCACGTTCACTTGAGAATTTAATGAGCGTTTTTTATTCTCTTTAAAAGCTTCGGATCCATAGGTAATTTGCATCTTTAACATGTTTCTCGCATGCATATCCATTTTTAAAACATGTGTAGAAAAAATCTCCTTCATGTAAAATTCCAAGATATTAGTTTTGGACAAGTGGAATTTCCAAAAGTTGGATAACAAAAATTTTGTGTTCATTTGTGGTGTGTGAATAAATTTTCTTCATTTATTTTTTTTATTTTTTAAATTTTTTTCCGTACATCAACTATGAAATTTTCATTTTGCTGTGATCTATTTGCCTTTTTTGTTTACGGGATGAAGGGAGAGCGAAAAACTCAAAGTTTTGATTTAAGAAAAATGTGTACATCTAAAACGTAAATGCACAATGCACATATGTAGAGAGAGATAATTCCAAAGAGTGTCTATAAGTTTTAGGGATTGTAACCACGTTTTCATTTTTATATCTCAGGTTTTGCAATCATCGGGAAAAATGGGTTGCGGAGGATTTTTAACTGAGTGTTGAATTGCAATCCATAAGTCATTTCATACAAAAAATAGCTCGTTAGGCATGATAAATCACATTACAATCATCTATGATTAATTATGTCAGCTTTTTGCAAATGGGCAAAATAATGGTATGTTCAACTCGGGTAAATATCCCACCGCAAAGTTCACTTGAGAATTTAATGTGCGTTTGTTATTCACTTTAAAAGCTTTGCATCCATAGCTCATTTGCATCTTTAACATATTTCAAACATGCATATCCATTTTTAAAACATGTGTGGATGAAATCGCTTTGTTGCAAAATTCCAAGCTATTAGGGTTAAACTAGTGGAATTTCACAAAATTGGATTACAAAACTTTTGTGTCCATTGTTCTTGGGTGAATAAATTTTCTTTATTTATATTTGTTATTGTTTTAAATTTTTTCCGTGCATCAATTATAAAATTTTCATTTTGTTGTAAGAGCCTTGTTTTTTTTTGGGATGAAGAGAGAGCAAAAAGTCAAAGTTTTGATTTAAGAAAAAAAGTGTACATCTAAAGTGGAAAATCACAATGCACTATTGTAGGGGGAGATAATTCCAAAGAGTGTATGTCATTTTTAGGGATTATAAGCTCTTTTTAGTTTTTATATCTCTGGTTTTGCAATCGTCGGGAAAAATTGGTGGCAGAGGACTTTTAACTTAGTGTTGAATTGCAATCCATTTGTCATTTCATACAAAAATATAGCCCATTACGCATGATAAATCACTTTACAATCATCTATGATTGTTAGATCAAATTTTTGAAAATGGGCAAAATAATGACTTGTTAGACTCGGGTAAATATCCCACCCCACGTTCACTTGAGAATTTAATGAGCGTTTGTTATTCTCTTTAAAAGCTTTGGATCCATTGGTCATTTGAATCTTTAACATGTCTCAAGCATGCATATCCAATTTTAAAACATGTGTAGAAAAAATCTCCTTCATGTAAAATTCCAAGCTTAATGGGGTTGGACTAATGGAATTTCCCAAACTTGGATAACAAAACTTTTGTGTTCATTTGTGGTGTGTGAATAGATATTTTTTATTTACATTAGTTATTATTTGAAATATTTTCCACACATCAACTATGAAATTTTTATTTTGTTGTGATCTTTTTTGTCTTTTTTGTTTACAGGATGTAGGGGGAGCGAAAACTCAAAGTTCTGATTTAAGAAAAAAGTGTACATCTTAAATGGAAATGCACAATGCACAAATGTAGAGAGAGATATTTCCAAAAAGCGTCTGTATGTTTTTGGGATCGTTTGCACTTTTTTCATTTTTATATCTAAGGTTTTGCAATCGTCGGGAAACGGGGGAGGCAGGCGGTTTTTAACTGAGGGTTGATTTCAAATCCATAAATCATTTATTACAAAAATATAGCCCATTACGCATGACAAATCACTTTACAATCATCTACGATTGTTAACTCAACGTTTTGAATATGGGCAAAATAATGGCTTGTTTGACTCGGGCAAATATCCCACCGCACGTTCACTTGAGAATTTAATGAGCGTTTGTTATTCTCTTTAAAAGCTTCGGATCCATAGGTAATTTGCATCTTTAACATGTTTCTCGCATGCATATCCATTTTTAAAACATGTGTAGAAAAAATCTCCTTCATGTAAAATTCCAAGATATTAGTTTTGGACAAGTGGAATTTCCAAAAGTTGGATAACAAAAATTTTGTGTTCATTTGTGGTGTGTGAATAAATTTTCTTCATTTATTTTTTTTATTGTTTTAATTTTTTTCCGTACATCAACTATGAAATTTTCATTTTGCTGTGATCTATTTGCCTTTTTTGTTTACGGGATGAAGGGAGAGCGAAAAACTCAAAGTTTTGATTTAAGAAAAATGTGTACATCTAAAACGTAAATGCACAATGCACATATGTAGAGAGAGATAATTCCAAAGAGTGTCTATAAGTTTTAGGGATTGTAACCACGTTTTCATTTTTATATCTCAGGTTTTGCAATCATCGGGAAAAATGGGTTGCGGAGGATTTTTAACTGAGTGTTGAATTGCAATCCATAAGTCATTTCATACAAAAAATAGCTCGTTAGGCATGATAAATCACATTACAATCATCTATGATTAATTATGTAAGCTTTTTGCAAATGGGCAAAATAATGGTATGTTCGACTCGGGTAAATATCCCACCGCAAAGTTCACTTGAGAATTTAATGTGCGTTTGTTATTCACTTTAAAAGCTTTGCATCCATAGCTCATTTGCATCTTTAACATATTTCAAACATGCATATCCATTTTTAAAACATGTGTGGATGAAATCGCTTTGTTGCAAAATTCCAAGCTATTAGGGTTAAACTAGTGGAATTTCACAAAATTGGATTACAAAACTTTTGTGTCCATTGTTCTTGGGTGAATAAATTTTCTTTATTTATATTTGTTATTGTTTTAAATTTTTTCCGTGCATCAATTATAAAATTTTCATTTTGTTGTAAGAGCCTTGTTTTTTTTTGGGATGAAGAGAGAGCAAAAAGTCAAAGTTTTGATTTAAGAAAAAAAGTGTACATCTAAAGTGGAAAATCACAATGCACTATTGTAGGGGGAGATAATTCCAAAGAGTGTATGTCATTTTTAGGGATTATAAGCTCTTTTTAGTTTTTATATCTCTGGTTTTGCAATCGTCGGGAAAAATTGGTGGCAGAGGACTTTTAACTTAGTGTTGAATTGCAATCCATTTGTCATTTCATACAAAAATATAGCCCATTACGCATGATAAATCACTTTACAATCATCTATGATTGTTAGATCAAATTTTTGAAAATGGGCAAAATAATGACTTGTTAGACTCGGGTAAATATCCCACCCCACGTTCACTTGAGAATTTAATGAGCGTTTGTTATTCTCTTTAAAAGCTTTGGATCCATTGGTCATTTGAATCTTTAACATGTCTCAAGCATGCATATCCAATTTTAAAACATGTGTAGAAAAAATCTCCTTCATGTAAAATTCCAAGCTTAATGGGGTTGGACTAATGGAATTTCCCAAACTTGGATAACAAAACTTTTGTGTTCATTTGTGGTGTGTGAATAGATATTTTTTATTTACATTAGTTATTATTTGAAATATTTTCCACACATCAACTATGAAATTTTTATTTTGTTGTGATCTTTTTTGTCTTTTTTGTTTACAGGATGTAGGGGGAGCGAAAACTCAAAGTTCTGATTTAAGAAAAAAGTGTACATCTTAAATGGAAATGCACAATGCACAAATGTAGAGAGAGATATTTCCAAAAAGCGTCTGTATGTTTTTGGGATCGTTTGCACTTTTTTCATTTTTATATCTAAGGTTTTGCAATCGTCGGGAAACGGGGGAGGCAGGCGGTTTTTAACTGAGGGTTGATTTCAAATCCATAAATCATTTATTACAAAAATATAGCCCATTACGCATGACAAATCACTTTACAATCATCTACGATTGTTAACTCAACGTTTTGAATATGGGCAAAATAATGGCTTGTTTGACTCGGGCAAATATCCCACCGCACGTTCACTTGAGAATTTAATGAGCGTTTGTTATTCTCTTTAAAAGCTTCGGATCCATAGGTAATTTGCATCTTTAACATGTTTCTCGCATGCATATCCATTTTTAAAACATGTGTAGAAAAAATCTCCTTCATGTAAAATTCCAAGATATTAGTTTTGGACAAGTGGAATTTCCAAAAGTTGGATAACAAAAATTTTGTGTTCATTTGTGGTGTGTGAATAAATTTTCTTCATTTATTTTTTTTATTGTTTTAATTTTTTTCCGTACATCAACTATGAAATTTTCATTTTGCTGTGATCTATTTGCCTTTTTTGTTTACAGGATGAAGGGAGAGCGAAAAACTCAAAGTTTTGATTTAAGAAAAATGTGTACATCTAAAACGTAAATGCACAATGCACATATGTAGAGAGAGATAATTCCAAAGAGCGTATGTAAGGTTTAGGGATTGTAACCACGTTTTCATTTTTATATCTCAGGTTTTGCAATCATTGGAAAAAATGGGTTGCGGAGGATTTTTAACTGAGTGTTGAATTGCAATCCATAAGTCATTTCATACAAAAAATAGCCCGTTAGGCATGATAAATCACATTACAATCATCTATGATTAATTATGTCAGCTTTTTGCAAATGGGCAAAATAATGGCATGTTCGACTCGGGTAAATATCCGACTGCAAGTTCACTTGGGAATTTAATGTGCGTTTGTTATTCACTTTAAAAGATTTGCATCCATAGCTCATTTGCATCTTTAACATATTTCAAACATGCATATCCATTTTTAAAACATGTGTGGATGAAATCGCTTTGTTGCAAAATTCCAAGCTATTAGGGTTAAACTAGTGGAATTTCACAAAATTGGATTACAAAACTTTTGTGTTCATTTTTCTTGGGTGAATAAATTTTCTTTATTTATATTTGTTATTGTTTTAAATTTTTTCCATGCATCAATTATAAAATTTTCATTTTGTTGTAAGCTTATTGCCTTGTTTGTTTTCGGGATGAAGAGAGAGCGAAAAGTCAAAGTTTTGATTTAAGAAAAAAGTGTACATCTAAAGTGGAAAAGCACAATGCACAATTGTAGGGGGAGATAATTCCAAAGAGTGTATGTCATTTTTAGGGATTATAAGCTCTTTTTAGTTTTATATCTCAAGTTTTGCAATCGTCGAGAAAAATTGGTGGCCCAGGATTTTTAACTGAGTGTTGAATTGCAATCCATTAGTCATTTCATACAAAAATATAGCCTGTTACACATGATAAATCACTTTACAATCATCTATGATTGTTAGATCAAATTTTTGAAAATGGGCAAAATAATGACTTGTTAGGCTTGGGTAAATATCCCACCGCACATTCACTTGAGAATTTAATGAGCGTTTTTTATTCTCTTTAAAAGCTTTGGATCCATAGGTCATTTGAATCTTTAACATGTTTCAAGCATGCATATCCATTTTTAAAACATGTGTGGATAAAATCTCCTTCATCTAAAATTCCAAGCTTAATAGGGTTGGACTAATGGAATTTCCCAAACTTGGATAACAAAACTTTTGTGTTCATTTGTGGTGTGTGAATAGATATTTTTTATTTGCATTAGTTATTTTTTTAAATATTTTCCACACATCAACTATAAAATTTTTATTTTGTTGTGATCTTTTTTGCCATTTTTGTTTACGGGATGCAGAGGGTGCGAAAACACAAAGTTCTGATTGAAGAAAAAAGTGTACATCTAAAATGGAAATGCACAATGCACAAATGTACAGAGAGATATTTCCAAAGAGTGTATGTATGTTTGAGGGATCGTATGCACTTTTTTCATTTTTATATCTAAGGTTTTGTAATTGTCGGGAAACGGGGGAGGTTGGCGATTTTTAACTGAGTGTTGACTTCAAATCCATTAGTCATTTCTTACAAAAATATAGCCCGTTATGCATGACAAATCACTTTACAATCATCTATGATTGTTAGCTCAACGTTTTGAATATGGGCAAAATAATGGCTTGTTTGACTCGGGCAAATATCCCACCGCACGTTCACTTGAGAATTTAATGAGCTATTGTTATTTTCTCCAAAAGCTTTGGATCCATAGGTCATTTGAATCTTTAACATGTTTTTGGCATGCATATCCATTTTTAAAACATGTGTAGAAAAAATCTCCATCATGTAAAATTCCAAGATATTAGTTTTGGACTAGTGGAATTTCCCAAACTTAGATAACAAAACTTTTGTGTTCATTTGTGGTGTGTGAATAAATTTCCTTCATTTAATTTTTTTATTGTTTTAAACTTTTTCCATACATCAACTATGAAATTTTCCTTTTGTAGTGATCTATTTGCCTTTTTTGTTCACGGGATGAAGGGAGAGCGAAAAACTCGATGTTTTGATTTAAGAAAAATCTGTTCATCTAAAACGAAAATGCACAATGCACATATGTAGAGAGAGATAATTCCAAAGAGTGTCTGTAATATTTAGGGATTGTAAGCACCTTTTCGTTTTTATATCTCAGGTTTTGCAATCGTCGGGAAAAATGGGTTGCGGAGGATTTTTAACTGAGTTTTGAATTGCAATCCATAAGTCATTTCATACATAAATATATCCCATTACGCATGATAAATCACATTACAATCATCTATGATTAATAATGTCAGCTTTTTGCAAATGGGCAAAATAATGGCATGTTTGACTCGGGTAAATATCCCACCGCAAGTTCACTTCAGAATTTAATGAGCGTTTGTTATTCTCTTTAAAAGGTTTGCATCCATAGCTCATTTGCATCTTTAACATATTTCAAACATGCATATCCATTTTTAAAACATGTGTGGATGAAATCTCTTTCTTGCAAAATTCCAAGCTAATGGGGTTAAACTAGCGGAATTTCCCAAAATTGGATAACAAAACCTTTGTGTTCTTTTGTGTTGGGTGAATAAATTTTCTTTATTTATATTTGTTATTGTTTTAAATTTTTTCCATACATCAACTATAAAATTTTCATTTTGTTGTAAGCTTTTTGCCTTGTTTGTTTTCGGGATGACGGGAGAGCGAAAAGTCAAAGTTTTGATTTAAGAAAAAAGTGTACATCTAAAATGGAAAAGCACAAGGCACAATTGTAGGCAAAGATAATTCCAAAGAGGGTCTATAATTTTTACGGATTGTAAGCTCTTTTTAGTTTTTATATATCAGGTTTTGCAATCGTCGAGAAAAATTGGTGGCAGAGGATTTTTAACTTAGTGTTGAATTGCAATCCATAAGTCATTTCATACAAAAATATAGCCCGTTATGCATGTTAAATCACTTTACAATCATCTATGATTGTTAGATGAAATTTTTGAAAATGCGCAAAATAATGACTTGTTAGACTCGGGTAAATATCCCACCACACGTTCACGTGAGAATTTAATGAGCGTTTGTTATTCTCTTTAAAAGCTTTGGATCCATAGGTCATTTGAATCTTTAACATTTCTCAAGCATGCATATCCATTTTTAAAACATGTGTAGAAAAAATCTCCTTCATGTAAAATTCCAAGCTTAATAGGGTTGGACTAATGGAATTTCCCAAACTTGGATAACAAAACTTTTGTGTTCATTTGTGGTGTGTGAATAGAAATTTTTTATTTACATTAGTTATTATTTTAAATATTTTCCACACATAACCTATGAAATTTTTATTTTGTTGTGATCTTTTTTGCCTTTTTTGTTTACAGGATGAAGGGGGAGCCAAAATTCAAAGTTCTGATTTAAGAAAAAAGTGTACATCTGAAATGGAAAAGCACAATGCACAAATTTAGAGAGAGATATTTCCAAAGAGTGTCTGTATGTTTTAGGGATCGTTTGCACTTTTTTAGTTTTTATATCTACGGTTTTGCAATCATCGGGAAAAGGGGGAGGCGGGCGATTTTTAACTGAGTGTTGACTTCAAATCCATAAGTCATTTCTTACAAAAATATAGCCCGTTACGCATGACAAATCACTTTAGAATCACCTATGATTGTTAGCTCAACTTTTTGAAAATGGGCAAATTAATGGCTAGTTTGACTCGGGCAAATATCCCACCGCACGTTCACTTGAGAATTTAAAGAGCGTTTGTTATTCTCTTTAAAAGCTTTGGATCCGTAGGTCTTTTGAATCTTTAACATGTTTCTGGCATGCATATCCATTTTTAAAACATGTGTAGAAAAAATTTCCTGCATGTAAAATTCCAGGATATTAGTTTTGGACTAGTGGAATTTCCCAAACGTAGATAACAAAACTTTTGTGTTCATTTGTGGTGTGTGAATAAATTTTCTTCATTTAATTTTTTTATTGTTTTAACTTTTTCCGTACATCAACTATGAAATTTTCATTTTGCTCTGATCTATTTGCCTTTTTGGTTTACGGGATGAAGGGAGAGCGAAAAACTCGAAGTTTTGATTTAAGAAAAATGTGTACATCTAAAACGGAAATGCACAATGCACACATGTGGAGAGAGATAATTCCAAAGAGTGTCTTTAATTTTTTGGGATTGTAAGCACATTTTCTTTTTTATATCTGAGGTTTTGCAATTGTCGGGAAAAATGGGTTGCGGAGGATTTTTAACTGAGTGTTGAATTGCAATCCTGAAGTCATTTCATACAAAATATAGCCCGTTACGCATGATAAATCACATTACAATCATCTATGATTAATTATGTCTGCTTTTGCAAATAGGCAAAATAATGGCATGTTTGACTCGGGTAAATATCCGACTCGAAGTTCACTTGAGAATTTAATGAGCGTTTGTGATTCTCTTTAAAAACTTTGCATCCTTAGCTCATTTGCATCTTTAACATGTTTCAAACATGCATATCCATTTTTAAAACATGTGTGGACAAAATCTCTTTCTTGCAAAATTCCAAGCTATTAGGGCTAAGCAAGTTGAATTTCCCAAAATTGGATAACAAAACTTTTGTGTTCATTTGTGTTGGGTGAATAAATTTTCTTTATTTATATTTGTTATTGTTTTAAATTTTTTCCATACATAAACTATAAAATTTTCATTTTGTTGTAAGCTTTTTGCCTTGTTTGTTTTCGGGATGAAGGGAGAGCAAAAAGTCAAAGTTTTGATTTAAGAAAAAAGTGTACATCTAAAATGGAAAAGCACAATGCACAATTGCAGGGAGAGATAATTCCAAAGAGTGTCTGTAATTTTTTGGGATTGTAAGATCTTTTTACTTTTTATATCTCAGGTTTTGCAATCATCGGGAAAAATTGGTGCCAGAGGGTTTTTAACTGAGTGTTGAATTGCAATCCATAAGTCATTTCATACAAACATATAGCCCGTTACGCATGATAAACAACTTTACAATCTTCTATGATTTTTAGATCAAATTTTTGAAAATGGGCAAAATAATGACTTGTTAGACTTGGGTAAATATCCCACCGGACGTTCACTTGAGAATTTACTGAGCATTTGTTATTCTCCTTAAAAGCATTGGATCCACAGGTCATTTGAATCTTTAACATGTCTCAAGCATGCATATCCATTTTTAAAACATGTGTAGAAAAAATCTCCTTCATGTAAAATTCCATGCTTAATAGGGTTGGACTAATGGAATTTGCCAAACTTGGATAACAAAACTTTTGTGTTCATTTGTGGTGTGTGAATAGATATTTTTTATTTACATTAGTTATTATTTTAAATATTTTCTACACGTCAACTAAAAAATTTTTATTTTGTTGTGATCTTTTTTGCCTTTTTTGTTTACGGGATGAAGGGGGTGCGAAAACTCAAAGTTCTGATTTAAGAAAAAAGTGTACATCTAAAATAGAAATGCACAATGCACAAATATAGAGAGAGATATTTCTAAAGAGTGTCTATATGTTTTAGGGATCGTAAGCACTTTTTTTGTTTTTATATCAAAGGTTTTGCAATTGTCAGGAAATGGGGGAGGTGGGCGATTTTTAACTGAGTGCTGACTTCAAATCCATAAGTCATTTCATACAAAAATATAGCCCGTTATGCATGACAAATCACTTTACAATCATCTATGATTGTTAGCTCAACTTTTTGAATGTGGGGAAAATAATGGCTTGTTTGACTCGGGCAAATATCCCACCGCACGTTCACTTGAAAATTTAATGAGCGTTTGTTATTCTCTTTAAAAGCTTTGGATCCATAGGTCATTTCCTTCATTAACATGTTTCTGGCATGCATATCCATTTTTAAAACATGTGTAGAAAAAGTCTCCTTCATGTAAAACTCCATGATATTAGTTTTGGACTAGTGGAATTTGCCAAATTTGGATAACAAAACTTTTGTGTTCATTTGTGGTGTATGAATTAATTTTCTTCAATTAGTTTTTTTATTGTTTTAAACTTTTTCCGTACATCAACTATGAAATTTTCATTTTGTTGTGATCTATTTGCCTTTTTGGTTTACGGGATGTAGGGAGAGCGAAAAACTCGAAGTTTTGATTTAAGAAAAATGTGTACATCTAAAAGGGAAATGCACAATGCACACATGTAGAGAGAGATAATTCCAAAGAGTGTCTGTAATATTTAGGGATTGTAAGCACCTTTTCGTTTTTATATCTCAGGTTTTGCAATCGTCGGGAAAAATGGGTTGCGGAGGATTTTTAACTGAGTTTTGAATTGCAATCCATAAGTCATTTCATACATAAATATATCCCATTACGCATGATAAATCACATTACAATCATCTATGATTAATAATGTCAGCTTTTTGCAAATCGGCAAAATAATGGCATATTTGACTCGGGTAAATATCCCACCGCATGTTCACATGAGAATTTAATGAGCATTTGTTATTCACTTTAAAAGCTTTGCATCCATAGCTCATTTGCATCTTTAACATGTTTCAAACATGCATATCCATTTTTAAAACATGTGTGGATGAAATCTCTTTCTTGCAAAATTCCAAGCTATTAGGGTTAAACTAGTGGAATTTCCAAAAATTGGATAACAAAACATTTCGGTTCATTTGTGTTGGGTGAATAAATTTTCTTTATTTATATTTTTTATTTTTTAAAATTTTTTCCATACATCAACTATAAAATTATCATTTTGTTGTAAGCTTTTTGCCTTGTTTGTTTTCGGGATGAAGGGAGACTGATAAGTCAAAGTATTGATTTAAGAAAAAAGTGTACTTCTAAAATGGAAAAGCACTATGCACAATTGTAGGGAGAGATAATTCCAAAGAGTGTCTATAATTTTTAGGGATTGTAAGCTCTTTTTAGTTTTTATATCTCAGGTTTTGCAATCGTCGGGAAAAATTTGTGGCAGAGGATTTTTAACTGAGTGTTGAATTGCAATCCATAAGTCATTTCATACAAAAATATAGCCCGTTATGCATGATAAATCACTTTACAATCATCTCTGATTGTTAGATCAAATTTTGGAAAATGGGCAAAATAATGACTTGTTAGACTCGGGTAAATATCCCACCGCACGTTCACTTGAGAATTTAATGAGCGTTTGTTATTCTCTTTAAATGATTTGGATCCATAGGGCATTTGAATCTTTAACATGTTTCATGCATGCATATCCATTTTTAAAACATGTGTAGAAAAAATCTTCTTCATGTAAAATTCCAAGCTTAATGGGGTTGGACTAATGGAATTTCCCAAACTTGGATAACAAAACTTTTGTGTTCCTTTGTGGTGTGTGAATAGATATTTTTTATTTACATTAGTTATTATTTTAAATATATTTCACACATCAACTATAAAAATTTTATTTTGTTGTGACCTTTTTTGCCTTTTTTGTTTACGGGATGAAGGGAGAGCGAAAAGTCAAAGTTCTGATTTAAGAAAAAAGTATACATCTAAAATGGAAAAACACAATGCAAAATTGTAGGGAGAGATAATTCCAAAGAGTGTCTGTAATTTTTAGGGATTGTAAGCTCTTTTTAGTTTTTATATCTCAGGATTCGCAATCGTCGGGAAAAATTGGTGGCAGAGGATTTTTAACTGAGTGTTGAATTACAATCTATAAGTCATTTCATACAAAAATATAGCCCGTTACGCATGATAAATCACTTTACAATCATATATGATTGTTAGATCAAATTTTTGAAAATGGGCAAAATAATGACTTGTTAGACTCGGGTAAATATCCCACCGCACATTCACTTGAGAATTTAATGAGCGTTTGTTATTCTCTTTAAAAACTTTGGATCCATAGGTCATTTGAATCTTTAACATGTATCAAGCATGCATATCCATTTTTAAAACATGTGCAGAAAAAATTTACATCATGTAAAATTCCTAGCTTAATAGGGTTAGACTAACGAAATTTCCCAAACTTGGATAACGAAACTTTTGTGTTCATTTGTGGTGTGTGAATAGATATTTTTTATTTACATTAGATATTATTTTGAATATTTTCCACATATCAAATATAAAATTTTTATTTTGTTGTGATTTTTTTTGCATTTTTTGTTTTCGGGATGAAGGGGGAGCGAAAACTCAAAGTTCTGATTTAAGAAAAAAGTGTACATCTAAAATGGAAATGCACAATGCACAAATGTAGAGAGAGATATTTCCAAAGAGTGTGTGTATGTTTTAGGGATCGTATGCACTTTTTTGTTTTTATATCTAAGGTTTTGCAATTGTCGGGTAACGGGGGAGGCGGGCGATTTTTAACTAAGTGTTGACTTCAAATCCATAAGTCATTTCTTACAAAAACATAGCCCGTTACGCATGACAAATCACTTTACAATCACCTATGATTGTATGCTCAACTTTTTGAATAAGGGCAAAATAACGGCTTGTTTGACTCGGGCAAATATCCCACCGCACGTTCACTTGAGAATTTAGTGAGCGTTTGTTACACTCTTTAAAAGCTTTGGATCCATAGGTCATTTGAATCTTTAACATGTTTCTGGCATGCATATCCATTTTTAAAACATGCGTTGAAAAAATCTCCTTCATGTAAAATTCCAAGATATTAGTTTTGGACTAGTGGAATTTCCAAAACTTAGATAACAAAACTTTTGTGTTCATTTGTGGTGTTAATAAATTTTCTTTATTTATATTTGTTATTGTTTTAAATTTTTTCCATACATCAACTATAAAATTTTCATTTTGTTGTAAGCTTTTTGCCTTGATTGTTTTCGGGATGAAGAAAGAGCGAAAAGTCAAAGTTTTGATTTAAGAAAAGAGTGTACATCTAAAATAGAAAAGCACAATGCAAAATTGTAGGGAGAGATAATTCCAAAGAGTGTCTGCAATTTTTAGGGATAGTAAGCTCTTTTTAGTTTTTATATCTCAGGTTTTGGAATCGTCGGGAAAAATTGGTGGCTGAGGATTTTTAACTGAGTGTTGAATTGCATTCCATAAGTCATTTCATACAAAAATATAGCCCGTTACGCATGATAAATCACTTTACAATCACCATGATTGTTAGATCAAATTTTTGAAAATGGGCAAAATAATGACTTGTTAGACTCGGGTAAATATCCCACCTCACGTTCACTTGAGAATTTAATGAGCGTTTGTTATTCTCTTTAAAAGCTTTGGATCCTTAGATCATTTGAATCTTTAACATGTTTCAAGCATGCATATCCATTTTTAAAACATGTGTATAAAAAATCTCCTTCATGTAAAATTCCAAGCTTAATAGGGTTGGACTAATGGAATTTTCCAAACTTGGATAACAAAAATTTTATGTTCATTTGTGGTGTGTGAAAAGATATTTTTTATTTACATTATTTATTGTTTTAAATATTTTCAACACATCAACTATAATATTTTTATTTTGTTGTGATCTTTTTTGCCTTTTTTGTTTACGGGGATGAAAGGGGATCAAAAAGTCAAAGTTCTGATTTAAGAAAAAAGTGTACATCTAAAATGGAAATGCACAATGCACAAATGTAGAGAGAGATATTTCCAAAAAGTTTCTGTATGTTTTAGGGATCGTATGCACTTTTTCGTTTTTATATCTAAGGTTTTGCAATCGTCGGGAAACGGGGGAGGCGGGCAATTTTTAACTAAGTGTTGACTTCATATCCATAAGTCATTTCTTAAAAAAATATAGCCCGTTACGCATGACAAATCACTTTACAATCATCTATGATTGTTAGCTCAACTTTTTGAATATGGGCAAAATAATGGCGCTTTTGAGTCGGGCAAATATCCCACTGCACGTTCACTTGAGAATTTAATGAGCGTTTGTTATTTTCTTTAAAAGCTTTGCATCCATAGCTCATTTGCATCTTTAACATGTTTCAAACATTCATATCCATTTTTAAAACATGTGTGGACAAAATGTCTTTCTTGCAAAATTCCAACGCTATTTGGGTTAAACTAGTGGATTTTCCCAAATTTGGATAACAAAACTTTTGTGTTCATTTGTATTGGGTGCATAAATTTTCTTTATTTATATTTGTTACTGTTTTAAATTTTTTCCATACATCAACTATAAAATTTCCATTTTGTTGTAAGCTTTTTGCCTTGTTTGTTTTCGGGACGAAGGGAGAGCGAAAATTCAAAGTTTTGATTTAAGAAAAAAGTGTACATCTAAAATGGAAAAGCACAATGCAAAATTGTAGGGAGAGTTAATTCCAAAAAGTGTCTATAATTTCTAGGGATTGCAAGCTCTTTTTTAATTTTTATATCTCAGGTTTTGCAAACATCGAAAAAAATTGGCGGCAGAAGATTTTTAACTGAGTGTTGAATTGCAATCCATAAGTCATTTCATACAAAATATAGCCCGTTATGCATGATAAATCACTTTACAATAATATATGATTGTTAGATCAAATTTTTTAAAATGGGCAAAATAATCACTTCTTAGACTCGGGGAAATATCCCACCGCACGTTCACTTGAGAATTTAATGAGCGTTTGTTATTCTCTTTAAAAGCTTTGGATCCATAGGTCATTTGAGTCTTTAACATGTTTCAAGCATGCATATCCATTTTTTAAACATGTGTTGAAAAAATCTCCTTCATGTAAAATTCCAAGCTTAATAGGGTTGGACTAATGGAATTTCCCAAACTTGGATAACAAAACTTTTGTGTTCATTTGTGGTGTGAGAATAGATATTTTTTCTTTACATTAGTTATTATTTTAAATATTTTCCACACATTAACTATGAAATTTTTATTTTGTTGTGATTTTTTTTGCCTTTTTTGTTTACGGGATGTAGGGGGAGCGAAAACTCAAAGTTCTGATTTAAGAAAAAAGTGTACATCTAAAATGGAAATGCACAATGCACAAAAGTAGAGAGAGATATTTCCAAAGAGTGTCTGTATGTTTTAGGGATTGTATGCACTTTTTCTTTTTTATATCTAAGGTTTTGCAATCGTCGGGAAATGGGGGAGGCGGCCGATTTTTAACTGAGTGTTGAATTCAAATCCAAAAGTCATTTCTTACAAAAATATAGCCCGTTACGCATGATAAATCACTTTACAATCATCTATGATTGTTAGATCAAATGTTTGAAAATGGGCAAAGTAATGACTTGTTAGACTCGGGTAAATATCCCACCGCACGGTCACTTGAGAATTTAATGAACATTTGTGATTCTATTTAAAAGCTATGGATCCATAGGTCATTTGAATCTTTAACATGTTTCAAGCATGCATATCCATTTTTAAAACATGTGCAGAAAAAATTAACTTCATGTAAAATTCCTAGCTTAATAGGGTTAGACTAATGGAATTTCCCAAACTTGGATAACAAAACCTTTGTGTTCATTTGTGGTGTGTGAATAGATATTTTTTATTTACATTAGTTATTATTTTAAATATTTTCGACACATCAACTATAAAATTTTTATTTTGTTGTGATCTTTTTTGCCCTTTTTGTTACGGGATGAAGGGGGACCGAAAACTCAAAGTTCTGATTTAAGAAAATAGTGTACATCTAAAATTGAAATGCACAATGCACAAATGTAGAGAGAGATGTTTCAGAAGAGTGTCTGTATGTTTTAGGGATCGTATGCACTCTTTCGTTTTTATATCTAAGGTTTTGCAATCGTCCAGAAACGGGGGAGGCGAGCGATTTTTAACTAAGTGTTGACTTCAAATCCATAAGTCATTTCTTAAAAAAATATAGCCCGTTACGCTTGACAAATCACTTTACAATCATCTATGATTGTTAGCTCAACTTTTTGAATATGGGCAAAATAATGGCTTGTTTGACTCGGGCAAATATCCCCCCGCACGTTCACTTGAGAATTTAATGAGCATTTGTTATTCTATTTAAAAGCTTTGGATCCATAGGACATTTGAATCTTTAACATGTATCTGGGGTGCATATCCATTTTTAAAACATGTTTAGAAAAAATCCCCTTCATGTAAAATTGCAACATATTAGTTTTGGACTAGAGGAATTTCCCAAACTTGGATGACAAAAGTTTTGTGTTCATTTGTGGTGTGTGAATAAATTTTCTTCATTTAATTTTTTTATTTTTTTAAACTTTTTCCGTACATAACCTATGAAATTTTCATTTGATTGTGATCTATTTGCCTTTTTTGTTTACGGGATGAAGGGAGAGCGAAAAACTCGAAGTTTTGATTTAAGAAAAATGTGTACATCTAAAATGGAAATGCACAATGCACATATGTAGAGAGAGTTAATTCCAAATAGTGTCTGTAATTTTTAGGGATTGTAAGCACCTTTTCGTTTTTATATCTCAGGTTTTGCAATCATCGTGAAAATGGGTTGCGGAGGATTTTTAATCGAGCGTTGAATTGCAATCCATATGTCATTTCAAACAAAAATATAGCCCATTACACATGATAAATCACATTACAATCATCTATGATTAATTATGTCAGCTTTTTGCAAATGGGCAAAATAATGGCATGTTTGACTCGGGTAAATATCCCACCGCAAATTCACTTGAGAATTTAATGAGCGTTTGTTATTCTCTTTAAAAGATTTGAATCCATAGCTCATTTGCATCTTTAGCATGTTTCAAACCTGCATATCCATTTTCAAAACATGTGTGGACGAAATCTCTTTCTCGCAAAATTCCAAGCTATTAGGGTTAAACTAGTGGAATTTCCCAAAATTGGATGGATAACAAAACATTTGTGTTCATTTGTGTTGGGTGAAAAAATTTTCTTTATTTATAATTTTTATTGTTTTAAATTTTTTCCATACATCAACTATAAAATTTTCATTTTTTTGTAAGCTTTTTGCCATGTTTGATTCCAGGATGAAGGGAGAGCGAAAAGTCAAAATTTTTATTTATGAAAAAAGTGTACATCTAAAATGGAAAAGCACAATGCACAATTGTAGGGAGAGATAATTCCAAAGAGTGTCTGTAATTTTTAGGGATTGAAAGCTCCTTTTTAGTTTTTATATTTCTGGTTTTGCAATCGTCGGGAAGAATTGGTGGCAGAGGATTTTTAACTGAGTGTTGAATTGCAATCCATAAGTCATTTCATACAAAAATATAGCCCGTTACGCATGATAAATCACTTTACAATCATCTATGATTGTTAGATCAAATTTTTGAAAATGGGCAAAATAATAACTTGTTAGACTCAGGTAAATATCCCACCGCACGTTCACTTGAGAATTTAATGAGCATTTGTTGTTCTATTTAAAAGCTTTGGATCCATAGGTCATTTGAATCTTTAACATGTTTCAAGCATGCATATCCATTTTTAAAACATGTGTAGAAAAAATTTACTTCATGTAAAATTCCAAGCTTAATAGGGTTAGACTAATGGAATTTCCCAAATTTGGATAACAAAACTTTTGTGTTCATTTGTGGTGTGTGAATATATATTTTTTATTTAAATTTGTTATTATTTTAAATATTTTTGACACATCAACTATAAAATTTTTATTTTGTTGTGATCTTTTTTTGCCTTTTTTGTTGACGGGATGAAGGGGGAGCGAAAACTCAAAGTTCTGATTTAAGAAAAAAGTGTACATCTAAAATTGAAAGGCACAATGCACAAATGTAGAGAGAAATGTTTCCAAAGAGTGTCTATATGTTTTAGGGATCGTATGCACTCTTTCGTTTTTATATCTAAGGTTTTGCAATCATCGGGAAAAGGGGGAGGCGGGCGATTTTTAACTGAGTGTTGACTTCAAATCCATAAGTCATTTCATACAAAATATAGCCCGTTATGCATGATAAATCACTTTACAAAAATCTATGATTCTTAGATCAAATTTTTTAAAATGGGCAAAATAATCACTTCTTAGACTCGGGGAAATATCCCACCGCACGTTCACTTGAGAATTTAATGAGCGTTTGTTATTCTCTTTAAAAGCTTTGGATCCATAGGTCATTTGAGTCTTTAACATGTTTCAAGCATGCATATCCATTTTTTAAACATGTGTTGAAAAAATCTCCTTCATGTAAAATTCCAACATATTAGTTTTGGACTAGTGGAATTTCCCAAACTTGGATAACAAAACTTTTGTGTTCATTTGTGGTGTGTGAATAAATTTTCTTCATTTAATTTTTTTATTTTTTTAAACTTTAAAATGGAAAGGCACAATGCACATATGTAGAGAGAGTTAATTCCAAAGAGTGTCTGTAATTTTTAGGGATTGTAAGCACCTTTTCGTTTTTATATCTCAGGTTTTGCAATCGTAATGAAACTGGGTTGCGGAGGATTTTTAACTGAGTGTTGAATTGCAATCCATAAGTCATTTCATACAAAAATATAGCCCGTTACGCATGATAAATCACATTACAATCATCTATGATTAATTATGTCAGCGTTTTGCAAATGGGCAAAATAATGGCATGTTTGACTCGGATAAATATCCCATTGCAAGTTCACTTGAGAATATAATGAGCGTTTGTTATTCTCTTTAAAAGATTTGAATCCATAGCTATTTTGCATCTTTAACATATTTCGAACATCCATATCCATTTTAAAAACATGTGAGGACGAAATCTCTTTCTTGCAAAATTCCAAGCTATTTGGGTTAAACTAGTGGAATTTCCCAAAATTTGCTATCAAAACCTTTGTGTTCATTTGTGTTGGGTGAATAAATTTTCTCTAATTATATTTGTTGTTGTTTTAAATTTTTTCCATACATCAAGTATAAAATTTTCATTTTGTTGTAGGCTTTTTGCCTTGTTTGTTTTCGGGATGACGGGAGAGCGAAAAGTCAAATTTTTGATTTAAGAAAAATGTGTACATCTAAAACTGAAATGCACAATGCACATATGTAGAGAGAGATAATTCCAAAGAGTGTCTGTAATTTTTAGGGATTGTAAGCACCTTTTCGTTTTTATATCTCATGTTTTGCAATCGTCGGGAAAAATGGGTTGCGGAGGATTTTTAACTGAGTGTTGAATTGCAATCCATTAGTCAATTCATAAAAAAATATAGCCCGTTATGCATGATAAATCACTTTACAATCACCTATGATTAATTATGTCAGCTTTTTGCAAATGGGCAAAATAATGGCATGTTTGACTCCGGTAAATATTCCACCGCAAGTTCAATAGAGAATTTAATGAGCGTTTGCTATTCTCTTTAAAAGCTTTGCATCCATAGCTCATTTGCATCTTTAACTTGTTTCAAACATGCATATCCATTTTTAAAACATGTGTGGATGAAATCTCTTTCTTGCAAAATTCCAAGCTATTAGGGTTAAACTAGTGGAATTTCCCAAAATTGGATAACAAAACGGTTGTGTTCAGTTGTGTTGGGTGAATAAATTTTAATTATTTATATTTGTTATTGTTTTAAATTTTTTCCATCCATCAACTATAAAATTTTCATTTTGTTGTAAGTTTTTTGCGTTGTTTGTTTTCTGGAAGAAGGGAGAGCGAAAATTAAAAGTTTTGATTTAAGAAAAAAGTGTCCATATAAAATGGAAAAGCACAATGCACAATTGTAGGGAGAGATAATTCCAAAGAGTGTCTGTAATTTTTAGGGATTGTAAGCTCTTTTTAGTTTTTATATCTGAGGTTTTGCAATCGTCGGGAAAAATTGGTGGCAGAGGATTTTTAACAGAGTGTTGAATTGCAATCCATATGTCATTTCATACAAAAATATAGCCCATTACGCATGATAAATCACATTACAATCATCTATGATTGTTAGATCAAATTTTTGAAAATGGGCAAAATAATGACTTGTTAGACTTGGGTAAATATCCCACCGCACGTTCACTTGAGAATTTAATGAGCGTTTTTTATTCTCTTTAGAAGCTTTGGATCCATAGGTCATTTGATCATTTGAATCTTTAACATGTTTCAAGCATGCATATCCATTTTTAAAACATGTGTAGAAAAAATTTCCTTCATGTAAAATTCCAAGCTTAATAGGGTTGGACTAATGGAATTACCCAAACTTGGATAACTAAACTTTTGTGTTCATTTCTTGTGTGTGAATAGATAATTTTTATTTTCATTAGTTATTATTTTAAATATTTTCCACACATCAACTATAAAATTGTTATTTTGTTGTGATCTTTTTTGCCTCTTTTGTTTACGGGATGAAGGGGGAACAAAAACTCAAAGTTCTGATTTAAGATAAAAGTGTACATCTAAAATGGAAATGCACAATGAATAAATGAAGAGAGAGTTATTTCCAAAGAGTGTCTGTATGTTTTAGGGATCGTATGCACTCTCTCGTTTTTATATCTAAGGTTTTGCAATCGTCGGGAAACGGGGGAGGCGGGCGATTTTTAATTGAGTGTTGACTTCAAATCCATAAGTCATTTCTTACAAAAATATAACCCGTTACGCATGACAAATCACTTTCACAATCACCTATGATTGTTAGCTCAACTTTTTGAATATGGGCAAAATAATGGCTTGTTTGACTCGGGCAAATATCCCACCGCACGTTAACTTGAGAATTTAATCAGTGTTTGTAATTAACTTTAAAAGCTTTTGCTCCATAGGTCATTTGAATCTTTAACATGTTTCTGGCAGGCATATCCATTTTTAAAACTTGTGGAGAAAAAATCTCCTTCATACAAAATTCCAAGATACTAGTTTTGGACTAGTGGAATTTCCCAAACTTGGATAACAAATCTTTTGTGTTCATTTGTGGTGTGTGAATAAATTTTCTTCATTTACTTTTTTTATTGTTTTAATCTTTTCCGTACATCAACTATGAAATTTTCATTCTGCTGTGATGTATTTGCCTTTGTTGTTTACGGGATGAAGGGTGAGGAAAAAACTCAAAGTTTCGATTTAAGAAAAATGTGTACATCTAAAACGGAAATGCACAATGCACATATGTAGAGAGAGATAATTCCAAAGAGTGTCAGTAATTTTTAGGGGTTGTAAGCACCTTTTCGTTTTTATATCTCAGGTTTTGCAATCGTCGGGAAAAATGGGTTGCGGAGGATTTTTAACTGAGTATTGAATTGCAATCCATAAGTCATTTCATACAAAAATATAACCCGTTACACATGATAAGTGACATTACAATCACCTATGATTAATCATGTCAGCTTTTTGCAAATGGGCAAAATAATGGCATGTTTGACTCCGGTAAATATCCCACCACAAGTTAACTTGAGAATTTAATGAGCGTTTGTTATTCTCATTAAAAGCTTTGCATCCATAGCTCATTTGCATCTTTAACATGTTACAAACATGCATATCCATTTTTAAAACATGTGTGGATGAAATCTCTTTCTTGCAAAATTCCAAGCTATTAGGGTTAAACTAGTGGAATTTCCCAAAATTGGATAACAAAACGTTTGTGTTCATTTGTGTTGGGTGAATAAATTTTTTTTATTTATATTTATTATTTTTTTAAATTTTTTCCATACGTCAACTATAAAATTTTTATTTTGTTGTAAGCTTTTTGCGTTGTTTGTTTTCGGGATGAAGGGAGAGCGAAAAGTCAAAGTTTTGATTTAAGAAAAAAGTGTACATCTAAAATGGAAAAGCACAATGCACAATTGTAGGGAGAGATAATTCCAAAGAGTGTCTGTAATTTTTAGGGATTGTAAGCTCTTTTTAGTTTTTATATCTCAAGTTTTGCAATCGTCGGGAAAAATTGGTGGCAGAGGATTTTTAACAGAGTGTTGAATTGCAATCCGTATGTCATTTCATACAAAAATATAGCCCATTACGCATGATAAATCACTTTACAATCATCTATGATTGTTAGATCAAATTTTTGAAAATGGGCAAAATAATGACTTGTTAGACTCGGGTAAATATCCCAACGCACATTCACTTGAGAATTTAATGAGCATTTGTTATTCTCTTTAAAAGCTTCAGATCCATACGTCATTTCAATCTTTAACATTTTTCAAGCATGCATATCCATTTTTAAAACATGTGTAGAAGAAATCTCCACCATGTAAAATTCCAAGCTTAATAGGGTTGGACTAATGGAATTTTAGAAACTTGGATAACAAAACTTTTGTATTCATTTGTGGTGTGTGAATAGATATTTTTTATTTACATTAGTTATTATTTTAAATATTTTCCACACATCAACTTTAAAATTTTTATTTTCTTGTGATCTTTTTTGCCTTTTTTATTTACGGGATGAAGGGGGAGCGAAAACTCAAAGTTCTGATTTAAGAATAAAGTGTACATCTAAAATGGAAATGCACAATGCATGAATGTAGAGAGAGATATTTCCAAAGAGTGTCTGTATGTTTTAGGGATCGTACGCACTGTTTCATTTTTATATCTATGGTTTTGCAATCGTCGAGAAACGGGGGAGGCAGGCGATTTTTAACTGAGTGTTGACTTCAAATCGATAAGTTACTTCTGAAAAAAATATAGGCCGTTACGCATGACAAATCACTTTACAATCACGTATGATTGTTAGCTCAACTTTTTGAATATGGGCAAAATAATGGCTTATTTGACTCGGGCAAATATCCCACCGCACGTTCACTTGAGAATTTAATGAGCGTTTGTTATTCTCATTAAAAGCTTTGGATCCATAGGTCATTTGAATCTTTAACATGTTTCAAGCATGCATATCCATTTTTAAAACATGTGTGGAAAAAATTTCCTTCATCTAAAATTCCAAGCTTCATAGGGTTGGACTAATGGAATTACCCAAACTTGGATAACTAAACTTTTGTGTTCATTTCTGGTGTGTGAATAGATATTTTTTAGTTACATTAGTTATTATTTTAAATATTTTCCACACATCAACTATAAAATATATTTTTTGTTGTGATCTTTTTTGCCTTTTTTGTTTACGGGATGAACGGGGAGCGAAAACTCAAAGTTTCTATTTAAGATAAAAGTGTACATCTAAAATGGAAATGCACAATGAAAAAATGTAGAGAGAGTTATTTCCAAAGACTGTCTATATGTTTTAGGGATCGTATGCACTCTTTCGTTTTTATATCTAAGGTTTTGCAATCGTCGAGAAACGGGGGAGGCGGGCGATTTTTAACTGAGTGTTGACTTCAAATCCATTAGTCATTTCTTACAAAAATATAGCCCGTTACACATGACAAATCACTTTACAATCACCTATGATTGTTAGCTCAAATATTTGAATATGGACAAAATAATGGCTTGTTTGACTCAAGCAAATATCCCACCGCACCTTCACTTGAGAATTTAATGAGCGTTTGTTATTCTCTTTAAAAGCTTTGGATTCATAGGTCATTTGAATCTTTAACATGTTTCTGGCATGCATATCCATTTTTAAAACATGTGTAGAAAAAATCTCCTTCATGTAAAATTCCAAGATATTAGTTTTGGACTAGTGGAATTTCCCAAACTTGGATAACAAAACTTTTGGGTTCATTTGTGGTGTGTGAATAAATTTTCTTCATTTACTTTTTTTATTGTTTTAAACTTTTTCTGTACATGAACTATGAAATTTTCATTTTGCTGTGATCTATTTGCCTTTTTTGTTTAAGCGATGAAGGGAGTGCGAAAAACTTGAAGTTTTGATTTAAGAAAAATGTGTACATCTAAAACGGAAATGCACAATGCGCATATGTAGAGAGAGATAATTCCAATGAGTGTCTGTAATTTTTAGGGATTGTAAGCACCTTTTCGTTTTTATATCTCAGGTTTTGCAAACGTCGGGAAAAATGGGTGGCGGAGGATTTTTAACTGAGTGTTGAATTGCAATCCATAAGTCATTTCATACAAAAATATAGCCCGTTATGCATGATAAATCACATTACAATCACCTATGATTTATTATGTCAGCTTTTTGCAAATGGGCAAAATAATGGCATGTTTGACTCCGGTAAATATCCCACCGCAAGTTCACTTGAGAATTTAATGAGAGTTTGTTATTCTCTTTAAAAGCTTTGTATGCATAGCTCATTTGAATCTTTAACTTGTTTCAAACATGCATATCCATTTTTAAAACATGTGTGGATGAAATCTCTTTCTTGCAAAATTCCAAGCTATTAGGGTTAAACTAGTTGAATTTCCAAAAATTGGATAACAAAACGTTTGTGTTCATTTGTGTTGGGTGAATAAATTTGCTTTATTTATATTTGTTATTGTTTTAAATTTTTTCCATTCATCAACTATAAAATTTTCATTTTGTTGTAAGCTTTTTGCCTTGTTTGTTTTCGGGATGAAGGGAGAACGAAAAGTCAACGTTTTGATTTAAGAAAAAAGTGTACATCTAAAATGGAAAAGCACAATGCACAATTGTAGGGAGAGATAATTTCAAAGAGTGTCTGTAATTTTTAGGGATTGTAAGCTCTTTTTAGTTTTTATATCTCAGGTTTTGCAATCGTCGGGAAAAATTGGTGGCATAGGATTTTTAACTGAATGTTGAATTGCAATCCATAAGTAATTTCATACAAAAATATAGCCCGTTACACATCATAAATCACTTTACAATCATCTATGATTGTTAGATCAAATTTTTGAAAATGGGCAAAATAATGACTTGTTAGACTCGGGTAAATATCCCACCGCACGTTCAGTTGAGAATTTAATGAGCGTTTGTTATTCTCTTTAAAAGTTTTGGATCCATAGGCCATTTGAATCTTTAACATGTTTCAAGCACGCATATTCATTTTTAAAACATGTGTAGAAAAAATCTCCTTCATGTAAAATTCCAAGCTTAATAGGGCTGGACTAATGGAATTTCCCAAACTTGGATAACTGAACTTTGGTGGTCATTTGTGGTGTGTGAATAGATATTTTTTATTTACATTAGTTATTATTTTAAATATTTTCCACATATCAACTATAAAATTTTTATTTTGTTTTCATCTTTTTTGCCTTTTTTTTTACGGGATGAAGGGGGAGCGAAAACTCAATGTTCTGATTTTAGAAAAAAGTGTACATCTAAAATTGAAATGCACAATGCACAAATGTAGAGAGAGATATTTCCAAAGAGTGTCTGTATGGTTTAGGGATCGTATGCACTCTTTCGTTTTTATATCTAAGGTTTTGCAATCTTCGGGAAATGGGGAAGGTGGGCGATTTTTAACTGAGTGTTGACTTCAAATCCATAAGTCATTTATTACAAAAATATATCCCGTTACGCATGACAAATCACTTTACAATCACCTATGATTGTTAGCTCAACTTTTTGAATATGGGCAAAATAATGGCTTGTTTGACTCGGGCAATTATCCCACCGCACGTTCACTTGAGAATTTAATCAGCGTTTCTTATTATCTTGAAAAGCTTTTGATCCATAGGTTATTTGAATCTTTAACATGTTTCTGGCAGGCATATCCATTTTTAAAACTTGTGTAGAAAAAATCTCCTTCATGTAAAATTCCAAGATACTAGTTTTGGACTAGTGGAATTTCCCAAACTTGGATAACAAATCTTTTGTGTTCATTTGTGGTGTATGAATAAATTTTCTTCATTTAATTTTTTTATTGTTTTAATCTTTTTCCGTACATCAACTATGAAATTTTCATTTTGGTGTGATCTTTTTGCCTTTTTTGTTTACGGGATGAAGGGTGAGCAAAAAACTCGAAGTTTTGATTTAGGAAAAATGTGTACATCTAAAACGGAAATGCACAATGCACATATGTAGAGAGAGATAATTCCAAAGAGTGTCTGTAATTTTTAGGGATTGTAAGCACCTTTTCACTTTTATATCTCAGGTTTTGCAATTGTCGGGAAAAATGGGTTGCGGAGGATTTTTAACTGAATGTTGAGTTGCAATCCATAAGTCATTTCGTACAAAAATATAGCCCGTTACGCATGATAAATGACATTACAATCACCTATGATTAATCTTGTCAGCTTTTTGCAAATGGGCAAAATAATGGCATGTTTGACTCCGGTAAATATCCCACCGCAAGTTCACTTGAGAATTTAATGAGCGTTCGTTATTCTCTTTAAAAGTTTTGCATCCATAGCTCATTTGCATCTTTAACATGTTTCAAACTTGCATATCCATTTTTAAAACATGTGTGGATGAAATCTCTTTCTTGCAAAATTCCAAGCTATTAGGGTTAAACTAGTGGAATTTCCCAAAATTGGATAACAAAACTTTTGTGTTCATTTGTGTTGGGTGAATAAATTTTCTTTATTTATATTTTTTGTTGTTTTAAATTTTTTCCATACGTCAACTATAAAATTTTTATTTTGTTCTAAGCTTTTTGCGTTGTTTGTTTTCGGGATGAAGGGAGAGCGAAAACTCAAAGTTTTGATTTGAGAAAAAAGTGTACATCTAAAATGGAAAATCACAATGCACAATTGTAGGGAGAGATATTTTTAGGGATTGTAAGCTCTTTTTAGTTTTTATATCTCAGGATTTGTAATCGGCGGGAAACTTTTGTGGCAGAGGATTTTTAACTGAGTGATGAATTGCAATCCATAAGTCATTTCATATAAAAATATAGCCCGTTACGCATGATAAATCACTTTACAATCATCTATGATTGTTAGATCAAATTTTTGAAAATGGGCAAAATAATGACTTGTTAGACTCGGGTAAATATCCCACCCCACGTTCACTTGAGAATTTAATGAGTGTTTGTTATTCTCTTTAAAAACTTTGGATCCATAGGTCATTTGAATATTAAACATGTTTTAAGCATGGATTTCCATTTTTAAAACATGTGTGGAAGAAATCTCCACCATGTAAAATTCCAAGCTTAATAGGGTTGGACAAATGGAATTTCCCAAAATTGGATAACAAAACTTTTGTATTCATTTGTGGTGTGTGAATAGATATTTTTTATTTACATTAGTTATTATTTTAAATATTTTCCACACATCAACTATAAAATTTTTATTTTCTTGTGATCTTTTTTGCCTTTTTTATTTACGGGAGGAAGGGGGAGAGAAAACTCAAAGTTCTTATTTAAAAAAAAATGTATATCTAAAATGGAAATGCACAATGCACAAATGTAGAGAGAGATATTTCCAAAGAGTGTCTGTATGTTTTAGGGATCGTATGAACTTTTTCGTTTTTATATCTAAGGTTTTGCAATCAACGGGAAACGGGGAAGGCGGCCGATTTTTAACTGAGTGTTGACTTCAAATCCATAAGTCATTTCTTACAAAAATATAGCCCGTTACGCATGAGAAAATCACTTTACAATCATCTATGATTGTTAGCTCAACTTTTTGAATATGGGCAAAATAATGGCTTGTTAGACTCGGGTAAATATCCCACCGCACGTTCACTTGAAAATTTAATGAGCGTTTGTTATTCCCTTTAAAAGCTTTCGATCCATACGTCATTTGAATCTTTAACATGTTTCAAGCATGCATTTCCATTTTTAAAACATGTGTAGAAAAAATCTGCATCATGTAGAATTCCAAGCTTAATAGGGTTGGACTAATGGAATTTACGAAACTTGGATAACAAAACTTTTGTGTTCATTCGTGGTGTGTGAATAGATATTTTTTATTTACATTAGTTATTATTTTAAATATTTTCCACACATCAACTATAAAATTTTTATTTTGTTGCGATCTTTTTTGCCTTTTTTGTTTACAGGATGAAGGGGGAGCGAAAACTCAAAGTTCTTATTTAAAAAGAAATGTACATCTAAAATGGAAATGCACAATGCACAAATGTAGAGAGAGATATTTCCAAAGAGTGTCTGTACGTTTTAGGGATCGTATGCAGTTTTTCGTTTTTATATCTAAGGTTTTGCGATCATCGGGAAACGGGAGAGGCGGCCGATTTTTAACTGAGTGTTGACTTCAAATCCATAAGTCATTTCTTACAAAAATATAGCCCGTTACGCATGAGAAAATCACTTTACAATCATCTATGATTGTTAGCTCAACTTTTCGAATATGGGCAAAATAATGGCTTGTTTGACTCGGGCAAATATCCCACCGCACGTTCACTTGAGAATTTAATGAGCGTTTGTTATTCTCTTTAAAATATTTGGATCCATAGGTCATTTGAATATTTAACATGTTTCTGTCATGCATAGGTCATTTTTAAAACATGTGTAGAAAAATTCCCCTTCATGTAAAATTCCAAGATATTAGTTTTGGACTAGTGGAATTTCCAAAACTTGGATAACATAACTTTTGTGTTCATTTGTGGTGTGTGAATAAATTTTCTTCATTTAATTTTGTTATTGTTTTAAACTTTTTCCGTACACCAACTATGAAATTTTCATTTTGCTGTGATCTATTTCCCTTTTGTTTTTACGGGATGAAGGGAGAGTGAAAAACTCGATGTTTTGATTTAAGAGAAATGTGTACATCTATAACGGAATTGCACAATGCACATATGTAGAGAGTGATAATTCCAAAGAGTGTCTGTAATTTTTAGGGATTGTAAGCACCTTTTCGTTTTTATATCTCAGGTTTTTCAATCGTCGGGAAAAATGGGTTGCGGAGGATTTTTAACTGAGTGATGAATTGCAATCCATAAGTCATTTCATACAAAAATATAGCCCGTTACGCATGATATATCACATTACAATCACCTATGATTAATCATGTCAGCTTTTTGCAAATGGGCAAAATAATGGCATGTTTGACTCGGGTAAATATGCCACCGCAAGTTCACTTGAGAATTTAATGAGCGTTTGTTATTCTCTTTAAAAGCTTTGCATCCATAGCTCATTTGCATCTTTAACATGTTTCAAACATGCATATCCATTTTTAAAACATGTGTGGATCAAATCTCTTTCTTGCAAAATTCCAAGCTATTAGGGTTAAACTAGTGGAATTTCCCAAAATTGGATAACAAAACGTTTGTGTTCATTTGTGTTGGGTGAATAAATTTTTTTATTTATATTTGTTATTGTTTTAAATTTTTTCCATACATCAACTATAAAATTTTTATTTTGTTGTAAGCTTTTTGCCTTGTTTGTTTTCGGGATGAAGGGAGAGCGAAAAGTCAAAGTTTTCATTTAAGAAAAAAGAGTACATCTAAAATGGAAAATCACAATGCACAATTGCAGGGAGAGATAATTCCAAAGAGTGTCTGTAATTTTCAGGGATTGTAAGCTCTTTTTAGTTTTTATATCTCAGGTTTTGCAATTGTCGGGAAAAATTGGTGGCAGAGGATTTTTAACTGAGTGTTGAATAGAAATCCATATGTCATTTCATACAAAAATATAGCCCGTTACGCATGATAAATCACTTTACAATCATCTATGATTGTTAGATCAAATATTTGAAAATGGGCAAAATAATGACTTGCTAGACTCGGGTAAATATCCCACTGCACGTTCACTTGAGAATTTAATGTGCGTTTGTTATTCTCTTTAAAAGCTTTGGATCCATAGGTCATTTGAATATTTAACATGTTTTTGGCATGCATATCCATTTTTAAAACATATGTAAAAAAAATCACCTTCATGTAAAATTCGAAGATATTAGTTTTGGACTAGTGGAATTTCCCAAAAATGGATAACAAAACTTTTAAGTTCATTTGTGGTGTGTGAATAAATTTTCTTCATGTACTTTTTTTATTGTTTTAAACTTTTTCCGTACATCAACTATGAAATTTTCATTTTGCTGTGATCTATTTGCCTTTTTTATTTACGGGATGAAGGGAGAGTGAAAAACTCGAAGTTTCGATTTAAGAAAAATATGTACATCTAAAACGGAAATGCACAATGCACATATGTAGAGAGAGATAATTCCAAAGAGTGTCTGTAATTTTTAGGGATTGCAAGCACCTTTTCGTTTTTATATCTTAGGTTTTGCATTCGACGGGAAAAAAGGGTTGCGGAGGATTTTTAACTGAGTGTTGAATTGCAATCCATAAGTCATTTCATACAAAAAAATAGCCCGTTACGCATGATAAATCACATTACAATCACCTATGATTAATTATGTCAGCTTTTTGAAAATGGGCAAAATAATGGCATGTTTGACTCCGGTAAATATCCCACCGCAAGTTCACTTGTGAATTTAATGAGCGTTTGTTATTCTCTTTAAAAGCTTTGCATTCATAGCTCATTTGCATCTTTAACATGTTTCAAACATGTATATCCATTTTTAAAACATGTGTGGATGAAATCTCTTTCTTGCAAAATTCCAAGCTATTAGGGTTAAACTAGTGGAATTTCCCAAAATTGGATAACAAAACGTTTGTGTTCATTTGTGTTGGGCGAATAAATTTTGTTTATTTGTATTTCTTAATGTTTTTAATGTTTTCCATTCATCAACTATAAAATTTTCATTTTGTTGTAAGCTTTTTGCCTTGTTTGTTTTCGGGATGAAGGGAGAGCGAAAAGACAAAGTTTTGATTTAAGAAAAAAGTGTACATCTGAACTGGAAAAGCACAATGCACAATTGTAGGGAGAGATAATTCCTAAGAGTGTCTATGATTTTTTGGGATTCTATGCTCTTTTTAGTTTTTATGTCTCAGGTTTTACAATCGTCGGGAAAAATTGGTGGCAGAGGATTTTTAACTGAGTGTTGAATTGCAATCCATAAGTCATTTCAAACAAAAATATAGCCCGTTACGCATGATAAATCACTTTACAATCATCTATGATTGTTAGATCAAATTTTTGAAAATGGGCAAAATTTGTTAGACTCGGGTAAGTATCCCACCGTGCGTTCACTTGTGAATTTAATGAGCGTTTGTTATTCTCTTTAAAAGCTTTGGATCCAAAGGTCATTTGAATCTTTAACATGTTTCGAGCATGCATATCCATTTTTAAAACATGTGTAGAAAAAATCTCCTTCATGTAAAATTCCAAGCTTAATAGGGTTGGACTAATGGAATTTCCCAAACTTGGATAATAAAACTTTTGTGTTCATTTATGGTTTGTGAATAGATATTTTTTATTTACATTATTTATTATTTTAAATATTTTCCACACATCAACTATAAAATTTTTATTTTGTTTTTATCTTTTTTGCCTTTTTTGTTTACGGGATGTAGGGGGAGCGAAAACTCAAAGTTCTGATTTAAGAAAAAAGTGTACATCTAAAATGGAAATGCACAATGCACAAATGTAGAGAGAGATATTTCCAAAGAGTGTCTGTATGTTTTAGGGATCGTATGCACTCTTTCGTTTTTAAATCTAAGGTTTTGAAATCGTCAGGAAATGGGGGAGGCAGGCGATTTTTAACTGAGTGTTGACTTCAAATCCATAAGTCATTTCTTACAAAAATATAGCCCATTACGCATGACAAATCAATTTACAACTACCTATGATTGTTAGCTCAACTTTTTGAATATGGGCAAAATAATGGCTTGTTTGACTCGGGCAAATATCCCACTGCACGTTCACTTCAGAATTTAATGAGCGTTTGTATTCTCTTTAAAAGCTTTGGATCCATAGGTCATTTCAATCTTTAACATGTTTCTGGCATGCATATCCATTTTTAGAACATGTGTAGAAAAAATCTCCTTCATGTAAAATTCCAAGATATTAGTTTTGGACTAGTGGAATTTCCCAAACTTGGATAACAAAACCTTTGTGTTCATTTGTGGTTTGCGAATAAATTTTCTTCATTTACTTTTTTTATTGTTTTAAACTTTTTCCGTACATCAACTATGAAAATTTCATTTCGCTGTGATCTATTTGCCTTTTTTGTTTACGAGATGAAGGGAGAGCGAAAAACTCGAAGTTTTGATTTAAGAAAAGTGTGTACATCCAAAACGGAAATGCACAATGCACATATGTAGAGAGAGATAATGCCAAAGAGTGTCTGTAAGTTTTAGGGATTGTAAGCACCTTTCGTTTTTATATCTCAGGTTTTGCAATCGTTGGGAAAAATGGGTTGCGAAGGATTTTTAACTGAGTGTTGAATTGCAATCCATAACTCATTTCATACAAAAATATAGCCCGTTACGCATGATAAATCACATTACAATCACCTATGATTAATTATGTCAGCTTTTTGCAAATGGGCAAAATAATGGCATGTTTGACTCCGGTAAATATCCCACCGCAAGTTCACTTGAGAATTTAATGAGCGTTTGTTATTCTCTTTAAAAGCTTTGCATCCATAGCTCATTTGCATCTTTAACTTTTTTCAAACATGCATATCCATTTTTGAAACATGTGTGGATGAAATCTCTTTCTTGCAAAATTCCAAGCTATTAGGGTTAAACTAGTGAAATTTCCCAATATTGAATAACAAAACGTTTGTGTTCATTTGTGTTGGGTGAATAAATTTTCTTGATTTATATTTTTTATTGTTTTAAACTTTTTCCATACATCAACTATAAAATTTTCATTTTGTTGTAAGTTTTTTGCCTTGTTTGTTTTCGGGATGAAGGGAGAGGGAAAAGTCAAAGTTTTGATTTAAGAAAAAAGTGTACATCTAAAATGGAAAAGCACAATGCAGAATTGTAGGTAGAGATAATTCCAAATAGTGTCTGTAATTTTTAGGGATTGTAAGCTCTTTTTAGTTTTTATATCTCAGGTTTTGTAATCGTCGGGAAAAATTGGTGGCAGAGGATTTTTAATTGTGTGTTGAATTGCAATCCATAAGTCATTTCATACAAAAATATAGCCCATTACACATGATAAATCACTTTACAATCATCTATGATCGTTAGATCAAATTTTTGAAAATGGGCAAAATAATGACTTGTTAGACTCGGGTAAATATCCCACCGCACGTTCACTTGAAAATTTAATGAGCGTTTGTTATTCTCTTTAAAAGCTTTGGATCCATAGGTCATTTGAATATTTAACATGTTTCAAGCATGCATATCCATTTTTAAAACATGTGTAGAAAAAATCTCGTCCATGTAAAATTCCAAGCTTAATAGGGTTGGACTAATGGAATTTCCCAAACTTGGATAACAAAACTTTTGTGTTCATTTGTGGTGTGTGGAATTTCCCAAACTTGGATAACAAAACTTTTGTGTTCATTTGTGGTGTGTTCATTTTAACTGAGTGTTGACTTCAAATCCATAAGTCATTTCTTAAAAAAATATAGCCCGTTACGCATGATAAATCACTTTACAATCACCTATGATTGTTTGCTCAACTTTTTGAATATGGGCAAGATAATGGCTTGTTTGACTTGGGAAAATATCCCACCGCACGTTTACTTGAGAATTTAATGAGCGTTTGTTATTCTCTTTAAAAGCTTTCGACCCATCGGTCATTTGAATCTTTAACATGTTTCTAGCAAGCATATCCATTTTTAAAACATGTGTAGACAGAATCTCCTTCATGTAAAATTTCAAGATATTAGTTTTCGACTAGTGGAATTTCCAAAACTTGTATAACAAAACTTTTGTGTTGATTTGTGGTGTGTGAATAAATTTTCTTCATTTAGTTTTTTTATTTTTTTAAACTTTTTCCGTACATCAACTACGACATTTTCATTTTTTCGTGAACTATTTGCTTTTTTTTTTACGGGATGAAGGGAGAGCGATAAACTCGATGTTTTGATTTAAGAAAAATGTGTACATCTAAAATGGAAAAGCACAATGCACATATGTAGTGAGAGGTAATTCCAAAGATTGTCTGTAATTTTTAGGGATTGTAAGCACCTTTTCGTTTTTATATCTCAAGTTTTGCAATCGTCGGGAAAAATGGGTTGCGGAGGATATTTAACTGACTGTTGAATTGCAATCCATAAGTCATTTCATACAGAAATATAGCCCGTTATGCATGATAAATCACATTACAATCATCTATGATTCATTATGTCAGCTTTTTGCAAATGGGCAAAATAATGGCATGTTTGACTCATTTAAATATCCCACCGCAAGCTCACTTGAGAATTTAATGAGCATTTGTTATTCTCTTTAAAAGCTTTGCATCCATAGCTCATTTGTATCCTTCACATGTTTGAAACATGCATATCCATTTTTAAAACATGTGCAGATGAAATCTCTTTCTTGCAAAATTCCAAGCTATTAGGGTTAAACAAGTGAAATTTCCCAAAATTCGTTAACAAAATTTTTTTGTTAATTTTTGTTGGGTGGACAAATTTTATTTATTTATATTTTTTATTGTTTAAAATTTTTTCCATACATCGACTTTAAAATTTTCATTTTGTTGTAAGTTTTTTGCCCTGTTTGTTTTCAGGATGAAGGAAGAGCAAAAACTCAAAGTTTTGATTTAAGAAAAAAGTGTACATCTAAAATGGAAAAGCACAATGTACAATTGTAGGGAGAGATAATTCCAAAGAGTGTCTATAATTTTTAGGGATTGTAAGCTCTTTTTAGTATTTATATCTCAGGTTTTGCAATCGTTGGGAAAAATTGGTGGCAGAGGATTTTTAACTGAGTGTTGAATTGCAATCCATAAGTCATTTCATACAAAAATATAGCCCGTTACGCATGATAAATCACTTTACAATCATCTATGATTGTTAGATCAAATTTTTGAAAATGGGCAAAATAAAGACTTGTTAGACTCGGGTAAATATCCCACCGCACGTTCACTTGAGAATTTAATGAGCTTTTGTAATTCTCTTTAAAAGCTTTGGGTCCATAGGTCATTTGAATCTTTAACATGTTTCAAGCATGCATATCCATTTTTAAAACATGTGTAGAAAAAATCTCCTTCATGTAAAATTCCAAGCTTAATAGGGTTGGACTAATGGAATTTCCCAAACTTCGATAACAAAACTTTTGTGTTCATTTGTGGTGTCTGAATAGATATTTTTTATTTACATTAGTTATTATTTTAAATATTTTCCACACATCAACTATAAAATTTTTATTTTGTTGTGATCTTTTTTGCCTTTTTACTTTACGGGTTGAAGGGGAAGCGAAAACTCAAAGTTCTGATTTAAGAAAAAAGTGTACATCTAAAATGGAAATGCACAATGCACAAATGTAGATAGAGATATTTCCAAAGAGTGTCTGTATGTTTTAGGGATCGTATGCACTCTTTCCTTTTTATATCTACGGTTTTGCAATCGTTGGGAAACGGGGGAGGCGGGCGATTTTTAACTGAGTGTTCACTTCAAATCCATAAGTCATTTCTTACAAAAATATAGCCCGTTACGCATGACAAATCACAATACAATCACCTATGATTGTTAGCTCAACTTTTAGAATGTGGGCAAAATAATGGCTTGTTTGACTCCGGGAAATATCCCACCGCACGTTCACTTGAGAATTCAATGAGCGTTTGCTATTCTCTTTAAAAGCTTTGGATCCGTAGGTCATTTGAATCTTCAACATCTTTCTGGCATGCATATCCATTTTTAAAACATGTGTAGAAAGAATCTCCTTCAAGTAAAATTCTAAGATATTAGTATTGGACTAGTGGAATTTTCACAAACTTGGATAACAAAACTTTTGTGTTCATTTGTGGTGTGTGAATAAATTTTCTTCATTTACTTTTTTTATTGTTTAAACTTTTTCCGTACATCAACTATGAAATTTTCATTTTGCTGTGATCTATTTGCCTTTTTTGTTTACGGGATGAAGGGAGAGCGAAAAACTGGAAGCTTTGATTTAAGAAAAATGCGTACATCTAAAACGGAAATGCACAATGCACATATGTAGAGAGAGATAATTCCAAAGAGTGTCCGTAATTTTTAGGGATTGTACACACCTTTTCGTTTTTATATCTCAGGTTTTGCAATCGTCGGGAAAAATGGGTTGCGTAGGATTTTTAACTGACTGTTGAATTGCAATCCAGAAGTCATTTCATACAAAAATATAGCCCGTTACGCATAATAAATCACATTACAATCACCTATGATTAATTATGTCAAGTTTTTGCAAAAGGGCAAAATAATGGCATGTTTGACTCGGGTAAATATCCCACCGCAAGTTCACTTGAGAATTTAATGAGCGTTTGTTATTCTCTGTAAAAGCTTTGCATCCATAGCTCATTTGAATCTTTAACATGTTTCAAGAATGCATATCCATTTTTAAAACATGTGTGGATAAAATCTCTTTCTTTCAAAATTCCAAGCTATTAGGGTTAAACTAGTGGAATTTTCAAAAATTGGATAATAAAATGTTTGTGTTCATTTGTGTTGGGGGAATAAATTTTCTTTATTTATATTTTTTATTTTTTAAAATTTTTTCCATACATCAACTATAAAATTTTCATTTTGTTGGAAGCTTTTTGCCTTAATTGTTTTCGGGATGAAGGGAGAGCGAAAAGTCAAAGTTTTTATTTAAGAAAAAAGTGTACATCTAAAATGGAAAAACACAATTCAAAATTGTAGGGAGAGATAATTCCAAAGAGTGTCTGTAATTTGTAGGGATTGTAAGTCTTTTTAGCTTTTATATCTCAGGTTTTGCAATCGTTGGGAAAAATTGGTGGCAGAGGATTTTTAACTGAGTGTTGAATTGCAATCCATAAGTCATTTCATACAAAAATATAGCCCGTTACGCATGATAAATCACTTTACAATCATCTATGATTGTGAGATTCAATTTTTGAAAATGGGCAAAATAATGACTTGTTAGACTCGGGTAAATATCCCACCGCACGTTCACTTGAGAATTTAATGAGCGTTTGTTATTCTCTTTAAAAACTTTGAATCCATAGGTCATTTGAATCTTTAACATGTTTCAAGTATGCATATCTATTTTTAAAACATGTGTACAAAAAATCTCCTTCACGTAAAATTCCAAGCTTAATAGGGTTGGACTAATGGAATTTCCCAAACTTGGATAACTAAACTTTTGTGTTCATTTGTGGTGTGTGAATGGATATTTTTTCTTTACATTAGTTATTATTTTAAATATTTTCCACGCATCAACTATAAAAGTTTTATTTTGTTGTGATCTTTTTTGCCTTTTTGCTTTACGGGATGAAGGGGGAGCGAAAACTCAAAGTTCTGATTTAAGAAAAAAGTGTACATCTAAAATGGAAATGCACAATGCACAAATGTAGAGAGAGATATTTCCAAAGAGTGTATGTATGTTTTAGGGATCGTATGCACTCTTTCCTTTTTATATCTACGGTTTTGCAATCGTCGGGAAACGGGGGAGGCGGGCGACTTTTAACTGAGTGTTCATTTCAAATCCATTAGTCATTTCTTACAAAAATATAGGCTGTTACGCATGACAAATCACTTTACAATCACCTATGATTGTTAGCTCAACTTTTTGAATGTGGGCAAAATATTGGCTTGTTTGACTTGGGCAAATATCCCCCCGCACGTTCACTTGACAATTTAATGAGCGTTTGTTATTCTCTCTAAAAGCTTTGGATCCATAGGAAATTTGAATCTTTAACATGTTTCTGGCATGCATATCCATTTTTAAAACCTGTGTAGAAAGAATCTCCTTCATGTAAAATTCCAAGATATTAGTTTTGGACTAGTGGAATTTCCCAAACTTAGATAACAAAACTTTTGTGTTCATTTGTGGTGTGTGAATAAATTTTCTTTATTTAGTTTTTTTATTGTTTTAAACATTTTCCGTACATCAACTATGAAATTATCATTTTGTTGTGATCTATTTGCCTTTTTTGTTTACGGGATGAAGGGAGAGCGAAAAACTCGAAGTTTTGATTTAAGAAAAATGTGTACATCTAAAACGGTATTGCACAATGCACATATGTAGAGAGAGATAATTCCAAAGAGTGTCTGTAATTTTTAGGGATTGTAAGCACCTTTTCGTTTTTATATCTCATGTTTTGCAATCATCGGGAAAAATGGGTTGCGGAGGATTTTTAACTGACTGTTGAATTGCAATCCATAAGTCAATTCATACAAAAATATAACCCATTAAGCATGATAAATCACATTACAATCACCTATGATTAATTATGTCAGCTTTTTGCAAATGGGCAATATAATGGCATGTTTGACTCCGGTAAATATCCCACCGCAAGTTCACTTGAGAATTTATTGAGCGTTTGTTATTCTCTTTAAAAGCTTTGCATCCATAGCTCATTTGCATCTTTAACATGTTTCAAACATGCATATCCATTTTTAAAACATGTGTGGATGAAATCTCTTTCTTGCAAAATTCCAAGCTATTAGGGTTAAACTAGTGGAATTTCCAAAAATTGGATAAAAAAACGTTTGTGTTCATTTGTGTTGGGTGAATAAATTTTCTTTATTTATATTTATTATTGTTTTAAATTTTTTCCATACATCAACTATAAAATTTTCATTTTCTTGTAAGCTTTTTGCCTTGTTTGTTTTCGTGATGAAGGGAGAGCGAAAAGTCAAAGTTTTGATTTAAGAAAAAAGTGTACATCTAAAATGGAAAAGCACAATGCACAATTGTAGGGAGAGATAATTCCAAATAGTGTCTGTAATTTTTAGGGATTTTAAGCTCTTTTTAGTTTTTATATCTCAGGTTTTGCAATCGTCGGGAAAAATTGGTGGCAGAGGATTTTTAACTGAGTGTTGAATTGCAATTCATAAGTCATTTCATACAAAAATATAGCCCATTACGCATGATAAATCACTTTACAATCATCTATGATTGTTAGATGAAATTTTTGAAAATGGGCAAAATAATGACTTGTCAGACTCGGGTAAATATCCCACCGCACGTTCACTTGAGAATTTAATGAGCGTTTGTTATTGTCTTTAAAAGCTTTGGATCCATAGGTCATATGAATCTTTAACATGTTTCAAGCATGCATATCCATTTTTAAAACATGTGTAAAAAAATCTCCTTCATGTAAAATTCCAAGCTTAATTGGGTTGGGCTTATGGAATTTCCCATGTTTCAAGCATGCATATCCATTTTTAAAACATGTGTAGAAAAAATCTTCTTCATGTAATATTCCAAGATTAATAGGGTTGGACTAATGGAATTTCCCAAACTTGGATAACAAAACTTTTGTGTTCATTTGTGGTGTGTGAATAGATATTTTTTATTTATATTAGTTATTATTTTAAATATTTTCCACACATCAACTATAAAATTTTTATTTTGTTGTGATCTTTTTTGCCTTTTTTGTTTACGGGATGAAGGGGGAGCAAAAACTCAAAGTTCTGATTAAAGAAAAAAGTGTAAATCTAAAATGGAATGCACAATGCACAAATGTAGAGAGAGATATTTCCAAAAAGTTTCTGTATGTTTTACGGATAGTATGCACTTTTACGTTTTTCTATCTAAGGTTTTGCAATCGTCGGCAAACGTGGTATGCGGGCGATATTTAACTGAGTGTTAACTTCAAATCCATAAGTCATTTCTTACAAAAATATAGCCCGCTACGTATGACAAGTCACTATACAATCATCTATGATTGTTAGCTCAACTTTTTGAATATGGGCAAAATAATGGCTTGTTTGACTCGGGCAAATATCCCACCGCACGATCACTTGAGAATTTAATGAGCGTTTGTAATTCTCTTTAAATGCTTTGGATCCACAGGTCATTTGAATCTTTAACATGTTTCAAGCATGCATATCCATTTTTAAAACATGTGTAGAAAAAATCTCCTTCATGTAAAATTCCAAGCTTAATAGGGTTGGACTAATGGAATTTCCCAAACTTGAATAACAAAACTTTTGTGTTCATTTGTGGTGTGTGAATAGATATTTTCTATTTACATTAGTTATTATTTTAAATATTTTCCACACATCAACTATAAAATTTTCATTTTGCTGTGATCTATGTGTCTTTTTTGTTTACGGGATGAAGGGAGAGCGAAAAACTCGAAGTTTTGATTGAAGAAAAATGTGTACATCTAAAACGGAAATGCACAATGCACATATGTAGAGAGAGATAATTCCAAAGACTGTCTGTAATTTTTAAGGATTGTAAGCACCTTTTCGTTTTTATATCTCAGGTTTGGCAATTGTCGGGAAAAATGGGTTGCGGAGGATTTTTAACTGAGTATTGAATTGCAATCCATAAGTCATTTCATAAAAAAATATAGCCCGTTACGCATGATAAATCACATTACAATCATCTATGATTAATTATGTCACCATTTTGCAAATGGGCAAAGTAATGGCATATTTGACTCGGGTAAATATCCCACCGCAAGTTCACTTGAGAATTTAATGAGCGTTTGTTATTCTCTTTAAAAGCTTTTCATCTATAGCTCATTTTCATTTTTTACAGGTTTCATACTTGCATATCCATTTTTGAAACATGTGTCGACGAAATCTCTTTCTTGCAAAATTCCAAGCTATTATTGTTAAAGTAGTGGAGTTTCCCAAAATTGGATAACAAAAATTTTGTGTTCATTTGTGTTGGATGAATAAATTTTCTTTATTTATATTTGTTATTGTTTTAAATTTTTTGTATACAAGAACTATAAAATTTTCATTTTGTTGTAAGCTTTTTGCCTTGTTTGTTTTCGGGAGGAAGAGAGAGCGAAAAGTCAAAGTTTTGATTTAAGAAAAAAGTGTACGTCTAAAATGGAAAAACACAATGCAAAATTGTAGGGACAAGTAATTCCAAAGAGTGTCTGTAATTTTTAGGGATTGTAAGCTCTTTTTAGGTTTTATATCTCAGGTTTTGCAATCGTCGGGAAAAAATGGTGGCAGAGGATTTTTAACTGGGTGTTGAATTGCAATCCATAAGTCATTTCATACAAAAATATAGCCTGTTACGCATGATATATCACTTTAAAATAATCTATGATTCCTAGATGAAATTTTTCAAAATGGGCTAAATAATGACTTGTCAGACTCAGGTAAATATGCCACCGCATGTTCACTTGAGAATTTAATGGGCGTTTGTTATTCTCTTTAAAAGCTTTGGATCCAAAGGTTATTTGAATCTTTAACATGTTTCTGGCATGCATATCCATTTTTAAAACATGTGTAGAAAAAATCCCCATCATGTAAAATTCCAAGATATTAGTTTTGGAGTAGTGGAATTTCCCAAACTTGGATAACAAAATTTTTGTGTTCATTTGTCGTGTGTGAATAAATTTTCATAATTTAATTTTTATATTGTTTTAAACTTTTTCCATTCATCAACTATGAAATTTTCATTTAGCTGTGATCTATTTGCCTTTTTTGTTTACGGGATGAAAGAAGAGCGAAAAACTCGATGTTTTGATTTAAGAAAAATGTGTACATCTAAAAAGGAAATGCACAATGCACATACGTAGAGAGAGATAATTCCAAAGAGTGTCTATAATTTTTAGGGATTGTAAGCACCTTTTCGTTTTTATATCTCAGGTTTTGCAATCGTCGGGAAAAATGGGTTGCGGAGGATTTTTAATTGACTGTTGAATTGCAATCCATAAGCCATTTCATACAAAAATATAGCCAGTTACACATGATAAATCACATTACAATCATCTAAGATTAATTATGACAGCTTTTTGCAAATGGGCAAAATAATGGCATGTTTGACTCGGGTAAATATCCCACCGCAAGTTCACTTGAGAATTTAAAGAGCGTTTGCTATTATCTTTAAAAGATTTGCATCCATAGCTCATTTGAATCTTTAACATGTTTCAAACATGCATATCCATTTTTAAAACATGTGTGGACGAAATCTCTTTCTTGCAAAATTCCAAGCTATTAGGGTTAAACTAGTGGAATTTCCCAAAATTGGATAAAAAAACTTTAGTGTTCATTTGTGTTGGGTGAATAAATTTTTTTTTATTAATATTTTTTGTTGGTTTTAATTTTTTCCATACATCAATTATAAAATTTTCATTTTGTAGTAGGCTCTTTCCTTGTTTGTTTTCGGGATGAAGGGAGAGCGAAAAGTCAAAGTTTTGATTTAGCAAAAAAGTGTACATCTAAAATGGAAAAGCACAATGCACAATTGTAGGGAGAGATAATTCCAAAGAGTGCTTGTAATTTTTAGGGATTGTAAGCTCTTTTTAGTTTTTATATTTGAGGTTTTGCAATTGTCCGGAAAAATTGGTGGCAGATGATTTTTAACTGTGTGTTGAATTGCAATCCATAAGTCCTTTCATACAAAAATATAGTCCGTTACACATGATTGCTAGATCAAATTTTTGAAAATGGGCAAAATAATGACTTGTTAGACTCGGGTAAATATCCCACCGCACGTTCACTTGAGAATTTAATGAGCGTTTGTTATTCTCTTTAAAAGCTTTGGATCCATAGGTCATTTGAATCTTTAACATGTTTCAAGCATGCATATCCATTTTTAAAGCATGTGTAGAAAAAATCTACTTCATGTAAAATTCCAAACTTAATAGGGTTAGACTAATGGAATTTCGCAAACTTGGTTAACAAAACTTTTGTATTCATTTGTGGTGTGTGAATAGATATTTTTTATTTACATTAGTTATTATTTTAAATATTTTCCACACATCAAATATAAAATTTTTATTTTGTTGTGATCATTTTTGCCTTTTTTGTTGACGGGATGAAGGGGGAGCGAAAACTTAAAGTTCTGATTTAAGAAAAAAGTGTACATCTAAAATGGAAATGGACAATGCACAAATGTAGAGAGAGATATTTCAAAAGAGTGTCTATATGTTTTAGGGATTGTATGCACTTTTTCGTTTTTATATCTAAGGTTTTGCAATCGTCGGGAAACAGGGGACGCGGGCGATTTTTAACTGAGTGTTGACTTCAAATCCATAAGTCATTTCTTACAAAAATATAGCCCGTTACAGATGACCAATCACTTTACAATCATCTATGATTGATAGCTCAACTTTTTGAGTATGGGCAAAATAATGGCTTCTTTGACTCGGGAAAATATCCCACCGAACGTTCACTTGAGAATTTAATGAGAGTTTGTTAATCTCTTTAAAAGCTTTAGATGCATAGGTCATCTGAATCTTTAACATGTTTTTGGCATGCATATCCATTTTTAAAACATGTGTAGAAAAAATCCCCTTCATGTAAAATTCCAAGATATTAGTTTTGGACTAGTGGAATTTCCTAAACTTGGATACCAAAACTTTTCTATTCATTTGTGGTGTGTGTATAAATTTTCTTCATTTACTTTTTTTATTGTATTAAACTTTTTCCGTACATCAACTATGAAATTTTCATTTTGCTGTGATCTATTTGCCTTTTTTTTTACGGGATGAAGGGAAAGCGAAAAACATGAAGTTTTGATATAAAAAAAATGTGTACATCTAAAACGGAAATGCACAATGCACATATGTAGAGAGAGATCATTCCCAATAGTGTCTGTAATTTTTAGGGATTGTAATCACCTTTTCGTTTTTATATCTCAGGTTTTGTAATCGTTGGGAAAAATGGGTTGCGGAGGATTTTTAATTGAGTGTTGAATTGCAATCCATAAGTCATTTCATACAAAAATATAGCCCGTTACGTATGATAAATCACATTACAATCATCTATGATTAATTATGTCTGCTTTTTGCAAATGAGCAAAATAATGGCATGTTTCACTCGGGTAAATATCCCACCGCAAGTTAACTTGAGAATTTAATGAGCGTTTCTTATTCTCTTTAAAAGATTTGCATCCATAGCTCATTTGCATCTTTAACGTGTTTCAAACATGCATATCCATTTTTAAAACATGTGTGGACGAAATCTCTTTCTTGCAAAATTTCAAGCTATTAGGGTTAAACTAGTGGAATTTCCAAAAATTGGATAACAAAACTTTTGTGTTCATTTGTGTTGGGTGAATTAATTTTCTTTATTTATATTTTTTGTTGTATTAAATTTTTTCCATACATCAACTATAAAATTTTCATTTTGTTGTAGGCTTTTTGCCTTGTTTGTTTTCAGGAAGAAGGGAGAGCAAAAAATCAAAGTTTTGATTTAAGAAAAACGTGTACATCTAAAATGGAAAAGCACAATGCACAGTTGTACGGAGAGATAATTCCAAAGAGTGTTTGTAATTTTTAGGGATTGCAAGCTCTTTTTAGTTTTTATATCTCAGGTTTCACAATCGTCGGGAAAAATTGGTGTCATATGATTTTTAACTGAGTGTTGAATTGCAATCCATAAGTCATTTCATACAAAAATATAGCCAGTTACACATGATAAATCACTTTACGATCATCTATGATTGCTCGATCAAATTATTGAAAATGGGCAAAATAATGACTTGTTAGACTCGGGTAAATATCCCACCGCACGTTCACTTGAGAATTTAATGAGCGTTTGTTATTCACTTTAAAAGCTTTGGATCCATAGGTCATTTGAATCTTTAACATGTTTCAAGCATGCATATCCATTTTTAAAACATATGTAGAAAAAATCTCCCTCATGTAAAATTCCCAGCTTAATAGGGTTGGACTAATGGAATTTCCCAAACTCGGATAACAAAACTTTTGTGTTCATTAGTGGTGTGTGAATAGATATTTTTTATTTAAATTAGTTATTATTTTAAATATTTTCCACACATCAACTATAAAATTTTTATTTTGTTGTGATCCTTTTTTTGACTTTTTTGTTTACGGGATGAAGGGGGAGCGAAAACTCAAAGTTCTGATTTAAGAAAAAAGTGTACATCTAAAATGGAAATGTACAATGCAGAAATATAGAGAGAGATATTTCCAAAGAGTGTCTATATGTTTTAGGGATCGTATGCACTTTTTCGGTTTTATATCTAAGGTTTTTCAATTGTCAGGAAACGGGGGAGGCGGGCGATTTTTAACTGAGTGTTGACTTCAAATCCATAAGTCATTTCTTACAAAAATATAGCCCGTTATGCATGAAAAATCACTTTACAATCACCTATGATTGTTAGCTCAACTTTTTGAAAATGGGCAAAATGATGACTTGTTAGGCTCGGGAAAATATCCCACCGCACGTTCACTTGAGAATTTATTGAGCGTTTGTTATTCTCTTTAAAAGCTTTGGATCCATAGGTCATTTGAATCTTTAACATGTTTCAAGCATGCATATCCATTTTTAAAACATTTGTACAAAAAATCTCCTTCATGTAAAATTCCAAGATATTAGTTTTGGACTAGTGGAATTTCCCAAACTTGGATAACAAAACTTTTGTGTTCATTTGTGGTGTGTGAATAAATTTTCTTCATTTACTTTTTTTATTGTTTTAAAATTTTTCCCTACATCAACTATGAAATTTTTATTTTGCATTGATCTATTTGCCTTTTTTTTTACAGGATGAAGGGAGAGCGAAAAACTCGAAGTTTTGATTTAAGAAAAATGTGTACATCTAAAACGGAAATGCACCATTCACATATGTAGAGAGAAATAATTCCAAAGTGTGTCTGCAACTTTTAGGGTTTGTAAGCACCTTTTCGTTTTTATATCTCAGGTTTTGCAATCGTCGGGAAAAATGCGGAGGATTTTTAACTGACTGTTGAATTGCAATCCATAAGTCATTTCATACAAAAATTATAGCCCGTTACGCATGATAAATCACATTACAATTATCTATGATTAATTATGTCAGCTTTTTGCAAATTGGCAAAATAATGGCATGTTTGACTCGGGTAAATATCCCACCGCAAGTTCACTTGAGAATTTAATGGGCGTTTGTTATTCTCTTTAAAAGTTTTGCATCCATAGCTCATTTGCATCTTTAACAGGTTTCAAGTATGCATATCCATTTTTAAAACATGTGTAGAAAAAATCTTCTTCATGTAAAATTCCAAGATTAATAGGGTTGGACTAATGGAATTTCCCAAACTTGGATAACAAAACTTTTGTGTTCATTTGTGGTGTGTGAATAGATATTTTTTATTTACATTAGTTATTATTTTAAATATTTTCCACACATCAACTATAAAATTTTTATTTTGTTGTGATCTTTTTTGCCTCTTTACTTTACGGGATGAAGGAGGAGCGAAAACTCAAAGTTCTGATTGAAGAAAAAAGTGTACATCTAAAATGGAAATACACAATGCACAAATGTAGAGAGAAATATTTCCAAAGAGTGTCTGTATGTTTTAGGGATCGTATGTACTCTTTCATTTTTATATCTAAGGTTTTGCAATTGTCGGGAAACGGGTGACGTGGGCGATTTTTAACTGAGAGTTGACTTCAAATCCATAAGTCATTTCTTACAAAAATATAGCCTATTACGCATGACAAATCACTTTACAATAACATAAGATTGTTAGCTCAACTTTTTGAATATGGGAAAAATAATGGCTTGTTTGACTCGGGCAAATATCCCACCGCACGTTCACTTGAGAATTTAATGAGCGTTTGTTATTCTCTTTAAAAGATTTGGATCCATAGGTCATTTGAATTTTTAACATGTTTCTGGCATGCAGATCCATTTATAAAACATGTGTAGAAAAAATCTCCTTCATGTAAAATTCCAAGATATTAGTTTTGGACTAGTGGAATTTCCCAAACTTGGATAACAAAACTTTTGTGTTCATTTGTCGTGTGAGAATAAATTTTGTTCATTTATGTTTTTTATAGTTTTAAAATTTTTCCGTACATCAACTACAAAATTTTCATTTTGCTGTGATCTTTTTGCCTTGTTTGTTTTTTGGATGAAGGGAGAGCGAAATGTCAAATTTTGATTTAAGAAAAAAGTGTACATCTAAAATGGAAAAGCACAATGCGCAATTGTAGGGAGAGATAATTCCAAGGAGTGTCTGTAATTTTTAGGGATTTTAAGCTCTTTTTAGTTTTTATATCTCAGGTTTTGCAATCGTCGGGAAAAATTGGAGGCTGAGGATTTTTAACTGAGTGTTGAATTGCAAACCAGAAGTCATTTCATACAAAAATATAGCCCGTTACGTATGATAAATCACTTTACAATCATCTATGATTGTTAGATCAAATTATTGAAAACGGGCAAAATAATGGCTTGTTTGACTCGGGGAAATATCCCAGCGCACGTTCACTTGAGATTTAATGAGCGTTTGTTATTCTATTTAAAAGCTTTGGATCCATAGGTCATTTGAATCTTTAACATGTTTCAAGCATGCATATCCATTTTTAAAACATGTGTAGAAAAAATCTCCTTCATGAAAATTCCAAGCTGAATAGGGTTGTACTAATGGAATTTTCCAAACATGGATAACAAAACTGTTGTGTTCATTTGTGGTGTGTGAATAGATATTTTTTATTTATATTAGTTATTATTTTTAATATTTTCCACACATCAAATATAAAATTTTTATTTTGTTATGATCTTTATTGCCTTTTTTTGTTTACGGGATGAAGTGGGAGCGAAAACTCAAACTTCTGATTTAAGAAAAAAGTGTACATCTAAAATGGAAATTCACAATGCACTAATGTAGAGAGAGATATTTCCAAAGAGTGTCTGTATGTTGTTGGGATCGTATGCACTCTTTCGTTTTTATATTTAAGGTTTTGCAATCTTCGGGAAATGGGGGATGCGGGCGATTTTTAACTGAGTGTTGACTTCAAATCAATAAGTCATTTCTTACAAAAATATAACCCATTACGCATGACAAATAACTTTACAATCATCTATGATTGTTAGCTCAACTTTTTGAATATGGGAAAAATAATGGCTTGTTTGACTCGGGCAAATATCCCACCGTACGTTCACTAGAGAATTTAACGAGCGTTTGTTATTCTCTTTGAAAGCTTCGGATCCAGAGGTCATTTGAATCTTGAACATGTTTCTGGCATTCATATCCATTTTTAAAACATGTGTAGAAAAAATCTGCTTCATATGAAATTCCAAGATATTAGTTTTGGACTAGTGGAATTTCCCAAACTTGGATAGCAAAACTTTTCTGTTCATTTGTGGTGTGTTAATAATTTTTCTTCATTTACTTTTTTTATTGTTTCTAAATTTTTCTGTACATCAACTATGAAATTTTCTTTTTGCTGTGATCTATTTGACTTTTTTGTTTACGGGATGAAGGGAGAGCGAAAAACTCGAAGTTTTGATTTATGAAAAATATGTACATCTAAAACGGAAATGCACAATGCACATATGTAGAGAGAGATAATTCCAAAGAGTGTCTGTAATTTTTAGGGATTGTAAGCACCTTTTCGTTTTTATATCTCAGGTTTTCCAATCGTCGGGAAAAATGGGTTGCGGAGGATTTTTAACTGAGTGTTGAGTTGCAATCCATAAGTCATTTCATACAAAAATATAGCCCTTTACGCATGATAAATCACTTTAAAATCATCTATGATTAATTATGTCAGCTTTTTCTAAATGGGCAAAATAATGGCATGTTTGACTCGGGTAAATATTCCACCGCAAGTTCACTTGAGAATTTAATAAGCGTTTGTTATTCTCTTTAAAAGCTTTGCATCCACAGCTCATTTGCATCTTTAACATGTTTCAAACATGCATATCCATTTTTAAGACATGTGTGGATGAAATCTCTTTCTTGCAAAATTCCAAGCTATTAGGGTTAAACAAGTGGAATTTCCCAAAATTGCATAACAAAACCTTTGTGTTCATTTGTGTTGGGTGAATAAATTTTCTTTATTTATATTTGTTATTGTTTTAAATTTTTCATACATCAACTATTAATTTTTCATTTTGTTGTAAGCTTTTTGCCTTATTTGTTTTCGGGATGAAGGGAGAGTGAAAAGTCAAAGTTTTGATTTAAGAAAAAAGTGTACATCTAAAATGGAAAAGCACAATGCACAATTGTAGGGAGAGATAATTCCAAAGTGTGTCTGTAATTTTTAGGGATTGTAAGCTCTTTTTAGTTTTTATATCTTAGGTTTTGCAATCGTCGGGAAAAATTGGTGGCAGAGGATTTTTAACTGAGTGTTGAATTGCAATCCATAAGTCATTTCATACAAAAATATAGGCCGTTACGCATGATAAATCACTGTACAGTCATCTATGACTGTTAGATCAAATTTTTGAAAATGGGCAAAATAATGACTTGTTAGACTCGGGTAAATATCCCACCCACATTCACTTGAGAATTTAATGAGCGTTTGTTATTCTCTTTAAAAGCTTTGGATCCATAGGTCATTTGAATCCTTAACTTGTTTCAAGCCTGCATATCCATTTTTAAAACATGTGTAGAAAAAATCTCCTTCATGTAAAATTCCAAGCTTAATAGGGTTGGACTAATGGAATTTCCTAAACTTGGATAACAAAACTTTTGTGTTCATTTGTAGTGTGTGAATAGATATTTTTTATTTACATTAGTTATTATTTTAAATATTTTCGACACAAAAACTATAAAATTTTTATTTTGTTGTGATCTTTTTTGCCTTTTTTGTTTACGGGATGAAGGGGGAGAGAAAACTCAAAGTTCTGATTTAAGAAAAAAGTTTACATCTGAAATGGAAATGCACAATGCACAAATGTAGAGAGAGATATTTCCAAATAGTGTCCGTATGTTTTAGGGATCGTATGCACTCTTTCGTTTTTATATCTAAGGTTTTGCAATCGTCGAGAAACGGGGAAGGCGGGCGATTTTTAACTGAGTGTTGACTTAAAATCCATAAGTCATTTCTTACAAAAATATAGCCCGTTACGCATGACAAATCACTTTACAATCATCTATGATTTTTAGCTCAACTTTTTGAATATGGGCAAAATAATGGCTTGTATGACTCGGGCAAATATCCCACCGCACGTTCACACTAGAATTTAATGAGCGTTTGTTATTCTCTTTAAAACCTTTGGATCCATAGGTCATTCGAATCTTTAACATGTTTCTGGCATGCATATCCATTTTTTAAACATGTGTAGAAAAAATCTCCTTCATGTAAAATTCCAATATATTATTTTTGGACTAGTGGAATTTTCCAAACTTGGATAACAAAACTTTTGTGTTCATTTGTGGGGTGTGAATAAATTTTCTTCATTTACTTTTTTATTGTTTAAACTTTTTCCGTACATCAACTATGAAATTTTCATTTTGCTGTGATCTATTTGCCTTTTTTGTTTACGGGATGAAGGGAGAGCGAAAAACTCGAAGTTTTGATTTAAGAAAAATGTGCACATCTAAAATGGAAATGCATAATGCACATATGTAGAGAGAGATAATTCCAAAGAGTGTCTGTAATTTTTTGGGATTGTAAGCACCTTTTCGTTTTTATATCTCAGGTTTTGCAATCGTCGGGAAAAATGGGTTGCAGAGGTCTTTTAACTGAATGTTGAATTGCAATCCATAAGTCATTTCATACAAAAATATAGCCCGTTATGCATGATAAATCACATTACAATCATCTATGATTAATTTTGTCAGCTATTTGCAAATGGGCAAAATAATGGCATGTTCGACTCGGGTAAATATCCCACGTCAAGTTCACTTGAGAATTTAATGAGCGTTTGTTATTCTCTTTAAAAGCTTTGCATCCATAGCTCATTTGCATCTTTAACATGTTTCCAACATGCATTTCCATTTTTAAAACATGTGTGGATGAAATCTCTTTCTTGCAAAATTCCAAGCTATTAGGGTTAAAGTAGTGGAATTTCCCAAAATTGGATAACAAAACTTTAGTGTTCATTTGTGTTGGGTGAATAAATTTTCATTATTTATATTTGTTATTGTTTTAAATTTTTTCCATACATCATCTATAAAATTTTCATTTTGTAGTAATCTTTTTGCCTTGTTTGTTTTCGGGATGAAGGGATAGCAGAAAGTCAAAGGTTTGATTTAAGAAAAAAGTGTACATCTAAACTGGAAAAGCACAGTGCACAATTGTAGGGAGAGATAATTCCAAAGAGTGTCTGTAATTTTAAGGGATTGTAAGCTCTTTTTAGTTTTTATATCTTAGGTTTTGCAATCGTCGGGAAAAATTGGTGGCAGAGGATTTTTAACTTAGTGCTGAATTGCAATCCATAAGTAATTTCATACAAAAATATAGCCTGTTACGCATGATAAATAACTTTACAATCATCTATGATTGTTAGATCAAAGTTTTGAAAATGGGCAAAATAATGACTTGTTAGATTCGGGTAAATATCCCACCCACGTTCAATTGAGAATTTAATGAGCGTTTGTTATTCTCTTTAAAAGTTTTGGATCCATAGGTCATTTGAATCCTTAACTTGTTTCAAGCATGAATATCCATTTTTAAAACATGTGTAGAAAAAATCTCCTTCTTGTAAAATTCCAAGCTTAATAGGGTTCGACTAATGGAATTTCCCAAACTTGGATATCAAAACTTTGGTGTTAATTTTTGGTGTGTAAATAGATATTTTTTATTTACATTAGTAATTATTTTAAATATTTTCCACACATCAACTATAAAATTTTTATTTTGTTGTGATCTTTTTTGCCTTTTTTGTTTACGGGATGAAGAGGCAGCGAAAACTCAAAGTTCTGATTTAAGAAAAAAGTGTACATCTAAAATGGAAAAGCACAATTCACAAATGTAGAGAGAGATATTTCCAAAGTGTGTCTGTATGCTTGAGGGATCGTATGCACTCTTTCATTTTTATATCTAAGGTTTTGCAATCGTCGGGAAACGGGGAGGGGGGCGATTTTTAACTGAGTGTTGACTTCAAATCCATAAGTCATTTCTTACAAAAATATAGCCCGTTACACATGACAAATCACTTTAAAATCATCTATGATTGGTAGCTCAATTTTTTGAATATGGGCAAAAATAATGGTTTGTTTGACTCGGGCAAAAATACCACCGCACGTTCACTAGAGAATTTAATGAGCGTTTGTTATTCTCTTTAATAGCTTTGGATCCATAGGTCATTTGAATCTTTAACATGTTTCTGGCATGCATATCCATTTTTAAAACATGTGTAGAAAAAATCTCCTTCATGTAAAATTCCAAGATATTAGTTTTGGACTAGTGGAATTTTCCAAACTTGGATAACAAAACTTTTGTGTTCATTTGTGGTGTGTGAATAAATTTTCTTCATTTACATTTTTTATTGTGTTAAACTTTTTCCGTACATCAACTATGAAATTTTCATTTTGCTGTGATCTATTTGCCTTTTTTGTTTATGGGATGAACGGAGAGCGAAAAACTCGAAGTTTTGATTTAAGAAAAATGTGTACATCTAAAACGGAAGTGCACAATGCACATATTTAGAGAGAGATAATTCCAAAGAGTTTCTGTAATTTTTAGGGATTGTAAGCACCTTTTCGTTTTTATATCTTAGGTTTTGCAATCGTTGGGAAAAATGGGTTGCGAAGGATTTTTAACTGAGTGTTGAATTGCAATCCATAAGTCATTTCATACAAAAATGGAGCCTGTTACGCACGATAAATCACATTACAATCATCTATGATTAATTATGTTAGCTTTTTGAAAATGGGCAAAATACTGGCATGTTTGACTCGGGTAAATATCCCACCGCAAGTTCTCTTGAGAATTTAATGAGCTTTTGTTATTCTCTTTATAAACTTTGCATCCATAGCTCATTTGCATCTTTAACATGTTTCAAACATGCATATCAATTTTTAAAACAGGTGTGGACGAAATCTCTTTCTTGCTAAATTCCAAGCTATTAGGATTAAACCAGTGCAATTTCCCAAAATTGGATAACAAAAATTTTGTGTTCATTTGTGTTGGGTGAATAAGTTTTCTTTATTTATATCTGTTATTGTTTTAAATTTTTTCCATACATCAACCATAAAATTTTTATTTTGTTGTAAGATTTCTGCCTTGTTTGTTTTTGGGATGAAGGGAGAGAAAAGTCAAAGTTTTGATTTAAGAAAAAAGTGAACATCTAAAATGGAAAAGCACAATGCACAATTTTAGGGAGAGATAATTCCAAAGAGTGTCTGTAATTTTTAGGGATTGTAAACACTTTTTAGTTTTTATATCTCAGGTTTTGCAATCGTCGGGAAAAATTGGTGGCAGAGGATTTTTAACTGAGTGTTAAATTGTAATCCATATGTCATTTCATACAAAAATATAGCCCGTTACGCATAATAAATCACTTTACAATCATCTGTGATTGTTAGATCAAATTTTTGAAAATGGGCAAAATAATGACTTGTTAGACTCGGGTAAATATCCCACCGCACGTTCACTTGAGAATTTAATGACAGTTTGTTATTCTCTTTAAAAGCTTTGGATCCATAGATCATTTGAATCTTTAACATGTTTCAAGCATGCATATCTATTTTTAAAACATGTGTAGAAAAAATCTCCTTCATGTAAAATTCCAAGCTTAATAGGGTTGGACTAATGGAATTTCCAAAACTTGGATAACAAAACCTTTTTTTTCATTTGTGGTGTGTGAATAGATATTTTTTATTAACATTAGTTATTAATTTAAAAAATTTCCATACATCAACTATAAAATTTTTATTTTGTTGTGATTTTTTTTTCCTTTTTTGTGTGATGAAGGGGGAGCGAAAACTCAAAGTTCTGATTTAAGAAAAAAGTGTACATCTAAAATGCAAATGCACAATGCACAAATGTAGAGAGAGATATTTCCGAAGAGTGGCTGTATGTTTTAGGGATCGTAAGCACTTTTTCGTTTTTATATCTAAGGTTTTGCAATCGTCGGGAAACAGGGGAGGCAGGCGATTTTTAACTGAGTGTTGACTTCAAATCAATAAGTCATTTCTTACAAAAATATAGCCCGTTACGCATGACAAATCACTTTACAATCATCTATGATTGTTAGCTCAACTTTTTGAATATGGGCAAAATAATGGCTTGTTTGACTCGGGCAAATATCCCACTGCACGTTCACTTGAGAATTTAATGAGCGTTCGTTATTCTCTTTAATAGCTTTGGATCCGTAGGTCATTTTAATCTTTAACATGTTTCTGGCATGCATATCCATTTTTAAAACATTTGTAAAAAAAATCTCCTTCATGTAAAATTCCAAGATATTAGTTTTGGACTAGTGGAAGTTCCCAAACTTGGATAACAAAACCTTCATGTTCATTTGTGGTGTGTGAATAAATTTTCTTCATTTAATTTTTTTATTGTTTTAAACTTTTTCCGTACATCAACTATGAAATTTTCATTTTGCTGTGATCTATTTGCCTTTTTTGTTTATGGGACGAAGGGAGAGCGAAAAACTCGAAGTTTTGATTTAAGAAAAATGTGTCCATCTAAAATGGAAATGCACAATGCACATATATAGAGAGAGATAATTCCAAAGAGTGTCTGTAATATTTAGGGATTGTAAGCACCTTTTAATTTTTATATCTCAGGTTTTGCAATCGTCGGGAAAAATGGGTTGCGGAGGATTTTTAACTGAGTGTTGAATTGCAATCCAGATGTCATTTCGTACAAAAATATAGCCCATTACGCATGACAAATCGCATTACAATCATCTATGATTAAATGTGTCAGCTTTTTGCAAATGGGCAAAATAATGGCATGTTTGACTCGGGTAAATATCCCACCGCAAGTTCACTTGAGAATTTAATGAGCGTTTGTTATTCTCCTTAAAATCTTTGCATCCATAGCTCATTTGCATCTTTAACATGTTTCAAACATGCATATCAATTTTTAAAACATGTGTGGACGAAATCTCTTTCTTGCAAAATTCCAAGCTATTAGGGTTAAACTAGTGGAATTTCCAAAAATTGGATAACAAAACTTTTGTGTTCATTTGTGTTGGGTGAATAAATTTTCTTTATTTAAATCGGTTATTGTTTTAAATTTTTTCCAAACATCAACTATAAAATTTTCATTTTGTTGTAAGCTTTTTGCCTTGTTTGTTTTCGGGATGAAGGGAGAGCGAAAAGTCAAAGTTTTTATTTAAGAAAAAAGTGAACATCTAAAATGGAAAAGCACAATGCACAATTTTAGGGAGAGATAATTCCAAAGAGTGTCTGTAATTTTTAGGGATTGTAACCTATTTTTAGTTTTTATTTCTCAGGTTTTGCAATCGTCGGGAAAAATTGGTGGCAGAGGATTTTTAACTGAGTGTTAAATTGCAATCTAAGTCATTTCATACAAAAATATAGCCCGTTATGCATGATAAATCACTTTACAATCATCCATGACTGTTAGATCAAATTTTTGAAAATGGGCAAAATAATGACTTGTTAGACTCGGGTAAATATCCGACCGCACGTTCACTTGAGAATTTAATGGGCGTTTGTTATTCTCTTTAAAAGCTTTGGATCCACAGGTCATTTGAATCTTTAACATGTTTCAAGCATGCATATTCATTTTTAAAACATGTGTAGAAAAAATCTCCTTCATGTAAAATTCCAAGCTTAAAAGGGTTGGACTAATGGACTTTCCCAAACTTGGATAACAAAACTTTTGTGTTCATTTGTGGTGTGTGAATAGATATTTTTTATTTACATTAATTATTATTTTAAATATTTTTCACACTTCAACTATAAAATTTTTATTTTGTTGTGATCTTTTTCGCCTATTTTGTTTACGGGATGAATGGGGAGAGAAAACTCAAAGTTTTGATTTAAGAAAAAAGTGTACTTCTAAAATGGAAATGCACAATGCAAAAATGTAGAGAGAGATATTTCCAAAGTGTGTTTGTATGTTTTAGGGATCGTATGCACTTTTTCGATTTTATATCTAAGGTTTTGCAATCGTCCGGAAATGGGGGAGGCGGGCGATTTTTAACTGAGTGTTGACTTCAAATCCATTAGTCATTTCTTACAAAAAATATAGCCCGTTACGCATGACAAATCACTTTACAATCATCTATGATTGTTAGCTCAACTTTTTTAATATGGGCAAAATAATGGCTTGTTTGACTCGGGAAAATTTCCCACCGCACGTTCACTTGAGAATTTAATGAGCGTTTATTATTCTCTTTAAAAGCTTTGGATCCATAGGTCATTCTAATCCTTAACATGTTTCTGCCATGCATATCCATTTTTAAAACAAGTTTAGAAAAAATCTCCGTCATGTAAAATTCCAAGATACTAGTTTAGGACTAGTGGAATTTCCCAAACTTGGATAACAAAACTTTTGTGTTCATTTGTGGTGTGTGAATAAATTTTCTTCATTTACTTTTTTTAATGTTTTAAACTTTTTCCATACATCAACTATGAAATTTTCATTTTGCTATGATCTATTTGCCTTTTTTGTTTACGGGATGAAGCAAGAGCGTAAAACTCGAAGTTTTGATTTAACAAAAATGTGTACATCTAAAACGGAAATGCACAATGCACATATGTAGAAAAAGATAATACCAAAGAGTGTCTGAAATTTTTAGGGATTGTAAGCACTTTTTTGTTTTTATATCTCAAGTTTTGCAATCATCGGGAAAAATGGGTTGCGGAGGATTTTTAACTGAGTGTTGAATTGCAAACCATAAGTCATTTCATACAAAAATATAGCCCGTTACGCATGATAAATCACATTACAATCATCTATGATTAATTATGTCAGCTTTTTGCAAATGGGCAAAATAATAGCATGTTTGACTCGGGTAAATATCCCACCGCAGGTTAACTTGAGAATTTGATGAGCGTTTGTTATTCTCTTTAAAAGCTTTGCATCCATAGCTCATTTGCATCTTTAACATGTTTCAAACAAGCATATCCATTTTCAAAACATGTGTGGATGAAATCTCTTTCTTGCAAAATTCCAAGCTATTAGGGTTAAACTAGTGGAATTTCCCAAAATTGGATAACAAAACTTTTGTGTTCATTTGTGTTGGCTGAATAAATTTTTTTTATTTATATTTGTTATTGTTTTAAATTTTTGACATACATCAACTATAAAATTTTCATTTTGTTGTAAGCTTTTTGCCTTGTTTGATTTCGGGATGAAGGGAGAGCGAAAAGTCAAAGTTTTGATTTAAGAAAAAAATGTACAACTAAAATGGAAAAGCACAATGCACAATTGTAGGGAGAGATAATTACAAAGAGTGTCTGTAATTTTTAGGGATTGTAAGCTCTTTTTAGTTTTTATATCTCAGATTTTGCAATCATCGGGAAAAATTGGTGGCAGAGGATTTTTAACTGAGTGTTGAATTGCAATCCATAAGTCATTTCATACAAAAATATAGCCCGTTACGCATGATAAATCACTTTACAATCATCAATGATTGTTAGATCAAATTTTTGAAAATGGGCAATATAATGACTTGTTTGACTCGGGTAAATATCCCACCGCACGTTCACTTGAGAATTTAATGAGCGTTTGTTATTCTCTTTAAAAGCATTGGATCCATAGCTCATTTGAATCTTTAACATGTTTCAAGCATGAATATCCATTTTTAAAACATGTGTAGAAAAAATCTCCTTCATGTAAAATTCCAAGCTTAATAAGGTTGGACTAATGGAATTTCCCAAACTTGGATAACAAAACTTTTATGTTCATTTGTGGTGTGTAAATAGATATTTTTTATTTACATTAGTTATTATTTTAAATATTTTTCACACATCAACTATAAAATTTTTATTTTGTTGTGATCTTTTTTGCCTTTTTTGTTTACGGGATGAAAGGGGAGCGAAAACTCAAAGTTCTGACTTAAGAAAAAAGAGTACATCTAAAATGGAAATACACGATGCACAAATGTAAAGAGAGATATTTCCAAAGAGTGTTTGTATGTTTTAGGGATCGTATGCACTTTTTCGTTTTTATATCTAAGGTTTTGGAATCGTCGGGAAACGGGGGAGGCGGGCGATTTTTAACTGAGTGTTGACTTCAAATCCATAAGTCATTTCTTACAAAAATATAGCCCGTTACGCATAAAAATCACTTTACAATCATCTATGATTTTTAGCTCAACTTTTTGAATATGGGCAAAAAAATGGCTTGTTTGACTCGGCCAAATATCCCACCGCACATTCACTTGAGAATTTAATGAGCGTTTGTTTTTCTCTTTAAAAGCTTTGGATCCATAGGTCATTTGAATCTTTACCATGTTTCTGGCATGCATATCCATTTTTAACACAAGTGTAGAAAAAATCTCCTTCATGTAAAATTCCAAGAAATTAGTTTTGGACTAGTGGAATTTCCCAAACTTGGATAACAAAACTTTTGTGTTCATTTGTGGTGTGTGAATAAATTTTCTTCATTTACTTTTTTTATTGTTTTAAACTTTTTCCATACATCAATTATGAAATTTTCATTTTGCTGTGATCTATTTGCCTTTTTTGTTTACAGGATGATGGGAGAGCGAAAAACTCAAAATTTTGATTTAAGAAAAATGAGTACATCTAAAACATAAATGCACAATGCACATATGTAGAGAGAGATAATTCCAAAGAGTGTCTGTAATTTTTAGGGATTGTAAGCACATTTTCGTTTTTATATCTCAGGTTTTGCAATCGTCTAGAAAAATGGGTTGCAGAGGGTTTTTAACTGAGTGTTGAATTGCAATCCATAAGTCATTTCATACAAAACTATAGCCCGTTACGCATGATAAATCCCATTACAATCATCTATGATTAATTATGTCAGGTTTTTCAAAATGGGCAAAATAATGGCATGTTCACTTGAGAATTTAATGAGCGTTTGTTATTCTCCTTAAAAGCTTCGCATCTATAGCTCATTTGCATCTTTAACATGTTTCAAACATGCATATCCATTTTTAAAACATGTGTGGACGAAATCTATTTCTTGCAAAATTCCAAGCTATTAGGGTTAAACTAGTGGAATTTCCCAAAATTGGATAGCAAAACTTTTCTGTTCATTTGTGTTGGGTGAAAATTTTCTTTATTTATATCTGTTTTTGTTTTAAATTTTTTCCCTACATCAACTATAAAATTATCATTTTGTTGTAACCTTTTTGCCTTGTTTGTTTTCGAGATGAAGGGAGAGCGAAAAGTCGAATATTGGATTTAAGAAAAAGGGGACCATCTAAAATGGAAAAGCACAATGCACAATTGTAGGGAGAGATAATTCCAAAGAGTGTCTGTAATTTTTAGGGATTGTAAACTCTTTTTAGTTTTTATGTCTCAGGTTTTGCAATCGTCGGGAAAAATTGGTTGCAGTGGATTTTTAACTGAGTGTTAAATTGCAATCCATCAGTAATTTCATACAAACATATAGCCCGTTACGCATGATAAATCACTTTACAAACATCTATGATTGTTAGATCAAATTTTTGAAAATGGGCAAAATAATTACTTGTTAGACTCGGGTAAATATCCCACCGCACGTTCACTTGAGAATTTAATGAGCGTTTGTTATTCTCTTTAAAAGCTTTGGATCCATAGGTCATTTGAATCTTTAACATGTTTAGCGCATGCATTTCAATTTTTAAAACATGTGTAGAAAAAATCACCTTCATGTAAAATTCCAAGCTTAATAGGGTTGGACTAATGGAATTTCCCAAACTTGGATAACTAAACTTTTGTGTTCATTTGTGGTGTGTGAATAGATAATTTTTTTAAATTAGTTATTATTTTAAATATTTTCCACACAACAACTATAAAATTTTTATTTTGTTGTTATCTTTTTTGCCTTTTTTGTTTTCGGGATGAAGGGGGAGCGAAAACTCAAAGTTCTTATTTAAGAAAAAAGTGTACATCTAAAATGGAAATGCACAATGCACAAATGTAGAGAGAGATATTTCCAAAGAGTGTCTGTATGTTTTAGGGATCGTATGCACTTTTTCATTTTTATATCTAAGGTTTTGCAATCATCGGGAAACGGGGGAGGCGGGCGATTTTTAACTGCGTGTTGACTTCAAATCAATAAGTCATTTCTTAAAAAAATATAGCCCGTTACGGATGAGAAATCACTTTACAATCATCTATGATTGTTAGCCCAACTTTTTGAATATGGGCAAAATAATAGCTTATTTGACTCGGGCAAATATCCCACTGCACGTTCACTGGAGAATTTAAGAGCGTTTTTTATTCTCTTTAAAAGCTTTGGATCCATAGGTCATTTGAATCTTTAACATGTTTCTGGCATGCATATCCATTTTTAAAACATTAGTAGAAAAAATCTTCTTCATGTAAAATTCCAAGATATTAGTTTTGGACTAGTGGAAGTTCCCAAACTTGAATAACAAAACTTTCGTGTTCATTTGTGGTGTGTGAATAAATTTTCTTCATTTACTTTTTTTACTGTTTTAAACTTTTTCCATACATGAACTATGAAATTTTCATTTTACTGTGATCTATTTGCCTTTTTTGTTTACGGGATGAAGGGAGAGCGAAAAACTCGAAGTTTTTATTTAAGAAAAATGTGTACATCTAAAATGAAAATGCACAATGCACATATGTAGAGAGAGATAATTCCAAAGAGTGTCAGTAATATTTAGGGATTGTAAGCACCTTTTAATTTTTATATCTCAGGTTTTGCAATCGTCGGGAAAATTGGATTGCGGTGGATTTTTAACTGAGTGTTGAATTGCAATCCATAAGTCATTTCATACAAAAATATAGCCCGTTACGCATGACAAATCACATTACAATCATCTATGATTAATTATGTCAGCTTTTTGCAAATGGGCAAAATAATGGCATGTTTGACTCGGGTAAATATCCCACCGCAAGTTCACTTGAGAATTTGATGTGCGTTCGTTATTCTCTTTAAAAGCTTTGCATCCATAGCTCATTTGCATCTTTAACATGTTTCAAACAAGCATATCCATTTTTAAAACATGTGTGGACAAAATTCCAAGCTATTAGGTTTAAACTAGTGGAATTTCCCAAAATTGGATAAGAAAACTTTTGTGTTCATTTGTGTTGGGTGATTAAATTTTCTTTATTTATATTTGTTATTGTTTTAAATTTTTCACATACATCAACTATAAAATTTTCATTTTGTTGTAAGCTTTTTGCCTTGTTTTTTTTCGGGATGAAGGAAGAGAGACAAGTCAAAGTTTTGATTTAAGAAAAAAATGTACAACTAAAATGGAAAAGCACAATGCACAATTGTAGGGAGAGATAATTCCAAAGAGTGTCTGTAATTTTTAGGGATTGTAAGCTCTTTTTAGTTTTTATATCTCAGGTTTTGCAATCATCAGGAAAAATTGGAGGCAGTGGATTTTTAACTTAGTGTTGAATTGCAATCCATAAGTCATTTCATACAAAAATATAGCCCGTTACGCATGATAAATCACTTTACAATCATCTATGATTGTTAGATCAAATTTTTGAAAATGGGCAATATAATGACTTGTTTGACACGGGTAAATATCTCACCGCACGTTCACTTGAGAACTTAATGAGCGTTTGTTATTCTCTTTAAAAGCTTTGGATCCATAGGTCATTTGAATCTTTAACATGTTTCAAGCATGAATATCCATTTTCAAAACATGTGTAGAAAAAAACTCCTTCATGTAAAATTCCAAGGTTAATAGGGTTGGACTAATGGAATTTCCCAAACTTGGATAACAAAACTTTTGTTTTCATTTGTGGTTGTGAATAGATATTTTTTATTTACATTAGTTATTATTTTTAATATTTTCACACATCAGCTATAAAATTTTTATTTTGTTGTGATCTTTTTTGCCTTTTTTGTTTACGGGATGAAGGGGGAGCGAAAACACAAAGTTCTGATTTAAGAAAAAAGTGTACATATAAAATGGAAATACACAATTCACAAATGTAAAGAGAGATATTTCCAAAGAGTGTCTGTATGTTTTATGGATCGTATGCACTTTTTTGTTTTTATATCTAAGGTTTTGCAATCGTCGGGAAACGGGGGAGGCGGACGATTTTAAACTGAGTGTTGACTTCAAATCCATAAGTCATTTCTTACAAAAATATAGCCTGTTACGCATGACAAATCACTTTACAATCATCTATGATTGTTAGCTCAACTTTTTGAATAAGGGCAAAATAATGGCTTGTTTGACTCGGGAAAATATCCCACCACACGTTCACTTAAGAATTTAATGAGCATTTGTTTTTGTCTTTAAAAGCTTTTGATCCATTGGTCATTTGAATCTTTAACATGTTTCTGCCATGCATATCCATTTTTAAAACATGTGTACAAAAAATCACCTTCAAGTAAAATTCCAAGATAATAGTTTTGGACTAGTGGAATTTCCCAAACTTGGATAACAAAACTTTTGTGTTCATTTGTGGTGTGTGAATAAATTTTCTTCATTTACTTTTTTTATTGTTTTAAACCTTTTCCGTACATCAATTATGAAATTTTCATTTTGCTGTGATCTTTTTGCCTTTTTTGTTTACGGGATGAAGGGAGAGCGAAAAACTCAAAATTTTGATTTAAGAAAAATGAGTACATCTAAAATGGAAATGCACAATGCAGATACGTAGGGAGAGATAATTCCAAAGAGTGTTTGTAACTTTTAGGGATTGTAAGCACCATTTCGTTTTTATATCTCAGGTTTTGCAATCGTCGGGAAAAATGGGTTGCGGAGGATTTTTAACTGAGTGTTGCATTGCAATCCATAAGTCATTTCAAACAAAAATATAGCCCGTTGTGCATGATAAAACAAATTACTAACATCTATGATTAATTATGTCAGCTTTTTGCAAATGGGCACAATAATAGCATGTTTGACTCGGGTAAATATCCTACCGCAAGTTCACTTGAGAATTTAATGACCATTTGTTATTCTCTTTAAAAGCTTTGCATCCATAGCTCATTTGCAGCTTTAACATGTTTCCAACATGCATATCCATTTTTAAAACATGTGTGGATGAAATCTTTTTCTTGCAAAATTCCAAGTTATTAGGGTTAAACTAGTGGAATTTCCCAAAATTGGATAAAAAAACTTTTGTGTTCATTTCTGCTGGGTGAATAATTTTTTTTATTTATATTTGGTATTGTTTTAAAATTTTTCCATACATCAACTATAAAATTTTCATTTTGTTGTAAGCTTTTTGCCTTGTTTGTTTTCGGGATGAAGGGAGAGCGAAAAGTAAAAGTTTTGATTTAAGAAAAGAGTGTACATCTAAAATGGAAAAGCACAATGCACAATTGTAGGGAGAGATAATTAAAAAGAGTGTCTATAATTTTTAGGGACTGTAAGCTCTTTTTAGTTTTTATATCTCAAGTTTTGCAATCGTCGGGAAAAATTGGTGGCAGTGGATTTCTAACTGAGTGTTGAATTGCAATCCATATGTCATTTCATACAAAAATATAGCCCGTTACGCATGATAAATCACATTACAATCATCTATGATTAATTATCTCAGCTTTTTGCCAATGGGCAAAATAATAGCATGTTTGACTCGGGTAAATATCCCACCGCAAGTTCACTTGAGAATTTGATGAGCGTTTGTTATTCTCTTTAAAAGCTTTGCATCCATAGCTCATTTGCATCTTTAACATGTTTCAAACATGCATATCCATTTTTAAAACATGTGTGGATGAAATCTCTTTCTTGCAAAATTCCAAGCTATTGGGGTTAAACTAGTGGAATTTCCCAAAATTGGATAACAAAACTTTTGTGTTCATTTGTGTTGCGTGATTAAGTTTTCCTTATTTATATTTGTTATTGTTTTAAATTTTTCACATATATCAACTATAAAATTTTCATTTAGTTGTAAGCTTTTTGCCTCGTTTGTTTTCGGGATGAAGGGAGAGCGACAAGTCAAAGTTTTGATTTAAGAAAAAAATGTACAACTAAAATGGAAAAGCACAATGCACAATTGTAGGGAGATATAATTTCAAAGAGTGTCTGTAATTTTCAGGGATTGTAAGCACTTTTTAGTTTTTATATCTCTGGTATTGTTTTAAAATTTTTCCATACATCAACTATAAAATTTTCATTTTGTTGTAAGCTTTTTGCCTTGTTTGTTTTCGTGATGAAGGGAGAGCGAAAAGTAAAAGTTTTGATTTAAGAAAAGAGTGTACATCTAAAATGGAAAAGCACAATGAAAAATTGTAGGGAGAGATAATTCAAAAGAGTGTCTATAATTTTTAGGGACTGTAAGCTCTTTTTAGTTTTTATATCTCAGGTTTCGCAATCGTCGGGAAAAATTGGTGGCAGAGGATTTTTAACTGTGTTGAATTGCAATCCATAAGTCATTTCATACAAAAATATAGCACGTTATGCATGATAAATCACTTTACAATCATCTATCATTTTTAGATCAAATTTTTGAAAATGGTAAGTACAATGACTTGTTAGACTCGGGTAAATATCCCACCGCACGTTCACTTGAGAATTTAATGAGCGTTTGTTATTCTCTTTATAAGCTTTGGATCCATAGGTCATTTGAATCTTTAACATGTTTCAAACATGCATATCCATTTTCAAAACATGTGTAGAAAAAATCTCCTTCATGTTAAATTCCAAGCTTAATAGGGTTGGACTAATGGCATTTCCCAAACTTGGATAACAAAACTTTTGTGTTCATTTGTGGTGTGTGAATAGATATTTTTTATTTACATTAGTTGTTATTTTAAATATTTTTCACTCATCAACTACAAAATTTTTATTTTGTTGTGATCTTTTTTGCCTTTTTTTTTACGGGATGAAGGGGAGAGAAAACTCAAAGTTCTGATTTAAGAAAAAAGTGTACATCAAAAATGGAAATGCACAATGCACAAACGTAGAGAGAGATATTTCCAAAGAGTGTCTGAAAGTTTTAGGGATCGTATGCACTTTTTCGTTTTTAAATCTATGGTTTTGCAATCGTCGGGAAACGGGGGAGGCGGGCGATTTTTAACTGTGTGATGCCTTCAAATCCATAAGTCATTTCTTACAAAAAAATAGCCCGTTACACATGACAAATCACTTTACAATCATCTCTGATTGTTAGCGCAACTTTTTGAATATGGGCAAAATAATGGCTTGTTTGACTCGGGAAAATATCCCACCACACGTTCACTTGAGAATTTAATGAGCGTTTGTTATTCTCTTTAAAAGCTTTGGATCCATAGGCCATTTGAATCTTTAACATGTTTCTGCCATGCATATCCGTTTTTAAAACATGTATAGAAAAATCCTACTTCATGTAAAATTCCAAGATATTAGTTTTGGACTAGTGGAATTTCCCAAACTTGGATAACAAAACTTTTGTGTTCATTTGTGGTGTGTGAATAAATTTTCTTCAATTATGTTTTTTTTTGTTTTAAACTTTTTCGTACATCAACTATGAAATTTTTGTTTTGATGTGATCTATTTGCCTTTTTTGTTTACGGGATGAAGGGGGAGAGAAAAACTCGAAGTTTTGATTTAAGAAAAATGTGTACATCTAAAACGGAAATGCACAATGCACATATGTTGAGAGAGATAATTCCAAAGAGTGTCTGTAATTTTTAGGGATTGTAAGCACCTTTTTGTTTTTATATCTCAAGTTTTGGAGTCGTCGGGAAAAATGGGTTCCGAAGGATTTTTAACTGAGTGTTGTATTGCAATCCATAAGTCATTTCATACAAAAATATAGCCCGTTACGCATGATAAATCACATTACAATCATCTATGATTAATTATGTCAGCTTTTTGCAAATGGGCAAAATAATGGCATGTTTGACTCGGGTAAATATCCCATCGCAAGTTCACTTTAGAATTTTAATGAGCGTTTTTTATTCTCTTTAAAGGCTTTGCGTCCATAGCTCATTTGAATCTTTAACATGTTTCAAACATGCATATCCATTTTTAAAACATGTCTGGATGAAATCTCTTTCTTGCAAAATTCCAAGCTATTATGGTTACACTAGTGGAATTTCAAAAAATTGGATAACAAAACTTTTGTGTTCATTTGTGTTGGGTGAATAAATTTTCTTTATTTATATTTGTTATTGTTTTAAATTTTTTCCATACATCAACTATAAAATTTTCATTTAGTTGTAAGCTTTTTGCCTTGTTTGTTTTCGGGATGAAGGGAGAACGAAAAACTCAAAGTTTTGATTGATGAAAAATGTGTTCATCTAAAATGGAAATGCACAATGCACAATTGTAGGGAGAGATAATTCCAAAGAGTGTCTGTAATTTTTAGGTATTGTAAGCACCTTTTCGTTTTTATATCTCAGGTTTTGCAATCGTCGGGAAAAATGGGTTGCAGAGGATTTTTAACTGTGTGTTGAATTGCAATCCATAAGACATTTCAAACAAAAATATAGCCCGTTACGCATGATAAATCACATTACAATCATCTATGATTAATTATGTCAGCTTTTTGCAAATGGGCAAAATAATGGCATGTTTGACTCAGGTAAATATCCCACCGCAAGTTCACCTGAGAATTTCATGAGCATTTTTTATTCTCTTTAAAAGCTTTGCATCCATAGCTCATTTGCATCTTTAACTTGTTTCAAACATGCATATCCATTTTTAAAACATGTGTGGATGAAATCTCTTTCTTGCAAAATACCAAGCTATTAGGGTTAAACTAGTGGAATTTCCAAAAATTGGATAACAAAACTTTTGTGTTCATTTGAGTTGGGTGAATAAATTTTCTTTATTTATATTTTTTATTATTTTAAATTTTTTCCATATATCAACTGTAAAATTTTCATTTTGTTGTAAGCTTTTTGCCTTGATTGTCTTGCGGATGAAGGGAGAGCGAAAAGTTTTGATTTAAGAAAAAAGTGTACATCTAAAAGTGAAAAGCACAATGCACAATTGTAGGGAGAGATAATTCCAAAGAGTGTCTGTAATTTTTAGGGATTGTAAGCTTTTTTTAGTTTTTTTATCTCAAGTTTTGCAATCGTCGGGAAAAATTGGTGGCCGAGGATTTTTAACTGAGTGTTGAATTGCAATCCATAAGTCATTTCATACACAAAATAGCCCGTTATGCATGATAAATCACATTACAATCATCTATGATTAATTATGTCAGTTTTTGCAAATGGGCAAAATAATCGTAAGTTCACTTGAAAATTTATTGAATGTTTGTTATTCTCTTTAAAAGTTTTGCATCCATAGCTCATTTGAATCTTTAATATGTTTCAAACATGCATATCCATTTTTAAAACATGTGTGGATGAAATCTCTTTCTTGCAAAATTCCAAGCTATTAGGGTTAAACTAGTGGAATTTCCCAAAATTGGATAACAAAACTTTTGTGTTCATTTGTGGTGTGTGAATAAATTTTCTTCATTTACTTTTTTTATTGTTTTGAACTTTTTCCGTACATCAACTTTGAAATTTTCATTTTGCAATGATCTATTTGCCTTTTTTGTTTACTGGATGCAGGGAGAGCGAAAAACTCGAAGTGTTGATTTAAGAAAAATGTGTACATCTAACACGAAAATGCACAATGCACATATGTAGAGAGAGAAAATTCCAAAGAGTGTCTGTAATTTTTAGGGATTGTAAGCACCTTTTCGTTTTTATATCTCAGGTTTTGCAATCGTCGGGAAAAATGGGTTGCAGAGGATTTTTAACTGAGTGTTGAATTGCAATCCATAAGACATTTCAAATAAAAATATATCCCGTTACGCATGATAAATCACATTACAATCATCTATGATTAATTATGTCAGCTTTTTCCAAATGGGCAAAATAATGGCATGTTTGACTCGGGTAAATATCCTACCGCAAGTTGACCTGAGAATTTATTGAGCGTTTGTTATTCTCTTTAAAAGCTTTGCATCCATAGCTCATTTGCATCTTTAACATGTTTCAAAGATGCATATCCATTTTTAAAACATGTGTGGATGAAATCTCTTTCTTGCAAAATACCAAGCTATTAGGGTTAAACTAGTGGAATTTCCAAAAATTGGATAACTATACTTTTGTGTTTATTTGAGTTGGGTGAATAAATTTTATTTATTTATATTTTTTATTGTTTTAAATTTTTTCCATACATCAACTATAAAATTTTCATTTTGTTGTAAGCTTTTTGCCTTGATTGTCTTCTGGATGAAGGGAGAGCGAAAATTTTTGATTTAAGAAAAAAGTGTACATTTAAAATTGAAAATCACAATGCACAATTGTAGGGAGAGATAATTCCAAAGAGTGTCTGTAATTTTTAGGGATTGTAAGCTCTTTTTAGTTTTTTTATCTTAGGTTTTGCAATCGTCGGGAAAAATTGGTGGCCGAGGATTTTTAACTGAGTGTTGAATTGCAATCCATCAGTCATTTCATACAACAATATAGCCAGATACACATGATAAATCATATTACAATCATCTATGATTAATTATGTCAGTTTTTTGCAAATGGGCAAAATAATGGCATGTTTGACTCGGGTAAATATCCCGCCGCAAGTTCACTTGAGAATTTAATGAGCATTTGTTATTCTCTTTAAAAGCTTTGCATCCATAGCTCATTTGCATCTTTAACTTGTTTCAAACTTGCATATCCATTTTTAAAACATGTGTGGATGAAATCTCTTTCTTGCAAAATTCCAAGCTATTAGGGTTAAACTCGTGGAATTTCCCAAACATGGATAACAAAACTATTGTGTTCATTTGTGGTGTGTGAATAAATTTTCTTCATTTACTTTTTTTATTGTTTTAAACTTTTTCCGTACATCAACTATGAAATTTTCGTTTTGATGTGATCTATTTGCCTTTTTTGTTTACTGGATGCAGGGAGAGCGAAAAAACTCGTAGTGTTGATTTAAGAAAAATGTGTACATCCAAAACGAAAATGCACAATGCACATATGTAGAGAGAGATAATTCCAAAGAGTGTCTGTAATTTTTAGGGATTGTAAGCACCTTTTCGTTTTTATATCTCAGGTTTTGCAATCGTCGGGAAAAATGGGTTGCGGAGGATTTTTAGCTGAGTGTTGAATTGCAATCCATAAGTCATTTCATACAAAAATATAGCCCGTTACGCATGATAAATCACATTACAATCATCTATGATTAATTATGTCAGCTTTTTGCAAATGGGCAAATTAATGGCATGTTTGACTCGGGTAAATATCCCACCGCAAGTTCATTTGAGAATTTCATGAGCGTTTGTTATTCTCTTTAAAAGCATTGCCTCCAGATCTCATTTGCATCTTTAACATGTTTCAAACATGCATATCCATTTTTAAAACATGTGTGGACGAAATCTCTTTCTTGCAAAATTCCAAGCTATTAGGCTTAAACTTGTGGAATTTCCCAAAATTGGGTAACAAAATTTTTGTGTTCATTTGTGTTGGGTGAATAAATTTTCTTAATTTATATTTGTTATTGTTTTAAATTTTTTCCATACATCAAGTATAAAATTTTCATTTTATTGTAAGCTTTTTGCCTTGTTTTCTTTCGGGATGAAGGGAGAGCGAAAAGTCAAAGTTTTGATTTAAGAAAAAAGTGTACATCTAAAAGAGAAAAGCACAATGCACAAATGTAGGGAGAGATAATTCCAAAGAGTGTGTGTAATTTTTAGGGATTGTAAGGTCTTTTTAGTTTTTATATCTCAGGTTTTGCAATCATCGTGAAAAATTGGTGGTAGTGGATTTTTAACTGTGTGTTGAATTGCAATCCATAAGTCATTTCATACAAAAAATAGCCCGTTATGCATGATAAATCACATTAAAATCATCTATGATTAATTATGTCAGCTTTTTGGAAATGGGCAAAATAATGGCATGTTTGACTCGGGTAAATATCCCTCCGCAAGTTCACTTGAGAATTTAATGAGCGTTTGTTATTCTCTTTAAAAGCTTTGCAGTCAGAGCTCATTTTCTTCTTTAACATGTTTCAAACATGCATATCCATTTTTAAAACATGTGTGGATGAAATCTCTTTCTTTTAAAATTCCAAGCTATTAGGGTTAAACTAGTGGAATTTCCAAAAATTGGATAACAAAACTTTTGTGTTCATTTGTGTTGGGTGGATAAATTTTCTTTATATATATTTGTTATTGTTTTAAATTTTTTCCATTCAGCAACTATAAAATTTTCATTTTGTTCTCAGCTTTTTGCCTTGATTGTCTTCCGGATGAAGGGAGAGCGAAAAGTTTTGATTTAAGAAAAAAGTGTACATCTAAAATGGAAAAGCACAATGCACAATTGTAGGGAAAGATAATTCCAAAGAGTGTCTGTAATTTTTAGTGATTGTTAGCTCTTTTAAGTTTTTATATCTCAGGTTTTGCAATTGTCAGGAAAAATTGGTGGCAGTCGATTTTTAACTGAGACTTGAATTGCAATCCATAAGTCATTTCATACAAAAATAAAACCCGTTACGCATGATAAATCACTTTACAATCACCTATGATAGTTAGATCAAATTTTTGAAAATGGGAAAAATAATGATAGGCCCGGGTAAATATCCCACCGCACGTTCACTTGAGAATTTAATGAGGGTTTGTTATTCTTTTTAAAAGCTTTGGATCCATAGGTCATTTGAATCTTTAACATGTTTCAAGCAAGCATATCCATTTTTAAAACATGTGTAGAAAAAATCTCCTTCATGTAAAATTCCAAGCTTAATAGGGTATGACTAATGGAATTTCCCAAACTTGGATAACAAAACTTTTGTGTTCATTTGTGGTGTCTGAATAGATATTTTTTATTTACATTAGATATTATTTTAAATATTTTCCACACATCAACTATGCAATTTTTACTTTTTTGTGATCTTTTTTGCCTTTTTTGTTTACAGGATGAAGGGGGAGCAAAAACTCAAAGTTCTGATTTAAGAAAAAAGTGTACATCTAAAATGGAAATGCACAATGTACAAATGTAGAGAGAGATATTTCATATGCACTTTTTCGTTTTTATATCTAAGGTTTTGCAATCGTCGGGAAACAAGGGTGGCGGGCGATTTTTAACTGAGTGTTGACTTCAAATCCATAAGTCATTTCTTACAAAAATATAGCCCGTTACGCATGACAAATCACTTTACAATCAGCTATGATTGTTAGCTCAACTTTTTGAATATGGGCAAAATAATGGCTTGTTTGACTCCGGCAAAATCCCACCGCACGTTCACTTGAGAATTTAATGGGCATTTGTTATTCTCTTTAAAAGTTTTGGATCCATAGGTCATTTGAATCTTTAACATGTTTCTGGCATGCATATCCATTTTTAAAACATGTGTAGAAAAAATCTCCTTCATGTAAAATTCCAAGATATTAGTTTTGGACTAATGGAATTTCCCAAACTTGGTTAACAAAACTTTTGGGTTAATTTGTGGTGTGTGAATAAATTTTCTTCATTTACTCTTTTTATTGTTTTAAACTTTTTCCGTACATCAACTATGAAATTTTCATTTTGCTGTGATCTATTTGCCTTTTTACTTTACGGGATGAAGGGAGAGCGAAAAACTCGAAGTTTTGATTTAAGAAAAATGTGTACATCTAAAACATAAATGCACAATGCACATATGTAGAGAGATATAATTGCAAAGAGTGTCTGTAATTTTTTGGGATTGTAAGAACCTTTTCTTTTTTATATCTCAGTTTTTGCAACCGTCGGGAAAATTAAGTGGCGGAGGATTTTTAACTGAGTGTTGAATTGCAATCCATAAGTCATTTCATACAAAAATATAGCCCGTTACACATGATAAATCACCTTACAATCATCTATGATTAATTATGTCTACTTTTTGCAAATGGGCAAAATAATGGCATGTTTGACTCGGGTAAATATCCCACCGCAAGTTCACTTAAGAATTTAATGAGTGTTTGTTATTCTCATTAAAAGCTTTGGATCCATAGGTCATTTGAATCTTTAACATGTTTCGAGCACGCATATCCATATTTAAAATATGTGCAGAAAAAATCTCCTTCATGTAATATTAGCTTAATAGGGTTGGACTAATGGAATTTCCCAAACTTAGATAACAAAACTTTTGTGTTCATTCGTGGTGTGTGAATACATATTTTTTTTTTAAATTAGTTATTCTTTTAAATATTTTCCACACATCAACTACAAAATTTTTATTTTGTTGTGATCTTTCTTGCCTATTTTGTTTTTCGGGTTGAAGGGGGAGCGAAAACTCAAAGTTCTGATTTAAGAAAAAAGTGTACATCTAAAATGGAAATGCACAATGCACAAATGCAGAGAGAGATATTTCAAAAGAGTGTCTGTATGTTTTAGGGATCGTATGCACTCTTTCGTTTTTATATCCAAGGTTTTGCAATCGTCGGGAAACGGGGGAGCCGGCCGATTTTTAACTGAGTGTTGACTTCAAATCCATAAGTCATTTCTTACAAAAATATAGCCCGTTACGCATGACAAATCACTTTACAATCATCTATGATTGTTACCTCAACTTTTTGAATAAGGGCAAAATAATGCCTTGTTTGACTCGGGCAAATATCCCACTGCACGTGCACTTGAGAATTTAATGAGCGTTTATTCTCTTTAAAAGCTTGGGATCCTTAGGTCATTTTAATCTTTAACTTGTTTCTGGGATGCATATCCATTTTTAAAACATGTGTAGAAAAAATCTCCTTCATGTAAAATTCCAAGATATTAGTTTTGGACTAGTGGAATTTCCCAAACTTGGATACCAAAACTTTTGTGTTCATTTGTGGTGTGTGAAAAAATTTTCTTCATTTAATTTTTTTATTGTTTTAAACTTTTTCCATACATCAACTATTAAATTTTCATTTTGCTGTAATCTATTTGCCTTTTTTGTTTACGGGATGAAGGGAGAGCGAAAAACTCGAAGTTTTCATTTAAGAAAAATGTGTACATTTAAAACGGAAATGCACAATGTACATATGTAGAGAGGGATAATTCCAAAGAGTGTTTGTAATTTTTAGGGATTGTAAGCACCTTTTCGTTTTTATATCGCAAGTTTTGCAATCGTCGGGAAAAATGGGTTGCGGTGGATTTTAACTGAGTGTTGAATTGCAATCCATAAGTCATTTCATACAAAAATATAGCCCGTTACGCATGATAAATCACATTACAATCATCTAAGTTTAATTATGTCGGCTTTTTGCAAATGGGCAAAATAATGGCATGTTTGACTCGGGTAAATATCCCACCGCAAGTTCACTTGAGAATTTAAAGAGCGTTTGTTATTCGCTTTAAAAGCTTTGAATCCATAGCTCATTTGCATCTTTAACATGTTTCAAACTTGCATATCCATTTTTAAAACATGTGTGGACGAAATCACTTTCTTGCCAAAGTCCAAACTATTAGGGTTAAACTAGTGGAATTTCACAAAATTGGATAACAAAACTTTTGTTTTCATTTGTGTTGGGTGAATAAATTTTGTTTATTTATTTGTTATTTTTTTAAATTTTTTCCATACATCAACTATAAAAGTTTCATTTTGTTGTAAGCTTTTTGGCTTGTTTGTTTTCGGGATGAAGGGAGAACGAAAAGTCAAAGGTTTGGTTTAAGAAAAAAGTATACATCTAAAATGGAAAAGCACATCGCACAATTGTAGGGAGATATAATTCCAAAGATTGTCTGCAATTTTTAGGGATTGTAAGCTCTTTTTAGTTTTTTTATCTCAGGTTTTGCAATCGTCGGGAAAAATTGGTGGCAGAAGATTTTTAACTGAGTGTTGAATTGAAATCCATAAGTCATTTCATACAAAATTATAGCCCGTTACGCATGATAAATCATTTTACAATCATCTCAGATTGTTAGATCAAATATTTGAAAATGGGCAAAATAATGACTTGTTAGACTCGGGTAAATATCCCACCGCAAGTTCACTTAAGAATTTAATGAGCGTTTGTTATTCTCATTAAAAGCTTTGGATCCATAGGTCATTTGAATCTTTAACATGTTTCGAGCATGCATATCCATATTTAAAATATGTGCAGAAAAAATCTCCTTCATGTAATATTCCAAGCTTAATAGGGTTGGACTAATGGAATTTCCCAAACTTGGATAACAAAACTTTTGTGTTCATTTGTGGTGTGTGAATACATTTTTTTTTTAAATTAGTTATTATTTTAAATATTTTCCACACATCAACTATAAAATTTTTATTTTGTTGTGATCTTTTTTGCCTTTTTTGTTTTTCGGGTTGATGGAGGAGCGAAAACTCAAAGTTCTGATTTAAGAAAAAAGTGTACATCTAAAATGGAAATGCACAATGCACAAATGTAGCGAGAGATATTTCAAAAGAGTGTCTGTATTTTTTAGGGATCATATGCACTCTTTCGATTTTATATCCAAGGTTTTGCAATCGTCGGGAAACGGGGGAGGCAAGCGATTTTTAACTGAGTGTTGACTTCAAATCCATAAGTCATTTCTTACAAAAATATAGCCCGTTACGCATGAGAAATCACATTACAATCATTTATGATTGTTAGCTCAACTTTTTGAATAAGGGCAAAATAATGCCTTGTTTGACTCGGGCAAATATCCCACCGCACGTTCACTTGAGAATTTAATGAGCGTTTGTCATTCTCTTTAAAAGCTTTGGATCCATAGGTCATTTTAATCTTTAACATGTTTCTGGGATGCATATCCATTTTTAAAACATGTGTAGAAAAAATCTCCTTCATGTAAAATTCCAAGATATTAGTTTTGGACTAGTGGAATTTCCCAAACTTCGATAACAAAACTTTTGTGTTCATTTGTGGTGTGTGAATAAATTTTCTTCATTTACTCTTTTTATTGTTTTAAACTTTTTCCGTACATCAACTATTAAATTTTCATTTTGCTGTGATCTATTTGCCTTTTTTGTTTACGGGATGAAGGGAGAGCGAAAAACTCGAAGTTTTGATTTAAGAAAAATGTGTACATCTAAAACGGAAATGCACAATGTACATATGTAGAGAGGGATAATTCCAAAGAGTGTTTGTAATTTTTAGGGATTGTAAGCACCTTTTCGTTTTTAAATCTCAAGTTTTGCAATCGTCGGGAAAAATGGGTTGCGATGGATTTTTAACTGAGTGTTGAATTGCAATCCATAAGTCATTTCATACAAAAATATAGCCCGTTACGCATGATAAATCACATTACAATCATCTAAGTTTAATTATGTCAGCTTTTTGCAAATGGGCAAAATAATGGCATGTTTGACTCGGGTAAATATCCGACGCAAGTTCACTTGAGAATTTAAAGAGCGTTTGTTATTCGCTTTAAAAGCTTTGCATCCATAGCTCATTTGCATCTTTAACATGTTTCAAACTTGCATATCCATTTTTAAAACATGTGTGGACGAAATCACTTTCTTGCAAAAGTCCAAACTATTAGGGTTAAACTAGTGGAATTTTACAAATTTGGATAACAAAACTTTTGTGTTCATTTGTGTTGGCTGAATACATTTTCTTTATTTATAATATATATTGTTTTGAATTTTCTCCATACATCAACTATAAAATTTTCATTTTGTTGTAAGCCTTTTGCCTAGTTTGTTTTCGGGATGAAGGGAGAGCGAAAAGTCGAAGTTTTGATTTAAGAAAAAAGTGTAGATCTAAAATGGAAAAGCACAATGCACAATTGTAGGGAGAGATAATTCCAAAGAGTGTTTGTAATTTTTAGGGATTGTAAGCTCTTTTTAGTTTTTATATCTCAGGTTTCGCAATCGTTGGGAAAAATTGGTGGGAGAGGATTTTTAACTGAGTGTTGAATTGCAATCCATAAGTCATTTCATACAAAAATATAGCCCGTCACGCATGATAAATCACTTTACAATCTTCTATGATCGTTAGATCAAATTTTTTAAAATGGGCAAAATAATGACTTGTTCGACTCGGGTAAATAACCCACCGCACGTTCACTTGAGAATTTAATGAGCTTTGTTATTCTCTTTAAAAGCTTTGGATCCATAGGTCATTTGAATCTTTAACATGTTTCAAGCATGCATATTCATTTTTAAAACATGTGTAGAAAAAATCTCCTTCATGTAAAATTCCAAGCTTAATAGGGTTGGACGAATGGAATTTCCCAAACTCGGATAACAAAACTTTTGTGTTCATTTGTGGTGTGTGAATAGATATTTTTTATTGACATTAGTTATTATTTTAAATATTTTCCACACGTCAACTATAAAATTTTTATTTTGTTGTGATCTTTTTTGCCTTTTTTGTTTACGGGATGAAGGGGGAGCGAAAACTCAAAGTTCTGATTTAAGAAAAAAGTGTACATCTAAAATGGAAATGCTCAATGCACAAATGTAGAAAGAGATATTTCCAAAGAGTGTCTGTACATTTTAGGGATCGTATGCACTTTTTCATTTTTATATCTAAGGTTTTGCAATCGTCGAGAAACGGGGGAGGCGGGCGATTTTTAACTGAGTGTTGACTTCAAATCCATAAGTCATTTCTTACAAAAATATAGCCCGTTTCACTTGAAAAATCACTTTAAAATATTCTATGATTGTTAGCTCAACTTTTTGAATATGGGCAAAATAATGGCTTGTTTGACTCAGGCAAATATCCCACCGCACGTTCACTTGAGAATTTAGTGAGCGTTTGTTATTCTCTTTAAAAGCTTCAGATCCATAGGTCATTTGAATCTTTAACATGTTTCTGGCATGCATATCAATTTTTAAAACATGTGTAGAAAAAATCTCCTTCATGTAAAATTCCAAGATATTAGTTTTGGACTAGAGGAATTTTCCAAACTTGGATAACAAAACTTTTGTGTTCATTTGTGGGGTGTGAACAAATTTTCTTCCTTTACTTTTTTAATTGTTTTAAACTTTTTCCGTACATCAACTATAAAAATTTCATTTTGCTGTGATCTATTTGCCTTTTTTCTTTACGGGATGAAGGGAGAGCGAAAAACACGAAGTTTTGATTTAAGAAAAATGTGTACATCTAAAACGGAAATGCACAATGCACATATGTAGAGAGAGTTAATTCCAAAGAGTGTCTATAATTTTTAGGGATTATAAGCACCTTTTCGTTTTTATATCTTAGGTTTTGCAATCGTCGGGAAAAATGGGTTGCGGAGGATTTTTAACTGAATGTTGAATTGCAATCCATAAGTCATTTCATACAAAAATATTGCCCGTTACGCATGATACATCACATTACAATCATCTATGATTAATTATGTCAACTTTTTGCAAATAGAAAAATAATGGCATGTTTGACTCGGGTAAATATCCCACCGCAAGTTCACTTGAGAATTTAATGAGAGTTTGTTATTCTCTTTAAAAGCTTTGCATGCATTGCTCATTTGCATCTTTAACATGTTTCAAACATGCATCTCCATTTTTAAAACATGTGTGGATGAAAACTCTTTCTTGCAAAATTACAAGCTATTAGGGTTAAACTAGTGGAATTTCCAAAAATTGGATAACAAAACTTTTGTGTTCATTTGTGTGGGGTGAATAAATTTTCTTTGTTTGTATTTTTTATTGTTTTAAATTTTTTCCTTACATCAACTATAAAATTTTCATTTTGTTGTAAGCTTTTTGCATTGTTTGTTTTCGGGATGAAGGGAGAGCGAAAAGTCAAAGTTTTGATTTAATAAAAGTGTGTACATCAAAAATGGAAAAGCACTTTGCGGAATTGTCGGGAGAGATAATTCCAAAGAGTGTCTGTAATTTTTAGGGATTGTAAGCTCTTTTTAGTTTTTATATCTCAGGTTTTGCAATCGTCGCGAAAAATTGGTGGCAGAGGATTTTTAACTGAGTGTTGAATTGCAATCCATAAGTCATTTCATACAAAAATATAGCCCGTTACCCATGATAAATCACTTTACAATCATCTATGATTGTTAGATCAAATTTTTGAAAATGGGCAAAATAATGACTTGTTAGACTCGGGTAAATATCCCACCGCACGTTCACTTGAGAATTTAATGAGCGTTTGTTATTCTCTTTAAAAGCTTTGGATCCATAGGTCATTTTAATCTTTAACATGTTTCAAGAATGCAAATCCTTTTTTAAAACATGTGTAGAAAAAATCTCCTTCATGTAAAATTCCAAGCTTAATAGGGTTGGGCTATTGGAATTTCCCAAACTTGGATAACAAAATTTTTGTGTTCATTTGTGGTGTGTGAATAGATATTTTTTATTTAAATTATTTATTATTTTAAATATTTTCCACACATCAACTATAAAATTTTTATTTTGTTTTGATCTTTTTTGCCTTTTTTGTTTACAGGAGGAAGTGGGAGCGAAAACTCAAAGTTCTGATTTAAGAAAAAAGTGTACATCTAAAATGGAAAAGCACAATCCAGAATTGTAGGGAGACATAATTCCAAAAAGTGTCTGTAATTTTTAGGAAAATTATGCTCTTTTTAGTTTTTATATCTCCAGTTTTGCAATCGTCGGGAAAAATTGGTGGCAGAGGATTTTTAACTGTGTGTTGAATTGCAATCCATAAGTCATTTCATACAAAAATATAGCCCGTTACACATGATAAATCACTTTACAATCATCTATGATTGTTAGATCAAATTTTTTGAAAATGGGCAAAGAAATTACTTGTTAGACTCGGGTAAATATCCCACCGCACGTTCACTTGAGAATTTAATGAGCGTTTGTTATTCTCTTTAAAAGTTTTGGATCCATAGGTCATTTGAATCATTAACATGTTGCAAGCATGCATATCCATGTTTAAAACATGTGTAGAAAAAATCTCCTTCATGTAAAATTCCAAGATATTAGTTTTGGACTAGTGAAATTTCCCAAACTTGGATAACAAAACTTTTGTGTTCATTTGTGGTGTGTGAATAAATTTTCTTCATTTACTTATTTTATTGTTTTAAACTTTTTCCGTACATCAACTATGAAATTTTCATTTTGCTATGATCTATTTGCCATTTTTGTTTACGGGATGAAGGGAGAGCGAAAAACTCGAAGTTTTGATTTAAGAAAAATATGTACATCTACAATGGAAATGCACAATGCACATATGTAGAGAGAGATATTTCCAAAGAGTGTCTGTATGTTTTAGGGATCGTATGCACTTTTTTCGTTTTTATATTAAAGGTTTTGCAATCGTCGGGAAACGGGGGAGGCGGGCGATTTTTAACTGAGTGTTGACTTCAAATCCATAAGTCATTTCTTACAAAAATATAGCCCGTTACGCATGACAAATCACATTACAATCATCTATGATTAATTATGAGAGCTTTTGGCAACTGGGCAAAATAATGGCATGTTTGACTCGGGTAAATAATCCCACCGCAAGTTCACTTGAGAATTTAATGAGCGTTTGTTATTCTCTTTAAAAGCTTTGCATCCATAGCACATTTGCGTCTTTAACATATTTCTAACATGCATATCCATTTTTAAAACATGTGTGGATGAAATCTCTTTCTTGCAAAATTCCAAGCTACTAGGGTTAAACTAGTGGAATTTCCCAAAATTGGATAACAAAACTTTTGTCTTAATTTTTGTTGGGTGAATAAATTTTCCTTATTTAAATTTGTTATTTTTTTAAAATTTTTTGATACATCAACTATAAAATTTTCATTTTGTTGTAAGCTTTTTGCTTTGTTCGTTTTTGGGATGAAGGGTGAGCGAAAAGTCAAAGTTTTGATTGTTGAAAAGAGTGTACATTTAAAATGGAAAAGCACAATGCACAATTGTACTGAGAGATAATTCCAAAGAGTGTCCGTAATTTTTAGGGATTGTAAGCTCTTTTTAGTTTTTAAATCTCAGTTTTTGCAATCGTTAGGAAGAATTGATGGCAAAGGACTTTTAACTGAGTGTTGAATTGCAATCCATAATTCATTTCATACAAATATATAGCTCCTTACGCAAGATAAATCACTTTACAATCATCTACGATTGTTAGATCAAATTGTTGAAAATAGGCAAAATAATGACTTGTTAGACTCGGGTAAATATCCCACCGCACGTTCACTTAAGAATTTAATGAGCATTTGTTATTCTCTTTAAAAGCTTTGGATCCATAGGTCATTTGAATCTTGAACAAGTTTCAAGCATGCATATCCATTTTTAAAACATGTGTAGAAAAAATCTCCTTCATGTAAAATTCCAAGCATAATAGGGTTGGACTAATGGAATTTCCCAAACTTGGATAACAAAACTTTTGTGTTCATTTGTGGTGTGTGAATAGATATTTTTTATTTATGTTAGTTATTATTTTAAATATTTTCCACACATCAACTATAAAATTTTTATTTTGTTGTGATCTTTTTTGCCTCTTTTGTTTACGGGATGAAGGGGGAGCGAAACTTCAAAGTTCTGATTTAAGAAAAAAGTGTACATCTAAAATAGAAATGCACAATGCACAAATGTAGAGAGAGATATTTCCAAAGATTGTCTGTATGTTTGAGGGATCGTCTGGACTTTTTTCGTTTTTTTATCTAAGGTTTTGCAATCGTCGGGAAACGGGGGAGGCGGGTGATTTTTAACTGAGTGTTGACTTCAAATCCATCAGTCATTTCTTACAAAAAATAGCCCGTTACGCATGAAAAATCACTTTACAATCATCTATGATTGTTAGCTCAACGTTTTGAATATGTGCAAAACAAAGGCTTGTTTGACTCGGGCAAATATCCCACCGCACGTTCACTTGAGAATTTAATGAGCGTTTGTTATTCTCTTTAAAAGCTTTGGATCCATAGGTCTTTTGAATCTTTAACATGTTTCTGGCATGCATATCCATTTTCAAAACATGTGGAGAAAAAATCTCCTTCATGTAAAATTCCAAGATATTAGTTTTGGACTAGTGGAATTTCCCAAATTTGGAGAACAAAAATTTTGTGTTCATTTACTTTTTTTATTGTTTTAAACTTTTTCCGTACATCAACTATGAAATTTTCATTTTGCTGTGATCTATTTGCCTTTTTTGTTTACAGGATGATGGGAGAACGAAAAACTCGAAGTTCTGATTTAAGAAAAATGTGTACATCTAAAACGGAAATGCACAATGCAAATATGTAGCGAGAGATAATTCCAAAGTGTGTCTGCAATTTTAGGGATTGTAAGCACCTTTTGGTTTTTATATCTCAGGTTTTGCAATCGTCGGGAAAGATGGGTTGCGGAGGATTTTTAACTGAGTGTTGAATTGCAATCCATAAGTTATTTCATACAAAAATATAGCCCGTTACGCATGATAAATCACATTACATTCATCTATGATTAATTATGTCAGCTTTTTGCAAATGGGCAAAATAATGGCATGTTTGACTCGGGTAAATATCCCACCGCAAGTTCACTTGAGAATTTAATGAGCATTTGTTATTCTCTTTAAAAGCTTTGCATCCATAGCTCATTTGCGTCTTTAACATGTTTCAAACATGCATATCCATTTTTAAAACATGTGTGGACGAAATCTCTTTCTTGCAAAATTCCAAGCTATTAGGGTTAAACTAGTGGAATTTCCCAAAATTGGATAATAAAACTTTTGTGTTCATTTGTGGTGGGCGAATAAGTTTTATTTATTTATATTCGTTATTGTTTTAAATTTTTTCCATACATCAACTATAAAATTTTCTTTTTGTTGTAAGCTTTTTGCCTTGTTTGTTTTCGGGATGAGGGAGAGCGAACAATCAAAATTTTGATTTAAAAAAAAAGTGTACATAAAAAAAGGAAAAGCACAATGGAGAATTCTGGGGAGAGATAATTCCAATGAGTGTCTGTAATTTTTAGGGATTGTAAGCTCTTTTTGATTTTTATATCTCATGTTTTGCAATCGTCGGGAAAAATTGGTGGCAGAGGATTTTTAACTGAGTGTTGAATTGCAATCCATAAGTCATTTCACACAAAAATATAGCCCGTTATGCATGATAAATCACTTTACAATCATCTATGATTGTTAGATCAAATTTTTGAAAATGGGCAAAATAATGACATGTTAGACTCGGGTAAATATCCCACCACATGTTCATTTGAGAATTTAATGAGCGATTGTTATTCTATTTAAAAGCTTTGGATCCATAGGTCATTTGAATCTTTAACATGTTTCAGGCATGCATATCCATTTTTAAAACATGTGTAGAAAAAATCTCCTTCATGTAAAATTCCAAGCTTAATAGGGTTGGACTAATGGAATTTCCCAAACTTGGATAACAAAACTTTTGTGTTCATTTGTGGTGTGTGAATAGATATTTTTTATTTACTTGAGTTATTATTTTAAATATTTTCCACACATCAACTGTAAAATTTTTATTTTGTTGTGATCTTTTTTGCCTTTTTTTGTTTACGGGATGAAGGGGGGAACGAAAACTCAATGTTCTGATTTAATAAAAAAGTGTACATCTAAAATTGAAATGCACAATGCACAAATGTAGAGAGAGATATTTCCAAAGAGTGTCTGTAGTTTTATGGATCGTATGCACTTTTTTCGTTTTTATATCTAAGGTTTTCCAATCGTCGGGAAACGGAGAGGCGGGCGATTTTTAACTGAGTATTGACTTCAAATCCATAAGTCATTTCTTACAAAAATATACCCCGTTACGCGTGAAAAATCACTTTACAATCATCTATGATTGTTAGCTCAACTTTTTGAATATGGGCAAAGAAATGGCTTGTTTGACTCGGGCAAATATCCCACCGCACGTTCACTTGAGAATTTAATGAGCGTTTGTTATTCTCTTTAAAAGCTTTGGATCCATAGGTCATTTGAATCTATAACATGTTTCTGGCATGCATATCCATTTTTAAAACATGTGTAGAAAAAATCTCCTTCATGTAAAATTCTAATATATTAGTTTTGGACTAGTGGAATTTCCCAAACTTTGATAACAAAACTTTTGTGTTCATTTGTGGTGTGTGAATAAATTTTTTTCATTTACTTTTTTTATTGTTTTAAACTTTTTCTGTACATCAACTATGAAATTTTTATTTTGCTGTGATCTATTTGCCTTTTTTGTTTACAGGATGAAGGGAGAGCGAAAAACGCGAAGTTTTGATTTAAGAAAAATGTGTACATCTAAAACGGAAATGCACAATGCACATATGTAGAGAGTGATAATTCCAAAGAGTGTCTATAATTTTTAGGGATTGTAAGCACCTTTTCATTTTTATATCTCAGGTTTTGCAATCGTCGGAAAAAATGGGTTGCGGAAGATTTTTAACTGAGTGTTGAATTGCATTCCATAAGTCATTTCATACAAAAATATAGCCCGTTACACATGATAAATCAAATTACAATCATCTATGATTAATTATGTCAGCTTTTTGAAAATGGGCAAAATAATGCCATGTTTGACTCGGGTAAATATCCCACCGCAAGTTCACTTTAGAATTTAATGAGCGTTTGCTATTCTCTTTAAAAGCTTTGCATCCATAGCTCATTTGCGTCTTTAACATGTTTCAAACTTGCCTATCCTTTTTTAAAACATGTGTGGAAGAAATCTCTTTCTCTCAAAATTCCAAGCTATTTGGGTTAAACAAGTGGAATTTTCCAAAATGGGATAACAAAACTTTTGTGTTCATTTGTGTTGGGTGAATAAATTTTCTTTATTTATATTTTTTATTGTTTTAAATTTTTTCCATACATCAACTATAAAATTTTCATTTTGTTGTAAAAAGCCTTGTCTGTTTTCGGGAAGAAGGGAGAGCGAAATGTCAAAGTTTCGATTTAACAAAAAAGTGTACATCTAAAATGGAAAAACACAATGCACAATTGTAGGGAGAGATAATTCCAAAGAGTGTCTGTAATTTTTAGGGATTCTAAGGGATTGTAAGCTCTTTTTAGTTTTTATATCTCAGGTTTTGCAATCATCAGGAAAATTTGGTGGCAGAGGATTTTTAACTGAGTGTTGAATTGCAATCCAGAAGTCATTTCATCCAAAAATATAGCCCGTTACGCATGATAAATCACTTTACAATCATCTATGATTGTTAGATCAAATTTTTGAAAATGGTCAAAATAATGACTTGTTAGACTCGGGTAAATATCCCACCGCACGTTCACTTGAGAATATAATGAGCGTTTGTTATTCTCTTTAAAAGCTTTGGATCCATAGGTCATTTGAATCTTTAACATGTTTCAAGCATGCATATCCATTTTTAAAAAATGTGTAAAAAAAATCTCCTTCATGTAAAATTCCAAGCTTAATAGGATTGGACGAATGGAATTTCCCAAACTTGGATGACAAAACTTTTATGTTCATTTGTGGTGTGTGAATAGATATTTTTTATTTACATTATTTATTATTTTAAATATTTTCCACACATCAACTATAAAATTTTTATTTTGTTGTGATCTGTTTTGCCTTTTTTGTTTACGGGATGAAGGGGGAAGCGAAAACTCAAAGTTCTGATTTAAGAAAAAAGTGTACATCTAAAATGGAAATGCATAATGCACAAATGTAGAGAGATATATTTCCAAAGAGTGTCTGTATGTTTTAGGGAATGTATGCACTTTTTTCGTTTTTATAACTAAGTTTTGCAATCATTGGGAAACGGGGGAGGCGGGCCATTTTTAACTGAGTGTTGACTTCAAGTCCATAAATCATTTCTTACAAAAATGTAGCATGTTACGCATGACAAATCACTTTACAATCATCTATGATTGTTAGCTCAACTTTTTGAATATGGGAAAAATAATGGCTTGTTTGACTCTGGCAAATATCTCACCGCACGTTCACTTGAGAATTTAATGAGCGTTTGTTATTCTCTTTAAAATCTTTGGATCCATAGGTCATTTGAATCTTTAACATGTTTCTGGCATGCATATCCATTTTAAAAACATGTGTAGAAAAAATGTCCTTCATGTAAAATTCCAATATATTAGTTTTGGACTAGTGGAATTTCCCAAACTTTGATAACAAAACTTTTGTGTTCATTTGTGGTGTGTGAATAAATTTTCTTCATTTACTTTTTTTATTGTTTTAAACTTTTTCCGTACAACAACTATGAAATTTTCATTTTGCTGTGATCTATTTGCCTTTTTTTTTTATGGGATGAAGGGAGAGCGAAAAACTCGATGTTCTGATTTAAGAAAAATGTGTATATCTAAAACGGAAATGCACAATGCACATATGTAGAGAGAGATTATTCCAAAGATTGTCTGCAGTTTTTAGGGATTGTAAGCACCTTTTTGTTTTTATATCTCAGGTTTTGCAATCGTCGGGAAAAATGGGTTGTGGAGGATTTTTAACTGAGTATTGAATTGCAATACATATGTCATTTCATACAATAATATAGCCCGTTACGCATGATAAATCACATTACAGTAATCTATGATTAATTATGTCAGCTTTTTGCAAATGGGCAAAATAATGGCATGTTTGACTCGGGTAAATATCCCACCGCAAGGTCACTTGAGAATTTAATGAGCGTTTGTTATTCTCTTTAAAAGCTTTGTATCCATAGCTCCTTTGCATCTTTAACATGTTTCAAACATGCATATCCATTTTTAAAACACGTGTGGACGAAATCTCTTTCTTGCAAAATTCCAAGCTATTTGGGTTAAACTAGTGGAATTTCCAAAAATTGGATAACAAAACTTTTGTGTTCATTTGTGTTGGGTGAATAAATTTTCTTTATTTAAATTTGTTATTGTTTTAAATTTTTTCCATACATCAACTATAAAATTTTCATATTGTTGTAATATTTTTGCCTTCTTTGTTTTCGGGATGAAGGGAGAGCGAAAAGTCAAAGTTTTGATTTAAGAAAAAAGTGGACATCTAAAATGGAAAAGTATAATGCACAATTGTAGGGAGAGATAATTCCAAAGAGTGTCTATTATTTTTAGGGATTGTAAGCTCTTTTTAGTTTTTATATCTTAGGTTTTGCAATCGTCGGGAAAAATTAGTGGCAGAGGATTTTTAACTGAGTGTTGAATTGCAATCCATAAGTCATTTCATACAAAAATATAGCCCGTTACGCATGATAAATCACTTTACAATCATCTATGATTGATAGATCAAATTTTTGAAAATGGGCAAAATAATGACTAGTTAAACTCGGGTAAATATCCCACCGCACGTGCATTTGAGAATTTAATAAGCGTTTTTTATTCTCTTTAAAAACTTTGGATCCATAGGTCATTTGAATCTTTAACATGTTTAAAGCTTGCATATCCATTTTTAAAAAATGTGTAAAAAAAATCTCCTACATGTAAAATTCCAAGCTTAATAGGGTTGGACTAATGGAATTTCCAAAACTTGGATAACAAAACTTTTGTGTTCATTTGTGGTGTGTGAATAGATATTTTTTATTTACATTAGTTATTATTTTAAACATTTTCCATACATCAACTATAAAATTTTTATTTTGTTGTAATCTTTTGTGCCTTTTTTGTTTACGGGATGAAGAGGGAGCGAAAAACTCAAAGTTCTGATTTAAGAAAAAAGTGTACATCTAAAATGGAAATGCACAACGCACAACGCACAAATGTAGAGAGAGATATTTCCAAAGATTGTCTGTATGTTTTAGGGATCGTATGCACTTTTTCGTTTTTATATCTAAAGTTTTGCAATCGTCGGGAAACTGGAGAGGCGGGCGATTTTTAACTGAGTGTTGACTTCAAATCCATAAGTCATTTCTTACAAAAATATACCCCGTTACGCGTGAAAAATCACTTTACAATCATCTATGATTGTTAGCTCCACTTTTTGAATATGGGCAAAGAAATGGCTTGTTTGACTCGGGCAAATATCCCACCGCACGTTCACTTGAGAATTTAATGAGCGTTTGTTATTCTCTTTAAAAGCTTTGGATCCATAGGTCATTTGAATCTATAACATGTTTTTGGCATGCATATCCATTTTTAAAACATGTGTAGAAAAAATCTCCTTCATGTAAAATTCTAATATATTAGTTTTGGACTAGTGGAATTTCCCAAACTTTGATAACAAAACTTTTGTGTTCATTTGTGGTGTGTGAATAAATTTTCTTCATTTAATTTTTTTATTGTTTTAAACTTTTTCGGTACATCAACAATGAAATTTTTATTTTGCTGTGATCTATTTGCCTTTTTTGTTTACAGGATGAAGAGAGAGCGAAAAACGCGAAGTTTTGATTTAAGAAAAATGTGTACATCTAAAATGGAAATGCACAATGTACATATGTAGAGAGTGATAATTCCAAAGAGTGTCTATAATTTTTAGGGATTGTACGCACCTTTTCGTTTTTATATCTCAGGTTTTGCAATCGTCGAAAAAAATGGGTTGCGGAAGATTTTTAACTGAGTGTTGAATTGCATTCCATAAGTCATTTCATACAAAAATATAGCCCGTTACACATGATAAATCAAATTACAATCATCTATGATTAATTATGTCAGCTTTTTCAAAATGGGCAAAATAATGGCATGTTTGACTCGGGTAAATATCCCACCGCAAGTTCACTTGAGAATTTAATGAGCGTTTGCTATTCTCTTTAAAAGCTTTGCATCCATAGCTCATTTCCGTCTTTAACATGTTTCAAACTTGCTTATCCTTTTTTAAAACATGTGTGGATGAAATCTCTTTCTTGCAAAATTCCAAGCAATGAAGGTTAAACTAGTGGAATTTCCCAAAATTTGATAACAAAACTTTTGTGTTCATTTATGTTGGGTGAATATTTTTTATTTATTTATATTTGTTATTGTTTTAAATAATTTCCATACATCAACTATAAAATTTTCATTTTGTTGTAAGCTTTTTGCCTTGTTTGTTTTCGGTATGAAGCGAGAGCGAAAAGTCAAAGTTTTGATTTAAGAAAAAAGTGTACATCTAAAATGGAAAAGCAAAATGCACAATTGTATGGAGAGATAATTCCAAAGAGTGTCTGTAATTTTTAGGGATTGTAATCTCTTTTTAGTTTTTATATCTCAGGTTTACCAATCGTTGGGAAAAATTAGCGGCAGAGGATTTTTAACTGAGTGTTGAATTGCAATCCATAAGTCATTTCATACAAAAATATAGCCTGTTACGCATGATAAATCACTTTACAATCATCTATGATTGTTAGATCAAATTTTTTAAAATGGGCAAAATAATGACTTGTTTGACTCGGGTAAATATCCCACTGCACGTTCACTTAAGAATTTAATGAGTCTTTGTTATTCTCTTTAAAAGCTTTGGATCCATAGGTCATTTGAATCTTTAACAAGCTTCAAGCATGCATATCCATTTTTAAAAAATGTGTAGAGAAAATCTCCTTCATGTAAAATTCCAAGTTAATAGGGTTAGACTAATGGAATTTCCCAAACTTGGATAACAAAACTTTTGTGTTCATTTGTGGTGTGTGAATAGATATTTTTTATTTACATTAGTTATTATTTTAAATATTTTCAACACATCAACTTTAAAAAAAAAAATTTATTGTGATCTTTTTTGCCTTTTTTGTTTACGGGATGAAGACGAAGTGAAAACTCAAAGTTCTGATTTAAGAAAAAAGTGTACATCTAAAATGGAAATGCACAATGCACAAATGTAGAAAGAGATATTTCCAAAGAGTGTCTGTATGTTTTAGGGATCGTATGCACTTTTCCGTTTTTATATCTAAGGTTTTGCAATCGTCGGGAAACGGGGGAGGCGGGCAATTTTTAACTGAGTGTTGACTTCAAATCCATGAGTCATTTCTTACAAAAATATTGCCCGTTACGCATGACAAATCACTTTACAATCACCTATGATTGTTAGCTCAACTTTTTGAATATGGGCAAAATAAAGGCTTGTTTGACTCGGGCAAATATCCCACTGCACATTCACTTGAGAATTTAATGAGCGTTTGTTATTCTCTTTAAAAGCTTTGGATCCATAGGTCATTTGAATCTTTAACATGTTTCTGGCATGCATATCCATTTTTAAAACATGTGTAGAAAAACTCTCCTTCATGTAAAATTCCAAGATATTAGTTTTGGACAAGTGGAATTTCCAAAACTTGGATAACAAAACTTTTGTGTTCATTTGTGCTGAGCGAATAAATTTTCTTCATTTACTTTTTTTATTGTTTTAAACCTTTTCCATACATCAACTATGAAATTCTCATTTTGCTGTGATCTATTTGCCTTTTTTGTTTACGGGATGAAGGGTGAGTGAAAAAATCGAAGTTTTGATTTAACAAAAATGTGTACATCTAAAACGGAAATGCAAAATGCTCATATGTAAAGAGAGATAATTCCAAAGAGTGTCTATAATTTATAGGGATTGTAAGCACCGTTTCGTTTTTAGATCTCAGGTTTTGCAATCGACAAGAAAAATGGGTTGGGGATGATTTTTAACTGAGAGTTGAATTGCAATCCATAAGTCATTTTATACAAAAATATGGCTCGTTACACATGATAAATCACATTACAATCATCTATGATTAATTATGTCAGCTTTTTGCAAATGGGCAAAATAATGGCATGTTTGACTCGGGTAAATATCCCACCGCAAGTTCACTTGAGAATTTAATGAGCGTTTGTTATTCTCTTTCAAAGCTTTGCATCCATAGCTCATTTGCGTCTTTAACATGTTTCAAACATGCATATCCATTTGTAAAACATGTGTGGACGAAATCTATTTCTTGCAAAATTCCAAACTATTAGGGTTAAACTAGTGGAATTTCCCAAAATTGGATAACGAAACGTTTGTGTTCATTTGTGTTGGGTGAATAAATTTTCTTTATTTATATTTGTTATTTTTTTAATTTTTCCATACATCAACTATAAAATTTTCTTTTTGTTGTAAGCTTTTTGCCTTGTTTGTTTCCGGGATGAAGGGAGAGCGAAAATTCAAAGTTTTGATTTCAGAAAAAAGTGTACATCTAAAATGGAAAAGCACAATGCACAATTTTAGGGAGAGATAATTCCAAACAGTGTCTGTAATTTTTAGGGATTGTAAGCTCTTTTTTGTTTTTCTATCTCAGGTTTTGCAATCATCGGGAAAAATTGATGGAAGAGGATTTTTAACTGAGTGTTGAATTGCAATCCATAAGTCATTTCATACAAAAATATAGCCCGTTACGCATGATAAATCACTTTACAATCATTTATGATTGTTAGAGAAAATTTTTGAAAATGGGCAAAATAATGACTTGTTACACTCGGGTAAATATCCCACCGCACTTTCACTTGAGAATTTAATGAGCATTTGTTATTCTCTTTAAAAGCTTTGGATCCATAGGTCATTTGAATCTTTAACATGTTTCAAGCATGCATATCAATTTTTAAAACATGTGTAAAAAAAATCTCCTTCATGTAAAATTCCAAGCTTAATAGGGTTGGACTAATGGAAATTCCCAAACTTGGATAACAAAACTTTTGTGTTCATTTGTGGTGTGTAAATAGATATTTTATATTTAAATTATTAATTATTTTAATATTTTCCATTCATCAACTATAAAATTTTTATTTTTTTGTGATCTTTTTTGCCTTTTTTTTTTACGGGATGAAGGGGGAGCGAAAACTCAAATTTCTGATTTAAGAAAAAAGTTTACATCTAAAATGGAAATGCATAATGCACAAATGTAGAGAGAGATATTTCCAAGAGTGTCTGTATGTTTTAGGGATCGTATGCACTTTTTTCGTTTTTATATCTAAGGTTTTGTAATTGTCGGGAAACGGGGGAGGCGGGCAATTTTTAACTGAGAATTTAATATGCGTTTGTTATTCTCTTTAAAATCTTTGGATCCATAGGTCATTTGAATCTTTAACATGTTTCTGGCATGCATATCCATTTTAAAAACATGTGTAGAAAAAGTCTCCTTCATGTAAAATTCCAAGATATTAGTTTTCGACTAGTGGAATTTCCCAAACTTGGATAACAAAACTTTTGTGTTCATTTGTGGTGTGTGAATAAATTTTCTTCATTTACTTTTTTTATTGTTTTAAACTTTTTTCGTACAACAACTATGAAATTTTCATTTTGCTGTGATCTATTTGCTTTTTTTTTTATGGGATGAAGGGAGAGCGAAAAACTCGATGTTTTCATTTAAGAAAAATGTGTACATCTAAAACAGAAATGCACAATGCACATATGTAGAGAGAGATTATTCCAAAGATTGTCTGCAATTTTTAGGGATTGTAAGCACCTTTTCGTTTTTATATCTCAGGTTTTGCAATCGTCGGGAAAAATGGGTTGTGGAGGATTTTTAACTGAGTATTGAATTGCAATCACATTACAGTAATCTATGATTAATTATGTCAGCTTTTTGCAAATGGGCAAAATAAATGCATGTTTGACTCGGGTAAATATCCCACCGCAAGGTCACTTGAGAATTTAATGAGCGTTTGTTATTCTCTTTAAAAGCTTTGTATCCATAGCTCCTTTGCATCTTTAACATGTTTCAAACATGCATATCCATTTTTAAAACACGTGTGGACGTAATCTCTTTCTTGCAAAATTCCAAGCTATTTGGGTTAAACTAGTGGAATTTCCAAAAATTGGATAACAAAACTTTTGTGTTCATTTGTGTTGGGTGAATAAATTTTCTTTATTTAAATTTTTTATTGTTTTAAATTTTTTCCATACATCAACTATAAAATTTTCATATTGTTGTAAGATTTTTGCCTTCTTTGTTTTCGGGATGAAGGGAGAGCGAAAAGTCAAAGTTTTGATTTAAGAAAAAAGTGTACATCTAAAATGAAAAAGTATAATGCACAATTGTAGGGAGAGATAATTCCAAAGAGTGTCTATTATTTTTAGGGATTGTAAGCTCTTTTTAGTTTTTATATCTTAGGTTTTGCAATCGTCGGGAAAAATTGGTGGCAGAGGATTTTTAACTGAGTGTTGAATTGCAATCCATAAGTCATTTCGTACAAAAATATAGCCCATTACGAATGATAAATCACTTTACAATCATCAATGATTGTTAGATCAAATTTTAGAAAATGGGCAAAATTATGACTTGTTAGACTCGGGTAAATATCCCACCGCACATTCATTTGAGAATTTAATAAGCGTTTTTTATTCTCTTTAAAAGCTTTGGATCCATAGGTCATTTGAATCTTTAACATGTTTCAAGCAAGCATACTCATTTTTAAAAAATGTGTAAAAAAAATCACCTTCATGTAAAATTCCAAGCTTAATAGGGTTGGACTAATGGAATTTCCAAAACTTGGATAAGAAAACTTTTGTGTTCATTTTTGGTGTGTGAATAGATATTTTTTATTTACATTAGTTATTATTTTAAATATTTTCCACACATCAACTATAAAATTTTTATTTTGTTGTAATCTTTTGTGCCTTTTTTGTTTACGAGATGAAGAGGGAGCGAAAACTCAAAGTTCTGATTTAAGAAAAAAGTGTAGATCTAAAATGGAAATGCACAACGCACAAATGTAGAGAGAGATATTTCCCAAAGATTGTCTGTATGTTTTAGGGATCGTATGCACTTTTTCGTTTCTATATCTAAGGTTTTGCAATCGTCGGGAAACTGGAGTGGCGGGCGATTTTTAACTGAGTGTTGACTTCAAATCCATAAGTCATTTCTTACAAAAATATACCCCGTTACGCATGAAAAATCACTTTACAATCACCTATGATTGTTAGCTCAACTTTTTGAATATGGGAAAAATAATGGCTTGTTTGACTCGGGCAAATTTCCCACCGCACGTTCACTTGAGAATTTAATGAGCGTTTGTTATTCTCTTTAAAAGCTTTGGATCCATAGGTCATTTGAATATTTAACATGTTTCGGGCATGCATATCCATTTTTAAAACATGTGTAGAAAAAATCTCCTTCATGTAAAATTCGAAGATATTAGTTTTGGACTAGTGGAATTTCCCAAACTTGGATAACAAAACTTTTGTGTTCATTTGTGGTGTTTGAATAAATTTTTTTCATATAATTTTTTTATTGTTTTAAACTTTTTCCGTATCGCAACTATGAAATTTTCATTTTGCTGTGATCTATTTGCCTTTTTTGTTTACAGGATGAAGGGAAAGTGAAATCTTGAAGTTTTGATTTAAGAAAAATGTGTACATCTAAATCGGAAATGCACAAAGCACATATATAGAGAGAGATAATTCCAAAGAGTGTCTGTAATTTTTAGGGATTGTAAGCACCTTTTCGTTTTTATATCTAAAGTTTTGCAATCATCGGGAAAAATGGGTTGCGGATGATTTTTAACTGAGTGTTGAATTGCAATCCATAAGTCATTTCATACAAAATATAGCCTGTTACGTATGATAAATCACATTACAATCATCTATGATTAATTATGTCAGATTTTTGCAAATGGGCAAAATAATGGCATGTTTGACTCGGGTAAATATCCCACCGCAAGTTCACTTGAGAATTTAATGAACGTTTCTTATTCTCTTTAGAAAAATTGCATCCATAGCTCATTTGCATCTTTAACATGTTTCAAACTTGCATATCCATTTTTAAAACATGTGTGGATGAAATCTCTTTCCTGCAAAATTCCAAGCTATTAAGGTTAAACTAGTGTAATTTCCCAAAATTGGATAACAAAACTTTTGTGTTCATTTGTGTTGGGTGAATAAATTTTCTTTATTTATATTTGTTATCGTTTTAAATTATTTCCATACATCAACTATAAAATTTTCATTTTGTTGTAAGCTTTTTGCCTTGTTTTTTTTCGGGATGAAGCGAGTGCGAAAAGTCAAAGTTTTGATTTAAGAAAAAAGTGTACATCTAAAATGGAAAAGCACAATGCACAATTGTATGGAGAGATAATTCCAACGAGTGTCTGTAATTTTTAGGGATTGTAATCTCTTTTTAGTTTTTATATCTCAGGTTTTCCAATCGTCGAGAAAAATTAGTGGCAGAGGATTTTTAACTGAGTGTTGAATTGCAATCCATAAGTCATTTCATACAAAAATATAGCCCGTTACGCATGATAAGTCACTTTACAATCATCTATGATTGTTAGATCAAATTTTTGAAAATGGGCAAAATAATGACTTGTTAGACTTGGGTAAATATCCCACCACACGTTCACTTGAGAATTTAATGAGCTTTTGTTATTCTCTTTAAAAGCTTTGGATCCATAGGTCATTTGAATCTTTAACATGTTTCGAGCATGCATATACATTTTTAAAACATGTGTAGAAAAAATCTCCTTCATGTAAAATTCCAAGCTTAATAGGGTTGGGCTAATGGAATTTCCCAAACTTGGATAACCAAACTTTTGTGTTCATTTGTGGTGTGTGAATAAATATTTTTAATTTACATTAGTTATTATTTTAAATATTTTCCACACATCAACTATAAAATTTTTATTTTGTCGTGATCTTTTTTGTCTTTTTTTTTACGGGATGAAGAGGGAGCGAAAACTCAATGTTCTGATTTAAGAAAAAAGTGTACATCTAAAATAGAAATGCACAATGCACAAATGTAGAGAGAGATATTTCCCAAGAGTGTCTGTATGTTTTAGGGATCGTATGCACTTTTTCGTTATTATATCTATGTTTTTGCAATCGTTGGGAAACGGGGGACGCGGGCGATTTTTAAATGAGTGTTGACTTCAAATCCATAAGTCATTTCTTACAAAAATATACCCCGTTACGTATGACAAATCACTTTACAATCTCCTATGATTGTTAGCTCAACTTTTTGAATATGGGAAAAATAATGGCTTGTTTGACTCGGGCAAATATCCCACCGCACGTTCACTTGAGAATTTAATGAGCGTTTGTTATTCTCTTTAAAAGCTTTGGATCCATAGGTCATTTTAATCTTTAACATGTTTCTGGCATGCAAATCCATTTTTAAAACATGTGTAGAAAAAATCTCCTTCATGTAAAATTCCAAGATATTAGTTTTGGACTAGTGGAATTTCCCAAACATGGATAACAAAACTTTTGTGTTCATTTGTGGTGTGTGAATCAATTTTCTTCCTTTACTTTTTATTGTTTTAAACTTTTTCCGTACATCAACTAAGAAATTTTCATTTTGCTGTGATCTCTTTGCCTTTTTTGTTTTCGGGATGAAGGGAGAGCGACAAACTCGAATTTTTTATTTAAAAAAATGTGTACATCTAAAACGGAAATGCCAAATGCACATATGTAGATAGAGATAATTCCAAAGAGTGTCTGTAATTTTTAGGGATTGTAAGCACCTTTTCGTTTTTAAATCTCAGGTTTTGCAATCGTCGAGAAAAATGGGTTGCGGAGGATTTTTAACTGAGTGTTGAATTGCAATCCATAAGTCATTTCATACAAAAATATAGCCCGTTAAGCATGATAAATCACATTACAATCATCTATGATTAATTATGTCAGCTTTTTGCAAATGGGCAAAATAATGGCATGTTTGACTCGGGTAAATATCCCACCGCAAGTTCACTTGAGAACTTAATGAGCGTTTGTTATTCTCTTTAAAAACTTTGGATCCATAGGTCATTTGAATCTTTAATATGTTTTTGGCATGCATATCCATTTTTAAAACATGTGTAGAAAAAATCTCCTTCATGTAAAATTCCAAGATATTAGTTTTGGACTAGTGGAATTTCCCAAACTTGAATAACAAAACTTTTGTGTTCATTTGTGGTGTGTGAATCAATTTTCTTCGTTTACTTTTATTATTGTTTTAAACTTTTTCCGTACATCAACTAAGAAATTTTCATTTTGCTGTGATCTCTTTGCCTTTTTTGTTTTCGGGATGAAGGGAGAGCGACAAACTCGAAGTTTTGATTTAAAAAAAATGTGTACATCTAAAACGGAAATGCCCAATGCACATATGTAGAGAGAGATAATTCCAAAGAGTGTCTGTAATTTTTAGGGATTGTAAGCAGCTTTTCGTTTATATATCTCAGGTTTTGCTATCGCCTGGAAAAATGGGTTGCAGAGGATTTTTAACTGATTGTTTAACTGCAATCCATAAGTCATTTCATACTAAAATAAAGCCTGTTACGCATGATAAATCACATTACAATCATCTATGATTAATTATGTCAGCTTTTTGCAAATGGGCAAAATAATGGCAGGTTTGACTCGGGTAAATATCCCACCGCAAGTTCACTTGAGAACTTAATTAGCGTTTGTTATTCTCTTTAAAAGCTTGGGATCCATAGGTCATTTGAATCTTTAACATGTTTCTGGCATGCATATCCATTTTTAAAACATGTGTAGAAAAAATCTCCTTCATGTAAAATTCCAAGATATTAGTTTTGGACTAGTGGAATTTCTCAAACTTGGATAACAATACTATTGTGTTCATTTATGGTATGTGAATAAATTTTCTTCATTTACGTTTTTCATTGTTTTAAACTTTTTCCGTACATCAACTATGAAATTTTCATTTTGCTGTGATCTATTTGCCTTTTTTGTTTACGGGATGAAGGGAGAGCGAAAAACTCGAAGTTTTGATTTAAGAAAAATGTGTACATCTAAAATGGAAATTCACAATGCGCATATGTAGAGAGAGATAATTCCAAAGAGTGTCTATAATTTTTAGGGATCGTAAGCACCTTTCGTTTTTATATCTCAAGTTTTGCAATCGTCGGGAAAAATGGGTTGCGGAGGATTTTTAACCGAGTGTTGAATTGTAATCCAGAAGTCATTTCATACTAAAATATAGCCCGTTACGCATGATAAATCACTTTACAATCATCTATTATTGTTAGATCAAATTTTTGAAAATGGGCAAAATAATGACTTGTTATACTCGAGTAAATATCCCACCGCACGTTCACTTGAGAATTTAATGAGTGTTTGTTGTTCTCTTTAAAAGCTTTGGATCCATAGGTCATTTGAATCTTTACCATGTTTCAAGCATGCATATCCATTTTTAAAACATGTGTAGAAAAAATCTCCTTCATGTAAAATTCCAAGCTTAATAGGGTTGGACTAATGGAATTTCCCAAACTTGAATAACAAAACTTTTGTGTTCATTTGTGGTGTGTGGATAGATAATTTTATTTACATTAGTTATTATTTTAATTATTTTACACACATCAACAATAAAATTTTTATTTTGTTGTTATCTTTTTCGCCTTTTTTGTTTACGGGATGAAGGGAGAGCGAAAACTAAAAGTTCCGATTTAAGAAAAAAGTGTACATCTAAAATGGAAATTCACAATGCACAAATGTAGAGAGAGATATTTCCAAAGAGTGTCTGTATGTTTTAGGGATCGTATGCACTTTTTTGTTTTTATATCTATGGTTTTGCAATCGTCGGGAACGGAGGAGCGGGCGATTTTTAACTGAGTGTTGACTTCAAATCCATAAGTCATTTCTTAAAAAAAATATTGCCCTTTACGCATGACAAATCACTTTACATTGACTTATGATTGTTAGCTCAACTTTTTGAATATGGGCAAAATAATGGCTTGTTTGACTCGGGCAAATATCCCACCGCACGTGCACTTGAGAATTTAATGAGCGTTTGTTATTCTCTTTAAAAGCTTTGGATCCATAGGTCATTTGAATCTTTAACATGTTTCTGGCATGCATATCCATTTTTTAAACATGTGTAGAAAAAATCTCCTTCATGTAAAATTCCAAGATATTAGTTTTTGACTAGTGGAATTTCCCAAACTTGGATAACAAAACTTTTGTGTTCATTTATGGTGTGTGAATAAATTTTCTTCATTTACTTTTTTTATTGTTTTAAACTTTTTCCCTACATCAACTTTGAAATTTTCATTTTGCTGTGATCTATTTGCCTTTTTTGTTTACGGGATGAAGGGAGAGCGAAAAACTCGAAGTTTTGATTTAAGAAAAATGTGTACATCTAAAATGGAAATTCACAATGCGCATATGTAGAGAGAGATAATTCCAAAGAGTGTCTGTAATTTTTAGGGATCGTAAGCACCTTTCGTTTTTATATCTCAGGTTTTGCAATCGTCGGGAAAAATGGGTTGCGGAGGATTTTTAACCGAGTGTTGAATTGCAATCCACAAGTCATTTCATACAAAAATATAGCCTGTTACGCATGATAAATCACATTATAATCATCTATGACTAATTATGTCAGCTTTTTGCAAATGGGCAAAATAATGGCATGTTTGACTCGTGTAAATATCCCACCACATGTTCACTTGAGAATTTAATGAGCGTTTGTTATTCACTTTAAAAGCTTTGCATCCATAGCTCATTTGCATCTTTAACATGTTTCAAATATGCATATCCATTTTTAAAACATGTGTGGATGAAATCTCTTTCTTCCAAAATTTCAAGCTAATAGGGTTAAACTAGTGAAATTTCCCAAAACTGGATAACAAAACTTTTTTGTTCATTTGTGTTGGGTGAATAAATTTTATTTATTTAAATTTGTGATTGTTTTAAATTCTTTGCATACATCAACTATAAAATTTTCATTTTGTTGGACGCTTTTTGCCTTGTTTGTCTTCGGGATGAAGGGAGAGCGAAAAGTCAAAGTTTTTATTTAAGAAAAAAGTGTACATCTAAAATGGAAAAGCACAATGCACAATTGTAGGGAGAGATAATTCCAAAGAGTGTCTGTAATTTTTAGGGATTGTAAGCTCTTTTTAGTTTCTATATCTCAGGATTTGCAATCGTCGGGAAAAATTGGTGGCGGGCGATTTTTAACTGAGTGTTGAATTGCAATCCATAAGTCATTTCATACAAAAATATAGCCCGTTCCGCATGATAAATCACTTTACAATCATCTATGATTGTTAGATCAAATTTTAGAAAATGGGCAAAATAATGACTTGTTAGACTCGGGTAAATATCCCACCGCACGTTCATTTGAGAATTTAATGTGTTTGTTATTCTCTTTAAAATCTTTGGATCCATAGGTCAATTGAATCTTTAACATGTTTCTGGCATGCATTTCCATTTTTAAAACATGTGTAAAAAAAATCTCCTTCTTGTTAAATTCCAAGCTTAATAGGTTATGACTAATGAAATTTCCCAAACTTGGATAACAAAACTTTTGTGTTCATTTGTGGTGTGTGAATAGATATTTTTTATTTACATTAGTTATTATTTTAAATATTTTCCACACATCAACTATAAAATTTTTATTTTGTTGTGATCTTTGTTGCCTTTTTTCTTTACGGGATGAAGGGGGAGCGAAAACACAAAGTTCTGATTTAAGAAAAGAGTGTACATCTAAAATGGAAATGCACCATGCACAAATGTAGAGAGAGATATTTCCAAAGAGTGTCAGTATGTTTTAGGGATCGTATGCACTTCTTTCATTTTTATATCTAAGGTTTTGCAATCGTCGGGAAACGGGGGAGGCGGGCGATTTTTAATTGAGTGTTGTCTTCAAATCCATAAGTCATTTCTTACAAAAATATAGCCCTACGCATGAAAAATCACTTTACAATCATCTATGATTGTTAGCTCAACGTTTTGAACGTGGGCAAAATAATGGCTTGTTTGACTCGGGCAAATATCCCACCGCACGTTCACTTGAGAATTTAATGAGCGTTTGTTATTCTCTTTAAAAGCTTTGGATCCATAGGTCTTTTGAATCTTTAACATGTTTCAAGCATGCATATCCATTTTTAAAACAGGTGTAGAAAAATTTCCTTCATGTAAGATTCCAAGTTTAATAGGGTTGGACTAATGGAATTTCCCAAACTTAGATAACACAACTTTTGTGTTCATTTGTGGTGTGTGAATAGATATATTTTTTTTACATTAGTTATTATTTTAAATATTTTCCACACATCAACTATAAAATTTTTATTTTGTTGTGATCTTGTGGCCTTTTTTGTTTATGGGATGAAGGGGGAGCGAAAACTCAAAGTTCTGATTTAAGAAAAAAATGTACATCTAAAATGGAAATGCACAATGCACAAATGTAGAGAGAGATATTTCCAAAGAGTGTCTGTATGTTTTAGGGATCGTATGCACTTTTTCATTTTTAAATCTAAGGTTTAGCAATCGTCGGGAAACGGGGCAGGCTGGCGATTTTTAACTGAGTGTTGACTTCAAATCAATAAGTCATTTCTTACAAAAAATATAGCCCGTTACGCATGACAAATCACTTTACAATCACCTATGATTGTTAGCTGAACTTTTTGAATATGGGCAAAATAATGGCTTGTTTGACTCGGGTAAATATCCCAACGCAAGTTCAATATCCCACCGCAAGTTCACTTGAGAATTTAATGAGCGTTGTTATTCTCTTTAAAAGCTTTGCATCCATAGCTCATTCGCATGTTTGACATGTTTCAAACAAGTAGATCCATTTTTAAAACATGTGTGGATGAAATGTCTTTCTTGCAAAATTCCAAGCTATTAGGTTTAAACTAGTGGAATTTCCCAAAATTGGATAACAAAACTTTTTTGTTCATTTGTGTTGGGTGAATAAATTTTCTTAATTTATATTTGTTATTGTTTTAAATTTTTTCCATACATCAACTATAAAATTTTCATTTTGTTATAAGCGTTTTGCCTTGTTTGTTTTCGGGATGAAGGGAGAGAGAAAAGTCAAAGTTTTGATTTAAGAAAAAAGTGTACATCTAAAATGGCAAAGCACACTGCATAAGTGTAGGGAGAGATAATTCCAAAGAGTGTCGATAATTTTTAGGGATTGTAAGCACTTTTTAGTTTTTATATCTCAGGTTTTGCAATCGTCGAGAAAAAATTGGGGGCATAGGATTTTTAACTGAGTGATGAATTGCAATCCATAAGTAATTTCATACAAAAATATAGTCCGTTATGCATCATAAATCACTTTACAATCAACTATGATTGTTAGATCAAATTTTTGAAAATGGACAAAATAATGACTTGTTAGACTCTGGTAAAAATCCCAACGCACGTTCACTTGAGAATTTAATTAGCGTTTGTTATTTTCTTTAAAAGCTTTGGATCCATAAGTCATTTGAATCTTTAACATGTTTCAAGCATGCATATCCATTATTAAAACATGTGTAGAAAAAATCTCCTTCATGTAAAATTCCAAGCTTAATAGGGTTGGACTAATGGAATTTCCCAAACTTGGATTACAAAACTATTGTGTTCATTTGTGGTGTGTGAATAGATATTTATTATTTACATTAGTTATTATTTTAAATATTTTACACAAATCAACTATAAATTTTTTATTTTGTTGTGATCTTTTTTGCCTTTTTTGTTAAAGAGATGAAGGGGGAGCGAATACTCAAAGTTCTGATTTAACTAAAAAGTGTACATCTAAAATGGACTTGCACAATGCAAAAATATAGAGAGAGATATTTCCAAAGAGTGTCGGTATGTTTTAGGGATCGTATGCACTTTTTTCGTTTTTATATCTCAGGTTTTGCAATCGTCGGGAAACGGGAGAAGCGGGTGATTTTTAACTGAGTGTTGACTTCAAATCCATAAGTCATTTGTTACAAAAATATAGCCCATTACGCATGACAAATCCTTTTGCAATTATCTATGATTGTTAGCACAACTTTTAGAATATGGGTAAAATAATGGCTTGTTTGACTCGGGCAAATATCCCACCGCACGTTCACTTGAGAATTTAATGAGCGTTTGTTGTTATCTTTAAAAGCTTTGGATCCATAGGTCATTTGAATCTTTAACATGTATCTGGCATGCATATTCATTTTTAAAACATGTGTAGAAAAAATCTCCTTCATGTAAAATTCCAAGATATTAGTTTTGGACTAGTGGAATTTCCCAAACTTGGATAACAAAACTTTTGTGTTCATTTTTGGTGTGTGAAAAGATTTTCTTCATTTACTTTTTTTAATGTTTTAAACTTTTTCCTTACATCAACTATGAAATTTTCATTTTGTTGTGATCTATTTGCCTTTTTTGTTTATGGGATGAAGGGAGAGCGAAAAACTAGAAGTTTGGATTAAAGAAAAATGTGTACATCAAAAATGGAAATGAACAATGCATATATGTAGAGAGAGATAATTCCAAAGAGTGTCTGTAATTTTTAGGGATTGTAAGCACATTTTCATTTTTATATTTCAGGTTTTGCAATCGTCAGGAAAAATGGGTTGCGGAGGATTTTTAACTGAGTGTTGAATTGCAATCCATAAGTCATTTCATACAAAAATATAGCCCGTTACGCACGATAAATCACATTACAATCATCTATGATTAATTATGTCAGCTTTTTGCAAATGGGCAAAATAATGGCATGTTTGACTCAGGTAAATATCCCACCGCAAGTTCACTTGAGAATTTAATGAGCGTTTGTTATTCTCTTTAAAAGCTTTGCATCCATAGCTCATTTGCATGTTTGACATGATTCAAACAAGCAGATCCATTTTTAAAACATGTGTGGATGAAATGTCTTTCTTGCAAAATTCCAAGCTATTAGGTTTAAACTAGTGGAATTTCCCAAAATTGGATAACAAAACTTTTGTATTCATTTGTGTTGGGTGAATAAATTTTCTTAATTTATATTTGTTATTGTTTTAAATTTTTTCCATACATCAACTATAAAATTTTCATTTTGTTGTAAGCTTTTTGCCTTGTTTGTTTTCGGGATGAAGGGAGAGCGAAAAGTCAAAGTTTTGATTTAAGAAAAAAGTGTACATCTAAAACGGAAAACCACAATGCATAATTGTAGGGAGAGATAATTCCAAAGTGTGTCTGTAATTTTTAGGGATTGTAAGCTCTTTTTAGTTTTTATATCTCAGGTTTTGCAGTCGTCGGGAAAAATGGGTGGCAGAGGATTTTTAACTGAGTGTTGAATTGCAATCCATAAGTCATTTCATACAAAAATATAGCCCGTTACGCATGATAAATCACTTTTCAATCATCTATGATTGTTTGATCAAATTTTTGAAAATGGGCAAAATAATGACTTGTTAGACTCGGGTAAATATTCCACCGCACGTTCACTTGAGAATTTAAAGAGCGTTTGTTATTCTCTTTAAAAGCTTTGGATCCATAAGTCATTTGAATCTTTAACATGTTTCAAGCATGCAAATCCATTTTTAAAACATGTGTAGAAAAAATCTCCTTCATGTAAAATTCCAAGCTTAATAGGGTTGGACTAATGGAATTTCCCAAACTTGGATAACAAAACTTTTGCGTTCATTTTTGGTGTGTGAATAGATATTTTTATTTACATTAGTTATTATTTTAAATATTTTCCACACATCAACTATAAAAATTTTATTTTGTTGTGATCTTTTTTGCCTTTTTTGTTTACGGGATGAAGGGGGAGCGAAAACTCAATGTTCTGATTTAAGAAAAAAGTGTACATCTAAAATGGAAAAGCACAATGCACAATTGTAGGAAGAGATAATTCCAAAGAGTGTCTGTAATTTTTAGGGATTGTAAGCTCTTTTTAGTTTTTATATCTCAGGTTTTGCAATCGTCGAGAAACGGGGGAGGCGGGTGATTTTTAATTGAGTGTTGAGTTCAAATCCATAAGTTATTTCTTACAAAAATATATCCCGTTACATATGACAAATTACTTTACAATCACCTATGATTGTTCGCACAACTTTTTGAATATGGGCAAAATAATAGCTTGTTTGACTCGGGCAAATATCCCACCGCACGTTCACTTGAGAATTTAATGAGCGTTTGTTATTCTCTTTAAAAGCTTTGGATCCATAGGTCATTTGAATCTTTAACATGTTTCTGGCATGCATATCCAATTTTAAAACATGTGTAGAAAAAATCTCCTTCATGTAAAATTCCAAGATATTAGTTTTGGACTAGTGGAATTTCCCACATTTGGATAACAAAACTTTTGTGTTCATTTGTGGTGTGTGAATAAATTTTCTTCATTTACTTTTTTTATTGTTTTAAACTTTTCCGTACATCAACTATGAAATTTTCATTTTGTTGTGATCTATTTGCTTTTTTTGTTTACGGGATGAAGGGAGAGCGAAAAACTCGAAGTTTTGATTTAAGAAAAATGTGTACATCTAAAATGGAAATGCTCAATGCACATATGTAAAGTGAGATAATTCCAAAGAGTGTCTGTAATTCTTAGGGATTGTAAGCACCTTTTCGTTTTTATATCTCAGGTTTTGCAATCGTTGGGAAAAATGGGTTGCGGAGGATTTTTAACTGAGTGTTGAATTGCAATCCATAAGTCATTTCATACAAAAATATAGCCCGTTACGCATGATAAATCATATTACCTTCATCTATGATTAATTATGTCAACTTTTTGCAAATGGGCAAAATAATGGCATGTTTGACTCGGGTAAATATCCCACTGCAAGTTCACTTGAAAATTTAATGAGTGTTTATTATTCTCTTTAAAGGCTTTGCATCCATAGCTCATTTGCATCCTTAACATGTTTCAAACATGCATATCCATTTTTAAAACATGTGTGGATGAAATCTCTTTCTTGCAAAATTCCAAGCTATTAGGGTTAAACTTGTGGAATTTCCAAAAATTGGATAACAAAACTTTTGTGTTCATTTGTGGTGTGTGAATAGATATTTTTTATTTACATTAGTTATTATTTTAAATATTTTCCACACATGAACTATGAAATTTTTATTTTGTGGTGATCTTTTTTGCCTTTTTTGTTTACGGGATGAAGGGGGAGTGAAAACTCAAAGTTCTAATTTAAGAAAAAAGTGTACATCTAAAATGGAAATGCACAATGCACAAATGTAGAGAGAGATATTTCCAAAGAGTGTCAGTATTTTTTAGGGATCGTATGCACTTTTTTCGTTTTTATATCTCAGGTTTTGCAATCGTCAGGAAACGGGGGAGGCGGGTGATTTTTACCTGAGTGTTGACTTCAAATCCATAAGTCATTTCTTAAAAAAATATAACCCGTTACGCATGACAAATCACTTTACAATAACCGATGATTGTTAGCTCAACTTTTTGAATATGGGCAAAATAATGGCTTGTTTGACTTGGGCAAATATCCCATCGCACGTTCACTTGAGAATTTAATGAGCGTTTGTTATTCTCTTTAAAAGCTTTGGATCCATAGGTCATTTGAATCTTTAACATGTTTCTGGCATTCATATCCATTTTTAAGACATGTGTAGAAAAAATATCCTTCATGTAAAATTCCAAGATATTAGTTTTCGACTAGTGGAATTTCCCAAACTTGGATAAAAAAACTTTTGTGTTCATTTGTGGTGTGTGAATAAATTTTCTTCATTTACTTTTTTTGTTGTTTTAAACTTTTTTTGTACATCAACTATGAAATTTTCATTTTGCTGTGATCTATTTGCCTTTTTTTGTTTACGGGATGAAGGGAGAGCGAAAATCTCGAAGTTTTGATTTAAGATAAATGTGTACATCTAAACCGGAAATGCACAATGCACATATGTAGAGAGAGATAATACCAAAGAGTGTCTGTAATTTTAAGGGATTGTAAGCACCATTTCGTTTTTATATCTCAGGTTTTGCATTCGTCGGGAAAAATGGGTTGCGGAGGAATTTTAACTAAGTGTTGAATTGCAATCCATAAGTCATTTCATACAAAAATATAGCCCATTACGCATGATAAATCACATTACAATCATCTATCATTAAATATGTCAGCTTTTTGCAAATGGGAAAAATAATGGCATGTTTGATTCTGGTAAATATCCCACCGCAAGTTCACTTGAGAATTTATTGAGAGTTTGTTATGCTCTTTAAAAGCTTTGCATCCAAAGCTCATTTGCATCTTTAACATGTTTCAAACATGCATATACCTTTTTAAAACATGTGTAGATGAAATCTCTTTCTTGCAAAATTCCAAGCTATTATGGTAAAACTAGTTGATTTTCCCAAAATTGGATAACAAAACTTTTGTGTTCATTTGCGGTGTGTGAAAAATTTTCTTCATTTACTTTTTTTATTGTTTTAAACTTTTTTCGTACATCAACTATGAAATTTCCATTTTGCTGTGATCTATTTGCCTTTTTTGTTTACGGGATGAAGGGAAAGCAAAAAACTCGAAGTTTTGAGTTAAGAAAAATGTGTCCATCTAAAACGGAAATGCACAATGCACATATGTAGAGAGAGATAATTCCAAAGAGTTTCTATAATTTTTAGGGATTGTAAGCACCTTTTCATTTTTATATCTCGGGTTTTGCAATCGTCGGGAAAAATGGGTTACGGAGGGTTTTTAACTGAGTGTTGAATTGCAATCCATAAGTCATTTCATACAAAAATATAGCCCGTAACGCATGATAATTCACATTACAATAATCTATGATTAATTATGTCTGTTTTTTGCAAATGGGCAAAATAATGGCATGTTTGACTCGGGTAAATATCCCACCGCAAGTTCACTTGAGAATTTAATGAGCATTTGTTATTCTCTTTAAAAGCTTTGCATCCATAGTTCGTTTTCGTCTTTAACATGTATAAAACATGCATATCCATTTTTGAAACATGGGTGGATGAAATCTCTTTATCGCAAAATTCCAAGCTATTAGGGTTAAACTAGTGGAATTTCCCAAAATTGGGTAACAAGACTTTTGTGTTCATTTGTGTTGGGTGAATAAATTTTCTTTATTTATATTAGTTATTGTTTTAAATTTTTTCCAAACATCAACTATAAAATTTTCATTTTTTTGTAAGCTTTTTAGCTTGTTTGTTTTCGGGATGAAGGGAGACCAAAAAGTCAAAGTTTTGATTTAAGAAAAGAGTGTACATCTAAAATGGAAAAGCACAATGCACAATTGTAGGGAGATATAATTCCAAAGAGTGTCTGTAATTTTTAGGGATTGTAAGCTCTTTTTAGTTTTTATTTCTCAGGTTTTGCAATCGTCAGGAAAAATTGGTGGCAAAGGATTTTTAACTGAGTGTTGAATTGCAATGCATAAGTCATTTCATACAAAAATATAGCCCGTTACGCATGATAAATCACTTTACAATCATCTATGATTGTTAGATCAAATTTTTGAATATGGGCAAAATAATGACTTGTTAGACTCGGGTAAATATCCCACCACACGTTCACTTGAGAATTTAATGAGCGTTAGTTATTCTCTTTAAAAGCTTTGAATCCATAGGTCATTTGAATATTTAACATGTTTCAAGCATGCATATCCATTTTTAAAACATGTGTAGAAAAATTCTCCTTCATGTAAAATTCCAAGCTTCCTAGTGTTGGACTAATGGAATTTCCCAAAGTTGGATAACAAAAGTTTAGTGTTCATTTGTGGTGTGTGAATAGATATTTTTTATTTACATTAGTTATTATTTTAATATTTTCCACAAATCAACTATAAAATTTTTATTTTGTTGTGATCTTTTTTACCTTTTTTTTTTACGGGATGAAGGGGGAGAGAAAACCCAAAGTTCTGATTTAAGAAAAAAGTGTACGTCTAAAATGGAAATGCACAATGCACAAATGTAGAGAGTGATATCTCCAAAGAGTGTCTGTATGTTTTAGGGATCGTATGCACTTTTTTCATTTTTATATCTTATGTTTTGCAATCGTCGGGAAACGGGGGAGGTGGGCGATTTTTAACTGAGTGGTGACTTCAAATACATAAGTCATTTCTTACAAAAATATAGCCCATTACGCATGACAAATCACTTTACAATCATCTATGATTGTTAGCTCAACGTTTTGAATATGGGCAAAATAATGGCTTGTTTGACTCGGGCAAATATCCCACCGCACGTTCACTTGAGAATTTAATGAGCGTTTTGTTATTCTCTTTAAAAGCTTCGGATCCATAGGTCACTTGAATATTTAACATGTTTCAGGCATGCATATCCATTTTTAAAACATGTGTAGAAAAAATCTCCTTCATGTAAAATTCCAAGATCTTAGTTTTGGATTAGTGGAATTTCCCAAACTTGGATGACAAAACTTTTGTGTTCATTTGTGGTGTGTTAATAAATTTTCTTCATTTACTTTTTTTATTGTTTTAAACTTTTTTCGTACATCAACTATGAAATTTTCATTTTACTGTGATCTATTTGCCTTTTTTGTTTACGGGATGAAGGGAGAGCGAAAAACTCAAAGTTTTGATTTAAGAAAAATGTGTACATCTAAAACGGAAATACACAATGCACATATGTAGAGAGAGATAATTCCAAAGAGTGTCTGTCATTTTTAGGGATTGTAAGCACCTTTTCGTTTTTATATCTCAGGTTTTGCAATCGTCGGGAAAAATGGGTTGCGGAGGATTTTTAACTGAATGTTGAATTGCAATCCATAAGTCTTTTCATACAAAAATATAGCCCGTTATGCATGATAAATCACATTACAATCATCTATGATTAATTATGTCAGCTTTTTGCAAATGGTCAAATTAATGGTATGTTTGACTCGGGCAAATATCCAACCGCAAGTTCACTTGAGAATTTAATGAGCATTTGTTATTCTCTTTAAAACCTTTGCATCCATAGCTCATTTGCATCTTTAACATGTTTCAAACATGCTTTTCCATTTTTAAAACATGTGTGGATGAAATCTCTTTCTTGCTAAATTTCAAACTATTAGGGTTAAACTAGTGGAATTTAAAAAAATTGGATAACAAAACTTTTGTGTTCATTTGTGTTGGGTGAATAAATTTTCTTTATTTATATTTGTTAATGTTTTAAATTATTTCCACATATCAACTATAAATTTTCATTTTGTTGTAAGCTTTTTGCCTTGTTTGTTTTCGGGAGGAAGGGAGAGCGAAAAGTCAAAGTTATGATTTAAGAAAAGTGTGTACATCTAAAATGGAAAAGCACAATGCACAATTGTAGGTAGAGATAATTCCAAAGTGTATGTGTAATTTTAAGGGATTTTAAGCTCTTTCTGGTTTTTATATCTCAGGTTTTGTAATCGTCGTAAAAAATTGGTGGCAGAGGATTTTTAATTGAGTGTTGAATTGCAATACATAAGTCATTTCATACAAAAATATAGCCCGTTACGCATGATAAATCACTTTACAATCATCTATGATTGTTAGATCAAATTTTTGAAAATGGGCAAAATAAAGACTTGTTAGATTCGGGTAAATATCCCACCGCACGTTCACTTGAGAATTTAATGAGCGTTTGTTATTCTCTTTAAAGGCTTTTGATCCATAGGTCATTTGAATCTTTAACATGTTTCAAGCATGCATATCCATTTTAAAAACATATGTAGAAAAAATCTCCTTCATGTAAAATTCCAAGCTTAATAGAGTTGGACTAATAGAATTTCCCAAACTTGGATAACAAAACAATTGTGTTCAGTTGTGGTGTGTGAATAGATATTTTATATTTACATTAGTTGTTATTTTAAATATTTTCGACACATCAACTATAAAATTTTTATTTTGATGTGATCTTTTTTGCCTTTTTTGTTTACGGGATGAAGGGGGAGCAAAAACTCAAAGTTCTGATTTAAGAAAAAAGTGTACATCTAAAATGGAAATGCACAATGCACAAATGTAGAGAGAGATATTTCCAAAGAGTGTCTGTATGTTTTAGGGATCGTATGCACTTTTTTTGTTTTTATATCTAAGGTTTTGCAATCGTCGGGAAACGGGGGAGGCGGGCGATTTTTAACTGAGTGTTGACTTCAAATCCATCAGTCATTTCACACAAAAATATAGCCCGTTACGTATGACAAATCACTTTACAATCATCTATGATTGTTAGCTCAACGTTTTGAAAATGGGCAAATTATTGGCTTGTTTGACTCGGGCAAATATCCCACTGCACGTTCACTTGAGAATTTAATGAGCATTTGTTATTCTCTTTAAAAGCTTCGGATCCATAGGTCATTTGAATCTTTAACATGTTTCTAGCATGCATATCCAATTTTAAAACATGTGTTGAAAAAATCTCCTTCATGTAAAATTCCAAGATATTAGTTTTGGACTAGTGGAATTTCCCAAACTTGGATAACAAAACTTTTGTGTTCATTTGTGGTGTGTGAATAAATTTTCTTCATTTATTTTTTTTGTTGTTTTAAACTTTTTCCGTACATCAACTATGAAAGTTTCATTTTGCTGTGATCTATTTGCGTTTTTTGTTTACGGGATGAAGGGAGAGCGAAAAACTCGAAGTTTTGGTTTAAGAAAAATGTGTACATCTAAAACGGAAATGCACAATGCACATATGTAGAGAGAGATAATTCCAAAGAGTGTCTGTAATTTTTAGGGATTGTAAGCACCTTTTCGTTTTTAAATCTCAGGTTTTGCAATCGTCGGGAAAAAAGGGTTGCAGAGGATTTTTAACTGAATGTTGAACTGTAATCCATAAGTCATTTCATACAAAAATATATCCCGTTACGCATGATAAATCACATTACAATCATCTATGATTGATATATCAGCTTTTTGCAAATGGGCAAAATAATGGCATGTTTGACTCGGGTAAATATCGCACCGCAAGTTCACTTGAGAATTTAATGAGCGTTTATTATTCTCTTCAAAAGCTTTGCATCCATAGCTCATTTGCATCTTTAACATGTTTCAAACATGCATATCCATTTTTAAAACATGTGTGGATGAAATCTCTTTCTTGCAAAATTCCAACCTATTCGGGTTAAACTAGTGGAATTTCCCAAAATTGGATAACAAAAATTTTGTGTTCATTTGTGTTGGGTGAATAAACTTTATTTATTTATTTATTTATTTTTTAAAATTTTTTCCATACATCAACTATAAAATTTTCATTTTGTTGTAAGCTTTTTGCCTTGTTTGCTTTCGGGATGAAGGGAGAGCGAAAAGTCAAAGTTTTGATTTAAAAAAAGAGAGTACATCTAAAATGGATAATCACAATGCACAATTGTATGGAGAGATAATTCCAAATAATGTCTTTAATTTTTAGGGATTGTAAGCTCTTTCTTTTTTATATCTCAGGTTTTGCAATTGTCGGGAAAAATTGGTGGCAGAGGATTTTTAACGGAGTGTTGAATTGCAATCCATAAGTCAATTCACACAAAAATATAGCCCATTATGCATGATAAATCACTTTACAATCATCTATGATTGTTTGATCAAATTTTTGGAAATGGGAAAAATAATGACTTGTTAGACTCGGGTAAATATCCCACCCCACGTTCACTTGAGAATTTAATGAGTGTTTGTTATTCTATTTAAAAGCTTCGAATCCATAGGTCATTTGAATCTTTAACAAATTTCAAGCATGGATATCCATTTTTAAAACATGTGTGGAGAAAATCTCCTTCATGTAAAATTCCAAGCTTAATAGGGTTGGACTAATGGAATTTCCCAAACTTGGATAACAAAAATTTTGTGTTCATTTGTGGTGGATGAATAGATATTTTTTATTTACATTAGTTAATATTTTAAATATTTTCCACGCATCAACTATAAAATTTTTATTTTGTTGTGATCTGTTTTGCCTTTTTTGTTTACGGGATGAAGGGCGAGTGAAAACTCAAAGTTCTAATTTAAGAAAAAAGTGCACATCTAAAATAGAAATGCACAATGCACAAATGTCGAGAGAGATATTTCCAAAGAGTGTGTGTATGTTTTTGGGATCGTATACACTTTTTTCGTTTTTATATCTAAGGCTTTGAAATCGTCGAGAAACGGGGGAGGCGGGCGATTTTTAACTGAGTGCTGACCTCAAATCCATAAGTCATTTCTTACAAAAAATATAGGCCGTTATGCATGACAAATCACTTTACAATCATCTATGATTGTTAGCTCAACGTTTTGAATATGGGTAAAATAATGACTTGTTTGACTCGGGCAAATATCCCACCGCACGTTCACTTGAGAATTTAATGAGCGTTTGTTATTCTCTTTAAAAGCTTTGGATCCATTGGTCATTTGAATCTTTAACATGTTTCTGGCATGCATATCCATTTTTAAAAGATGTGTAGAAAAAATCTCCTCCATGTAAAATTCCAAGATATTAGTTTTGGACTAGTGGAATTTCCCAAACTTGGATGACAAAACTTTTGTGTTCATTTGTGGTGTGTGAATAAATTTTCTTCATTTACTTTTTTTATTGTTTTAAACTTTTTCCGTACATCAACTATGAAAATTTCATTTTGCTGTGATCTATTTGCTTTTTTTGTTTACGGGATGAATGGAGAGTTAAAAAACTCGAAGTTTGGATTTAAGAAAAATGTGTACATCTAAAACGGAAATGCACAATGCACATATGTAGAGAGAGATAATTCCAAAGAGTGTCTGTAATTTTTAGGGATTGTAAGCACCTTTTTGTTTTTATATCTCAGGTTTTGCAATCGTCGGGAAAAAAGGGTTGCGGAGGATTTTAAACTGAGTGTTGAATTGAAATCCGTAAGTCATTTCATACAAAAATATAGCACGTTACGCATGATAAATCACATTACAATCATCTACGATTAATTATGTCAGCTTTTTGCAAATGGGCAAAATAATGGCAAGTTTGACTCGTGTAAACATCCCACTGCAAGTTCACTTGAGTATTTAATGAGCGTTTGTTATTCTCTTTAAAAGCTTTGCATCCATAGCTCATTTGCATTTTTAACATGTTTCAAACATGCATATCCATTTTTAAAACATGTGGATGAAATCTCTTTCTTACAAAATTTCAAGCTATTAGGGTTAAACTTGTGGAATTTCCTAATATTGGATAACAAAACTTTTGTGTTCATTTGTGTTGGGTGAATAAATTTTCTTTATTTATATTTGTTATTGTTTTAAATTTTTTCCATACATCAGCTATAAAATTTGCATTTTGTTGTAAGATTTTTGCCTTGTTTGTTTTCGGGATGAGGGAAGAGCGAAAAGTCAAAGTTTTGATTTAAGAAAAGAGTATACATCTAAAAAGGAAAAGCACAATGTACAATTGTAGGGAGAGATAATTCCAAAGAATGTCTGTAATTTTTAGGGATTGTAAGCTCTTTTTTGTTTTTATATCTCAGGTTTTGCAATCATCGGGAAAAATTGGTGGCAGAGGATTTTTAACTCAGTGTTGAATTGCAATCCATATGTCATTTCACACAAAAATATAGCCCGTTACGCAGGATAAATCACTTTACAATCATCAATGATTGTTAGATCAAATTTTTGAAAATGGGCAAAATAATGACTTGTTAGACTCGGGTAAATATCACACCGCACATTCACTTGAGAATTTAATGAGGGTTTGTTAGTCTCTTTAAAAGCTTTGGATCCATAGGTCATTTGAATCTTTAACATGTTTCAAGCATGCATATCCATTTTTAAAACATGTGTAGAAAAAATCTCTTTCATGTAAAATTCCAAGCTGAATAGGGTTGGACTAATGGAATTTCCCAAACATGGATAACAAAACTTTTGTGGTCATTTGTGGTGTGTGAATAGATATTTTTTATTTACATTTGTTATAGTTTTAATATTTTACACACATCAACTATAAAATTTTTATTTTGTTGTGATTTTTTTTGCCTTTTTTGTTTACGGGATGAAGGGGGAGCGAAAACTCAAAGTTATGATTTAAGAAAAAATTGTACATCTAAAATGGAAATGCACAATGCACAAATGTAGAGAGAGATATCTTTAAAGAGGGTCTGTATGTTTTAGGGATCGTATGCACTTTTTTCGTATTTATATCTAAGGTTTTGCAATCGTCGGGAAACGGGGGAGGCAGGCAATTTTTAACTGAGTTTTGACATCAAATCCATAAGTCATTTCTTACAAAAATATAGCCCCTTACACATGAAAAATCACTTTACAATCATCTATGATTGTTAGCTCAACGTTTTGAATATGGGCAAAATAATGGCTTGTTTGACTCGGGCAAATATCCCACCGCACGTTCACTTGAGAATTTAATGAGCGTTTTATATTCTCTTTAAAAGCTTCGGATCCATATGTCATTTGAATATTTGACATGTTTCTGGCATGCATATCCATTTTTAAAACATGTGTAGAAAAAATCTCCTTCATGTAAAATTCCAAGATATTAGTTTTGGACTTGTGGAATTTCCCAAACTTGGATGACAAAACTTTTGTGTTCATTTGTGGTGTGTGAATAAATTTTCTTCATTTACTTTTTTTATTGTTTTAAACTTTTTCCGTACATCAACTATGAAATTTTCATTTTCCTGTGATCTATTTGCCTTTTTTGTTTACGGGATGAAGGGAAAGCGAAAAACTCGAAGTTTGGATTTAAGAAAAATGTGTAGATCTAAAATGGAAATGCACAATGCACATATGTAGAGAGAGATAATTCCAAAGTGTGTCTGTAATTTTTAGGGATTGTAAGTACCTTTTTGTTTTTATATCTCAGGTTTTGCAATCGTCGGGAAAAATGGGTTGCGGAGGATTTTTAACTGAATGTTGAATTGCAATCCATAAGTCATTTCATACAAAAATATAGCCCGTTACGTAAGATAAATCACATTACAATCATCTATGATTAATTATGTCAGCTTTTTGCAAATGGGCAAAATAATGGCATGTTTGACTCGGGTAAATATCCCGCCGCAAGTTCACTTGAGAATTTAATGAGCTTTTGTTACTCTCTTTAAAAGCTTTGCATCCATAGCTCATTTGCATCTTTAACATGTTTAAACATGCATATCCATTTTTAAAACATGTGTGGATGAAATCTCTTTCCTTCAAATTCCAAGCTATTCGGGTTAAACTAGTGGAATTTCCCAAAATTGGATATCAAAACTTTTGTGTTCATTTGTGTTGGGTGAATAAATTTTCTTTATTTATATTTGTTATAGTTTTAAATTTTTTCCATACATCAACTATAAAATTTTCATTTTGTTGTAAGCTTTTTGCCTTGTTTGTTTTCGGGATGAAGGGAGAGCGAAACGTCAAAGTTTTGATTTAAGAAAAGAGAGTACATCTAAAAAGGAAAAGCACAATGCACAAATGTAGGGAGAGATAAATCCAAAGAGTGTCTGTAATTTTTAGGGATTGTAAGCTCTTTTTGGTTTTTATATCTCAAGTTTTGCAATCGTCGGGAAAAATTGGTGGCAGTGGATTTTTAACTGAGTGTTAAATTGCAATCCATAAGTCATTTCACACAAAAATATAGGCCGTTACGCATGATAAATCTCTTTACAATCATCTATGATTGTTAGATCAAATTTTTGAAAATGGGCAAAATAATGTCTTGTTAGACTCGGGTAAATATGCCACCGCACGTTCACATGAGAATTTAATGAGCGTTTGTTATTCTCTTTAAAAGCTTTGGATCCATAGGTCATTTGAATCTTTACCATGTTTCAAGCATGCATATCCATTTTTAAAACATCTAGAAAAAATCTCCTTCATTTAAAATTCCATGCTTAATAGGATTGGACAAATGGAATTTCCCAAACTCTAATAACAAAACTTTTGTGTTCATTTGTGGTGTGTGAATAGATATTTTTTATTTATTTTAGTTATTATTTTAATATTTTCCACACATCAACTATAAAATTTTTACTTTCTTGTGATCTTTTTTACCTTTTTTGTTTATGGCATGAAGGGGGAGCAAAAACTCAAAGTTCTGATTTAAGAAAAATGTGTTTGTCTAAAATGGAAGTGCACAATGCACAAATGTAGAGAGAGATATCTCCAAAGAGTGTCTGTATATTTTAGGGATTGTATGCACTTTTTTCGTTTTTATATCTATGGTTTTGCAATCGTCGGGAAACGGGGGAGGCGGGCGATTTTTAACTGAGTGTTAACTTCAAATCCATAAGTCATTTCTTACAAAAATATAGCCCATTACGCAAGACAAATCACTTTACAAACATCTATGATTGTTAGCTCAACGTTTTGAATATGGGCAAAATAATGGCTTGTTTGACTCGGGCAAATATCCCACAGCACGTTCACTTAAGAATTTAAGGAGCGTTTTTTATTCTCTTTAAATGCTTCGGATCCAGAGGTCATTTGAATATTTAACATGTTTTTGGCATGCATATCCATTTTTAAAACATCTGTTGGAAAAATCTCCTTCATGTAAAATTCCAAGATATTAGTTTTGGACTAGTGGAATTTCCCAAACTTGGATAACAAAACTTTTGTGTTCATTTGTGGTGTCTGAATAAATTTTCTTCATTTAGTTTTTTTATTTTTTAAAACTTTTTCCGTACATCAACTATGAAATTTTCATTTTGTTGTGATCTATTTGCCTATTTTGTTTACGGGATGAAGGGAGAGCGAAAAGCTCGAAGTTTCGATTTAAGAAAAATGTGTACATCTAAAACGGAAATGTACAATGCACATATGTAGAGAGATAATTCCAAAGAGTGCCTGTAATTTTTAGGGATTGTAAGCACCTTTTCGTTTTTATATCTCAGGTTTTGCAATCGTCGGGAAAAATGGGTAGCAGAGGATTTTTAAATGAGTGTTGAATTGCAATCCATAAGTCATTTCATACAAAAATATAGCTCGTTACGCGGGATAAATCACTTTACAATCATCTATGATTGTTAGATCAAATTTTTGAAAATGGGCAAAATACAGACTTGTTAGACTCGGGTAAATATCCCACCGCACGTTCACTTGAGAATTTAATGAGCGTTTGTTATTCTCTTCAAAAGCTTTCGATCCATAGGTCATTTGAATCTTTAGCATGTTTCAAGCTTGCATATCCATTTTTAAAACATGTGTAGAAAAAATCTCCTTCATGTAAAATTCCAAGCTTAATAGGGTGGGACTAATGGAATTTCCCAAAATTGGATAACAAAACTTTTGTGTTCATTTGTGGTGTGTGAATAGATATTTTTTATTTACATTAGTTATTATTTTAATATTTTCCACACATCAACTATAAAATTTTAATTTTGTTGTGTTCTTTTTTGCCTTTTTTATTTACGGGATGAAGGGGAGCGAAAACTCAAAGTTCAGATTTAAGAAAAAAGTGTACATCTAAAATAGAAATGCACAATGCAAAAATGTAGAGAGAGATATTTCCAAAGAGTGTCTGTATGTTTTAGGGATCGTATGCACTTTTTTCATTTTTATTTCTAAGGTTTTGCAATCGTCAGGAAACGAGGGAGGCGGGCGATTTTTGACTCAGTGTTGACTTCAAATCGATAAGTCATTTTTTAAAAAAATATAGTCCTTTACGCATAACAATTCACTTTACAATCATCTATGATTGTTAGCTCAACGTTTTGAATATGGGCAAAATAATGGCTTGTTTGACTCGGGCAAATATCCCACTGCACGTTCACTTGAGATTTTAAAGTGTGTTTGTTATTCTCTTTAAAAGCTTTGGATCCATAGGTCATTTGAATCTTTAACATGTTTCTGGCATGCATATCCATTTTTAAAACATGTGTAGAAAAAATCTCCTTCATGAAAAATTCCAAGATATTAGTTTTGGACTAGTGGAATTTCCCAAACTTGGATAACAAAACTTTTGTGTTCATTTGTGGTGTGTGAATAAATTTTTTTCAATTACTTTTTTTATTGTTTTGAAATTTTTCCGTACATCAACTATGAAATTTTCATTTTGCTGTGATCTATTTGCCTTTTTTGTTTACGGGATGAAGGGAGAGCGAAAAACTCGAAGTTTTGATTTAAGAAAAATGTGTACATCTAAAACGGAAATGCACAATGGACATATGTAGAGAGAGATAATTCCAAAGAGTTTCTGTAATTTTTGGGGATTGTAAGCACCTTTTAATTTTTTTTATCTCAGGTTTTGCAATCGTCAGGAAAAATGGGTTTCGGAGGATTTTTAACTGAATGTTGAATTGCAATCCATAAGTCATTTCATACAAAAATATAGCCCGTTACACACGATAAATCACATTACAATCATCTATGATTAATTATGTCAGCTTTTTGCAAATGGCCAAAATAATGGCATGTTTGACTCAGGTAAATATCCCACACCAAGTTCACTTGAGAATTTAATGAGCGTTTGTTATTCTCTTTAAAAGCTTTGAATCCATAGCTCATTTGCATCTTTAAAATGTTTCAAACATGCATATCCATTTTTAAAACATGTGTGGATAAAATCTCTTTCTTGCAAACTATAAAGCTATTAGGGTTAAACTAGTGAAATTTTCCAAAATTGGATAACAATACATTTGTGTTCGTTTTTGTTGGGTGAAGAAATTTTCTTTATTTATATTTGTTATTGTTTTAAATTTTTTCCAAACATCAACTATAAAATTTTCATTTTGTTGTAAGCTTTTTGCCTAGTTTATTTTCGGGATGAAGGGAGACCAAAAAGTCAAAGTTTTGATTTAAGAAAAGAGTGTACATCTAAAATGGAAAAGCACAATGCCCAATTGTAGGTAGAGATAATTCCAAAGAATGTCTGTAATTTTTAGGGATTGTAAGCTCTTTTTAGTTTTTATATCTCAGGTTTTGCAATCGTCGGGAAAAATTTGTGGCAGATGATTTTTAACTGAGTGTTGAATTGCAATCCATAAGTCATTTCACACAAAAATATAGCCCGTTACGCATGATAAATCACTTTACAATCATCTATGTTTGTAAGATCAAATTTTTGAAAATGGGCAAAATAATGACTTGTTAGACTCGGGTAAATATGCCACCGCACGTTCACTTGAGAATTTAATGAGCGTTTGTTATTCTCTTTAAAAAGCTTTGGATCCATAGGTCATTTGAATCTTTAACATGTTTCAAGCATGCATATCCATTTTTAAAACATGTGTAGAAAAAATCTCCTTCATGTAAAATTCCAAGCTTAATAGGGTTGGACTAATGGAATTTCCCAAACATGGATAACAAAACTTTTGTGTTCATTTGTGGTGTGTGAATAGATATTTTTTATTTACATTAGTTATTATTTAAATATTTTCCACACATCAACTATAAAATTTTTATTTTGTTGTGATCTTTTTTGCCTTTTTTGTTTATGGGATGAAGGGGGAGCGAAAACTCAAAGTTTTGATTTAAGAAAAAAGTGTATTTCTAAAATGGAAATGCACAATGCACAAATGTAGAGAGAGATATCTCCAAAGAGTGTCTATATGTTTTAGGGATCGTATGCTCTTTTTTCGTTTTCATATCTAAGGTTTTGCAATCGTCGGGAAACGGGGGAGGCGGGCAATTTTTAACTAAGTGTTGATTTCAAATCCATAAGTCATTTCTTACAAAAATATAGCCCGTTACGCATGACAAATCACTTTACAATCATCTATGATTGTTAGCTCAATGTTTTGAATATGAGCAAAATAATGGCTTGTTCGACTCGGGCAAATATCCCACCGCACGTTCACTTGAGAATTTAATGAGCGTTTGTTATTCTCTTTAAAAGCTACGGATCCATAGGTCATTCTAATATTTAACATGTTTCTGGCATGCATATCCATTTTTAACATATGTGTTGAAAAAATCTTCTTCATGTAAAATTCCAAGATATTAGTTTTGGACTAGTGGAATTTCCCAAACTTGGATAACAAAACTTTTGTGTTCATTTGTGGTATGTGAATAAATTTTCTTCATTTACTTCTTTTATTTTTTTAAACTTTTTAGGTACATTAACTATGAAATTTTTATTTTCTTGTGATCTATTTGCCTTTTTTTTTTACGGGATGAAGGGAGAACGAAAAACTCAAAGTTTTGATTTAAGAAAAATGTGTCCATGTAAAACGGAAATGCACAATGCACATATGTAGAGAGAGATAATTCCAAAGAGTGTCTATAATCTTTAGGGATTGTAAGCACCTTTTCGTTTTTATATCTCAGGTTTTGCAATCGTCGGGAAAAATGGGTTGCGGAGGATTTTTAACCTAGTGTAGAATTGCAATCCATAAGTCATTTCTTATAAAAATATAGCCCGTTACGCATGATAAATCACATTACAATCATCTATGATTAATTATGTCAGCTTTTACAAATGGGCAAAATAATGGCACGTTTGACTCGGGTAAATATCCCACCCCAAGTTCACTTGAGAATTTAATGAGCGTTTGTTATTCTCTTTAAAACCTTTGCATCCATAGCTCATTTGAATCTTTAACATGTTTCAAACATGCATATCCATTTTTAAAACATGTGTGGATGAAATCTCTTTCTTGCAAAATTTCAAGCTATTAGGGTTAAACTAGTGGAATTTGTCAAAATTGGATAACAAAACTTTTGTGTTCATTTGTGTTGGGTGAATAAATTTTCTTTATTTATATTTGTTATTGTTTTAAATTATTTCCATACATCAACTATAAAATTTTCATTTTGTTGTAAGCTTTTTGCCTTGTTTGTTTTCGGGATGAAGGGAGAGCGAAAAGTCAAAGTATTGATTTAAGAAAAGAGTGTACATATAAAATGGAAAACCACAATGCACAATTGTAGGGAGAGATAATAACAAAGAGTGTCAGTAATTTTTAGGGATTGTAAGCTCTTTCTGGTTTTTATATATCAGGTTTTGCAATCGTCGGGAAAAATTGGTGGCAGAGGATTTTTAACAGAGTGTTGAATTGCAATCCATAAGTCATTGCATACAAAAATATAGCCCGTTACACAGGATAAATCACTTTACAATCATCTATGATTGTTAGGTCCAATTTTTGAAAATGGGCAAAATAAAGACTTGTTAGACTCGAGTAAATGTCCCACTGCACGTTCACTTGAGAATTTAATGAGCGTTTGTTATTCTCTTTAAAAGCTTTGGATCCATAGGTCATTTGAATCTTTAACATGTTTCAAGCATGCATATCCATTTTTAAAACATGTGTAGAAAAAATCTCCTTCATGTAAAATTCCAAGCTTAATAGGGTTTGACTAATGGAATTTCCCAAACTTGGATAACAAAACTTTTGTGTTCGTTTGTGGTGTGTGAATAGATATTTTTAATTTACAGTAGTTATTATTTTAAATATTTTCCACACATCAACTATAAAATTTTTATTTTGTTGTGATCTTTTTTGGCTTTTTTGTTTACGGGATGAAGGGGGAGCAAAAACTCAAAGTTCTGATTTAAGAAAAAAGTGTACATCTAAAATGGAAATGCACAATGCACAAATGTAGAGAGAAATATTTCCAAAGAGTGTCTGTATGTCTTAGGGATCGTAAACACTTTTTTTCGTTTTTATATTTTAGGTTTTGCAATCGTCAGGAAACGGGGGAGGCTGGCAATTTTTAACTCAATGTTGACTTCTAATCCATACGTCAATTTTTAAAAAAATATAGCCCGTTACGCATGACAAATCACTTTACAATCATCTATGATTGTTAGCTCAACGTTTTGAATATGGGCAAAATAATGGCTTGTTTGACTCAGGCAAATATCCCACCGCACGTTCACTTGAGAATTTAATGAGCGTTTTTTATTCTCTTTAAAAGTTTCTGATCCATAGGTCATTTGAATCTTTAACATGTTTTCTGGCATGCATATCCATTTTTAAAACATGTGTAGAAAAAATCTCCTTCATGAAAAATTCCAAGATATTAGTTTTGGACTAGTGGAATTTCCCAAATTTGGATAACAAAACTTTTGTGTTCATTTGTGGTGTGTGAATAAATTTTCTTCATTTACTTTTTTTATTTTTTAAATATTTTTCCGTACATCAAATATGAATTTTTCATTTTGCTGTGATCTATTTGCCTTTTTTTTTTTACGGGATGAAGGGAGAGCGAAAAACTCGAAGTTTTGATTTACGAAAAATGTGTACATCTAAAACGGAAATGTACAATGCACATATGTAGAGAGAGATAATTCCAAAGAGTTTCTGTAATTTTTTGGGATTGTAAGCACCTTTTCGTTTTTATATCTCAGGTTTTGCAATCATCGGGAAAAATGGGTTTCGTAGGATTTTTAACTGAGTGTTGAATTGCAATCCAAATATCATTTCATACAAAAATATAGCCCGTTACGCATGATAAATCACATTACAATCATCTATGATTAATTATGTCAGCTTTTTGCAAATGGGCAAAATAATGGCATGTTTGACTCGGGTAAATATCCCAACGCAAGTTCACTTGAGAATTTAATGAGCGTTTGTTATTCTCTTTAAGAGCTTTGCATCCATAGCTCATTTGCATCTTTAACATGTTTCAAACATGCTTATCCATTTTTAAAACATGTGTGGACGAAATCTCTTTCTTGCAAAATTCCAAGCTATTAGGGTTAAACTAGTGGAATTTCCCAAAATATGTTAACAAAACTTTTGTTCATTTGTGTTGGGTGAATAAATTTTCTTTATTTATATTGATTATTTTAAAATTTTTTTCCTTACGTCAACTATAAAATTTTCATTTTGTTGTAAGCTTTTTGCCTTGTTTGTTTTCGGGATGAAGGGATAGCGAAAAGTCAAAGTTTTGATTTAAGAAAAAAGTGTACGTCTAAAATGGAAAAGCGCAATGCACAATTGTAGGGAGAGATAATTCCAAAGAGTGTCTATAATTTTTAGGGACTGTAAGCTCTTTTTAGTTCTTATATCTCAGGTTTTGCAATTGTCGGGAAAAATTGGTGGCAGAGGGTTTTTAACTGAGTGTTGAATTGCAATCCATAAGTGATTTCATACAAAATATAGCCCGTTACGTATCATAAATCATAATACAATCATCTATGATTGTTAGATCAAATTTTTGAAAATGGGCAAATTAATGACTTGTTAGACTCGGGTAAATATCCCACCGCATGTTCACTTGAGAATTTTTTGAGCGTTTGTTATTCTCTTTAAAAGCTTTGGATCCATAGGTCATTTGAATCTTTAACTATTTTCAAGCAATAATATCCATTTTTAAAACATGTGTAGAAAAAATCTCCTTCATATAAAATTCCAGGCTTAATAGGGTTGGACTAATGGAATTTCCCAAACTTGGATAACAAAACATTTGTGTTCATTTGTGGTGTGTGAATAGATATTTTTTATTTAAATTAGTTATTATTTTAAATATTTTCCACACATCAACTATAAAATTTTTATTTTGTTGTGATCTTTTTTGCCTTTTTTGTTTACGGGATGAAAGGGGAGCGAAAACTCAAAGTTCTGATTTAATAAAAAAGTGTACATCTAAAATGGAAATTCACAATGCACAAATATAGAGAGAGATATTTCCAAAGTGTGTCTGTATGTTTTAGGGATCGTATGCACTTTTTTCGTTTTTATATCTAAGGTTTTGCAATCGTCGGGAAACGGGGGATGCGGGCGATTTTTAACTGAGTGTTGACTTCAAATCCATAAGTCATTTATTACAAAAATATAGCCCGTTACGTATGACAAATCACTTTACAATCGTTTAATGTTCTAAGCTCAACGTTTTGAATATGGGCAAAATAATGGCTTGTTTGACTCGGGCAAATATCCCACCGCTCGTTCACTTGAGAATTTAATGAGCGTTTATTATTCTCTTTAAAAGCTTTGGATCCATAGGTCATTTGAATCTTTAACTTGTTTCTGGCATGCATATCCATTTTTAAAACATGTGTAGAAAAAATCTCCATCATGTAAAATTCCAGGATATTAGTTTTGGACTAGTGGAATTTTCCAAACTTGGATGACAAAACTTTTGTGTTCATTTGTGGTGTGTGAATAAATTTTCTTCATTTAATTTTTTTATTGTTTTAAACTTTTTCCGTACATCAACTATGAAATTTTCATTTTGCTGTGATCTATTTGCCTTTTTTGTTTACAGGATGAAGGGAGAGCGAAAAACTCGAAGTTTTGATTTAAGAAAAATGTGTACATCTAAAACGGAAATGCACAATGTACATATGTAGAGAGAGATAATTCCTAAGAGTGTCTGTAATTTTTAGGGATTGTAAGCACCTTTTCATTTTTATATCTCAGGTTTTACAATCGTTGGGAAAATGGGTTGCGAAGGATTTTTAACTGAGTGTATAATTGCTATCTATAAGTCATTTCATAAAAAAATTATAGCCCGTTACGCATGATAAATCACATTACAATCATCCATGATTAATTATGTCAACTCTTTGCAAATGGCCAAAATAATGGCATGTTTGACTCAGGTAAATATCCCACACCAAGTTCACTGGAGAATTTATTGAGCGTTTATTATTCTCTTTAAAAGCTTTGAGTCCATAGCTCATTTGCATCTTTAACAAGTTTCAAACATGCATATCCATTTTTAAAACATGTGTGGACGAAATCTCTTTCTTGCAAAATTCCAAGCTATTAGGGTTAAACTAGTGAAATTTCCAAAAATTGGATAACAAAACTTTGGTGTTCATTTGTGTTGGGTGAATAAATTTTCTTTATTTATATTTGTTATTGTTTTAAATTTTTTCCATACATCAACTATAAAATTTTCATTTTGTTGTAAGCTTTTTGCCTTGTTTGTTTTCGGGATGAAGGGAGAGCAAAAAGTCAATGTTTTGATTTAAGAAAAAAGTGTACATCTAAAATGGAAAAGCATAATGCACAATTGTAGGGAGAGATAATTCCAAAGAGTGTCTATAATTTTTAGGGATTGTAAGCTCTTTTTATTTTTTATATCTCAGGTTTTGCAATCGTCGGGAAAAAATGGTGGCAGAGGATTTTTAACTCAGTGTTGAATTGCAATCCATCAATCATTTCATACAAAAATATAGCCCGTTACGCATGATAAATCACTTTACAATCATCTATGATTGTTATATCAAATTTTTGAAAATGGGCAAAATAATGACTAGTTAGACTCTGGTAAATATCCCACTGCACGTTCACTTGAGAATTTAACGAGCGTTTGTTATTCTCTTTAAGAGCTTTGGATCCATAGGTCGTTTGAATCTTTAACATGTCTCAAGCATGCATATCCATTTTTAAAACATGTGTAGAAAAGATCTCCTTCATGTGAAATTCCAAGCTTAGTAGGGTTGGACTAATGGAATTTCCCAAACTTGGATAACAAAACATTTGTGTTAATTTGTGGTGTGTGAATAGCTATTTTTTATTTACATTAGTTATTATTTTAAATATTTTCCACACATCAACTATAAAATTTTTATTTTGTTGTGATGTTTTTTGGCTTTTTTGTTTACGGGATGAAGGGGGAGCAAAAACTCAAAGTTCTGATTTAAGAAAAAAGTGTATATCTAAAATGGAAATGCACAATGCACAAATGTAGAGAGAGATATTTCCAAAGAGTGTCTCTATGTTTTAGGGATCATATGCACTTTTTTCGTTTTTATATCTAAGGTTTTGCAATCGTCAGGAAACGGGGGAGGCGGGTGATTTTTAACTGAGTGTTGACTTGAAATCCATAAGTCATTTCTAACAAAAATATAGCCCGTTATGCATGACAAATCAGTTTACAATAATCTATGATTGTTAGCTCAACTTTTTGAATATGGGCAAAATAATGGCTTGTTTGACTCGGGCAAATATCCCACCGCACGTTCACTTGAGAATTTAATGAGCGTTTGTTATTCTCTTTTAAAGCTTTGGATCCATAGGTCATTTGAATCTTTAACATGTTTATGTCATGCATAGTCATTTTTAAAACATGTGTAGAAAGAATCTCCTTCATGTAAAATTCCAAGATATTAGTTTTGGACAAGTGGAATTTCCCAAACTTGGATAACAGAACTTTTGTGTTCATTTGTGGTGTGTGAATAAATTTTCTACATTTACTTTTTTTAGTTTTTTAAACTTTTTTCGTACATCAACTATGAAATTTTCATTTTGCTGTGATCTATTTGCCTTTTTTGTTTACGGGATGAAGGGAGAGCGAAAAACTCGAAGTTTTGATTTAAGAAAAATGTGTACATCTAAAATGGAAATGCACAATGCACATATGTAGAGATAGATAATTCCAAAGAGTGTCTTTATTTTTTAGGGATTGTAAGCACCTTTTCGTTTTTATATCTCAGGTTTTGCAATCATCGGGAAAAATGGGTTGCGGAGAATTTTTAACTGAGTGTTGAATTGCAATCCGTAAGTCATTTCATACAAAAATATAGCCCGTTACACATGATAAATCACATTACAATCAGCTATGATTAATTATGTCAGCTTTTTGCATATGGGCAAAATAATGGCATGTTTGTCTCGGGTAAATATCCCACCGCAAGGTCACTTGAGAATTTAATGAGCATTTGTTATTCTCTTTAAAAGCTATGCATCCATAGCTCATTTGCATCTTTATAACATGTTTCAAACATGCATATCCATTTTTAAAACATGTGTGGACGAAATCTCTTTCTTGCAAAATTCCAAGCTATTAAGGTTAAACTAGTGGAATTTCCCTCAATTGGATAACAAAACTTTTGCGTTCATTTGTGTTGGGTGAATAAATTTTCTTTATTTATATTTGTTATTTTTTAAAACTTTTTCCATACATCAACCATAAAATATTCATTTTGTTGTAAGTTTTTTGTCTTGTTTGTTTTCGGGATAAAAGGAGAGCGAAAAGTCAAAGTTTTGATTTAAGAAAAAAGTGTACATCTAAAATGGAAAAGCACAAGGCACAATTCTAGGGAGAGATAATTCCAAAGAGTGTCTGTAATTTTTAGGGATTGTAAGCTCTTTTTAGTTTTTATATCTTAGGTTTTGCAATCGTCGGGAAAAATTGGTGGCAGAGGATTTTTAACTGAGTGTTGAATTGCTATCCATAAGTCATTTCATAAAAAAATATAGCCCGTTACGCATGATAAATCACTTTACAATCATCTATGATTGTTAGATCAAATTTTTGAAAAAGGCAAAATAATGACTTGTTAGACTCGGGTAAATATCCCACAGCACGTTCACTTGAGAATTTAATGAGAGTTTGTTATTCTCTTGAAAAACTTTGGATCCGTAGATCATTTGAATCTTTAACATGTTTCTGGCATGCATATCCATTTTTAAAACATGTGTAGAAAAAATGTAAAATTCCAAGATATTAGTTTTGGACTAGTGTAAATTTTCTTCATATATTTTTTTATTGTTTTAAACTTTTTCCGTAAATCAACTATGAAATTTTCATTTTCCTGTAATCTATTTGCATTTTTTGGTTACGGGATGAAGGGAGAGCGAAAAATGTGAAGTTTTGATTTAAGAAAAATGTGTACATCTAAAACGAAAATGCACATTGCACATATGTAGAGAGAGATAATTCCAAAGGGTGTCTATAATTTTTAGGGATTGTAAGCACCATTTCGTTTTTATATCTCAGGTTTTGCAATCGTCGGGAAAAATAGGTTGCGGAGGACTGTTAACTGAGTGTTGAATTGCAATCCATAAGTCATTTCATACAAAAATATAGCCCGTTACGCATGATAAATCACATTACAATCATCTATGATTAATTATGTCAGCTTTTTGCAAATGGACAAAATAATGACATGTTTGACTCGGGTAAATATCCCACCGCAAGTTCACTTGAGAATTTAATGAGCGTTTGTTATTCTCTTTAAAAGCTTTGCATCCATAGCTCATTTGCATCTTTAACATGTTTCAAACATGCATATCCATTTTTAAAACATGTGTGGATGAAATCTCTTTCTTGCAAAATTTCAAGCTATTAGGGTTAAACTAGTGGAATTTCCCAAAATTGGATAACAAAACTTTTTTGTTCAATTGTGCTGGGTGAATAAATTTTCTTTATTTATATTTTTTAATGTTTTAAATTTTTTTCATACATCAACTATAAAATTTTCATTTTGTTGTAAGCTTTTTGCCTTGTTTGTTTTCGGGATGAATGGAGAGCGAAAAGTCAAAGTTTCGATTTAAGAAAAAAGTGTACATCTAAAATAGAAAGGCACAATGCACAATTGTTGGGAGACATAATTCCAAAGAGTGTCTGCAATTTTTAGGGATTGTAAGCTCTTTTTAGTTTTTATATCTCAGGTTTTGCAATCGTCGGGAAAAATTGGTGGCACAGGATTTTTAACTGAGTGTTGAATTGCAATCCATAAGTCATTTCATACAAAAATATAGCCCGTTACGCATGATAAATCACTTTACAATCATCTATGATTGTTACATCAAATTTTTGAAAATGGGCAAAATAATGACTTGTTAGACTCGGGTAAATATCCCACCACACGTTCATTTGAGAATTTAAGGAGCGTTTGTTATTATTCTCTTTAAAAGCTTTGGATCCATAGGTCATTTGAATCTTTAACATGTTTCAAGCATGCATATCCATTTTTAAAACATGTGTAGAAAAAATCTCCTTCATGTAAAATTCCAAGCTTAATAGGGTTGGACTAATGGAATTTCCCAAACTTGGATAACAAAACTTTTGTGTTTATTTGTGGTGAGTGAATAGATATTTTTTATTTCCATTTGTTATTATTTTAAATATTTTCCACACATCAACTCTAAAATTTTTATTTTGTTGTGATCTTTTTTGCCTTTTTTGTTTACGGGATGAAGGGGGAGCAAAAACTCAAAGTTCTGATTTAAGAAAAATGTGTACATCTAAAATGGGAATGCACAATGTACAAATTTAGAGAGAGATATTTCCAAAGAGTGTTTTTTTGTTTTAGGGATCGTTTGCACTCTTTCGTTTTTAGATCTTAGGTTTTGCAATCATCGGGAAACGGGGGAGGCGGGCAATTTTTAGCTGAGTGTTGACTTCAAATCCATAAGTCATTTCTTAAAAAAATATAGCCCGTTACGTATGACAAATCAGTTTACAATCATCTATGATTGTTAGCTCAACTTTTTAAATATGGGCAAAATAATGGCTTGTTTGACTCGGGAAATTCCCACCGCACTTTCACTTGAGAATTTAAGGAGCGTTTGTTATTCTCTTTAAAAGCTTTGGATCCATAGGTCATTTGAATCTTTAACATGTTTCTGGCATGCCTATCCATTTTTAAAACATGTGTAGAAAAAATCTCCTTCATGTAAAATTCCAAGATATTAGTTTTGGACTAGTGGAATTTCCCAAACTTGGATAACAAAACTTTTGTGTTCATTTGTGGTGTGTGAATAAATTTTCTTCATTTACTTTTTTTATTTTTTTAAACTTTTTCCTTACATCAACTATGAAATTTTCATTTAGATGTGATCTATTTGCCTTTTTTGTTTACGGGATGAAGGGAGAGCGAAAAACTCGAAGTTTTGATTTAAGAAAAATGTGTACATCTAACACGGAAATGCACAATGCACAAATGTAGAGAGATATAATTCCAAAGATTTTCTTTAATTTTTAGGGATTGTAAGTACCTTTTCGTTTTTATATCTTAGGTTTTGCAATCGTCGGGAAAAATGGGTTTCAGAGGATTTTTAACTGAATGTTGAATTGCAATCCATAAGTCATTTCATACAAAAATATAGCCTGTAATGCATGATAAATCACATTACAATCATCTATGTTTAATTATGTCAGCGTTTTGCAAAATGGCAAAATAATGGCATGTTTGACTCAGGTAAATATACCACCGCAAGTTCACTTGAGAATTTAATGAGCGTTTGTTATTCTCTTTAAAACCTTGCATCCATAGCTCATTTGCATCTTTAACATGTTTCAAACATGCATATCCATTTTTAAAACATGTGTGGATGAAATCTCTGTTTTGTGAAATTTAAAGCTATTAGGGTTAAACTAGAGGAATTTCCCAAAATTGGATAACAAAACTTTTGAGTTCATTTGTGTTGGGTGAATAAATTTTCTTTATTTATATTTGTTATTGTTTTAAATTTTTTCCATACATCAACTATAAAATTTTCATTTTGTTGTAAGTTTTTTGCCTTGTTTGTTTTCGGGATGAAGGGAGAGCGAAAAGTCTAAGTTTTGATTTAAGAAAAGAGTGTACATCTAAAATAGAAATGCACAATGCACAATTGTAGGGAGAGATAATTCCAAAGAGTGTCTATAATTTTTAGGGATTGTAAGCTCTTTCTGGTTTTTTTATCTCAGGTTTTGCAATCGTAGGGAAAAATTGGTGGCAGAGGATTTTTTAACTGAGTGTTGAATTGCAATCCATAAGTCATTTCATAAAAAAATATAACCCATTACGCATGGTAAATAAGTTTACAATCATCTATGATTGTTAGATCAAATTTTTGAAAATAGGCAAAATAATGACTTGTTAGACTCGGGTAAATATCCCACCGCACGTTCACTTGAGAATTTAATGAGCGTTTGTTATTCTCTTTAAAAGCTTTACATCTTTAACATGTTTCAAACATGCATATCCATTTTTAAAACATGTGTGGATGAAATCTCTTTCTTGCAAAATTCCAAGCTATTAGGGTTAAACTAGTGGAATTTCCCAAAATCGGACAACAAAACTTTTGTGTTCATTTGTGTTGGGTGAATAAATTTTCTTTATTTATATTTTTTATTGTTTTAAAATTTTTCCATACATCAACTATAAAATTTTCATTTTGTTGTAACTTTTTGCCTTGTTTGTTTTTTGGATGAAGGTAGAGCGAAATGTCAAAGTTTTGATTTGAGAAAAAAGTGTACATCTAAAATGGAAAAGCACAATGCACAATTGTAGGAGGAGATAATTCCAAAGAGTGTCTGTAATTTTTAGGGATTGTAAGCTCTTTTTAGTTTTTATATCTCAGGTTTTGCAATCGTCGGGAAAAATTGGTGGCAGAGGATTTTTAACTGAGTGTTGAAGTTCAATCCATAAGTCATTTCATACAAAAATATAGCCCGTTAGGCATGATAAATCACTTTACAATCATCTATGATTGTTAGATCAAATTTTTTAAAATGGGCAAAATAATGACTTGTTAGACTCGGGTAAATATCCCACCGCACGTTCACTTGAGAATTTAATGAGCGTTTGTTATTCTCTTTAAAAGCTTTGGATCCATAAGTCATTTGAATCTTGAACATGTTTCAAGCATGCATATCCATTTTTAAAACATGTGTAGAAAAAATCTCTTTCATCTAAAATTCCAAGCTTAATGGGGTTGGACTAATGGAATTTCCCAAACTTGGATAATAAAACTTTTGTGTTCATTTGTGGTGGGTGAGTAGATTTTTTTTATTTACATTAGTTATTATTTTAAATATTTTCCACACATCAACTATAAAAATTTTATTTTGTTGTGATCTTTTTTGCCTTTTTTGTTTACAGGATGAAGGGGGAGCGAAAACTCAAAGTTCTAATTTAAGAAAAAAGTGTACATCTAAAATGGAAATGCACAATGCACAAATGTAGAGAGAGATATTTCTAAAGAGTGTCTGTATGTTTTAGGGATCGTATGCACTCTTTCGTTTTTATATCTAAGGTTTTGCAATCGTCGGGAAATGGGGGAGGCGGGCGATTTTTAACTGAGTGTTGACTTCAAATCCATAAGTCATTTCTTACAAAAATATAGCCCGTTACGCAAGACAAATCACTTTACAATCATCTATGATTGTTAGCTCAACTTTTTGAATATGGGCAAAATAATGGCTTGTTTGACTCGGGCAAATACCCCACTGCACGTTCACTTGAGAATTTAAGGAGCGTTTGTTATTCTCTTGAAAAGCTTTGGATCCATAGGTCATTTGAATCTTTAACATGTTTCTGGCATGCATATCCATTTTTAAAACATGTGTAGAAAAAATCTCCTTCATGTAAAATTCCAATATATAAATTTTGGACTAGTGGAATTTCCCAAACTTGGATAACAAAACTTTTGTGTTCATTTGTGGTGTGTGAATAAATTATCTTCATTTACTTTTTTTATTGTTTAAACTTTTTCCCAACATCAACAATGAAATTTTCATTTTGCTGTGATCTATTTGCCTTTTTAGTGTACGGGATGAAGGGAGAGTGAAAAACTCGAAGTTTTGATTTAAGAAAAATGTGTACATCTAAAACGGAAATGCACAATCCATAGCTCATTTGCATATTATTTTGTTGTGATCTTTTTTGCCTTTTTTGTTTACGGGATGAAGGGGGAGCGAAAACTGAAAGATCTGGTTTAAGAAAAAAGTGTACATCTAAAATGGAAATGCACAATGCACAATGCACAAATGTAGAGAGAGATATTTCCAAAGAGTGTAGAAAAAACTTGTGTAGAAAAAATCTCCTTCATGTACAATTCCAAGATATTAGTCTTGGACTAGTGAAATTTCCCAAACTTGGATAACAAAACTTTTGTGTTCATTTGTGGTGTGTGAATAAATTTTCTTCATTTAGCTTTTTTTGTTTACGGGATGAAGGGAGAGCGAAAAACTCGAAGTCTTGATTTAAGAAAAATGTGTACATCTAAAACGGAAATGCACAATGCACATATATAGAGAGAAATAATTCCAAAGAGTGTCTGTAATTTTTAGGAATTGTAAGCACCGTTTCGTTTTTATATCTCAGGTTTTACAATCGTCGGGAAAAATGGGTTGCGGAGGATTTTTAACTGAGTGTTGAATTGCAATCCATAAGTCATTTCATACAAAAATATAGCACACTATGCATGATAAATCACTTTACAATTATCTATGATTGTTAGATCAAATTTTTGAAAAAGGGCAAAATAATGACTTGTTAGACTCGTGTAAATATCCCACAGCACGTTCACTTGAGAATTTAATGAGCGTTTGTTATTCTCTTTAAAAGCTTTGGATCCATAGGTCATTTGAATCTTTAACATGTTTCAAGAATGCATATCCATTTTTAAAACTTGTTTAGAAAAAATCTCCTTCATGTAAAATTCCAAGCTTAATAGGGTTGAACTAATGGAATTTCCCAAACTTGGATAAAAAAACTTTTGTGTTCATTTGTGGTGTGTGAATAGATATCTTTTATTTACATTAGTTATTATTTTAAATATTTTCCACACATCAACTATAAAATTTTTATTTTGTTGTGATCTTTTTTGCCTTTTTTGTTTATGGGATGCAGGGGGAGCGAAAAATCAAAGTTCTGATTTAACAAAAAAGTGTACATCTAAAATGGAAATGCACAATGCACAAATGTAGAGAGAGATATTTCCAAAGAGTGTCTATATGTTTTAGGGATCGTATGCACTTTTTCGTTTTTATATCTAAGGTTTTGCAATCGTCGGGAAACGGGGGAGGCGGGCGATTTTTAACTGAGTGTTGACTTCAAATCCAAAAGTCATTTCCTACAAAAATATAGCCCGTTACGCATGACAAATCACTTTACAATCATCTATGATTGTTAGCTCAACTTTTTGAATATGGGCAAAATAATGGCTTGTTTGACTCGGGCAAATATCCCACCGTACGTTCACTTGAGAATTTAATGAGCGTTTGTTATTCTCCTTAAAAGCTATGGATCCATAGGTCATTTGAATCTTTAACTTGTTTCTGGCATGCATATCCATTTTTAAAACTTGTGTAGAAAAAATCCCCTTCATGTAAAATTCCAAGATATTAGTTTTGGACTAGTGGAATTTCCCAAACTTGGATAACAAAATTTTTGTGTTCATTTTTGGTGTGTGAATAAATTTTCTTCATTTAATTTTTTTATTGTTTTAAACTTTTTCCGTACATCAACTATGAAATTTTCATTTTGCTGTGATCTATTTGCCTTTTTTGTTTACGGGATGAAGGGAGAACAAAAAACTCGAAGTTTTGATTTAAGAAAAATGTGTACATCTAAAACGGAAATACACAATGCACATATGTAGAGAGAGATAATTGCAAAGAGTGTCTATAGTTCTTAGGGATTGTAAGCACCTTTTCGCTTTTATATCTCAGGTTCTGCAATCGTCGGGAAAAATGGGTTGCGGTGGATTTTTAACTGAGTGTTGAATTGCAATCCACAAGTCATTTCATACAAATATACAGCCCGTTACGAAAGATAAATCACATTATAATCATCTATGAGTAATTATGTCAGCTTTTTGCTAATGGGCAAAATAATGGCATGTTTGACTTGGGTAAATATCCCACCGCAAGTTCACTTGAGAATTTAATGAGCGTTTGTTATTCTCTTTAAAAGCTTTGCATCATTTGCATCTTTAACATGTTTCTAACATGCATACCATTTTTAAAACATGTGTGGATGAAATCCTTTTCTTGCAAAATTCCAAGCTATTAGGGTTAAACTAGTGGATTTTCCGAAAATTGGATAACAAAATTTTTGTGTTCATTTGTGTTAGGTGAATAAATTTTCTTTATTTATATATGTTATTGTTTTAAATTTCTACCATACATCAACTATAAATTTTTCATTTTGTTGTAAGCTTTTTGCCTTTTTTGTATTCAGGATGAAGGGAGAGAGAAAAGTCAAACTTTTGATCTAAGAAAAAAGTGTACAACCAAAATGGAAAAGCACAATGCAAAATTGTAGGGAGAAATAATTCCAAAGAGTGTCTGTAATTTTTAGGGATTGTAAGCTCTTTTTAGTTTTTATATCTCAGGTTTTGCAGTCGTTGGGAAAAATTGGTGGCAGAGGATTTTTAACTGAGTTTTGAATTGCAATCCATAGGTCATTTCATACAAAAATATAGCCCGTTATGCATGATAAATAACTTTACAATCTTCTATGATTGTTAGATCAAATTTTTGAAAATTGGCATCGGGCAAATATCCCACCGCATGTTCACTTGAGAATTTAATGAACGTTTGTTATTCTCTTTAAAAGCTTTGGATCCATAGGTCATTTGAATCTTTAACATGTTTCAAGCAGGCATATCCATTTTTAAAACATGTGTAGAAAAAATTTCCTTCATGTAAAATTCCAAGCTTAATAGGGTTAGACTAATGGAATTTCCAAAACTTGGATAACAAAACTTTTGGGTTCATTTGTGGTGTGTGAATAGATATTTTATATTTACATTAGTTATTATTTTAAATATTTTCCACACATCAACTATAAAATTTTTATTTTGTTGTGATCTTTTTTGCCTTTTTACTTTATGGGATGAAGGGGGAGCGTAAACTCAAAGTTTTGATTTAAGAAAAAAGTGTACATCTAAAATGGAAATGAACAATGCACAAATGTAGAGAGAGATATTTCCAAAGAGTGTCTGTATGTTTTAGGGATCGTATGCACTCTTTCGTTTTTATATCTAAGGTTTTGCAATCGTCGGAAAACGGGGGACGCAGGCGATTTTTAACTGAGTGTTGACATCAAATCCATAAGTCATTTCTTAAAAAAATATAGTCCGTTACGCATTACAAATCACTTTAAAATCACCTATGATTATTAGCTCTACTTTTTGAATATGGGCAAAATAATGGCTTGTTTGACTCGGGCAAATATCCCACCGCACGTTCGCTTGAGAATTTAATGAGCGTTTGTTATTCTCTTTAAAAGCTTTTGATCTATAGGTCATTTGAATCTTTAACATGTTTTTGGCATGCATATCCATTTTTAAAACATGTGTAGAAAAAAACTCCTTCATGTAAAATTCCAAGATATTAGTTTTGGACTAGTGGAATTTCCCAAACTTGGATAACAAAACTTTTGTGTTCATTTGTGGTGGGTGTATAAATTTTCTTTATTTAGTTTTTTTATTGTTTTAAACTTTTTCCATACATCAACTATGAAATTTTCATTTTGCTGTGATCTATTTGCCTTTTTTGTTTATGGGATGAAGGGAGAGCGAAAAACTCGATGTTTTGATTTAAGAAAAATGTGTGCATCTAAAACGGAAATGCACAATGCACATATATAGAGAGAGATAATTCCAAAGAGTGTCTGTAACTTTTAGGGATTGTAAGCACCTTTTCGTTGTTATATCCCAGGTTTTGCAATCGTCGGGAAAAATGGGTTGCAGAGGATTTTTAATTGAGTGTTGAATTGCAATCCATAAGTCATTACATACAAAAATATAACCCATTATGCATGATAAATCACATTACAATCATCTATGATTAATTATGTCACCTTTTTGCAAATGGGAAAAATAATGGCATGTTTGACTCGGGTAAATATCCCACTACAAGTTCACTTGAGAATTTAATGAGCGTTCGTTATTCTCTTTAAAAGCTTTGGATCCATAGCTCATTTGCATCTTTAACATGTTTCAAAGATGCATATCTATTTTTAAAACATGTGTGGATGAAATCTCTTTCTTGCAAAATTCCAAGCTATTAGGGTTAAACTAGTGGAATTTCCCAAAATTGGATAACAAAATTTTGTGTTCATTTGTGTTGGGTGAATAAATTTTATTTATTTATATTTATTATTTTTTAAATATTTTCCATACATCAACTATAAAATTTTCCTTTTCTTGTAAGCTTTTTACCTCTTTTCCTTCCGGGATGAATGGAGAGCGAAAAGTCAAACTTTTGATTTAACAAAAAAGTGTACATCTAAAATCGAAAAGCACTTTGCACAATTGCAAGGAGAGATAATTCCAAAGAATGTCTGTAATTTTTAGGGATTGTAAGCTCTTTTTAGTTTTTATATCTTAGATTTTGCAATCGTCGGGAAAAATTGGTGGCAGAGGATTTTGAACTAAGTGCTGAATTGCAATCCATAAGTCATTTCATACAAAAATATAGCCTGTTACGCATAATAAATCACTTTACAATCATCTATGATTGTTAGATCAAATTTTTGAAAATGGCCAAAATAATGACTTGTTAGACTCGGGTAAATATCCCGCCGCACATTAACTTGAGAATTTAAAGCGCGTTTGTTATTCTCTTTAAAAGCTTTGGATCCATAGCTCATTTGAATCTTTAACATGTTTCAAGCATGCATATCCATTTTTAAAACATGTGTAGAAAAAATCTCCTTCATGTAAAATTCTAAGCCTAAATGGGTTGGACTAATGGAATTTCCCAAACTAGGATAACAAAACTTTTGTGTTCATTTGTGGTGTGTGAATAGATATTTTTTATTTACATTAGTTATTATTTTAAATATTTTCACACATCAACTATAAAATTTTTATTTTGTTGTGATCTTTTTGGCCTTTTTTGCTTACAGGATGAAGGGGGAGCGAAAACTCAAAGTTTTGATTTAAGAAAAAAGTGTACATCTAAAATGGAATTGTACAATGAAAAAATGTAGAGAGAGATATTTCCAAAGAGTGTCTGTATGTTTTAGGGATCGTACGCACTTTTTTGATTTTATATATAAGGTTTTGCAATCGTCGGGAAACGGGGGAGGCGGGCGATTTTTAACTGAGTGTTGACTTCAAATCCATAAGTCATTTCCTACAAAAATATAGCCCGTTACGCATGACAAATCACTTTACAATCATCTATGATCGTTAGCTCCACTTTTGAAAATGGCCAAAATGATGGCTTGTTTGACTCGGGCAAATATCCCACCGCCCGTTCACTTGAGAATTTAATGAGCGTTTGTTATTCTCTTTAAAAGTTTTGGATCCATAGGTTATTTGAATCTTTAACATGTTTCTGGCATGCATATCCATTTTAAAAACATGTGTAGAAAAAATCTCCTTCATGTAAAATTCCAAGATATTAGTTTTGGACTAGTGGAATTTCCCAAACTTGGATAACAAAACTTTCATGTTCATTTGTGGTGTGTGAATAAATTTTGTTCATTTACTTTTTTTATTTTTTTAAACTTTTTCCATACATAAACTATGAAATTTTCATTTTGCTGTGATCTATTTGCCTTTTTTGTTTATGGGATGAAGGGAGAGCGAAAAACTCAAAGTTTTGATTTAAGAAAAATGTGTACATCTAAAACGGAAATGCACAATGCACATTTGTAGAGAGAGATAATTCCAAAGAGTGTCTGTAATTTTTAGGGATTGTAAGCACCTTTTCATTTTTATATCTCAGGTTTTGCAATCATCGGGAAAAAAGGGGTGCAGAGGATTTTTAACTGAGTGTTGAATTGCAATCCATAAGTCATTTGATACAAAAATATAGCCCGTTACGCACGATAAATCACATTACAATCATCTATGATTAATTATGTCAGCTTTTTGCAAATGGGCAAAATAATGGCATGTTTGACTCGGGTAAATATCCCACCGCAAGTTCACTTGAGAATTTAATGAGCGTTTGTTATTCTCTCTAAAAGCTTTGCATCCATAGCTCATTTGCATCTTTAACATGTTTCAAACATGCATATCAATTTTTAAAACATGGGTGGATGAAATCTCTTTCTTGCAAAATTCCAAGCTATTAGGGTTAAACTAGTGGAATTTCCCAAAAATGGATAACAAAACTTTTGTGTTCATTTGTGTTGGGTGAATAAATTTTTTTTATTTATATCTGTTATTGTTTTAATTTTTTTCCATAAATCAACAATAAAATTTTCTTTTTGTTGTAAGCTTTTTGCCTTGTTTGTTTTCGGGATGAAGGCAGAGCGAAAAGTCAAAGTTTTTATTTAAGAAAAAGGTGACCATCTAAAATGGAAAGCACAATGCACAATTGTAGGGAGAGTGTCTATAATTTTTAGGGATTGTAAACACTTTTTAGTTTTTGTATCTTAGGTTTTGCAATTGTAAGAAAAAATTGGTGGTAGAGGATTTTTACCTGAGTGTTAAATTGCAATCCATAAGTCATTTCATACAAAAATATAGCACGCTACGCCTTATAAATCACTTTACAATCATCTATGATTGTTAGATCAAATTTTTGAAAATGGGCAAAATAATGACTTGTTAGACTCGGGTAAATATCCCATCGCACGTTCACTTGAGAATTTAATGAGCGTTTCTTATTCTCATTAAAAGCATAGGATCCATAGGTCATTTGAATCTTTAACATGTTTCAAGCATGCGTATCCATTTTTAAAACATGTGTAGAAAAAATGTCCTTCATGTAAAATTCCAAGCTTAAAGGGTTCAACTAATGGAATTTCCAAAACTTGGATAACAAAACTTTTGTGTTCATTTGTGGTGTGTGAATAGATATTTTCTATTTACATTAGTTATTATTTTAAATATTTTCCACAAATCAACTATAAAAATTTTATTTTGTTGTGATTTATTTTGCCTTTTTTGTTTACGGGATGAAGGGGGAGAGAAAACTCAAAGTTCTGATTTAACAAAAAAGTGTACTTATAAAATGGAAATGCACAATGCAAAAATGTAGAGAGAGATATTTCCAAAGAGTGTCTGAATGTTTTAGGGATCGTATGCACTTTTTCATTTTTATATCTAAGGTTTTGCAATTGTTGGGAAACGGGGGAGGCGGGTGATTTTTAACTGAGTGTTGACTTCAAATCCATAAGTCATTTCCTACAAAAATATAGCCCATTATGCATGAAAAATCACTTTACAATCATCTATGATTGTAAGCTCAACTTTTTGAATTTGGGCAAAATAATGGCATGTTTGACTTGGGCAAATATCCCACCCCACGTTCACTTCAGAATTTAATGAGCGTTTGCTATTCTCTTTAAAAGCTATGGATCCATAGGCCATTTGAATCTTTAACATGTTTCTGGCATGCATATCTATTTTTGAAACATGTGTAGAAAAAATCTCCTTCAAGTAAAATTCCAAGATATTAGTTTTGGACTAGTGGAATTTCCCAAACTTGGATAACTATACTTTTGTGTTCATTTCTGGTGCGTGAATAAATTTTCTTCATTTACTTTTTTTATTGTTTTAAACTTTTTCCGTACATCAACTATGAAATTTTCATTTTGCTGTGATCTATTTGCCTTTTTTGTTTACAGGATGAAGGGAGAACGAAAAACACGAAGTTTTGATTGAAGAAAAAAGTGTACATCTAAAATGGAAAAGCACAATGCACAATTGTAGGGAGAGACAATTCCAAAGAGTCTCTGTAATTTTTAGGAATTGTAAGCTCTTTTTAGTTTTTATATCTCAGGTTTCGCAATCGTCGGAAAATATTGGTGGCAGAGGATTTTTAACTAAGTATTTAATTGCAATCCATAAGTCATTTCATACAAAAATATAGCCCGTTACGCATGATAAATCACTTTACAATCATCTATGCTTTTTAGATCAAATTTTTGAAAATGGGCAAAATAATGACTTGTTAGACTCGGGTAAATATCCCACCGCACGTTCACTTGAGAATTTAATGAGCGTTTGTTATTCTCTTTAAAAGCTTTGGATCCATAGGTCATTTGAATCTTTAACATGTTTCAAACATGCATATCCATTTTTAAAACATGTGTAGAAAAAATCTCCTTCATGTAAAATTCCAAGCTTAATAGGGTTAGACTAATGGAATTTCCCAAACTTGGATAACAACACTTTTGTGTTCATTTGTGGTGTGTGAATAGATATTTTTATTTATATTAGTTATTATTTTAAATATTTTCCACACTTCAACTATAAAAATTTTATTTTGTTGCGATCTTTTTTGCCTTTTTTGTTTACGGGATGAAGGGCGAGCGAAAACTCAAAGTTCTGATTTAACAAAAAAGTGTACATCTAAAATGGAAATGCACAATGCACAAATGTAGAGAGAGATATTTCCAAAGAGTGTCTGTATGTTTTAGGGATCGTATGCACTCTTTCGTTTTTATATCTAAGGTTTTGCAATCGTCGGGAAACGGGGGAGGCGGGCGATTTTTAACTGAGTGTTGACTTCAAATACATAAGTCAATTCCTACAAAAATATAGCCCATTACGCATGACAAATCACTTTACAATCATCTATGATTGTTAGCTCAACTTTTTGAATATGGGCAAAATAATGGGTTGTTTGACTCGGGCAAATATTCCATGGCACGTTCACTTGAGAATTTAATGAGCGTTTGTTATTCTCTTTAAAAGCTATGGATCCAAAGGTAATTTGAATCTTTAACATGTTTCTGGCATGCATATCCATTTTTAAAAGATGTGTAGAAAAAATCTCCTTCATGTAAAATTCCAAGATATTAGTTTTGCACTAGTGGAATTTCCCAAACTTGGATAAGAAAACTTTTGTGTTCATTTGTGGTGTGTGAATAAATTTTCTTCATTTAGTTTTTTAATTGTTTTAGACTTTTTCCGTACATCAACTATGAAATTTTCATTCTGGTGTGATCTATTTGCATTTTTTGTTTACGGGATGAAGGGAGAGCGAAAAACTCGAAGTTTTGATTTAAGGAAAATGTGTACATCTAAAATGCAAATGCACAATGCACATATGTAGAGAGAGATAATTCCAAACAGTGTTTGCAATTTTTAGGGATTGTAAGCACCTTTTCGTTTTTATATCTCAGGTTTTGCAATCGTCGGTAAAAATGGGTTGCGGAGGATTTTTAACTGAGTGTTGAATTGCAATCCATAAGTCATTTCATACAAAAATATAGCCCAATACGCACGATAAATCACATTACAATCATCTATGATTAATTATGTCAGCTTTTTGCAAAAGGGCAAAATAATGGCATGTTTGACTCGGGTAAATATCCCACCGCAAGTTCACTTGAGAATTTAATGAGCGTTTGTTATTCTCCTTAAAAGCTTTGCATCCATAGCTCATTTGCAGCTTTAACATGTTTCAAACATGCATATCCATTTTTAAAACATGTGTGGACGAAATCTCTTTCTTGCAAAATTCCAAGCTATTAGGGTTAAACTAGTGGAATTTCCCAAAATTGGATAACAAAACTTTTGTGTTCATTTGTGTTGGGTGAATAAATTTTCTTTATTTATATTTGTTATTGGTTTAAATTTTTTCCATACCTCAACTATAAAATTTTCATTTTGTTGTAAGTTTTTTGCCATGTTTGTTTTCGGGATGAAGGGAGAGCGAAAGGTCAAAATTTTGAATTAAGAAAAGAGTGTACATCTAAAATGGAAAAGCAAAATGCACAATTGTAGACGGAGATAATTCCAAAGAGTGTCTGCAATTTTTAGGGCTTCGAAGCTCTTTTTAGTTTTTATATGTCAGGTTTTGAAATCGTCGGGAAAAATTGGAGGCAGAGGATTTTTAACTGAGTGTTGAATATCAATCCATAAGTCATTTCATACAAAAATATAGGCCGTTGCACATGATAAATAACTTTACATTCATCTATGATTGTTAGATAATTTTTGAAAATGGGCAAAATAATGACTTGTTAGAATCGGGTAAATATCCCACCGCACGTTCACTTGAGAATTTAATGAGCGTTTGTTATTCTCTTTAAAATCTTAGGATCCGTAGGTCATTTAAATCTTTAACATGTTTCAAGCATGCATATCCATTTTTAAAACATGTGTAGAAAAAATCTCCTTCATGTAAAATTCCAAGATTAATAGGGTTGGACTAATGGAATTTCCCAAACTTGGATAACAACACTTTTGTGTTCATTTGTGGTGTGTGAATAGATATTTTTTATTTAAATTCGTTATTATTTTAAATATTTTCCACAATCAACTTTAAATTTTTTATTTTGTTGTGATCTTTTTTGCCTTTTTTGTTTACGGGATGAAGGGGGAGGGAGTACTCAAAGTTCTGATTTAAGAAAAAAGTGTACATCTAAGAAGGAAATGCACAACGCACAAATGTAGAGAGAGATATTTCAAAAGAGTGTCTGTATGTTTTAGGGATCTTATGCACTTTTTTGTTTTTATATCTAAGGTTTTGCAATCATCGGGAAACAGGGCAGGCGGGCGATTTTTAACTGAGTGTTGACTTCAAATCTATATGTCATTTCGTACAAAAATGTTTCCCGTTACGCATGACAAATCACTTTACAATCATCTATGATTGTTAGCTCAACTTTTTGAATATGGGCAAAATAATGGCTTGTTTGACTCGGGCAAATATCCCACCGCACGTTCACTTGAGAATTTAATGAGCGTTTGTTATTCTCTTTAAAAGCTGCTGATCCACAGGTCATTTGAATCTTCAACATGTTTCAAACATGCATATCCATTTTTAAAACATGTGTGGAAAAAATCTCCTGCTTGCAAAATTGCAGGATATTAGTTTTGGACTAGTTGAATTTCCCAAACTTGGATAACAAAACTTTTGTGTTCATTTGTGGTGTGTGAATAAATTTTCTTCATTTACTTTTTTTAATATTTTAAACTTTTTTCGTACATCAACTATGAAATTTTCATTTTGCTGTGAGCTTTTTGCCTTTTTTGTTTTCGGGATGAAGGGAGAGCGAAAAGTCAAAGTTTTGATTTAAGAAAAAAGTGTACATCTAAAATGGAAAAGCACAATGCACATATGTAGAGAGAGATAATTCCAAAGAGTGTTTGTAATTTTTATGGATTGTAAGCACCTTTTTATCTTTATATCTCAGGTTTTGCAATCGTCGGGAAAAATTGGTTGCGGAGGATTTTTACCCGAGTGTTGAATTGCAATCCATAAGTGATTTCATACAAAAATATATCCCGTCACGCATGATAAGTCACATTACAATCATGTATGATTAATTATGTCAGCTTTTTGCAAATGGGCAAAATAATGACATGTTTGACTCGGGTAAATATCCCACCGCAAGTTCACTTGAGAATTTAATGGGCGTTTGTTATTCTCTTTAAAAGCTTTGCATCCATAGCTCATTTGCATCTTTAACATGTTTCAAACCTGCATATCCATTTTTAAAACATGTGTGGACGATATCTCTTTCTTGCAAAATTCCAAGCTATTAGGGTTAAACTAGTGGAATTTCCAAAAATTGGATAACAAAACTTTTGTGTTCATTTGTGTTGGGTGAATAAATTTTCTTTATTTATATTTGTTATTTTTTAAAATTTCTTCCATACATCAACTATAAAATTTTCATTTTGTTGTAAGCTTTTTGCCTTGTTTGTTTTCGGGATGAAGGGAGAGCGAAAAGTCAAAGTTTTGATTTAAGAAAAGAGTGTACATCTAAAATGGAAAAGCACAATGCACAATTGTAGGGAGAGATAATTCCAAAGAGTGTCTGTAATTTTTAGGGATTGTAAGCTCTTTTTAGTTTTTATATCTCACGTTTTGCAATTGTCGGGAAAAATTGGTGGTAGAGGAATTTTAACTGAGTGTTGAATTGCAATCCATAAGTAATTTCATACAAAAATATAGCCCGTTACGCATGATAAATCACTTGACAATCATCTTTGATTGTTAGATCAAATTTTTGAAAATGGGCAAAATAATGACTTGTTAGACTCGGGTAAATATCCCACCGCACGTTCACTTGAGTATTTAATGAGAGTTTCTTATTCTCTTTAAAAGCTTTGGATCCATAGGTCATTTGAATCTTTAACATGTTTCAAGCATGCATATCCATTTTTAAAACATGTGTAGAAAAAATCTCCTTCATGTAAAATTCCAAGCCTAAATGGGTTGGACTAATGGAATTTCCCAAACTAGGATAACAAAACTTTTGTGTTCATTTTTGGTGTGTGAATAGATATTTTTTATTTACATTAGTTATTATTTTAAATATTTTTCACACATCAACTATATAATTTTTATTTTGTTGACATCTTTTTTGCCTTTTTTGTTTATGGGATGAAGGGGAACGAAAACTCAAAGTTCTGATTGAAGAAAAAATTTTACATCTAAAATGGAAATGCACAATGCACAAATGTAGAGAGAGATATTTCCAAAGAGTGTCTGTATGTTTTATGGATCGTATGCAATTTTTCATTTTTATATCTAAGGTTTTACAATCGTCGGGAAATGGGGGAGGTTGGCGATTTTTAACAGAGTGTTGATTTCAAATCCATAAGTCGTTTCTTACAAAAATATAGCCAGTTACGCATGACAAATTACTTTACAATCATCTATGATTGTTAGATCAAATTTTTAAAAATGGGCAAAACAATGACTTGTTAGACTCGGGTAAATATCCCACCGTACGTTCACTTGAGAATTTAATGAGCGTTTGTTATTTTCTTTAAAAGCTTTGGATCCATAGGTAATTTGAAACTTTAACATGTTTCATGCATGCATATCCATTTTTAAAACATGTGTAGAAAAAATCTCCTTCATGTAAAATTCCAAGCTTAAAAGGGTTGGACTAATGGAATTTCCCAAACTTGGATAAGAAAACTTTTGTGTTCATTTGTGGTGTGTGAATACATATTTTTTATTTACATTGGTTTTTATTTTAAATATTTTTCACACATCAACTCTAAAATTTTTATTTTGTTCTGATCTTTTTTGCCTTTTTTGTTTACGCGATGAAGGGGTGCGAAAACTCAAAGTTCTGATTTAAGAAAGAAGTGTACATCTAAAATGGAACTGTACAATGCAAAAATGTAGAGAGAGATATTTCCATAGAGTGTCTGTATGTTGTAGGGATCGTATGCACTTTTTCAATTTTTTATCTAAGGTTTTGCAATCATCGGGAAACGGGGGAGGCGGGCGATTTTTAACTGAGTGTTGACTTCAAATCCATATGTCATTTCTTAAGAAAATATAGCCCGTTACGCATGACAAATCACTTTAAAATCATCTATGATTGTTAGATTAACTTTTTGAATATGGGCAAAATAATGGCTTGTTTGACTCGGGTAAACATCCCATCGCACGTTCACTTGAGAATTTAATGAGCGTTTGTTATTCTCTTTAAGAGCTTTGGATCCATAGGTCATTTGAACCTTTAATATGTTTCTGGCTTGCGTATAAATTATTAAAACATGTGTAGAAAAAATTACCTTCATGTAAAATTCCAAGATATTTGTTTTGGACTAGTGGAATTTTCCAAACTTGGATAACAAAACTTTTGTGTTCATTTGTGGTGTGTGAATAAATTTTCTTCATTTACTATTTTTATTGTTTTAAAATTTTTTCGTACATCAACTATAAAATTTTCATTTTGCTATGATCTATTTGCCTTTTTTGTTTACGGGATGAAGGGAGAGCGAAAAACTCGAAGTTTTGATTTAAGAAAAATGTGTACATCTAAAATGGAAATGCACAATGCACATATGTAGAGAGAGATAATTCCAAAGAGTGTCTGTAATTTTTAGGGATTGTAAGCACCTTTTCGTTTTTATATCTCAGGTTTTGCAATCATCGGGAAAAATGGGTTGCGGAGGATTTTTATCTGAGTGTTGAATTGCATTCCATAAGTCATTTCATACAAAAATATAGCCCGTTACCCATGATAAATCACATTACAATCATCTATGATTAATTATGTCAGCTTTTTGCAAATGGGCAAAATAATAGCATGTTTGACTCGGGTAAATATCCCACCGCAAGTTCACTTGACAATTTAATAAGCGTTTGTTATTCGCTTTAAAAGCTTTGAATCCATAGCTCATTTGCATCTTTAACATGTTTCAAACATGCATATCCATTTTTAAAACATGTGTGGACGAAATCTCTTTCTTGCAAAATTCCAAGCTATTAGGGTTAAACTAGTGGAATTTCCGAAAATTGGATAACAAAACTTTTGTGTTCATTTTTGGTGGCTGAATAAATTTTCTTTATTTATATTTGTTATTGTTTTAAATTTTTTCCATACATCAACTATAAAATTTTCATTTTGTTGTAATCTTTTTGCCTTGTTTGTTTTCGGGATGAAGGGAGAGAGAAAAGTCAAAGTTTTGATTTAAGAAAAGAGTGTACATCAAAAATGTAAAAGCACAATGCACAATTGTAGGGAGAGATAATTCCAAAGAGTGTCTATAATTTTTAGGGATTGTAAGCTCTTTTTAGTTTTTATATCTCAGGTTTTGCAATCGTCTGGAAAAATTGGTGGTAGAGGATTTTTAACTGAGTGTTGAATTGCAATCCATAAGTCATTTCATACAAAAAAATAGCCCGTTACGCATGACAAATCACATTACAATCATCTATGATTGTTAGATCAAATTTTTGAAAATGGGCAAAATAATGACTTGTTAGACTCTGGTAAATATCCCATCGCACGTTCACTTGAGAATTTAATGAGCGTTGGTTATTCTCTTTAAAAGCTTTGGATCCAAAGGTCATTCGAATCTTTAACATGTTTCAAGCATGTATATCCATTTTTAAAACATGTGTAGAAAAAATCTCCTTCATGTAAAATTCCAAGCTTAATAGGGTTGGACTAATGGAATTTCCCAAACTTGGATAACAAAGCTTTTGTGTTCATTTGTGGTGTGTGAATAGATATATTTTATTTACATTAGTTATTATTTTAAATATTTTCCACACATCAACTATAAAGTTTTTATTTTGTTGTGATCTTTTTTGCCTCTTTTGTTTACGGGATGAAGTGGGAGCGAAAACTCAAAGTTCTGATTTAAGAAAAAAGTGTATATCGAAAATGGAAATGCACAATGCACAAATGTAGAGAGAGATATTTCGAAAGAGTGTCCGTATGTTTTAGGGATTGTATGCACTTTTTCGTTTTTATATCTAAGGTTTTGCAATCGTCGGGAAACGGGGGAGGCGGGCGATTTTTAACTGAGTGTTGACTTCAAATCCATAAGTCATATCATACAAAAATATAGCCCGTTACGCATGACAAATCACTTTACAATCATCTATGATTGTTAGCTCAACTTTTTGAAAATGGGCAAAATAATGGCTTGTTTGACTCGAGCAAATATCCCACCGCACGTTCACTTGAGAATTTAATGAGCGTTTTTTATTCTCCTTAAAAGCTTCTGATCCACAGGTCATTTGAATCTTTAACATGTTTCGAACATGCATATCCATTTTTAAAACATGTGTGGAAAAAATCTCATGCTTGCAAAATTGCAAAATATTAGTTTTGGACTAGTGGAATTTCTCAAACTTGGATAACAAAACTTTTGTGTTCATTTGTGGTGTGTGAATAAATTTTCTTCATTTACTTTTTTTATTGTGTTAAACTTTTTCCGTACAGCCACTATGAAATTTTCATTTTGCTGTGAGCTTTTTGCATTGTTTGTTTTCGGGATGAAGGGAGAGCGAAAAGTGAAAGTTTTGATTTAAGAAAAAAGTGTACATCTAAAACGGAAAAGCACAATGCACATATTTAGAGAGAGATAATTCCAAAGAGTGTCTATAATATTTAGGGATTGTAATCACCTTTTTGTTTTTATATCTCAGGTTTTGCAAACGTGGGGAAAAATTGGTGGCTGAGGATTTTTAACTGAGCGTTGAATTGCAATCCATAAGTCATTTCATACAAAAATATAGCCCGTTACGCATGATAAATCACATTACAATCATCTATGATTAATTATATCAGCTGTTTGCAAATGGGCAAAATAATGGCATGTTTGACTCGGGTAAATATCCCACCGCAAGTTCACTTGAGAATTTAATGAGCGTTTGTTATTCTCTTTAAAAGCTTTTCATCATTTGCATCTTTAACAGGTTTCAAACATGCATATCCATTTTTAGAACATGTGTGGACGAAATCTCTTTCTTGCAAAATTCCAAGCTATTAGGGTTAAACTAGTGGAATTTCCAAAAATTGGATAACAAAACTTTTGTGTTCATTTGTGTTGGGTGAATAAATTTTCTTTATTTATATTTGTTATTCTTTTTAATTTTTTCCATACATCAACTATAAAATTTTCATTTTGTTGTAAGCTTTTTGCCTTGTTTGTTTTCGGGACGAAGGGAGAGCGAAAAGTCAACGTTTTGATTTAAGAAAAGAGTGTACATCTAAAATGGAAAAGCACAATGCACAATTGTAGGGAGAGATAATTCCAAAGAGTGTCTTTAATTTATAGGGATTGTAAGCTCTTTTTAGTTTTTATATCTCAGGTTTTGCAATCATCGCGAAAAATTGGTGGTAGAGGATTTTTAACTGAGTGTTGAATTGCAATCCATAAGTGATGTCATACAAAAATATAGCCCGTTACGCATGATAAATCACTTTACAATCATCTATGATTGTTAGCTCAACTTTTTGAATATGGACAAAATAATGGCTTGTTTGACTCGGGCAAATATCCCAGCTCACGTTCACTTGAGAATTTAATGAGCGTCTGTTATTCTCTTTAAAAGCTTCGGATCCATAGGTCATTTGAATCTTTAACATGTTTCTGGCATGCATATCCATTTTTAAAACAAGTGTAGAAAAAATATCCTTCACGTAAAATTCCAAGATATTAGTTTTGGACTAGTGGAATTTCCCAAACTTGGATAACAAAATTTTTGTGTTCATTAGCGGTGTGTGAATAAATTTTCTTCATTTACATTTTTCATTGTTTTAAACTTTTTTCGTACATCAACTATGAAATTTTCATTTTGTTGTGATCTATTAGCCTTTTTTGTTTACGGGATGAAGGGAGAGCGAAAAACTCGAAGTTTTGATTTAAGAAAAATGTGTACATATAAAACGAAAATGCACAACGCACATATGTAGGGAGAGATAATTCCAAAGAGAGTCTGTAATTTTTACGGAATGTAAGCACCTTTTCATTTTTATATCTTAGGTTTTGCAATCGTCGGGAAAAATGGGTTGCGGAGGATTTTTAACTGAGTGTTGAATTACAATCCATAAGTCATTTCATACAAAAATATAGCCGTTACGCATGACAAATCACATTAAAATCATCTATGATTAATTATGTCAGCTTTTTGCAAATGGGCAAAATAATGGCATGTTTGACTCGGGTAAATATCCCACTGCAATTTCACTTGAGAATTCAATGAGCGTTTATTATTCTCTTTAAAAGCTTTGCATCCATACCTCATTTGCATCTTTAACATGTTTCAAACATGCATATCCATTTTTAAAACATGTGTGGATGAAATCTCTTTCATGGAAAATTCCAAGCAATTAGGGTTAAACTAGTGGAATTTCTCCAACTTGGATAACAAAACTTTTGTGTTCATTTGTCGTGTGTGAATAAATTTTCTTCATTTACTTTTTTTATTGTTTTAAATTTTTTCCGTACATCAACTATGAAATTTTCATTTTGTTGTGACCTTTTTGCATTGTTTGTTTTCGGATGAAGGGAGAGCGAAATCTCAAAGTTTTGATTTAAGAAAAAAGTGTACATCTAAAATGGAAAAGCAAAATGCACATATGTAGAGAGATAATTCCAAAGAGTGTCGGTAATTTTTAGGGATTGTAAGCACTTTTTCGTTTTTATATCTCAGGTTTTGCAATAGTGGGGAAAATTTGGTGGCTGAGGATTTTTAACTGAGTGTTGAATTGCAATCCATAAGTCATTTCATACAAAAATATAGCCCGTTACGCATGATAAATCACATTACAATCATCTATGATTAATTATGTCATCTGTTTGCAAATGGGCAAAATAATGGCAAGTTTGAATATCCCATCGCAAGTTCACTTGAGAATTTAATGAGCATTTGTTATTCTCTTTAAAAGTTTTTCATCATTTGCATCATTAACATGTTTCAAGCATGCATATCCATTTTTAAAACATGTGTGGATGGAATCTCTTTCTTGGAAAATTCCAAGCTATTAGGGTTAAACTAGTGGAATTTCAAAAAATTGGATAATAAAACTTTTGTGTTCATTTGTGTTGGGTGAATAAATTTTCTTTATTTATATTTGTTATTGTTTTAAATTTTTTCCATACATCAACTATAAAATTTTCATTTTGTTGTAAGCTTTTAGCCTTGTTTGTTTTCGGGATGAAGGGAGAGCGAAAAATCAAAGTTTTGATTTAAGAAAAGAGGGTACATCTAAAATGGAAAAGCACAATGCACAATTGTAGGGAGAGATAATTCCAAAGAGAGTCGGTAATTTTTAGGGATTGTAAGCTCTTTTTAGTTTTTATATCTCAGGTTTTGCAACCGTCGGGAAAAATTGGTGTCACAGGATTTTTAACTGAGTGTTCAATTGCAATCCATAAGTCATTTCATACAAAAATATAGCCTGTTACGCATGATAAATCACTTTACAATCATCTATGATTGTTAGATCAAATTTTTGAAAATGGGCAAAATAAAGACTTGTTAGACTCGGGTAAATATCCCACCGCACGTGCACTTGAGAATTTAATGAGCGTTTGTTATTCTCTTTAAAAACTTTGGATCCATAGGTCATTTAAATCTTTAACATGTTTCTGGCATGCATATCCATTTTTAAAACATGTGTAGAAAAAATATCCTTCATGTAAAATTCCAAGATATTAGTTTTGGACTAGTGGAATTTCCCGAACTTGGACAACAAAACTTTTGTGTTCATTTGTGGTGTGTGAATAAATTTTCTTCATTTACTTTTTTTATTGTTTTAAAGTTTTTCCGTACATCAACTATGAAATTTTCATTTTGCTGTGATCTATTTGCCTTTTTTGTTTACGGGATGAAGGGAGAGCGAAAAACTCGAAGTTTTGATTTAAGAAAAATGTGTACATCTAAAACGAAAGTGCACAATGCACATATGTGGGGAGAGATAATTCCAAAGAGTGTCTTTAATTTTTATGGATTATAAGCACCTTTTCATTTTTATATCTCAGGTTTTGCAATCATTGGGAAAAATGGGTTGCGGATGATTTTTACCTGAGTGTTGAATTACAATCCATAAGTGATTTCATACAAAAATATATCCCGTTACGCATGATAAATCGCATTACAATCATCTATAATTAATTATGTCAGCTTTTTGCAAATGGGCAAAATAATGGCACGTTTGGCTCGGGTAAATATCCCGTCGCAGGTTCACTTGAGAATTTAATGAGCGTTTGTTATTCTCTTTAAAAGCTTTGCATCATTTGCATCTTTAACATGTTTCAAACATGTATATCCATTTTTAAAATATGTGTGGACGAAATCACTTTCTTGCAAAATTCAAAGCTATTAGGGTTAAACTAGTGGAATTTCCCAAAATTGGATAAAAAAACCTTTGTGTTCATTTGTGTTGCGTGAATAAATTTTCTTTATTTATATTTGATATTGTTTTAAATTTCTTCCATACATCAACTATAAAATTTTCATTTTGTTGTAAGCTTTTTGCCTTGTTTGTTTTCGGGATGAAGGGAGAGCGAAAAATCAAAGTTTTGATTTAAGAAAAAGAGTGTACATCTAAAATGGAAAAGCACAATGCACAATTGTAGGGAGAGATAATTCCAAAGTGTTTCTGTAATTTTTAGGGATTGTAAGCTCTTTTTCGTTTTTATATCTCAGGTTTTGCAATCGTCAGGAAAAATTGGCGGCAGAGGATTTTTAACTGAGTGTTGAATTGCAATCCATAAGTCATTTCGCACAAAAATATAGCCCATTACACATGATAAAGCACATTACAATCATCTATGATTTTTAGATCAAATTTTTGAAAATGGGCAAAATAATGACTTGTTAGACTCGGGTAAATATCCCACCGCACGTTCACTTGAGAATTTAATGAGCGTTTGTTATTCTCTTTAAAAGCTTTGGATCCATTGGTCATTTGAATCTTTAACATGTTTTAAGCATGCATATTCATTTTTAAAACATGTGTAGAAAAAATCTCCTTCATGTAAAATTCCAAGCTTAATAGGGTTGGACTAATGGAATTTCCCAAACTTGGATAACAAAACTTTTGTGTTCATTTGTGGCGTGTGAATAGATATTTTTTTCTTACATTAGTTATTAGTTTAAATAATTTTCACACATCAACTATAAAATCTATATTTTGTTGTGATCTTTTTTGCCTTTTTTGTTTACGGGATGAAGGGGGAGCGAATACTCAAAGTTCTGATTTAAGAAAAAAGTGTACATCTATAATGGAAATGCACAATGTACAAATGTAGAGAGAGATATTTCCAAAGAGTGTGTATGTTTTAGGGATCGTATGCACTTTTTCGTTTTTATATATGAGGTTTTGCAATCGTCGGGAAACGGGGGAGGCGGGCGATTTTTAACTGAGTGTTGACTTCAAATCCATAAGTCATTTCTTACAAAAATATAGCCTGTTACGCATGACAAATCACTTTACAATCATCTATGATTGTTAGCTCAACTTTTTGAATATGGGCAAAATAATGGCTTGTTTGACTTGAGCAAATATCCCACTGCACGTTCACTTGAGAATTTAATGAGCGTTTGTTATTCTCTTTAAAAGCTTTGAATCCATAGGTCATTTGAATCTTTAACATGTTTCTGGCATGCATATCCATTTTTAAAACATGTGTAGAAAAAATCTCCTTCATGTAAAATTCCAAGATATTAGTTTTGGACTAGTGGAATTTCCCAAACTTGGATAACAAAACTTTTGTGTTCATTTGTTGTGTGTGAATAAATTTTCTTCATTTACTTTTTTTATTGTTTTAAACTTTTTCCGTACATCAACTATGAAATTTTCATTTTGTTGTGATCTATTTGCCTTTTTTGTTTACGGGATGAAGGGAGAGCGAAAAACTCGAAGTTTTGATTTTTGAAAAATGTGTACATCTAAAATTGTAATGCACAATGCACATATGTAGAGAGAGATAATTCCAAAGAGTGTTTGTAATTTTTAGGGATTGTAAGCACCTTTTCGTTTTTATATCTCAGGTTTTGCAATCGTCGGGAAAAATGGTTTGCGGAGGATTTTTAACTGAGTGTTGAATTGAAATCCATAAGTCATTTCATACAAAAATATAGCCCGTTACGCATGATAAATCACATTACAATCATCTATGATTAATTATGTCAGTTTTTTGCAAATGGGCAAAATAATGGCATATTTGACTCGGGTAAATATCCCACCGCAAGTTCACTTGAGAATTTAATGAGCGTTTTTTATTCTCTTTAAAAGCATTGGATCCATAGCTCATTTGCATCTTTAACATGTTTCAAACATGCATATCCATTTTTAAAACATGTGTGGATGAAATCTCTTTCTTGCAAAATTCCAAGCTATTAGGGTTAAACTAGTGGAATTTCCAGAAATTGGATAACAAAAATTTTGTGTTCATTTGTGTTGGGTGAATAAATTTTCTTTATTTATATTTGTCATTGTTTTAAATTTTTTCCATACATCAACTATAAAATTTTCATTTTGTAGTAAGCTTTTTGCCTTGTTTGTTTTCGGGATGAAGGGAGAGCGAAAAGTCAAAGTTTTGATTTAAAAAAAGTATGTACATCTAAAATGGAAAAGCCCAATGCACAATTGTAGGGATAGATAATTCCAAAGTGCGTGTGTAATCTTTAGGGATTGTAAGCTCTTTTTAGTTTTTATATCTCAGGTTTTGCAATCATCGGGAAAAATTGGTTGCAGAGGATTTTTAACTAAGTGTTGAATTGCAATCCATAAGTCATTTCATACAAAAATATAGCCTGTTACGCATGATAAATCACTTTACAATCAACTATGATTGTGAGATCAAATTTTTGAAAATGGGCAAAATAATGACTTGTTAGACTCGGGTAAATATCCCACCGCACGTTCACTTGAGAATTTAATGAGCATTGGTTATTCTCTTTAAAAACTTTGGATCCATAGGTCATTTGAATCTTTAACATGTTTCAAGCATGCATATCCATTTTTAAAACATGTGTAGAAAAAATCTCCTTCATGTAAAATTCCAAGCTTAATTGGGTTGGACTAATGGAATTTCCCAAACATGGATAATAAAACTTTTGTGTTCATTTGTGGTTTGTGAATAGATATTTCTTATTTACATTAGTTAATATTTTAAATATTTTCCACACATCAACTATAAAATTTTTTTTTTGTTGTGATCTTTTTTGCGTTTTTTGTTTTCGGGATGCTAGGGGAGCGAAAACCCAAAGTTCTGATTTAAGAAAAAAGTGTACATCTAAAATGGAAATGCACAATGCACAAATGTAGAGAGAGATATTTCCAAAGAGTGTCTGTATGTTTTGGGGATCGTATGCACTTTTTCGTTTTTATATCTATGGTTTTGCAATCGTCGGGAAACGGGGGAGGCGGGCGATTTTTAACTTAGTGTTGACTTCAAATCCATAAGTCATTTCTTACAAAAATATAGCCCCTTACGCATGACAAATCACTTTACAATCATCTATGATTGTTAGCTCAACTTTTTGAATATGGGCAAAATAATGGCTTGTTTGATTCGGGCAAATATCCCACCGCACGTTCACTTGAGAATTTAATGAGCGTTTGTTATTCTCTAGAAAAGCTTTGGATCCATAGGTCATTTGAATCTTTAACATGTTTCTGGCATGCATATCCATTTTTAAAACATGTGTAGAAACAATCCCCTTCAGGTAAAATTCCAAGATATTAGTTTTGGACTAGTGGAATTTCTGAAACTTGGATAACAAAACTTTTGTGTTCATTTGGGGTGTGTGAACAAATTTTCTTCATTTGCTTTTTTTATTGTTTTAAACTTTTTCCGTATATCAACTATGAAATTTTTATTTTGCTAAGATCTATTTGCCTTTTTTGTTTACGGGATGAACGAAGAGCAAAAAACTCGAAGTTTTGATTTTTAAAAATGTGTACATCTAAAACGGAAATGCACAATACACATATGTAGAGAGAGATAATTCCGAAGAGTGTCTGTAATTTTTAGGGATTGTAAGCACCTTTTCATTTTTGTATCTCAGGTTTTGCGATCGTCGTGAAACATGGGTTGCGGAGTATTTTTAACTGAGTGTTGAATTGCAATCCTTAAGTCATTTCATACAAAAATATAGCCCGTTACGCATGATAAATCACATTACAATCATCTATGATTAATTATGTCAGCTTTTTGCAAATGGGAAAAATAATGGCATGTTTGACTCGGGTAAATATCCCATCGAAAATTCACTTGAGAATGTAATGAGCGTTTTTTATTCTCTTTAAAAGCTTTGCATCCATACCTCATTTGCATCTTTAACATGTTTCAAACATGCATATCCATTTTTAAAACATGTGTGGATGAAATCTCTTTCTTGCAAAATTCCAAGCTATTAGGGTTAAACTAGTGGAATTTCCAGAAATTGGATAACAAAACTTTTGTGTTCATTTGTGTTGGGTGAATAAATTTTCTTTATTTATATTTGTTATTTTTTTAAATTTTTTCCATACATCAACTAAAAAATTTTCATTTTGTTGTAAGCTTTTTGCCTTGTTTGTTTTCGGGATGAAGGGAGAGCGAAAAGTCAAAGTTTTGATTTAAGAAAAGAGTGCACATCTAAAATGGAAAAGCACAATGCACAATTGTAGGGAGAGATAATTCCAAAGAGTGTCTGTAATTTTTAGGGATTGTAAGCTCTTTTTAGTTTTTATATCTCCGGTTTTGCAATCGTTGGGAAAAATTGGTGAAAGAGGATTTTTAACTGAGTGTTGAATTGCAATCCATAAGTCATTTCATAGAAAAATATAGCCCTTTACGCATGATAACTTTAAAATCATCTATGATTAATTATGTCTGCTTTCCGCAAATGGGCAAAATAATGGCATGTTTGACTGGGGTAAATATCCCACCGCAAGTTCACTTGAGAATTTAATGAGCGTTTGTTATTCTCTTTAAAAGCTTTTCCTCCATAGCTCATTTGCATCTTCAACGTGTTTCAAACATGCATATCCATTTTTAAAACATGTGTGGATGAAATCTTTTTCTTGCAAAATTCCAAGCTATTAGGGTTAAACTAGTGGAATTTCCAGAAATTGGATAACAAAACTTTTGTGTTCATTTGACTTGGGTGAATAAATTTTCTTTATTTATATTTGTTATTGTTTTAAATTTTTTCCATACACCAACTATAAAATTTTCATTTTCTAGTAAGCTTTTTGCCTTGTTTGTTTTCGGGGTGAAGGGAGAGCGAAAGTCAAAGTTTTGATTTAAGAAAAGTGTGTACATCTAAAATGGAAAAGCCCAATGCACAATTGTAGGGAAAGATAATTCCAAAGAGTGTGTGTAATCTTTAGGGATTGTAAGATCTTTTTAGTTTTTATATCTCCGGTTTTGCAATCATCGGGAAAAATTGGTTGCAGAGGATTTTTAACTAAGTGTTGAATTGCAATCCATAAGTCATTTCATACAAAAATATAGCCCGTTACGCATGATAAATCACTTTACAATCAACTATGATTGTTAGATCAAATTTTTGAAAATGGGCAAAATAATGACTTGTTAGACTGGGTAAATATCCCACCGCACGTTCACTTGAGAATTTAATGAGCGTTGGTTATTCTCTTTAAAAGCTTTGGATCCATAGGTCATTTGAATCTTCAACATTTTTCAAGCATGCATATCTATTTTTAAAACATGTGTAGAAAAAATCTCCTTCATGTAAAATTCCAAGCTTAATTGGGTTGGACTAATGGAATTTCCCAAACTTGGATAACAAAACTTTTGTGTTCATTTGTGGTTTGTGAATAAATATTTTTTATTTATATTAGTTAATATTTTAAATATTTTCCACACATCAACTATAAAATATTTTTTTTGTTGTGATCTTTTTTGCCTTTTTTGTTTTTGGGATGAAGGGGGAGCGAAAACTCAAAGTTCTGATTTAAGAAAAAAGTGTACATCTAAAATGGAAATGCACAATGCACAAATGTAGAGAGAGATATTTTCAAAGAGTGTCTATATGTTTTGGGGATCGTATGCACTTTTTCGTTTTTATATCTATGGTTTTGCAATCGTCGAGAAACGGGGGAGGCGGGCGATTTTTAACTTAGTGTTGACTTCAAATCCATAAGTCATTTCTTACAAAAATATAGCCCGTTACGCATGACAAATCACTTTACAATCATCTATGATTGTTAGCTCAACTTTTGGAATATGGGCAAAATAATGGCTTTTTTGACTCGGGCAAATATCCCACCGCACGTTCACTTGAGAATTTAATGAGCGTTTGTTGTTCTCTAGAAAAGCTTTGGATCCATAGGTCATTTGAATCTTTAACATGTTTCTGACATGCATATCCATTTTTAAAACATGTGTAGAAATGATGCAGGCGAAAATATGTGATGCGGGTACATATTCGGATCCTTGAATCGGATCCGGTGTACATAGTCGGATCCTTAATCGGATCCTTAATCGGATCTATTGTATTGAACCCGTGTTAGGGTTTTCTTTATTTTGAGCTGCAGCCCGGTCTTGTCGGGGGCGTTGCGTTTGGTTAAAAGACTGTTTAGGTTTTAGAGGAAGGGGTTGAATGATATTTTTAATCTGAGAGAATTTCTCTACTATTTCAGGCAGATTTCGCCTATTCCTCCCGTGATTCGCAAGTTGATCTGCCTGCAGGATAATCGCTATCCTGTCCGGCATCAGTTGGTATCAGAGCTTCAGGCTTGGGACGAAGCTGATCTAGCCAGATGCTGCAGCGAGCAGAAAGGTCGACGAAGACGACGCCGTCGCCATCGCCGTCACTGTTGAGCTACCGCTCAACACTGCTGTCGTCGCCGTTGAGCTACCGCTCAACGTTGCTACCGAAAACACTCGGGATTCGACCGAGCAGAGCTCGGGACTCGACCAAGCAAGTTACAGAAACAGAGCAGAGGCTCTGGCTTTGCCAGAAAAGAGGGATTCGGCAGGGAAAGGGGTCGGCATCGACGTCGTCACCGCCGGAACTGCCGTGCGACGTTGCCGTCTCCGTCGCCGTAGTCAGATCTGCCGCCAACGGAGCTCGACGATAGAAAAGGTTCGGTAATTCCGGAAAATCGAGCACCGAAACAAAGGTTCGTGGTGCCAAGAAAGGGGGTTCCGAGACAGGAGACCCTCGTTGCCGGAACGAGCCAGCGTCGCAGGCGGCGACGAGCTGTCGGAGACGACAGCCGGAGAGGACCGCCGGAGAGGCCTCGATTTCAAAAATAGAGGGGCTCCGAAATCCCAATTTCGGGAGTTTCTTCGCCGTCGAGGTATTTTAATTCCGAGGAAGTTATATTATTATTTTATTATTATTAAAAAAAAAAAAAGTGGACAAATATTGTCTTCCATGGCTGGTGGTCGTGGTCGTAGCCGTAATGCTCAGGCAGTGATATTGGAAGATTTACAGCGGCAAGTCGCGGAGTTAACCCAGCGTCTAACGACACAGGATTTCGGTTCTCGTGAGATGGAAGATCACGATTCCGATGCCAGAGTCGAAAACCCAGATCGCACTCATGCTCGATTCGGGGAACACTGTGGGGATCGACCTGTAGACCTCGGTTTCCATGTGACGCTACCCGAGTTTTCGGGTACGTTACAAGCCGACGGATTCATTGACTGGTTGCAGGAGGTAGAGCGTATCTTTGAATATAAAGAAGTCCCAGATAACGTCAAGGTGAAATTGGTTGCCATGAAACTCAAGGGCAGAGCATCTGCGTGGTGGGAGCAATTGCGGCGATCACGAGACCGGCAGGGCAAGGCCAAACTCACTAATTGGGAGAATATGAAGAAGAAGATGAAGGGTCAATTCCTTCCTTTCGGTTACACTCAAACCTTGTTTCAGCGACTTCATTTGCTGCGGCAAGGCTCGAGATCAGTGGACGATTACACGGAGGAGTTCTATCAGTTGCTTGCCCGGAATGACTTATCTGAGACAGAAGAGCAGCTGGTGGCACGGTATTTGGGGGGGGTTACGACAGCCCCTGCAAGATGTCCTTTGTCTTCACTCGTTGTGGACCGTTTCTGAAGCCTTCCAGCGTGCTTTGGTTGTGGAACAACAGCTGCAATGGCGGCCCATGATCAGAAGCGATCAATGCAGCCCACCAGCTCGTCCTACAGACTCAGTTTCTGCCCCACCACCTACACAAGGTACTTCTACTTCACGTATTCGTTGTTTTCGATGTGGTGAACAGGGCCATAAGGCCACTGAGTGTAGGAACCCTGCGAGTCAGAAGGGCAAAAATCTTCTAATTGAAGAAGAAGTGGTAGATGAACATGCGGAGTTTGGGGAGCCTGTGTATGACGATGATGACGATGGAGATGTGTTGTATGGTGATGGCCATGCGACTTTGGTTGTTTGTCCGCGTCTGTTGACTCCCAAGGTGGATTTAGGGGATGATTGGTTGCGGACCACTATTTTCCACACGACCTGCACAGTCGCCGATAAAGTGTGCACGATGATCATTGACGGTGGCAGTTGTGAGAATATCGTGTCTGAAGAGGCTGTCCAGAAATTGCAGTTGAAGACGGATCGTCATCCCAAATCATACAAGTTGACATGGCTGACTAAAGGCATTGAGGTACCAGTCGATCAGCGCTGTCTCGTATCTTTTTCCATCGGCATGAAATATTTCGATACTGTTTGGTGTGATGTTGCCTCTATGGAATCGTGTCATGTGTTGTTAGGCCGCCCTTGGCAGTATGATCGCCGTGTTCTTCATGATGGGCGGAAGAATACCTTTTCCTTTAACAACAACGAGAAGAAGATTGTGTTGGCACCACATCAGGCACGACCCACTCCTCCTCCGATGGCTGATCGTACTACCCTGGTTTCACTGTCCAGGGTTTGCGTCGAGCATGGCGACGTCGCGGAGGATCCTCCTCCTGGACTGCCGCCTGAGCATGCGTAGCTGGTCATTCCCGCATGTCATTTGCGGCCTTCTGATGTTTTTCCTGTTCCCCCTTTGTTTCCTTCTTTTCTGGGGTCCGCTAACGCTATATGACCTCGAGGGCGAGTTCTTTCCAACACGCGGCGACTGATGCGGGTACATATTCGGATCCTTGAATCGGATCCGGTGTACATAGTCGGATCCTTAATCGGATTCTTAATCGGATCTATTGTATTGAACCCGGGTTAGGGTTTGCTTTATTTTGAGCTACAGCCCGGGCTTGTCGGGGGCGTTGCATTCGGTTAAAAGACTGTTTAGGTTTTAGAGGAAGGGGTTGAATGATATTTTGAATCTGAGAGAATTTCTCTACGATTTCAGGCAGATTTCGCCTATTCCTCCCGTGATTCGCAAGTTGATCTGGCTGCAGGATAATCGCTATCCTGTCCGGCGTCAAGAAACAATCTCCTTCATGTAAAATTCCAAGATATTAGTTTTGGACTAGTGAAATTTCTGAAACTTGGATAACAAAACTTTTGTGTTCATTTGGGGTGTGTGAATAAATTTTCTTCATTTGCTTTTTTTATTGTTTTAAACTTTTTCCGTATATCAACTATGCAATTTTTATTTTGCTGTGATCTATTTGCCTTTTTTGTTTATGGGATGAACGGAGAGCAAAAAACTTGAAGTTTTGATTTTTAAAAATGTGTACATCTAAAACGGAAATGCACAATCCACATATGTAGAGAGAGATAATTCCGAAGAGTGTCTGTAATTTTTAGGGATTGTAAGCACCTTTTCGTTTTTGTATCTCAGGTTTTGCGATCGTCGTGAAACATGGGTTGCGGAGGATTTTTAACTGAGTGTTGAATTGCAATCCATAAGTCATTTCATACAAAAATATAGCCCGTTACGCATGATAAATCACATTACAATCATTTATGATTAATTATGTCAGCTTTTTGCAAATGGGAAAATTAATGGCATGTTTGACTCGGGTAAATATCCCATCGCAAGTTCACTTGAGAATGTAATGAGCGTTTGTTATTCTCTTTAAAAGCTTTGCATCCATACCTCATTTGCATCTTTAACATGTTTCAAACATGCATATCCATTTTTAAAACATGTGTGGATGAAATCTCTTTCTTGCAAAATTTCAAGCTATTAGGGTTAAACTAGTGGAATTTCCAGAAATTGGATAACAAAAATTTTGTGTTCATTTGTGTTGGGTGAATAAATTTTCTTTATTTATATTTGTTATTCTTTTAAATTTTTTCCATACATCAACTATAAAATTTTCATTTTGTTGTAAGCTTTTTGCCTTGTTTGTTTTCGGGATGAAGGGAGAGCGAAAGATCAAAGTTTTGATTTAAGAAATGCGTGTACATCTAAAATGGAAAAGCACAATGCACAATTGTAGGGAGAGATAATTCCAAAGAGTTTCTGTAATTTTTAGGGATTGTCAGCTCTTTTAAGTTTTTATATCGTAGGTTTTGCAATCGTCGGGAAAAATTGGTGGCAGAGGATTTTTAACTGAGTGTTGAATTGCAATCCATAAGTCATTTCGTACAAAAATATAGCCCGTTTCGCTTGATAAATCACATTACAATCATCTATGATTAATTATGTCAGCTTTTTGCAAATGGGCAAAATAATGGCATGTTTGACTCGGGTAAATATTCCACTGCAAGTTCACTTGACAATTTAATGAGCGTTTGTTATTCTATTTAAAAGCTTTGCATCCATAGCTCATTTGCATCTTTCACATGTTTCAAACATGCATATCCATTTTTAAAACATGTGTGGATGAAATCTCTTTCTTGCAAAATTCCAAGCTATTAGGGTTAAACTAGTGGAATTTCCCAAAATTGGATACAAAAATTTTGTGTTCATTTGTGTTTGGTGAATAAATTTTCATTATTTATATTTGTTATTGTTTTAAATTTTTTCCATACATCAACTATAAAATTTTCATTTTGTTGTAAGCTTTTTGTCTTGTTTGTTTTCGGGATGAAAGGAGAGCGAAAAGTCAAAGTTTTGATTTAAGAAAAGAGTGTACATCTAAAATGGAAAAGCACAATGAACAATTGTAGGGAGAGATAATTCCTAAGAGTGTCTGTAATTTTTAGGGATTGTAAGCTCTTTTTAGTTTTTATATCTAAGGTTTTGCAATCGTCGGGAAAAAAAGGTGGCAAAGGATTTTTAACTGAGTGTTGAATTGCAATCCATAACTCATTTCATACAAAAAAATTACCCGTTAGGAATGATTAATCACTTTACAATCATCTATGAAATTTAGATCAAATTTTTGAAAATGGGAAAAATAATTACTTGTTAGACTCGGGTAAATATCCCACCGCACGTTCACTTGAGAATTCAATAAGCGTTGGTTATTCTCTTTAAAAGCTTTGGATCCATAGGTCATTTGAATCTTTAACATGTTTCAAGCATGCATATCCATTTTTAAAACATGTGTAGAAAAATTCTCCTTCATGTAAAATTCCAAGCTTAATAGGGTTGTATTAATGGAATTTCCCAAACTTGGATAACAAAACTTTTGTGTTCATTTGTGGTTTGTGAATAGATATTTTTTTTACATTAGTTATTATTTTAAATATTTTCCACACATCAACTATAAATTTTTTATTTTGTTGTGATTTTTTTTGGTGTTTTTGTTAACGGGATGAAGGGGGAGCGAAAACTCAAAGTTCTGATTTAAGAAAAAAGTGTACATCTAAAATCGAAATGCACAAGGCACAAATGTAGAGGGAGATATTTCCAAAGAGTGTCTGTATGTTTTAGGGATCGTATGCACTTTTTCGTTTTTATATCTAAGGTTTTGCAATCGTCGGGAAACAGGGCAGGCGGGCATTTTTTAACTGAGTGTTGACTTCAAATCCATAAGTCATTTCTTACAAAAATATTGCCTGTTACGCATGACAAATCACTTTACAATCACCTATGATTGTTAGCTAAACTTTTTGAATATGGGCAAACTAATGGCTTGTTTGACTCGGGCAAATATCCCACCGCTCGTTCACTTGAGAATTTAATGAGCGTTTGATATTCTCTTTAAAAGCTTTGGATCCATTTGCCTTTTTTGTTTACGGGATGAAGGGAGAGCGAAAAACTCGAAGTCTTAATTTAAGAAAAATGTGTATATCTAAAATGGAAATGCACAATGCACATCTGTAGAGAGAGATAATTCCAAAGAGTTTCTGTAATTTTTAGGGATTGTAAGCACTTTTTCGTTTTTATATCTCAGGTTTTGCAATCGTCTGGAAAAATGGGTTGCGGAGGATTTTTAACCGAGTGTTGGATTACAACCCATATGTCATTTCACACAAAAATATAGCCCGTTACGCATGATAAATCACATCACAATCATCTATGATTGTTATGTCAGCTTTTTGCAAATGGGCAAAATAATGGCATGTTTGACTCGGGTAAATATCCCGCCGCAAGTTCACTTGAGAATTTAATGAGCGTTTTTTATTCTCTTTAAAAGCTTTGAATCCATAGCTCATTTGCATCTTTAACATGTTTCAAACATGCATATCCATTTTTAAAACATGTGTGGATGAAATCTCTTTCTTGCAAAATTCCAAGCTTTTAGGGTTAAACTAGTGGAATTTCCAACAATTTGATAACAAAACTTTTGTGTTCATTTGTGTTGGGTGAAAAAATTTTCTTTATTTATATTTTTTATTTTTTAAATATTTTTCCATACATCAACTATAAAAATTTCAATTTGTTGTTAACTTTTTGCCTTGTTTGTTTTCGGGATGAAGGGAGAGCGAAAAGTCAAAGTTTTGATTTAAGAAAAAAGTGTACATCTAAAATGGAAAAGCCTAATGCACAATTGTAGGGAGAGATAATTCCAAAGAGTATCTGTAATTTTTAGGGATTGTAAGCTCTTTTTAGTTTTTATATCTCAGGTTTTGCAATCGTCGGGAAAAATTGGTGGCAGAGGATTTTTAACTGACTGTTGAATTGCAATCCATAAGTCATTTCATACAAAAATATAGCCCGTTACACATGATAAATCACTTTACAATCACCTAAAATTTTTAGATCAATTTTTTGAAAATGGGCAAAATAATTACTTGTTAGACTCGGGTAAATATCCCACCGCACGTTCACTAGAGAATTTAATGAGTGTTAGTTATTCTCTTTAAAAGATTTGGATCCATAGGTCATTTGAATCTTTAACATGTTTCTGGCATGCATATCCATTTTTAAAACATGTGTAGAAAAAATCTCCTTCATGTAAAATTCCAAGCTTAATAGGGTTGGACTGATGGAATTTCCCAAACTTGGATAACAAAACTTTTGTGTTCATTTGTGGTGTGTGAATAGATATTTTTTATTTACATTAGTTATTGTTTTAAATATTTTCCACACATCAACTATAAAATTTTTATTTTGTTGTGATCTTTTTTGTCTTTTTTGTTTACGGGATTAAGGGGGAGCGAAAACTTAAAGTTCTGATTTAAGAAAAAAGTTTATATCTAAAATGAAAATGCACCATGCACAAATGTAGAGAGAGATATTTCCAAAGAGAGTCTGTATGTTTTAGGGATCGTATGCACTTTTTCGTTTTTATAGCTAAGGTTTTGCAATCGTCGGGAAACGGGGGAGGCGGGCGATTTTTAACTGAGTGTTGACTTCAAATCCAGAAGTCATTTCTTACAAAAATATAGCCCGTTACATATGAAAAATCACTTTACAAATCATCTATGATTGTTAGCTCAACTTTTTGAATATGGGCAAAATAATGGCTTGTTTGACTCGGGCAAATATCCCACCGCACGTTCACTTGAGAATTTAATGAGCGTTTGTTATTCTCTTTCAAAGTTTTGTATCCATGGGTCATTTGAATCTTTAACATGTTTCTGGCTTGCATATCCATTTTTAAAACATGTGTAGAAAAAATCTCCTTCATGTAAAATTCCAAGATATTAGTTTTGGACTAGTGGAATTTCCCAAAGATGGATAACAAAACTTTTGTGTTCATTTGTGGTGTGTGAATAAATTTTCTTCATTTACTTTTTTTTATTTTTTTAAACTTTTTCCGTACATCAACTATGAAATTTTCATTTTGCTGTGATCTATTTGCCTTTTTTGTTTACGGGATGAAGGGAGAGCGAAAAAACTCGAAGTTTTGTTTTAAGAAAAATGTGTACATCTAAAACGGAAATGCACAATGCACATATGTAGAGAGAGATAATTCCAAAGAGTGTCTGTAATTTTTAGGGATTGTGAGCACTTTTTCATTTTTATATCTCAGGTTTTCCAACCGTTGGGAAAAATGGGTTGCAGAGGATTTTTAACTTAGTGTTGAATTGCAACCCATAAGTCATTTCATACAAAAATATAGCCCGTTACGCGTGATAAATCACATCACAATAATCTATGATTATTATATCAGCTTTTTGCAAATGGGCAAAATAATGCATGTTTGACTCGGGTAAATATCCCACCGCAAGTTCACTTGAGAATTTAATGAGCGTTTGTTATTCTCTTTAAATATTTTGCATCCATAGCTCATTTGCATCTTTAACATGTTTCAAACATGCATATCTATTATTAAAACATGTGTGGATGAAATCTCTTTCTTGCAAAATTCCAAGCTATTAGGGTTAAACTAGTGGAATTTCCAAAAATTGGTTAACAAAACTTTTGTGTTCATTTGTGTTGGGTAAATAATTTTTTTATTTATATTTGTTATTTTTAAAAAAAATTTCCATACATCAATTATAAAAATTTCATTTTGTTGTAAGTTTTTTGCCTTGTTTGTCTTCGGGATGAAGGGTGAGGGAAAAGTCAAAGTTTTGCTTTAAGAAAAAAGTGTACATCTAAAATGGAAAAGCACAATGCAAAAATGTGGGGAGAGATAATTCCAAAGAGTATCTTTAATTTTCAGGGATTGTAAGCTTTTTTTAGTTTTTGTATCTCAGGTTTTGCAAACGTCGGGTAAAATTGGTGGTCGAGGATTTTTAACTGAGTGTTGAATTGCTATCCATAAGTCATTTCATACAAAAATATAGCCCATTACGCATTATAAATCACTTTACAATTATCTATGATTTTTAGATCAAATTTTTGAAAATGGGCAAAATAATGACTCTTTAGACTCGGGTAGATATCCCACCGCACGTTCACTTGAGAATTTAATAAGCATTTTTTATTCTCTTAAAAAACTTTGGATCCATAGGTCATTTGAATCTTTATCAAGTTTCAAGCATGCATATCCATTTTTAAAACATGTGTGGAAAAAATCTCGTTCATGTAAAATTCCAATCTTAATAGGGTTGGACTAATGGAATTTCCCAAACTTGGATCACAAAACTTTTGTGTTCATTTGTGGTGTGTGAATAGATATTTTTTATTTACATTATTTAATATTTTAAATATTTTCCACACATCAACTATAAAATTTTTATTTTGTTGTGACCTTTTTTGCCTTTTTTGTTTACGGGATGAAGGGGGAGCGAAAAGTCAAAGTTCTGATTGAAGAAAAAAGTGTACATCTAAAATGAAAATGCACAATGCACAAATGTAGAGAGAGATATTTCCAAAGAGTGTCTGTTTGTTTTAGGGATCGTATGCACTTTTTCGTTTTTATATCTAAGGTTTTGCAATCGTCGGGAAACGGGGGAGGCGGGATATTTTTAACTGAGTGTTGACTTCAAATCCATAAGTCATTTCTTACAAAAATATAGCCAGTTATGCATGACAAATCACTTTACTAATCATCTATGATTGTTTGCTCAACTTTTTGAATATGGGCAAAATAATGGCTTGTTTGACTCGGGCAAATATCCCACTGCACGTTCACTTGAGAATTTAATGAGTGTTTGTTATTCTCTCTAAAAGCTTTGGATCCATAGGTCATTTGAATCGTTAACATGTTTCTGGCATGCATATCCATTTTTAAAACATGTGTAGAAAAAATCTCCATCATGTAAAATTCCAAGATATTAGTTTTGGACTAGTGGAATTTCCCAAACTTGGATAACAAAACTTTTGTATTCATTTGTGGTGTGTGAATAAATTTCCTTCATTTAATTTTTTTATTGTTTTAAACTTTTTTCGTACAACAACTATGAAATTTTCATTTTCCTGTGATCTGTTCGCCTTTTTTATTTACGGGATGAAGGGAGAGCGAAAAACTCGAAGTTATGATTTAAGAAAAATGTGTATATCTAAAACGGAAATGCACAATGGACGTATGTAGAGAGAGATAATTCTAAAGACTGCCTGTAATTTTTAGGGATTGTAAGCACCTTTTTGTTTTTATATCACAGGTTTTGCAATTGTCGGAAAAAATGGGTTGCGGAGGATTTTTAACTGAGTGTTGAATTGCAATCCATAAGTCATTTCATACAAAAATATAGCCCGTTACGCATGATAAATCACATTACAATTATCTATGATTAATTATGTCAGGTTTTTACAAATGGGCAAAATAATGGCATGTTTGGCTCAAGTAAATATCCCACCGCAAATGCACTTGAGAATTTAATGAGCTTTTGTTATTCTCTTTAAAATCTTTGCATCCATAGCTCATTTGCATCTTTAACATGTTTCAAACATGCATATCCATTTTTGAAACATGTGTGGATGAAATCTCTTTCTTTTAAAATTCCAAGCTATTATGGTTAAACTAGTGCAATTGCCCAAAATTGGATAACAAAACCTTTGTGTTCATTTGCGTTGGGTGAATAAATTTTCTTTATTTATATTTTTTATTGTTTTAAATTTTTTCCATACATCAACTATAAAATTTTCATTTTGTTATAAGCACTTTGCCTTGTTTGTTTTCGGGATGAAGGGAGAGCGAAAAGTCAAAGTTTTGATTTAAGAAAAAAGTGTACATCTAAAATGGAAAAGCACAATGCACAATTGTAGGGAGAGATAATTCCAAAGAGTGTCTGTAATTTTTACGGATTGTAAGCTCTTTTTAGTTTTTATATCTCAGGTTTTGCAATCATCGGGAAAAATTGGTGGCAAAGGATTTTTAACTGACTGTTGAATTGTAATCCATAAGTCATTTCACACAAAAATATAGACCGTTACGCATGATAAATCACTTTACAATCATCTATGATTGTTAAATCAAATTTTTGAAAATGGGCAAAATAATGACTTGTAAGACCCGGGCAAATATCCCACCGCACGTTCACTTGAGAATTTAATGAGCGTTTGTTATTCTCTTTAAAAGCTTTTGATCCATAGGTCATTTGAATCTTTAACATGTTTCAAGCATGCATTTCCATTTTTAAAACATGTGTAGAAAAAAACTCCTTCATATAAAATACCAAGCTTAATAGGGTTGGACAAATGGAATTTCCCAAACTTGGATAACAAAACTTTTGTGTTCATTTGTGGTGTGTCAATAGATTTTTTTATTTACTTTAGTAATTAATTTAAATATTTTCCACACATCAACTATAAAAATTTTCTTTTGTTGTGATCTTTTTTGCCTTTTTTGTTTACGGGTTGAAGGGGGAACGAAAACTCAAAGTTCTGATTTAAGAAAAAAGTATACATCTAAAATGGAAATGCACAATGCAAAAATGCAGAGAGAGATATTTCCAATGAGTGTCTGTATGTTTTGGGGATTGTATACACTTTTTCGTTTTTATATCTATGGTTTTGCAATCGTCGGGAAACGGGGGAGGCGGGTGATTTTTAACTGAGTGTTGAGTTCAAATCCATAAGTAATTTCTTACAAAAATATGGCCCGTTACGCATGACAAATCACTTTACAATCATCTATGATTGTTAGCTCAACTTTTCGAATATGGGCAAAATAATGGCTTGTTTGACTCGGACAAATATCCCACCGCACATTCACTTGAGAATTAAATGAGCGCTTGTTATTCTCTTTAAAAGCTTTGGATCCGTAGGTCATTTGAATCTTTAACTTGTTTCTGGCATGCATATCCATTTTTAAAACATGTGAAGAAAAAATCTCCTTCATGTAAAATTCCAAGATATTAGTTTTCGACTAGTGGAATTTCCAAAACATGGATAACAAAACTATTGTGTTCATTTGTGGTGTGTGAATAAATTTTCTTCATTTACGTTTTTTATTGTTTTAAACTTTTTTCGTACATCAACTATGAAGTTTTCATTTTGCCTTTTTTGTTTACGGGATGAAGGGAGAGCGAAAAACTCAAAGTTTTGATTTAAGAAAAATGTGTACATCTAAAATGGAAATGCAATTTGGACAGATGTAGAGAGAGATAATTCCAAAGAGTGCCTGTAATTTTTAGGGATTGTAAGCACCTTTTCGTTTTTATATCACAGGTTTTGCAATCGTCGGGAAAAATGGATTGCGGAGGATTTTTAACTGAGTGTTGAATTGCAATCCATATGTCATTTCATACAAAAATATAGCCCGTTACGCAAGATAAATCACATTACAATCATCTATGATTAATTATGTCAGCGTTTTGCAAATGGACAAAATAATGGCATGTTTGACTCGAGTAAATATCCCACCGCAAGTTCACTTGAGAGTTTAATGAGCGTTTGTTATTCTCTTTAAAAGCTTTGCATCCATAGCTCATTTGCATCTTTAACATGTTTCAAACATGGATATCCATTTTTAAAACATGTGTGGATGAAATCTCTTTCTTGCAAAATTCCAAGCTATTAGGGTTAAACTAGTGGAATTTCATAAATTTGGATAACAAAACTTTTGTGTTCATTTGTGTTGGGTGAATAAATTTTCTTTATATATATTTGTTATTTTTTTAAATTTTTTCCATACATCAACTATAAAATTTTCATTTTGTTGTATGCTTTTTTGCCTAGTTTGTTTTCGGGATAAAGGGAGAGCGAAAACTCAAAGTTTTGATTTAAGAAAAAAGTGTACATCTAAAATGGAAAAGCACAATGGACAATTCTAGGGAGAGATAATTCCAAAGAGTGTCTGTAATTTTTAGGGATTGTAAGCTCTTTTTAGTTTTTATATCTCAGGTTTTCCAATCGTCGGGAAAAATTGGTGGCAGAGGATTTTTAACTGAGTGTTGAATTGCTATCCATAAGTCATTTCATACAAAAATATAGCCCGTTAAGCATGATAAATCACTTTACAATCATCTGTGATTGTTAGATCAAATTTTTGAAAATGGGCAAAATAATGACTTGTTTGACTCGGGGTAAATATCCCACCGCACGTTCACTTGAGAATTTAATGAGCGTTTGTTATTCTATTTAATAGCTTTGGATCCATAGGTCATTTGAATCTTTAACTTGTTTCAAGCTTGCATTTCCATTTTTAAAACATGTGTAGAAAAAATCTCCTTCATGTAAAATTCCAAGCTTAATAGGGTTGGACTAATGGAATTTCCCAAACTTGGATAACAAAACTTTTGTGTTCATTTGTGGTGTGAGAATAGATATTTTTTATTTACATTAGTTATTAATTTAAATATTTTCCACACATCAACTATACAATTTTTCTTTTGTTGTGATCTTTTCTGCCTTTTTTTTTTGTGGGATGAAGGGGGAACGAAAACTCAAAGTTCGGATTTAAGAAAAAAGTGTACATCTAAAATGGAAATGCACAACGCAAAAATGCAAAGAGAGATATTTCCTAAGAGTGTCTGCATGTTTTAGGGATCGTATGCACGTTTTCGTTTTTATATCTAAGGTTTTGCAATCGTCGGGAAACTGGGGAGGCGGGTGATTTTTAACTGAGTGTCGAGTTCAAATCCATAAGTCATTTCTTACAAAAATATGGCCCATTATGCATGACAAATCACTTTACAATGATCTATGATTGTTAGCTCAACTCTTTGAATATGGGCAAAATAATGGCCTGTTTGACTTGGGCAAATATCCCACCGCACGTTCACTTGAGAATTTAATGAGTGTTTGTTATTCTCTTTAAAAGCTTTGGATCCATAGGTCATTTGAATCTTTAACATGTTTCTGGCATGCATATCCATTTTTAAAACATGTGTTGAAAAAATCTCCTCCATGTAAAATTCCAAGATATTAGTTTTGGACTACAGGAATTTCCCAAACTTGGATAACAAAACTATTGTGTTCATTTGTGGTGTGCGAATAAATTTTCTTCACTTAATTTTTTTATTGTTTTAAACTTTTTCCGTACATCAACTATGAAATTTTCATTTTGTTGTGATCTATTTGCCTTTTTTGTTTACGGAAAGAACGGAGCGCGAAAAACTCGAAGTTTTTATTTAAGAAAAATGTGTACATCTAAAACGGAAATGCAATTTGCACATATGTAGAGAGATGTAATTCCAAAGAGTGCATGTAATTTTTAGGGATTGTAAGAACCTTTTCGTTTTTATATCTCAGGTTTTGCAATCATCGGGAAAAATGGGTTGCAGAGGATTTTTAACTGAGTGTTGAATTGTAATCCACAAGTAATTTCATACAAAAATATAGCCCATTACGCATGATAAATCACATTACAATCATCTATGATTAATTATGTCAGCGTTTTGCAAATGGACAAAATAATGGCATGTTTGACTCGGGTAAATATCCGTCCGCAAGTTCACTTGAGAATGTAATGAGCATTTCTAATTCTCTTTAAAAGCTTTGCATCCTTAGCTCATTTGCATCTTTAACATGTTTCAAACATGCATATCCATTTTTAAAACATCTGTGGATGAAATCTCATTCTTGCAAAATTCCAAGCTATTAGGGTTAAACTAGTGGTATTTCCAAAAATTGGATATCAAAACTTTTGTTTTCATTTGTGTTGGGTGAATAAATTTTCTTTATTTATATTTGTTTTGTTTTAAATTTTTTCCATACATCAACTATAAAATTTTCATTTTGTTGTAAGCTTTTTTGCCTTGTTTGTTTTCGGGATGAAGGCAGAGCGAAAACTCAAAGTTTTGATTTAAGACAAAAGTGTACAACTAAAATGGAAAAGCACAATGCACAATTGTAGGGAGAGATAATTCCAAAGAGTGTCTATAATTTTTAGGGATTGTAAGCTCTTTTTAGTTTTTATATCTCAGGTTTTGCAATCGTCAGGAAAAATTGGTGGCAGAGGATTTTTAACTAAGAGTTGAATTGCAATCCATAAGTCATTTCATACAAAAATATAGCCCGTTACGCATGATAAATCACTTTACAGTCATCTATGATTGTTAGATCAAATTTTTGAAAATGGGCAAAATAATGACTTGTTAGACTCAAGTAAATATCCCACCGCACATTCACTTGAGAATTTAATGAGCGTTTGTTATTCTCTTTAAAAGCTTTGGATCCATAGGTCATTTGAATCTTTAACATGTTTCAATCATGCATTTCCATTTTTAAAACATGTGTAGAAAAAATAGCTTAATAGGGTTGGACTAATGGAATTTCCCAAACTTGGATAACAAAATTTTTTTGTTCATTTGTGGTGTGTGAATAGATATTTTTTATTTACATTAGTTATTAATTTAAATATTTTCCACACATCAACTATAAAATTTTTATTTTGTTGCGATCTTTTCTGCCTTTTTTGTTTACGAGATGAAGGGGGAGCGAAAACTCAAAGTTCTGATTTAAGAAAAAAGTTTATATCTAAAATGGAAATGCACAATGCACAAATGTAGAGAGAGATACTTCCAAAGAGTATCTGTATGTTTTAGGGATCGTATGCACTTTTTCGTTTTTATATCTAAGGTTTTGCAATCGTTGGGAAACGGGGGAGGTGGGCGATTTTTAATTCAGTGTTGAGTTCAAATCGATTAGTCATTTCTTACAAAAATATGGCCCGTTACGCATGACAAATCACTTTACAATCATCTATGATTGTTAGTTCAACTTTTTGAATATGGGCAAAATAATGGCTTGTTTGACTCGGGCAAATATCCCACCGCACGTTCACTTGAGAATTTAATGAGCATTTGTTATTCTCTTTAAAAGCTTTGGATCCATAGGTCATTTGAATCTTTAACATGTTTCGGGCATGCATATCCATTTTTAAAACATGTGTAGAAAAAATCTCCTTCATGTAAAATTCCTAGATATTAGTTTTGGACTAGTGGAATTTCCCAAACTAGGATAACAAAAGTATTGTGTTCATTTGTGGTGTGTGAATAAATTTTCTTCATTTACTTTTTTTATTGTTTTAAACTTTTTCCGTACATCAACTATGAAATTTTTATTTTGCTGTGATCTATTTGCCTTTTTTGTTCACGGGATGAAGGGAGCGCGAAAAACTCGAAGTTTTGATTTAAGAAAAATGTGTACATCTAAAACGGAAATGCAATTTGCACATATGTAGAGAGAGATAATTCCAAAGAGTGCCTGTAATTTTTAGGGATTGTTAGCACCTTTTTGTTTTTATATCTCCTGTTTTGCAATCGTCGGGAAATATGGGTTGCAGAGGATTTTTAACTGAGTGTTAAATTGCAATCCATAAGTCATTTCATACAAAAATATTGCCCGTTACGCATGATAAATTACATTACAATCATCTATGATTAATTATGTCAGCGTTTTGCAAATGGGCAAAATAATGGCATGTTTGACTCGGGTAAATATCCCACCACAAGTTCACTTGAGAATTTAATGAGCGTTTGTTATTCTCTTTAAAATCTTTGCATCTATAGCTCATTTGCATCTTTAACATGTTTCAAACATGCATATCCATTTTTAAAACATGTGTGGATGAAATCTCTTTCTTGCAAAATTCCAAGCTATCAAGGTTAAACTAGTGGAATTTCCAAAAATTGGATAACAAAACTTTTGTGCTAATTTGTGTTGGGTGAATAAATTTTATTTATTTATATTTGTTTTTGTTTTAAATTTTTTCCATACATCAACTATAAAATTTTCATTTTGTTGTAATCTTTTTTGCCTTTTTTGTTTTCGGGATGAAGGGAGAGCGAAAAGTCAAAGTTTTGATTTAAGAAAAAAGTGTACATCTGAAATGGAAAAGCACAATGCACAATTGTAGGGAGAGATAATTCCAAAGAGTGTCTGTAATTTTTAGGGATTGTAAGCTCTTTTTAGTTTTTATATCTCAGGTTTTGCAATCGTCTGGAAAAATTGGTGGCAGAGGATTTTTAACTGAGTGTTGAATTGCAATCCATAAGTCATTTCATACAAAAATATAGCCCGTTACGCATGATAAATCACTTTACAATCATCTATGATTGTTAGATCAAATTTTTGAAAATGGGCAAAATAATGACTTGTTAGACTCAGGTAAATATCCCACCGCACGTTCACTTGAGAATTTAATGAGCGTTTGTTATTCTCATTAAAAGCTTTGGATCCATAGGTCATTTGAATCTCTAACATGTTTCAAACATGCATATCCAATTTTAAAACTTGTGTAGAAAAAATCTCCTTCATGTATAATTCTAAGCTTAATAGGGTTGGATTAATGGAATTTCCCAAACTAGGATACCAAAAATTTTGTGTTCATTTGTGCTGTGTGAATAGATATTTTTTATTTATATTAGTTATTATTTTAAATAATTTCCACACATCAACTATAAAATTTTTCTTTTGTTGTGATCTTTTCAGCCTTTTTTGTTTACGGGATGAAGGGGGAACGAAAACTCAAAGTTCTGATTTAAGAAAAAAGTGTACATCTAAAATGGAAATGCACAATGCACAAATGTAGAGAGAGATATTTCCAAAGAGTGCCTGTATGCTTTAGGGATCTTATACACTTTTTCGTTTTTATATCTAAGGTTTTGCAATCGTCGGGAAACGGGGGAGGCGGGCGAATTTTAACTGAGTGTTGACTTCAAATCCATAAGTCATTTCTTAAAAAAATATAGCCTGTTACGCATGACAAATCACTTTACAATCATCTATGATTGTTAGCTCAACTTTTTGAATATGGGCAAAATAATGGCTTGTTTGACTCGGGCAAATAACCCACCGCACGTTCACTTGAGAATTTAATGAGCGTTGGTTATTCTCCTTAAAAGCTTTGGATCCATAGGTCATTTGAATCTTTAACATGTTTCTGGCATGCATATCCATTTTTAAAACATGTGTAGAAAAAATCTCCTTCATGTAAAATTCCAAGATATTAGTTTTGGACTACTGGAATTTCCCAAACTTGGATAACAAATATTTTGTGTTCATTTGTGGTGTGAATAAAATTTCTTCATTTATTTTTTTTATTGTTTTAAACTTTTTCTCAGGTTTTGCGATCGTCTGGAAAAATGGGTTGCGGTGGATTTTTAACTGAGTGTTGAATTGCAATCCATAAGTCATTTCTTACAAAAATATAGCCCGTTACGCATGATAAATCATATTACAATCATCTATGATTAATTATGTCAGCTTTTTGCAAATGGGCAAAATAATGGCATGTGTGACTCGAGAAAATATCCCACCGCAAGTTCACTTGAGAATTTAATGAGTGTTTTTTATTATCTTTTAAAGCTTTGCATCCATAGCTCATTTGCATCTTTAATGTGTTTCAAACATGCATATCCATTTTTAAAACATATGTGAATGAAATCTCTTTCTTGCAAAATTCCAAGCTATTAGGGTTAAACTAATGGAATTTCCCAAATTTGGATAACAAAACTTTTGGGTTCATTTGTGTTGGGTGAATAAATTTTCTTTATTCATATTTTTTATTGTTATAAATTTTTTCCATATACCATCTATAAAATTTTCATTTTATTGGTAGATTTTTTGCCTTGGTTGTTATCGGGATGAAGGGAGAGCGAAAAGTCAAAGTTTTCATTTAACAAAAAAGTGTACATCTAAAATGGAAAAGCACAATGCACAATTGTAGGGAGAGATAATTCCAAAGAGTGTCTGTAATTTTTAGGGATTGTAAGCTCTTTTTAGTTTTTATATCTCAGGTTTTGCAATCGTCGGGAAAAATTAGTGGTAGAGGATTTTTAATTGAGTGTTGAATTGCAATATTTAAGTCATTCCATACAAAAATTTAGGTCGTTACACATGATAAATAACTTTACAATCATCTATGATTGTTAGATCAATTTTTTGAAAATGGGCAAAATAATGACTTGTTAGACTCGGGTAAATATCCCACCGCACGTTCACATGAGAATTTAATGAGCGTTTGTTTTTCTCTTTAAAAGCTTTGGATCCATAGGTCATTTGAATCTTTAACATGTTTCAAGCATGCATATCTGTTTTTAAAACATGTGTAGAAAAAATCTCCTTCATGTAAAATTCCAAGCTTAACAGGGTTGGACTAATGGAATTTCCCAAACTTGGATAACAAAACTTTTGTGTTCATTTGTGGTGTGTGAATAGATATTTTTTATTTACATTAGTTATTATTTTAAATTTTTTCCACACATCAACTATAAAATTTTTATTTTGTTGTGTTCTTTTCTGCCTTTTTTGTTTACGGGATGAAGGGGGACCGAAAACTCAAAGTTCTGATTTAAGAAAAAAGTGCACTTCTAAAATGAAAAGGCACAATGCACAAATGTAGAGGGAGATATTTTCAAAGAGTGTCTGTATGTTTTAGGGATTGTATGAACTTTTTCGTTTTTATATCTAAGGTTTTGCAATCGTCGGGAAACGGGGGAGGCGGGCGATTTTTAACTGAGTGTTGAGTTCAAATGCATAAGTCATTTCTTACTCAAATATGGCCCGTTACGCATGAAAAATCACTTTAAAATCATCTATGATTTTTAGCACAACTTTTTGAATATGGGAAAAATAATGGCATGTTTGCCTCGGGCAAATATCCCACGGCACGTTCACTTGAGAATTTAATGAGCGTTTGTTATTCTCTTTAAAAGCTTTGGATCCATAGGTCATTTGAATCTTTAACATGATTCTGGCATGGATATCCATTTTTAAAACATGTGTAGAAAAAATCTCCTTCATGTAAAATTCCAAGATATTAGTTTTGGACTAGTGGAATTTCCCAAACTTGGATAACAAAACTATTGTGTTCATTTGTGGTGTGTGAATAAATTTTCTTCATTTAATTTTTTATTTATTTAAACTTTTTACGTACATCAACTATGAAATTTTCATTTTTCTATGATCTATTTGCCTTTTTTGTTTACGGTATAAAGGGAGCGCGAAAAACTCGAAGTTTTGAATTAAGCAAAATTTGTACATCTAAAACGGAAATGCAATTTGCACATATGTAGAAAGAGATAATTCCAAAGAATGCATGTAATTTTTATTTATTGTAAGCACTTTTACGTTTTTATATCTCAGGTTTTGCAATCGTCAGGAAAAATGGGTTGCAGAGGATTTTTAACTGAGTGTTGAATTGCAATCCATAAGTCTTTTCATACAAAAATATAGCCCGTTACGCATGATAAATCACGTTACAATCACCTATGATTTATTATGTCAGCGTTTTGCAAATGGGCAAAATAATGGCATGTTTGACTCGGGTAAATATCCCACCGCAAGTTCACTTGGGAATTTAATGAGCGTTTGTTATTCTCTTTAAAAGTTTTGCATCCATAGCTCATTTGCATATTTAACCTGTTTAAAACATGCATATCCATTTTTAAAACATGTGTGGATGAAATCCCTTTCTTGCAAAATTCCAAGCTATTAGGGTTAAACTAGTGGAATTTCCAAAAATTGGATAACAAAACTTTTGTGTTCATTTGTGTTGGGTGAATAAATTTTCCTTATTTATATTTGTTATTGTTTTAAATTTTTTCCATACATCAACTATAAAATTTTCGTTTTGTTGTATGCTTTTTTGCCTTGTTTGTTTTCGGGATGAAGGGAGAGCGAAAAGTTAAAGTTTTGATTTAAGAAAAAAGAGTACATCTAAATTGGAAAAGCACAAGGCACAATTTTAGGGAGAGATAATTCCAAAGAGTGTCTGAAAATTTGAGGGATTGTTAGCTCTTTTTAGTTTTTATATCTCAGGTTTTGCAATCGTCGGGAAAAATTGGTGGCAGAGGATTTTTAACTGAGTGTTGAATTGCAATACAGAAGTTATTTCATACAAAAATATAGCCCGTTACGCATGATAAATCACTTTACAATCATCTATGATTGTTAGATCAAATTTTTGAAAATGGGCAAAATAATGACTTGTTAGACTCGGGTAAATATCCCACCGCACGTTCACTTGAGAATTTAATGAGCGTTTGTTATTCTCTTTAAAAGCTTTGGATCCATTGGTCATTTGAATCTTTAACATGTTTCAATCATGCATTTCCATTTTTAAAAATTTTGTAGAAAAAATCTCCTTCATGTAAAATTCCAAGCTTAATAGGGTTGGACTAATGGAATTTCCCAAACTTGGATAACAAAAATTTTGTGTTCATTTGTGGTGTGTGAATAGATATTTTTTATTTACATTAGTTATTATTTTAAATAGTTTCCACACATCAACTATAAAAATTTTATTTTGTTGTGATATTTTCTGCCTTTTTTGTTTACGGGATGAAGGGGGAGCGAAAACTCAAAGTTCTGATTTAAGAAAAAAGTGTACATCTAAAATGAAAATACACAATGCACAAATGTAGAGAGAGATATTTCCAAAGAGTGTCTGTATGTTTTAGGGATCGTATGCACTTTTTCGTCTTTATATCTAAGGTTTTGCAATCGTCGAGAAAGGGGGGAGGCGGGCGATTTTTAACTGAGTGTTGAGTTCAAATCCATAAGTCATTTCTTACAAAAATATGGCCCGTTACACATTACAAATCACTTTACAATCATCTATGATTGTTAGCTCAACTTTTTGAATATGGGCAAAATAATGGCTTGTTTGCCTCGGGCAAATATCCCACCGCACGTTCACTTGAGAATTTAATGAGCGTTTGTTATTCTCTTTAAAAACTTTGGATCCATAGGTCATTTGAAACTTTAACATGTTTCTGGCATGCATATACACTTTGAAAACATGTGTAGAAAAAATCTCCTTCATGTAAAATTTCATGATGTTAGTTTTGGACTAGTGGAATTTCCAAAATTTGGATAACAAAACAATTGTGTTCATTTGTGGTGTGTGAATAAATTTTCTTCAATTACTTTTTTGATTGTTTTAAACTTTTTTTTTACATCAACTATGAAATTTTCATTTTGCTGTGATCTATTTGCCTTTTTTGTTTACGGGATGATGGGAGCGCGAAAAACATGAAGTTTTGATTTATGAAAATTGTGTACATCCAAAACGGAAATGCAATTTGCACATATGTAGAGAGAGATAATTCCAAAGAGTGCCTATAATTTTTAAGGATTGTAAGCACCTTTTCGTTTTTATATCTCAGGTTTTGCAATCGTCGGGAAAAGTGGGTTGTGAAGGATTTTTAACTGAGTGTTGAATTGCAATCCATAAGTCATTTCATACAAAAATATAGCCCGTTACGCAAGATAAATCACATTACAATCATCTATGATTAATTATGTCAGCGTTTTGCAAATGGGCAAAATAATGGCATGTTTGACTCGGGTAAATATCCCACAACAAGTTCACTTGAGAATTTATTGAGCGTTTGTTATTCTCTTTAAAAGCTTTGCATCCATAGCTCATTTGCATCTTTAACATGTTTCAAACATGCATATCCATTTTTAAAACCTATGTGGATGAAATCTCTTTCTTGCAAAATTTCAAGCTATTAGGGTTAAACTAGTGGAATTTCCAAAAATTGGATAACAAAACTTTTGTGTTCAATTTTGTTGGGTGAATAAATTTTTTTTATTTATATTTGTTATTGTTTTAAATTTTTTCCATACATCAACTATAAAATTTTCATTTTGTTGTAAGCTTTTTTGCCTTGTTTGTTTTCGGGATGAAGGGAGAGCGAAAAGTCAAAGTTTTGATTTAAGAAAAGAGTGTAGATCGAAAATGGAAAAGCACAATGCAAAATTGTAGGCAGAGATAATTCCAAAGAGTGTCTGTAATTTTTAGGGAATGTATGATGTTTTTAGTTTTTATATCTCAGGTTTCGCAATCGTCGGGAAAAATTGGTGGCAAAGGATTTTTAACTTAGTGTTGAATTGCAATCCATAAGTTATTTCATAAAAAAATATAGCCCGTTATCCATGATAAATCACTTTACAATCATCTTTGATTGTTAGATCAAATTTTTTAAAGTGGGAAAAATAATGACTTGTTAGACTCAGGTAAGTATGCCACCGCACGTTCACTTGAGAATTTAATGAGCGTTTGTTATTCTCTTTAAAAGCTTTGGATCCGTTGGTCATTTGAATCTTTAACATGGTTCAAGCATGCCTACCATTTTTAAAACTTGTGTAGAAAAAATCTCCTTCATGTAAAATTCCAAGCTTAATCGGTGGGACTAATGGAATTTCCCAAACTTGGATAACAAAACTTTTGTGTTCATTTGTGGTGTGTGAATAGATATTTTTTATTTACATTAGTTATTATTTTAAATATTTTCCAAACATCAACTATAAAATTTTTCTGTTGTTGTGATCTTTTCTGCCTTTTTTGTTTTCGGGATGAAAGAGGAGCGAAAACTCAAAGTTCTGATTTAAGAAAAAAGTGTAGATCTAAAATGAAAATGCACAATGCACAAATGTAGAGTGAGATATTTTCAAAGAGTTTCTGTACATTTTAGGGATCGTATGCACTTTTTCGTTTTTATATCTAAGGTTTTACAATCGTCGAGAAACGGGGGAGGCGGGCGATTTTTAACTGAGTGTTGACTTCAAATCCATAAGTCATTTCTTAAAAAAATATAGCCCATTACTCATGACAAATCACTTTAGAATCATCTATGTTTGTTAGCTCAACTTTTTGAATATGGCAAAATAATGGCTTGTTTGACTCTTGCAAATATCCCGCCGCACGTTCACTTGAGAATTTAATGAGCGTTTGTTATTCTCTTTAAAAGCTTTGGATCCATAGGTCATTTGAATCTTTAACACATGTTTCTGGCATGCATATCCATTTTAAAAACATGTGTAGAAAAAATTTCCTTCATGTAAAATTCCAAGATATTAGTTTTGGACAAGTGGAATTTCCCAAACTCTGATAACAAAACTTTTGTGTTCATTTGTGGTGTGTGAATAAATTTTCTTCATTTACTTTTTTTTATTGTTTTAAACTTTTTCCGTACATCAACTATGAAATTTTCATTTTGCTGTGATCTATTTGCCTTTTTTGTTTACGGGATGAAGGGAGAGCGAAAAACTCAAAGTTTTGATTTAAGAAAAATGTATACATCTAAAATGGAAATGCACAATGCACATATGTCGAGAGGGATAATTCCAAAAAGTGCCTATAATTTTTAGGGATTGTAAGCACCTTTTCATTTTTATATCTCGGGTCTTGCAATCGTCGGGAAAAATGGGTTGCGGAGGATTTTTAACTGAGTGTTGAATATCAATCCATAAGTCATTTCATACAAAAATTTAGCCCGTTACGCATGATAAATCACATTACAATCATCTATGATTAATTATGTCAGCTTTTTGCAAATGGGCAAAATAATGGCATGTTTGACTCGGGTAAATATCCCACCGCAAGTTCACTTGAGTATTTAATGAGCGTTTGTTATTCTTTTTAAAAGCTTTGCATCCTTAGCTCATTTGCATCTTTAACGTGTTTCAAACATGCATATCTATTTTTAAAACATGTGTGGATGAAATCTCTTTCTTGCAAAATTCCAAGCTATTAGGGTTAAACTAGTTGGATAGCAAAGCTTTTGTGTTCATTTGTGTTGGGTGAATAAATTTTCTTTATTTATATTTGTTATTGGTTTAAATTTTTTCCATACATCAACTATAAAATTTTCATTTTGTTGTAAGTTTTTTTGCCTTGTTTGTTTTCGGGATGAAGGGAGAGCGAAAAGTCAAAGTTTTGATTTAAGAAAAATGTGTACATCCAAAATGGAAATGCGAAATGCACATATGTAGAGAGGGATAATTCCAAAAAGTGCCTGTAATTTTTAGGGATTGTAAGCACCTTTTCGTTTTTATATCTCAAGTTTTGCAATCGTCGGGAAAAATGGGTTGCGGAGGATTTTTAACTTAGTGTTGAATTTCAATCCATAAGTCATTTCATAAAAAAATATAGCCCGTTACGCATGATAAATCACATTAGAATCATTTATGATTAATTATGTCAGCTTTTTGCAAATGGGCAAAATAATGGCATGTTGAACTCGGGTAAATATCCCACCGCAAGTTCACTTGAAAATTTAATGAGTGTTGGTTATTCTCTTTAAAAGCTTTGGATCCATAGGTCATTTGAATCTTTAACATATTTCAAGCATGCATATCCATTTTTAAAACTTGTGTAGAAAAAATCTCCTTCATGTAAAATTCCAAGCTTAATTGGGTTGGACTAATGAAATTTCCCAAACTTGGATAACAAAACTTTTGTGTTCATTTGTGGTGTGTGAATAGATATTTTTTATTTACATTAGTTATTATTTTAAATATTTTCCACACATCAACTATAAAATTTTTCTTTTGTTGTGATCTTTTCTGCCTTTTTTGTTTACGGGATCAGGGGGGAGCGAAAACTCAAAGTTTTGATTTAAGAAAAAAGTGTAGATCAAAAATTAAAATGCACAATGCAAAAATGTAGAGAGAGATATTTCCAAAGAGTTTCTGTATATTTTAGGGATCGTATGCACTTTTTCCTTTTTATATCTAAGGTTTTACAATCGTCGGGAAATGGGGGAGGCGGGCGATTTTTAACTGTGTGTTCACTTCAAATCCATAAGTCATTTCTTAAAAAAATATAGCCCGTTACGCATGACAAATCACTTTACAATCATCTATGATTGTTAGCACAACTTTTTGAATATGGGCAAACTAATGGCTTGTTTGACTCGGGCAAATATCCCACCGCACATTCACTTGAGAATTTAATGAGCGTTTGTTATTCTCTTTAAAAGCTTTTGATCCGTAGGTCATTTGAATCTTTAACACATGTTTCTAGCATGCATATCCATTTTTAAAACATGTGTAGAAAAAATCTCCTTCATGTAAAATTCAAAGATATTAGTTTTGGACTAGTGGAATTTCCAAAACTTGGATAACAAAACTTTTGTGTTCATTTGTGGTGTGTGAATAAATTTTCTTCATTTACTTTTTTTATTGTTTTAAACTTTTTCCATCCATCAACTATGAAATTTTCTTTTTGCTGTGATCTATTTGCCTTTTTTGTTTACGAGATGAAGGGAGAGCGAAAAACTCAAAGTTTTGATTTACGAAAAATGTGTATATCTAAAACAGAAATGCAAAATGCACATATGTAGAGAGAGATAATTCCAAAGAGTGCCTGTTATTTTTAGGGATTGTAAGCACCGTTTCGTTTTTATATCTCTGGTTTTGCAATCGTCGGGAAAAATGGGTTGCGGAGGATTTTTAACTGAGTGTTGAATATCAATCCATAAGTCATTTCATACAAAAATATAGCCCGTTACGCATGATAAATCACATTATAATCATCTATGATTAATTATGTCAGCTTTTTGCAAATGGGCAAAATAATGGCATGTTTAACTCGGGTAAATATCCCACCGCAAGTTCACTTGAGAATTTAATGAGCGTTTGTTATTCTTTTTAAAAGCTTTGCATCCATAGCTCATTTGCATCTTTAACATCTTTCAAACAGGCATAACCATTTTTAAAACATGTGTGGATGAAATCTCTTTCTTGCAAAATTCCAAGCTATTAGGGTTAAACTAGTGGAATTTCCCAAAATTGGATAACAAAACTTTTGTGTTCATTTGTGTTGGGTGAATAAATTTTCTTTATTTATATTTTTTATTGTTTTAAATTTTTTCCATACATCAACATTAAAATTTTCATTTTGTTGTAAGCTTTTTGCCTTGTTCGTTTTCGGGATGAAGGCAGAGCGAAAAGTCAAAGTTTTGATTTCAGAAAAAAAGTGTACATCTAAAATGGAAAAGCACAATGCAAAATTGTAGGGAGAGATAATTCCAAAGAGTGTCTGTAATTTTTAGGGATTGAAAGCTCTTTTTAGTTTTTATATCTCAGGTTTTGCAATCGTCGGGAAAAATTGGTGGCAGAGGATTTTTAACTGAGTGTTGAATTGCAATCCATAAGTCATTTCATAAAAAAATATAACCAGTTACGCATGATAAATCACTTTACAATCATCTATGATTGTTAGATCTTATTTTTGAAAATAGGCAAAATAATGACTTGTTAGACTCGGGCAAATATCCCACCGCACGTTCACTTAAGAATTTAATGAGGTTTTGTTATTCTCTTTAAAAGCTTAGGAGCCATAACTCATTTGAATCATTAACATGTTTCTGGCATGCATATCCATTTTTAAAACATGTGTAGGACTAGTGGAATTTCTCAAACTTGGATAACGAAAATTTTGTGTTCATTTGTGGTGTGTGAATAAAATTTCTTCATTTAATTCTTTTATTGTTTTATTTTTCCGTACATCAACTATGAAATTTTCATTTTGCTGTGATCTATTTGCCTTTTTAGTTTACAGGATGAAGGGAGAGGGAAAAACTCAAAGTTTTGATTTAAGAAAAATGTATACATCTGAAACGGAAATGCACAATGCACATATGTAGGGAGAGATAATTTGAAAGAGTGTCTGTAATTTTTAGGGATTGTAAGCACCTTTTCATTTTTATATCGCAGGTTTTGCAATCGTCTGGAAAAATGGGTTGCGGAGGATTTTTAATTGAGTGTTGAATTGCAATCCATAAGTCATTTCATAGAAAAATATAGCCCTTTACGCATGAGAAATCACATTACAATCATCTATGATTAATTATATCAGCTTTTTGCAAATTGGCAAAATAATGGCATGTTTGACTCGGGTAAATATCCCACCGCAAGTTCACTTAAGAATTTAATGAGCGTTTGTTATTCTCTTTAAAAGCTTTGCATCCATAGCTCATTTGCATCTTTAACATGTTTCAAACAGGCATATCCATTTTTAAAACATGCATGGATGAAATCTCTTTCTTGCAAAATTCCAAGCTATTAGGGTTAAACTAGTGGAATTTCCCAAAATTGGATATCAAAACTTTTGTGTTCATTTGTGTTCGGTGAATAAATTTTCTTTATTTATATTTGTTATTGTTTTAAATTTTTTTCATACATCAACTATAAAATTTTCATTTTGTTGTAAGCTTTTTGCCTTGTTTGTTTTCGGGATGAAGGGAGAGGGAAAAGTCAAAGTTTTGATTTAAGAAAAAAGTGTACATCTAAAATGGAAAAGCACAACGCACAATTGTAAGGAGAGATAATTCCAAAGAGTGTCTGTAATTTTTAGTGATTGTAAGCTCTTTTTAGTTTTTATATCTCAGGTTTTGCAATCGTCAAGAAAAATTGGTGGCAGAGGATTTTTAACTGAGTGTTGAATTGCAATCCATAAGTCATTTCATACAAAAATATAGCCCGTTACACACGATAAATCACTTTACAATCATATATGATTTTTAGATCAAATTTTTCAAAATGGGAAAAATAATGACTTGTTGGACTCGGGTAAATATCCCACCGCACTTTCACTTGAGAATTTAATGAGCGTTTGTTATTCTCTTGAAAAGCTTTTGATCCATAGGTCATTTGAATCTTTAACATGTTTCAAGCCTGCATATCCATTTTTAAAACATGTGTAGAAAAAATCTCCTTCAAGTAAAATTCCAAGCTTAAGAGGATTGGAGTAATGGAATTTCCCAAACTTGGATAACAAAAATTTTGTGTTCATTTGTGGTGTGTGAATAAATATTTTTTTTACATTAGTTATTATTTTAAATATTTTCCACACGTCAACTATAAAAAATTTTATTTTGTTGTGATCTTTTTTGCCTTTTTTGTTTACGGGAAGAAGGGGGCAGCGAAAACTCAAAGATATGATTTAAGAAAAAAGTGTACATCTAAAAAGGAATTGCACAATGCACAAATTTAGAGAGAGATATTTCTAAAGAGTGTTGTATGTTTTAGTGATCTTATGCACTCTTTCGTTTTTATATCTAAGGTTTTGCAATTGTCGGGAAACGGGGGAGGCGGGCGATTTTTGACTGAGTGTTAACTTCAAATCCATAAGTCATTTCATACCAAAATATAGCCCGTTACGCATGACAAATCACTTTACAATAACCTATGATTGTTAGCTCAACTTTTTGAATATTGGCATAATAATGGCTTGTTTGACTCGGGCAAATATCCCACCGCACGTTCACTTGAGAATTTAATGAGCGTTTCTTATTCTCTTTAAAAGCTTTTGATCCATAGGTCATTCGAATCTTTAACCTGTTTCTGGCATGCATATCTTTGACACGTGTAGAAAAAATCTCCTTCATGTAAAATTCCAAGATATTAGTTTTGGACTAGTGGAACTTCCCAAACTTGGATAACAAAACTTTTGTGTTCATTTGTGGTGTGTAAATAAATTTTCTTCATTTACTTTTTTTATTGTTTTAAACTTTTTCCGTACATCAACTATGAAATTTTCATTTTGCTCTAATCTTTTTTCCCTTTTTTTTTACGGGATTAAGGGAGAGCGAAAGACTCGAAGTTTTGATTTAAGAAAAATGTGTACATCTAAAACGGAAATGCACAATGCACATATGTTGAGAGAGATAATGCCTAAGAGTGCCTGTAATTTTTAGGGATTTTAACCACCTTTTCGTTTTTATATCTCAAGTTTCGCAATCGTCGAGAAAAATGGGTTGCGGAGGATTTTTAACTGAGTGTTGAATTGCAATCCATAAGTCATTTCATACAAAAATATAGCCCGTTACGCATGATAAATCACATTACAATCATATATGATTAATTATGTCAGCTTTTTGCTAATGGGCAAAATAATGGCATGTTTGACTCGGGTAAATATCCCACCGCAAGTTCACTTGAGAATTTAATGAGCGTTTGTTATTCCCTTTAAAAGCTCTGCATCCATAGCTCATTTGCATCTTTATCATGTTTCAAACATGCATATCCATTTTTAAAACATGTGTGGATGAAATCTCTTTCTTGCAAAATTCTAAGCTGTTATGGTTAAGCTAGTGGAATTTCCCAAAATTGGATAACAAAACTTTTGTGTTCATTTGTTTTGGGTGAATAAATTTTCTTTATTTATATTTGTTATTGTTTTAAATTTTTTCCATACATCAACTATAAAATTTTTATTTTGTTGTAAGCATTTTGCCTTGTTTGTTTTCTGGATAAAAGGAGCGCGAAAAATCAAAGTTTTTATTTAAGAAAAAAGTGTACATCTAATAAGGAAAAGCACAATGCACAATTGGAGGGAGAGATAATTCCAAAGATTGTCTATAATTTTTAGGGATTGTAAGCTCTTTTTAGTTTTTATATCTCAGGTTTCGCAATCGTCGGGAAAAATTGGTGGCAGAGGATTTTTAACTCAGTGTTGAACTGCAATCCATAAGTCATTTCATACAAAAATATAGCCCATTACTCATAATAAATCACTTTACAATCATTTATGATTGTTAGATAAAATTTTTGAAAATGGGCAAAATAATGACTTGTTAGAGTCAGGTAAATATCTCACCGCACGTTCACTTGAGAATTTAATAAGCGTTTGTTATTCTCTTTAAAAGCATTGGATCCATAGGTCATTTGGATTTTTAACATGTTTCAAGCATGCATATCCATTTTTAAAACATGTGTAGAAAAAATCTCCTTCATGTAAAATTCCAAGCTTAGTAGGGTTGGACGAATGGAAATTCCCAAACTTGGATAACAAAACTTTTGTGTTCATTTGTGGTGTGTGAATAGATAGTTTTTATTTACATTAGTTATTATTTTAAATAATTTCCACACATCAACTATAAAAATTTTATTTTGTTGTGATCTTTTCTACATATTTTGTTTACGGGATGAAGGGGGAGCGAAAACCCAAAGTTCTGATTTAATTAAAAAGTATACATCTAAAATGGAAATGCACAATGCACAAATGTAGAGAGAGATATTTCCAAAGAGTGTCTGTATGTTTTAGGGATCGTATACACTTTTTTCGTTTTTATATCTAAGGTTTTGCAATCGTAGGGAAACGGGGGAGGCAGGCGATTTTTAACTGAGTGTTGACTTCAATTCCTTATGTCATTTCTTACAAAAATATAACCTGTTACGCATGACAAATCACTTTAAAATCATCTATGAATGTTTGCTCAAATTTTTGAATATGGGCAAAATAATGTCTTGTTTGACTCGGGCAAATATCCCACCGCACGTTCACTTGATACTTTAATGAGCGTTTGTTATTCTCTTTAAAAGTTTTGAATCCATAGGTCATTTGAATATTTAACACATTTTTCTGGCATCCATATCTATTTTTAAACCAAGTGTAGAAAAAATCTCCTTCATGTAAAATTCCAAGATGTTAGTTTTGGACTAGTGGAATTTTACAAACTTTGATAACAAAACTTTTGTGTTCATTTGTGGTGTGTGAATAAATTTTCTTCATTTACTTTTTTTATTGTTTTAAACTTTTTCCGTACATCAACTATGAAATTTTCATTTTGCTGTGATCTATTTGCTTTTTTTGTTTACGGAATGAAGGGAGAGCGAAAAACTCGAAGTTTTGATTTAAGAAAAATGTGTACATGTAAAATAGAAATGCACAATTCACATATGTAGGGAGAGATAATTCCAAAGAGTGCCTGTAATTTTTAGGGATTGTAAGCACCATTTCGTTTTTATATCTCAGTTTTTGCAATCGTCGGGAAAAATGGGTTGCGGAGGATTTTTAACTGAGTGTTGAATATCAATCCATAAGTCATTTCATACAAAAATATAGCCCGTTACGCATGATAAATCACATTACAATCATCTATGATTAATTATGTCAGCGTTTTGCAAATGGGCAAAATAATGGCATGTTAGACTCGGTTAAATATCCCCCCGCATGTTCACTTAAGAATTTAATTAGCGTTTGTTATTCTCTTTAAAAGCTTTGCATCTATAGCTCATTTGCATCTTAAACATGTTTCAAACATGCATATCCATTTTTAAAACATGTGTGGATGAAATCTCTTTCTTGCAAAATTCCAAGCTATTAGGGTTAAACTACTGGAATTTCCCAAAATTGGATAACAAAAATTTTGTGTTCATTTGTGTTGGGTGAATAAATTTTATTTATTTATATTTGTTATTGTTTTAAATTTTTTCCATACATCAACTATTAAATTTGTCATTTTGTTGTAAGCTTTTTGCCTTGTTTGTTTTCGGGAAGAAGGGAGAGCGAAAAGTCAAAGTTTTGATTTAAGAAAAAAGTGTACATCTAAAATGGAAAAGCACAATGCACAATTGTAGGGATAGATAATTCCAAAGAGTGTCTGTAATTTTTAGGGATTGTAAGCTCTTTTTAGTTTTTATATCTCAGGTTCTGCAATCGTCGGGAAAAATTGGTGGCAGAGGATTTTTAACTGAGTGTTGAATTGCAATCCACAAGTCATTTCATACAAAAAAATAGCCCGTTATGCATGATAAATCACTTTACAATCATCTATGATTGTTAGATCAAATTTTTGAAAATGGGCAAAATAATGACTTGTTAGACTCGGGTAAATATCCCGCCGCACATTCACTTGAGAATTTAATGAGCGTTTGTTATTCTCTTTAAAACCTTTGAATCCATAGGTCATTTGAATCTTTAACATGTTTCAAGCATGCATATCCATTTTTAAAACATGTGTAGAAAAAATCTCCTTCATGTAAAATTCCAAGCTTAATAGGGTTGGACTAATGGAATTTCCCAAACTCGGATAACAAAAATTTTGTGTTCATTTGTGGTGTGGGAATAGATATTTTTTTATTTAAATTAGTTATTATTTTAAATATTTTCCACACATCAACTATAAATTTTTTTTTTTGTTGTGATCTTTTCTGCATTTTTTGTTTACAAGATGAAGGGGGAGCGAAAACTCAAAGTTCTGATTTAAGAAAAAAGTGTACATCTAATATGGAAATGCACAATGCACAAAGGTAGTTTTTGCAATCATCGGGAAACGGGGGAGGCGGGCGATTTTTAACTGAGTGTTGACTTCAAATCCATAAGTCATTTCTTACAAAAATATAGTCTGTGACGCATGACAAATCACTTTACAATCATCTATGATTGTTAGCTCAACTTTTTGAATATGGGAAAATAATAGTTTGTTTGACTAGGGCAAATATCCCACCGCACGTTCACTTGAGAATTTAATGAGCATTTGTTATTCTCATTAAAAGCTTTGGATCCATAGGTCATTTGAATCTTTAACATGTTTCTGGCATGCATATCCATTTTTAAAACATGTGTAGAAAAAATCTCCTTCATGTAAAATTTAAAAAATATTAGTTTTGGACTAGTGGAATTTCCCAAACTTGGATAACAAAACTTTTGTGTTCATTTGTGGTGTGTGAATAAGTTTTCTTTATTTACTTTTTTTATTGTTTTAAACTTTTTCTGTACATCAACTATGAAATTTTCATTTTGCTCTAATCTATATGCATTTTTTGTTTACGGGATGAAGGGAGAGCAAAAAACTCGAAGTTTTGATTTAAGAAAAATGTGTACATCTAAAACGGAAATGCACAATGCACATATGTAGAGAGAGATAATTCCAAAGAGTGTCTATAATTTTTAGGGATTGTAAGCACTTTTTCGTTTTTAAGACATGTGTGGATGAAATCTCTTTCTTGCGAAATTCCAAGTTATTAGGGTTAAACTAGTGGAATTTCCCAAAATCTGATAACAAACCTTTTGTGTTCATTTGTGTTGGGTGAATATATTTTCTTTATTTATATTTGTTATTTTTTTAAATTTTTTCCATACATCAACAATAAAATTTTCATTTTGTTGTAAGCTTTTTTCCTTGTTTGTTTTCGGGATGAAGGGAGAGCGAAAAGTCAAAGTTTTAATTTAAGAAAAAAGTGTACATCTAATGTGGAAAAGCACAATGCCAATTTTTAGGGAGAGATCATTCCAAAGTGTGTCTGTAATTTTTAGGGATTGTAAGCTCTTTTTAGTTTTTGTATCTCATGTTTTCCAATCGTCGAGAAAAATTGGTGGCAGAGGATTTTTAACTGAGTGTTGAATTGCAATCCATAAGTCATTTCATACAAAAATATAGCCCGTTACGAATGAAAAATCACTTTACAATCATCTATGATTGTTAGATCAATTTTTTTGAAAATGGGCAAAATAATGACTTGTTAGACTCGGGTAAATATCCCACTGCACATTCACCTTAGAATTTAATGAGCGTTTGTTATTCTCTTTAAAAGCTTTGGATCCATAGGTCATTTGATTCATTAACATGTTTCAAGCATGCATATCCATTTTTAAAACATGTGTAGAAAAAATCTCCTTCATGTAAAATTCCAAGCTTAATAGGGTTCGACTAATGGAATTTCCCAAACTTGGATAACAAAATTTTCGTGTTCATTTGTGGTGTGTGACTGGATATTTTTTATTTAAATTAGTTATTAATTTAAATATTTTCCACACATCAACTATAAAATTTTTATTTTGTTGTGATCTTTTCTGCCTTTTTTGTTTACGGGAAGAACGGGGAGCGAAAACTCAAAGTTCTGATTTAAGAAAAAAGTGTACATCTTAAATGGAAATGCACAATGCACAAATGTAGAGAGAGATATTTCCAAAGAGTGTCTGTATGTTTTAGGTATCGTATGCACTTTTTCGTTTTTAAATCTAAGGTTTTGCAATCGTCGGGAAACGTGGGAGGCGGGCGATTTTTAACTGAGTGTTCACTTCAAATCCATAAGTCATTTCTTAAACAAATATAGCCCGTTACGCATGACAAATCACTTTACAATCATCTATGATTGTTAGCTCAACTTTTTGAATATGGGAAAAATAATGGCTTGTTTGACTCGGGCAAATATCCCACCGCAGGTTCACTAGAGAATTTAATGAGCGTTTTTTATTCCCTTTAAAAACTTTGGATCCATAGGTCATTTGAATCTTTAACACTTGTTTCTGGCATGCATATCCATTTTTAAAACATGTGTAGAAAAAATTTCCTTGATGTAAAATTCCAAGATATTAGTTTTGGACTAGCGGAATTTCCCAAACTTGGATAAAAAAACTTTTGTGTTCATTTGTGGTGTGTGAATAAATTTTCTTCATTTAATTTTTTTATTGTTTTAAACTTTTTCCGTACATCAACTATGAAATTTGCTTTTTGTTGTGCACTATTTGCCTTTTTTATTTACAGGATGAAGGGGGAGCGAAAAACTCGAAGTTTTGATTTAAGAAAAATGTGTACATCTAAAACGGAAATGCACAATGCACATATGTAGAGAGAGATAATTCCAAAGAGTGCCTGTAATTTTTAGGGAATGTAAGCACCTTTTCGTTTTTATATCTCTGGTTTTGCAATCGTTAGGAAAAATGGGTTGCGGTGGATTTTTTAATTGAGTGTTGAATTGCAATCCATAAGTCATTTCATACAAAAATATAGCCTGTTACGCATGATAAATCACATTACAATCATCTATGATTAATTATGTCAGCTTTTTGCAAATGGGCAAAATAATGGCTGTTTGATTCGAATAAATATCCCACCGCAAGTTCACTTGAGAATTTAATGAGCGTTTTTTATTCCCTATAAAAGCTTTGCATTCCATAGCTCATTTGCATCTTTAACATGTTTCAAACATGCATATCCATTTTTAAAACATGTGTGGATGAAATCTCTTTCTTGCAAAATTCCAAGCTATTATGGTTAAACTAGTGGAATTTCCCAAAATTGGATAACAAAACTTTTGTGTTCATTTTTGTTAGGTGAATAAATTTTCTTTATTTATATTTGTTATTGGTTTAAAATTTTTCCATACATCAACCATAAAAATTTCATTTTGTTGTAAGCTTTTTCCGTTGTTTGTTTTCGGGATTAAGGGAACGCGAAAAGTCATAGTTTTGATTTAAGAAAAAAGTGTACATCTGAAATGGAAAAGCACATTGCACAATTGTAGGGAGAGATAATTCCAAAGTGTGTCTGTAATTTTTAGGGATTGTAAGCTGTTTTTAGTGTTTATATCTCAGGTTTTGCAATCGTCGGGAAAAATTGGTGGCAGAGGAATTTTAACTGAGTGTTGAACTGCAATCCATAAGTCATTTCATACAAAAATATAGCCCATTACGCATGATAAATCACTTTATAATCATCTATGATTGTTAGATCAAATTTTTGAAAATGGGCAAAATAATGACTTGTTAGACTCGTGTAAATATCACACCGCACGTTCACTTGAGAATTTAATGAGCGTTTGTTATTCTATTTAGAAGCTTTGGATCCATAGGTCATTTGAATATTTAACATGTTTCAAGCATGCATATCCATTTTTAAAACATGTGTAGAAAAAATCTCCTTCATGGAAAATTCCAAGCTTAATAGGGTTGGACTAATGGAATTTCCAGAACTTGGATAACAAAAATTTCGTGTTCATTTGTGGTGTGCGAGTAGATATTTTTTATTTAAATTAGTTATTATTTTGAATATTTTCCAGACATCAACTATGGAATTTTGATTTTGTTGTGATCTTTTTTGCCTTTTTTTTTTTACAGGATGAAGGGGGAGCGAAAACTCAAAGTTCTGATTTAAGAAAAAAGTGTACATCTAAAATGGAAATGTACAATGCACAAATGTAGAGAGAGATATTTCCAAAGAGTGTCTGTATATTTTAGGGATCGTATGCAGTTTTTTGTTTTTATATCTAAGGTTTTGTAATCGTCGGGAAACGGGGGAGGCGGGCGATTTTTAACTGAGAGTTCACTGCAAATCCATAAGTCATTTCTTAAAAAAATATAGCCCATCACGCATGACAAATAATTTTACAATCATCTATGATTGCTAGCTCAACTTTTTGAATATGGGCAAAATAATGGCTTGTTTGACTCGGGCAAATATCCCACCGCACGTTCACAAGAGAATTTAATGAGCGTTTTTTATTCTCTTTAAAAACTTTGGATCCATAGGTCATTTGAATCTTTAACACTTGTTTCTGGCATGCATATCCATTTTTAAAACATGTGTAGAAAAAATCTCCGTCATGTAAAATTCCAAGATATTAGTTTTGGACTAGTGGAATTTCCCAAACTTGGATACCAAAACTTTTGTGTTCATTTGTGGTGTGTGAATAAATTTTCTTCATTTACTTTTTTTATTGTTTTAAAATTTTTCCGTACATCAACTATGAAATTTTCATTTTGTTGTGATCTATTTGCCTTTTTTGTTTACGGGGTGAAGGGAGAGCGAAAAGCTCGAAGTCTTCATTTAAGAAAAATGTGTATATCTAAAACGGAAATGCACAATGAACATATGTAGAGAGAGATAATTCCAAAGAGTATCTGTAATTTTTAGGGATTGTAAGCACCCTTTCGTTTTTATATCTCAGGTTTTGCAATCGTCGGGAAAAATGGGTTGCGGAGGATTTTTAACTGAGTATTGAATTGCAATCCATAACTTATTTCAGACAAAAATATAGCCCGTTACGCATGATAAATCACATTACAATCATCTATGATTAATTATGTCAGCTTTTTGCAAATGGGCAAAATAATGGCGTGTTTGACTCGGGTAAATATCCCACCGCAAGTTCACTTGGGAATTTAATGAGCGTTTGTTATTCTCTTTAAAAGCTTTGCATCCATAGCTCATTTGCATCTTTAACATGTTTCAAACACGCATATCTATTTTTAAAACATGTGTGGCTGAAATCTCTTTCTTGCAAAATTCCAAGCTATTAGGGTTAAACTAGTGGAATTTCCAAAAATTGGATAACAAAACTTTAGTGCTCATTTGTGTTGGGTGAATAAATTTTCTTTAGTTATATTTGTTACTGTTTTATCCATACATTAACTATAAAATTTTCCTTTTGTTGTAAGCTTTTTGCCTTGTTTGTTTTCGGGATGAAGGGAGAGCGAAAAGTCAAAGTTCTGATTTAAGTAAAAAGTGTACATCTAAAATGGAAAAGGACAATGCACAATTGTAGGGAGAGATAATTCCAAAGAGTCTCTATAATTTTTAGGGATTGTAAGCACTTTTTAGTTTTTATATCTCAGGTTTTACAATCGTCAGGAAAAATTGGTGGCAGAGGATTTTTAACTGAGTGTTGAATTGCAATCCATAAGTCATTTCATACAAAAATATAGCCCATAACGCATGATAAATCACTTTACAATCATCTATGATTGTCAGATTAAATTTTTGAAAATGGGCAAAATAATGACTTGTTACACTCGGGTAAATATCCCACCGCACGTTCACATGAGAATTTAATGAGCGTTTGTTATTCTCTTTAAAAGCTTTGGATCCATAGGTCAATTCAATCTTTCACATGTTTCAAGTATGCATATCCATTTTTAAAACATGTGTAGAAAATATCTCCTTCATGTAAAATTCCAAGCTTAATAGGTTGGACTAATGGAATTTCCCAAACTTGGATAACAAAAATTTTGTGTTCATTTGTGGTGTGTGAATAGATATTTTTTATTTACATTAGTTATTATTTTAAATATTTTCCACACATCAACTATAAAATTTTTATGTGGTTGTGATCTTTTTTGCCTTTTTTGTTTACGGGATGAAAGGAGAGCGAAAACTCAAAGTTCTGATTTAAGAAAAAAGTGTACATCTAAAATGGAAATGCACAATGCACAAATGTAGAGAGATATTTCCAAAGAGTGACTGTATGTTTTAGGCATCGTATGCACTCTTTCGTTTATATATCTAAGGTTTTGCAATCGTCGCGAAACGGGGGAGGCGGGCGATTTTCAACTGAGTGTTGACTTCAAATCCATAAGTCTTTTCTTACAAAAATATAGCCCGTTACGCATGACAAATCACTTTACAATCATCTACGATTGTTAGCTCAAACTTTTGAATATAGGGAAAATAATGGCTTGTTTGACTCGGGCAAATATCCCACCGCACGTTCACTTGAGAATTTAATGAGCGTTTCTTATTCTCTATAAAAACTTTGCATCGATATCTCATTTAAATCTTTAACCTGTTTCTGGCATGCATATCCATTTTTAAAACATGTGTAGAAAAAATCTCCTTCATGTAAAATTCAAAGATATTAGTTTTGGACTAGTGGAATTTCCCAAACTTGGATAACGAAAGTTTTATGTTCATTTGTGGTATGTGAAAAAAAAATTTTCAATTACTTTTTTTATTGTTTTAAACTTTTTCCGTACATCAACTATGAAATTTTCATTTTGCTGTGATTTATTTGCCTTTTTTTTTTACGTGATGAAGGGAGAGCGAAAAACTCGAAGTTTTGATTTAAGAAAAATGTGTACATCTAAAACGGAAATGCACAATGCACATATGTAGAGAGAGATAATTCCAAAGAGTGTCTGTAATTTTTAGGGATTGTAAGCACCTTTTCGTTTTTATACCTCAGGTTTTGCAATCGTAGGGAAAAATGGGTTGCGGAGGATTTTTAACTGAGTGTTGAATTGGAATCCATAACTCAATTCATACAAAAATATAGCTCGTTACGCATGATAAATCACATTACAATCATCTATGATTAATTATGTCAGCTTTTTGCAAATGGGCAAAATAATGGCATGTTTGACTCGGGTAAATATCCCTGCGCTAGTTCACTTGAGAATTTAATGAGCGTTTGTTATAATCTTTAAAAGCTTTGCATGCATAGCTCATTTGCATTTTTAACATGTTTCAAACACGCATATCCATTTTTAAAACATGTGTGGATGAAATCTCTTTCTTACAAAATTCCAAGCTATTAGGGTTAAACTAGTGGAATTTCCCAAAATTGGATAACAAAACTTTTGTGTTCATTTGTGTTGGGTGAATAAATTTTCTTTATTTATATTTGGTATTGTTTTAAATTTTTTCCATACATTAACTATAATATTTTCCTTTTGTTGTAAGCTTTTTGCCTTGTTTGTTTTCGGGATGAAGGGAGAGCGAAATGTCAAAGTTTTGATTTAAGACAAAGTTTTGATTTAAGAAAAAAGTGTACATCTAAAATGGAAAAGGACAATGGACAATTGTAGGGAGAGATAATTCCAAAGAGTGTCTATAATTTTTAGGGATTGTAAGCTCTTTTTTGTTTTTATATCTCAGGTTTTGCAATCGTCGGGAAAAATTGGTGGCAGTGGATTTTTAACTGAGTGTTGAATTGCAATCCATAAGTCATTTCATACAAAAATATAGTCCATTACGAATGATAAATCACTTTACAATCATCTATGATTGTTAGATTAAATTTTTGAAAATGGGCAAAACAATGACTTGTTAGACTCGGGTAAATATGCCACCGCACGTTCACTTGAGAATTTAATGAGTGTTTGTTATTCTCTTTAAAAGCTTTGGATCCATAGGTCATTTGAATCTTTAACATGTTTCAAGCATGCATATCCATTTTTAAAACATGTGTAGAAAAAATCTCCTTCATGTAAAATTCCAAGCTTAATAGGGTTCGACTAATGGAATTTCCCAAACTTGGATAACAAAAATTTTGTGTTCATTTGTGGTGTGTGAATAGATATTTTTTATTTACATTAGTTATTATTTTAAATATTTTCCACACATCAACTATAAATTTTTTATTTTGTTGTGATCTTTTTGGCCTTTTTTGCTTACGGGATGAAGGGAGAGCGAAAACTCAAAGTTCTGATTTAAGAAAAAAGTGTACATCTAAAATGGAAATGCACAATGCACAAATGTAGAGAGCGATATTTCCAAAGAGTGTCTGTATATTTTAGGGATCATATGCACTCTTTCGTTTATATATCTAAGGTTTTGCAATCGTTGGGAAACAGGGGAGGCGCACAATTTTTAACTGAGTGTTGACTTCATATCCATAAGTCCTTTCTTATAAAAATATAGCCCGTTACGCATGACAAATCACTTTACAACCATCTATGATTGTTAGCTCAACTTTTTGAATATGGGCAAAATAATGGCTTGTTTGATTCGGGCAAATATCACACCGCACGTTCACTTGAGAATTTAATGAGCGTTTTTTATTCTCTTTAAAAACTTTGGATCCATAGGTCATTTGAATCTTTAACACTTGTTTCTGGCATGCATATCCATTTTTAAAACATGTGTAGAAAAAATCTCCTTCATGTAAAATTCCAAGATATTAGTTTTGGACTAGTGGAATTTCCCAAACTTGGATAACAAAACTTTTGTGTTCATTTGTGGTGTGTGAATAAATTTTCTTCATTTTACTTTTTTTATTGTTTTAAACTTTTTCTGTACATCAACTATGAAATTTTTGATTTTTTTGTGATCTATTTGCCTTTTTTGTTTACGGGGTGAAGGGAGAGCGAAAAACTCGAAGTCTTGATTTAAGAAAAATGTGTATATCTAAAATGGAAATGCACAATGAACATATGTAGAGAGAGATAATTCCAAAGAGTGTCTGTAATTTTTAGGGAATGTTAGCACCCTTCTGTTTTTACATCTCAGGTTTTGCAATCGTCGGGAAAAATGGGTTGCGGAGGATTTTTAACTGAGTATTGAATTGCAATCCATAACTCATTTCATACAAAAATATAGCCCGTTACGCATGATAAATCACATTACAATCATCTATGAATAATTATGTCAGCTTTTTGCAAATGGGCAAAATAATGGCATGTTTGACTCGAGTAAATATCCCACCGCAAGTTCACTTGGGAATTTAATGAGTGTTTGTTATTCTCTTTAAAAGCTTTGCAGCCATAGCTCATTTGCATCTTTAACATGTTTCAAACACGCATATCTATTTTTAAAACATGTGTGGATGAAATCTCTTTCTTGAAAAATTTCAAGCTATTAGGGTTAAACTAGTGGAATTTCCAAAAATTGGATAACAAAACTTTAGTGCTCATTTGTGTTGGGTGAATAAAATTTCTTTAGTTATATTTGTTACTGTTTTAAATTTTTCCATACATTAACTATAAAATTTTCCTTTTGTTGTAAGCTTTTTGCCTTGTTTGTTTTCGGGATGAAGGGAGAGCGAAAAGTCAAAGTTCTAATTTAAGAAAAAAGTGTACATCTAAAATGGAAAAGGACAATGCACAATTGTAGGGAGAGATAATTCCAAAGAGTGTCTGTAATTTTTAGGGATTGTAAGCACTTTTTAGTTTTTATATCTCAGGTTTTGCAATCGTGAGGAAAAACTGGTGGCAGAGGATTTTTAATTGAGTGTTGAATTGCAATCTATAAGTCATTTCATACAAAAATATAGCCCATAACGCATGATAAATCACTTTACAATCATCTATGATTGTCAGATTAAATTTTTGAAAATGGGCAAAATAATGACTTGTTAGACTCACGTAAATATCCCACCGCACGTTCACTTGAGAATTTAATGAGCGTTTGTTATTCTCTTTAAAACCTTTGGATCCATAGGTCATTTCAATCTTTAACATGTTTCAAGCATGCATATCCATTTTTAAAACATGTGTAGAAAAAATCTCCTTCATGTAAAATTCCAAGCTTAATAGGGTTCGACTATTGGAATTTCGTAAACTTGTATAACAAAAATTTTGTGTTCATTTCTGGTGTGTGAATAGATATTTTTTATTTACATTAGTTATTATTTTAAATATTTTCCACACATCAACTATAAAATTTTTATTTGGTTGTGATCTTTTTGGCCATTTTTGCTTACGAGATGAAGGGAGTGCGAAAACTCAAAGATCTGATTTAAGAAAAAAGTGTACATCTAAAACGGAAATGCTCAATGCACAAATGTAGAGAGCGATATTTCCAAAGAGTGTCTGTATGTTTTAGGGATCATACGCACTCTTTCGTTTATATATCTGAGGTTTTGCAATCGTCGGGAAACAGGGGAGGCGCACGATTTTTAACTGAGTGTTGACTTCATATCCATAAGTCCTTTCTTATAAAAATATAGCCCGTTACGCATGACAAATGACTTTACAATCATCTATCGTTGTTAGCTCAACGTTTTGAATATGGGCAAAATAATGGCTTGTTTGATTCGGGCAAATATGCCACCGCACGTTCACTTGAAAATTTAATGAGCGTTTCTTATTCTCTTTAAAAGCTTTGCATCGATAGCTCATTTGAATCTTTAACATATTTCTGGCATGCATATCCATTTTTAAAACAAGTGTAAAAAAAATCTCCTTCATGTAAAATTCAAAGATATTAGTTTTGGACTAGTGGAATTTCCCAAACTTGGATAACAAAACCTTTATGTTCATTTGTGGTGTGTGAATAAATTTTCTTCATTTACATTTTTTATTGTTTTAAACTATTTCCGTACATGAACTATGAAATTTTCATTTTGCTGTGATCTATTTGCCTATTTTGTTTACGGGATGAAGGGAGAGCGAAAAACTCGAAGTTTTGATTTAAGAAAAATGTGTACATCTAAAACGGAAATGCACAATGCACATATGTAGAGAGAGATAATTCCAAAGAGTGTCTATAATTTTTAGGGAATGTAAGCAACTTTTCGTTTTTATATCTCTGGTTTTGCAATCGTCGGGAAAAATGGGTTGCGGAGGATTTTTAACTGAGTGTTGAATTGTAACCCATAAGTTTTTTCATACAAAAATATATCCCGTTACGCATGATAAATCACATTACAATCATCTATGATTAATTATGTCTACTTTTTGCAAATGGGCAAAATAATGGCATGTTTGACTCGGGTAAATTTCCCACTGCAAGTTCACTTGAGAATTTAATGAGAGTTTGTTATTTTCTTTAAAAGCTTTGCATCCATAGCTCATTTGCATCTTTAACTTGTTTTAAACATGCATATCCATTTTTAAAACATGTGTGGATGAAATCTCTTTCTTGCAAAATTCCAAGCGATTAGGGTTAAACTAGTGGAATTTCCCAAAATTGGATAACAAAACTTTTGTGTTCATTTGTGTTGGGTGAATAAATTATCTTTATTTATATTTGTTATTGTTTTAAATTTTTTCAATACATCAACTATAAATTTTTCATTTTGTTGTAAGCTTTTTGCCTTGTTTGTTTTCGGGATGAAGGGAGAACGAAAAGTCAAAGTTTTGATTTAAGAAAAAAGTGTACATCTAAAATGGAAAAGCACAATGCACAATTGTAGGGAGAGATAATTCCAAAGAGTGTCCGTAACTTTTAGGGATTGTAAGTTCTTTTTAGTTTTTATATCTCAGGTTTTGCAATCGTCGGGAAAAATAGGTGGCAGAGGATTTTTAAATGAATGTTAAATTGCAATCCATAAGTCATTTCTTAGAAAAATACAGCCCGTTACGCTTGATAAATCACTTTACTATCATCTATGATTGTTAGATCAAATTTTGAAAATGGGCAAAATAATGACTTGTTAGACTCGGGTAAATATACCACCGCACGTTCACTTGAGAATTTAATGAGCATTTCTTATTCTCTTTAAAAGCTTTGCATCGATAGCTCATTTGAATCTTTAACATGTTTCTGGCATGCATATCCATTTTTAAAACATGTGTAGAAAAAATCTCCTCCATGTAAAATTCCAAGATATTAGTTTTGGACTAGTGGAATTTCCCAAACTTGGATAACAAAACTTTTGTGTTCATTTGTGGTGTGTGAATAAATTTTCTTCATTTACTATTTTTATTGTTTTAAACTTTTTCCGTACATCAACTATAAAATTTTTATTTTGCTGTGATCTATTTGCCTTTTTTGTTTACGGGATGAAGGGAGAGCGAAAAACTCAAAGTTTTGATTTAAGAAAAATGTGTACATCTAAAACAGAAATGCACAATGCAAATATGTAGAGAGAGATATTTCCAAAGACTGTCTGTAATTTTTAAGGATTGTAAGCACCATTTCGTTTTTATATCTCTGGTTTTGCAATTGTCGGGAAAAATGGGTTGCGGAGGATTTTTAACTGAGTGTTGAATTGCAATCCATAAGTCATTTCATACAAAAATATAGCCCGTTACGCATGATAAATCACATTACAATCATCTATGATTAATTAGGTCAGCTTTTTGCAAATCGGCAAAATAATGGCATGTTTGACACGGGTAAATATCCCACCGCAAGTTCACTTGAGAATTTAATGAGCGTTTGTTATTCTATTTAAAAGCTTTGCATCCATAGCTCATTTGCAATTTAACATGTTTCAAACACGCATATCCATTTTTAAAACATGTGCGGATGAAATCTCTTTCTTGCAAAATTCCAAGCTATTAGGGTTAAACTAGTGGAATTTCCCAAAATTGGATAACAAAACTTTTGTGTTCATTTGTGTTGGGTGAATAAATTTTTTTTATTTATATTTGTTATTGTTTTAAATTTTTTCCATACATCAACAATAAAATTTTCATTTTGTTGTAAGCTATTTGCCTTGTTGGTTTTCGGGATGAAGGAGGATCGAAAAGTCAAAGTTTTGATTTAAGAAAAAAGTGTACATCTAAAATGGAAAAGCACAATGCACAATTGTAGGGAGAGATAATTTCAAAGTGTGTCTGTAATTTTTAGGGATTGTAAGATCTTTTTAGTTTTTATATCTCAGGTTTTGCAATCGTCGGGAAAAATTGGTGGCAGTGGATTTTTAACTAAGTGTTGGATTGCAATCCATAAGTCATTTCATACAAAAATATAGCCCGTTACGCATGACAAATCACTTTACAATCATCTATGATTGTTAGATCAAATTTTTGAAAATGGGCAAAATAATGACTTGTTAGACTCGGGTAAATATCCCACCGCACGTTCACTTGAGAATTTAATGAGCATTTGTTATCCTCTTTAAAAGCTTTGGATCCATAGGTCATTTGAATCTTTAACATGTTTCCAGCATGCATATCCATTTTTAAAACATGTTTAGAAAAAATCTCCTTCATGTAAAATTCCAAGCTTAATAGGGTTGGACTAATGGAATTTCCCAAACTTGGATAACAAAACTTTTGTGTTCATTTGTGGTGTGTGAATAAATTTTCATCATTTAATTTATTTATTGTTTGAAACTTTTTACGTACATCAACTATGAAATTTTCATTTTGCTGTGATCTATTTGCCTTTTTTGTTTACAGGATGATGGGAGAGCGAAAAACTCGAAGTTTGATTTAAGAAAAATGTGTACATCTAAAACGGAAATGCACAATGCACATATGGAGAGAGAGATAATTCCAAAGAGTGTCTGTAATTTTTATGGATTGTAAGCACCTTTTCATTTTTATATCTCTAGTTTTGCAATCGTCGGGAAAAATGGGTTGCGGAGGATTTTTAACTGAGTGTTGAATTGCAATCCATAAGTCATTTCATAAAAAAATATAACCCGTTACGCTTGATAAATCACATTACAATCATCTATGATTAATTATGTCAGCTTTTTACAAATGGGCAAAATAATGGCATGTTTAACTCGGGTAAATATCCCACCGCAGGTTCACTTGAGAATTTAATGAGCGTTTGTTATTCTCTTTAAAAGTTTTGCATCCATAGCTCATTTTCATCTTTTACATGTTTCAAACATGCATATCCATTTTTAAAACATGAGTGGTTGAAATCTCTTTCTTGCAAAATTCCAAGCTATTAAGGTTAAACTAGTGGAATTTCCCAAAATTGGATAACAAAACTTTTGTGTTCATTTGTGTTGGGTGAATAAATTTTATTGATTTATATTTGTTATTGTTTTGAATTTTTTCCATACATCAACTATAGAATTTTCATTTTGTTGTAAGCTTTTTGCCTTGTTTGTTTTCGGGATGAAGGGAGAGCGAAAAGTCAATGTTTTGAGTTAAGAAAAAAGTGTACATCTAAAGTGGAAAAGCACAATGCACAATTGTAGGGAGAGATAATTCCAAAGAGTATCTGTTATTTTATGGGATTGTAAGCTCTTTTTAGTTTTTATTTCTCAGGTTTTGCAATCGTTGGGAAAAATTGGTGGCATAGGATTTTTAACTGAGTGTTGAATTGCAATCCATAAGTCATTTCATACAAAAATATAGCCCGTTACGCATGATAAATCACTTTACAATCATCTATGATTGTTAGATCAAATTTTTGAAAATGGGCAAAATAATGACTTGTTAGACTCAGGTAAATATCCCACCGCACGTTCACTTGAGAATTTAATGAGCGTTTGTTTTCTCTTTAAAAGCTTTGGATCCATAGGTCATTTGAATCTTTAACATGTTTCAAGCATGCATTTCCATTTTTAAAACACGTGTAGAAAAAATCTCCTTCATATAAAATTCTAAGCTTAATAGGGTTGGACTAATGGAATTTCCCAAACTTGGATAAGAATACTTTTGTGTTCTTGTTTGGTGTGTGGATAGATATTTTTTATTTACATTAGTTATTATTTTAAATATTTTCCACACATCAACTATAACATTTTTATTTTGTAGTGATCTTTTTTGTCTTTTTTGTCTTTTTTATTTACGGGATGAAGGGGGAGCGAAAACTCAAAGTTCTGATTTACGAAAAAAATGTACATCAAAAATGGAAATGCACAATGCAAAAATGTAGAGAGAGATATTTCCAAAGAGTGTCTGTATGTTTTTGGGATTGTATGAACTTTTTTGTTTTTATATCTAAGGTTTTGCAATCGTTGGGAAACGGGGGAGGCAAGCGATTTTTAACTGAGTGTTGACTTCAAATCCATAAGTCATTTCTTAAAAAAATATGGCTCGTTACGCATGACAAATCACTTTACAATCATTTATGATTGTTAGCTCACCTTATTGAACATGGGCAAAATAATGGCTTGTTTGACTCGGGCAAATATCCCACCGCACGTTCCCTTGAGAATTTAATGAGCGTTTGTTATTCTGTTTAAAAGATTTGGATCCATAGGTCATTTGAATCTTTAACATGTTTCTGGCATGCATATCCATTTTTATAACAAGTGTAGAAAAATATCCTTCATGTAAAATTCCAAGATATTAGTTTTGGACTAGTGGAATTTCCCAAACTTGGGTAACAAAACTTTTGTGTTCATTTGTGGTGTGTGAATAAATTTTCTTCATTTACTTTTTTTAGTGTTTTAAACTTTTTCCGTACATCAACTATGAAATTTTCATTTTCCTGTGATCTATTTGCCTTTTTTGTTTACAGGATGAAGGGAGAGCGAAAAAAATGAAGTTTTGATTTAAGAAAAATGTGTACATCTAAAACGGAAATGCACAATGCACATATGTCGAGAGCGATAATTCCGTAGAGTGTCTGTAATTTTTAGGGATTGTAAGCTCTTTTTAGTTTTTATATCTCAGGTTTTGCAATCGTCGGGAAAGATTTGTCGTAGAGGATTTTTAACTGAGTGTTGAATTGCAATCCATAAGTCATTTCATACAAAAATATAGCTCATTACGCATGATAAATCACTTTACAATCATCTATGATTGTTTGATCAAATTTTTGAAAATTGGCAAAATAATGACTTGTTAGACTCGGGTAAATATCCCACCGTACGTTCACTTGAGAATGTAATGAGCGTTTGTTATTCTCTTTAAAAGTTGTGGATCCATAGGTCATTTGAATCTTTAACATGTTTCAAGCATGCATATCCATATTTAAAACATGTGTACAAAAAATCTCCTTCATGTAAAATTCCAAGTTTAATAGGGTATGACTAAAGGAGTTTCCCAAACTTGGATAACAAAACTTTTGTGTTCATTTGTGGTGTATGAATAGATATTTTTTATTTACATTAGTTATGATTTTAAATATTTTCCACAAATATACTATAAAAATTTTATTTTGTTGTGATCTTTTTTGCCTTTTTTGTATACGGGATGTAGGGAGAGCGAAAAACTCGAAGTTTTGATTTAAGAATAATGTGTACATCTAAAACGGAAATGCACAATGCACATATGTAGAGAGAGATAATTCCAAAGAGACTCTGTAATTTTTAGGGATTGTAAGCACCTTTTTCGCTTTTATTTCTCAGGTTATGCAATCGTTGGGAAAAATGGGTTGCGGAGGATTTTTAACGGAGTGATGAATTGCAATCCATAAGTCATTTCGTACAAAAACATAGCCCGTTAAGCATGATAAATCACATTACAATCATCTATGATTAATTATGTCAGCTTTTTTCAAATGGGCAAAATAATGGCATGTTTGACTCGGGTAAATATCCCACCGCAAGTTCACTTCAGAATTTAATGAGCGTCTGTTATTCTTTTTAAATGCTTTGCATCCATATCTCATTTGCAACTTTAATATGTTTCAAACACGCTTATCCATTTTAAAAAAAATGTGTGCATAAAATCTCCTTCATGTAAAATTACAAGCTTAATAGGGTTCGACTAAAGGAATTTCCCAAACTTGGATAACAAAACTTTTGTGTTCATTTGTGGTGTGTGAATAGATATTTTTTATTTAAATTAGTTATTATTTTTAATATTTTCCACACATCCACTATAAACTTTTTATTTTGTGGAGATCTTTTTTGCCTTTTTTGTTTACGGGATGAAGGGGGAGCGAAAACTCGAAGTTCTGATTTAAGAAAAAAGTGTATATCTAAAATGGAAATGTACAATGCACAAATATAGAGAGAGATATTTCCAAAGAGTGTCTGTGTTTTAGGGATCGTATGCACTCTTTCATTTTTATATCTAATTTTTTGCAATCGTTGGGAAATGGGGTATGCGGGCGATTTTTAACTGAGTGTTGACTTCAAATCTACAAGTCATTTGTTACAAAAATATAGCCCGTTACGCATGACAAATCACTTTACAATCATCTATGATTGTTAGCTCAACTTTTTTAATATGGGCAAAATAATGCCTTGTTTGACTCGGGCAAATATCCCACCGCACGTTCACTTGAGAATTTAATGTGTTTGTTATTCTCTTTAAAAGCTTTGGATCCATAGGTCATTTGAATCTTTAACATGTTTCTAGCATGCATATCCATTTTTAACACATGTGTAGAAAAAATCTCCTTCATGTAAAATTCCAAGATATTAGTTTTGGACTAGTGGAATTTCCCAAACTTGGATAACAAAACTTTTGTGTTCCTTTGTGTTGCGTGAATAAATTTTCTTCATTTACTTTTTTTTTTGTGTTTAAATTTTTCCGTACATCAACTATGAAATTTTTATTTTGTTGTTATCTTTTTTTGTTTACGGGATGAAGGGGCAGAGAAAACTCAAAGTTCTGATTTAAGAAAAAAGTGTACATCTAAAATGGAAATATACAATGCACAAATGTAGAGAGAGATATTTCCAAAGAGTGTCTGTATGTTTTAGGGATCGTATGCACTTTTTCATTTTTATATCTAAGGTTTTGCAATCGTCGGAAAAAGGGGGAGGCGGGCGATTTTTAACTGAGTGTTGACTTCATATCCAAAAGTCATTTCTTACAAAAATATAGCCCGTTACGCATGACAAATCACTTTACAATCATCTATGATTGTTAGCTCAACATATGGGCAAAATAATGGCTTGTTTGACTCGGGCAAATATCCCACCGCACGTTCACTTGAGAATTTAATGAGCGTTTGTTATTCTCTTTAAAAGATTTTGATCCATAGGTCATTTGAATCTTTAACATATTTCTGGCATGCATATCCATTTTTAAAGCATGCGTAGAAAAAATCTCCTTCATGTAAAATTCCAAGATATTAGTTTTGGACTGGTGGAATTTGCCAAACTTGGATAACAAAACTTTTCTGTTCATTTGTGGTGTGTGAATAAATTTTCTTCATTTACTTTTTTAATAGTTTTAAACTTTTTCCGTACATCAACTATGAAATTTTCATTTTGCTGTGATCTATTTGCCTATTTTGTTTATGGGAAGAAGGGAGAGCGAAAAACTCGAAGTTTTGAGTTAAGAAAAATGTGTACATCTAAAACGGAAATGCACAATGCACATATGTAGATAGAGATAATTCCAAAGAGTTTCTGTAATTTTTAGGGATTGTAAGCACGTTTTCGTTTTTATATCTCAGGTATTGCAATCGTCGGGAAAAATGGGTTGCGGAGGATTTTTAACTGAGTGTTGAATTGCAATCCATAAGTCATTTCATACAAAAATATAACCCGTTACAATGAAAAATCACATTAAAATCATCTATGATTAATTATGTCAGCTTTCTACAAATGGGCAAAATAATTGCATGTTTGACTCGGGTAAATATCCCAGCGCAAGTTCACTTGAGAATTTAATGAGCGTTTTTTATTCTCTTTAAAAGGTTTGCATCCATAGCTCATTTGAATTTTTAACATGTTTCAAACATGCATATCCTTTTTTAAAACATGTGTGGATGAAATCTCTTTCTTGCAAAATTCCAAGCTATTAGGGTTAAATTAGTGGAATTTCCCAAAATTGGATAACAAAATTTTTTTGTTCATTTGTGTTGGGTGAATAAATTTTCTTTATTTATATTTTTTATTGTTTAAAATTTTTTCCATACATCAACTATAAAATTTTCATTTTGTTGTAAGCTTTTTGCCTTGTTAGTTTTCGGGATGAAGGGTGAGTGAAAAGTTAAAGTTTTGATTTAAGAAAAAAGTGTACATCTAAAAAGGAAAAGCACAATGCACAATTGTAGGGAGAGATAATTCCAAAGAGTGTCTGTAATTTTAAGGGATTGTAAGCTCTTTTTAGTTTTTATATCTCAGGTTTTGCAATCGTCTGGAAAAATTGGTGGCAGAGGATTTTTAACTGAGTGTTGAATTGCAATCCATAAGTCATTTCATAAAAAAATATAGCCCGTTACGCATGATAAATCACTTTACAATCATCCATGATTGTTAGATCAAATTTTTCAAAATGGGCAAAAAAATGACTTGTTTGACTCGGGTAAATATCCCACCGCATGTTCACTTGAGAATTTAATGAGCGTTTGTTATTCTCTTTAAAAGATTTGGATCCTTAGGTCATTTGAATCTTTAACATGTTTCAAGCATGCATTTCCATTTTTAAAACATGTGTAGAAAAAATCTCCTTCATGTAAAATTCCAAGCTTAATAGGGTTGGACTAATGGAATTTCCCAAACTTGCATAACAAAACTTTTGTGTTCATTTTTGGTGTGTGAATAGATATTTTTTATTTACATTAGTTATTATTTTAAATATTTTCCACACATCAACTATAAAATGTTTTTTTTGTTGTGATTTGTTTTGCCTTTTTTGTTTACGGGTTGAAGGGGCAGCGAAAACTCAAAGTTTTTATTTATGAAAAAAGTGTTCATCTAAAATGGAAATGCACAATGCACAAATGTAGAGAGAGATATATCCAAAGAGTGTTTGTATGTTTTAGGGATCGTATCCACTCTTCCGTTTTTATATCTATGGTTTTGCAATCATCGGGAAATGGGGGAGGCGGGCGATTTTTAACTGAGTGTTGACTTCAAATCCATAAGTCAATTCTTACAAAAATATAGCCCGTTACGCATGACAAATCACTTCACAATCATTTATGATTGTTAGCTCAACTTTTTGAATATGGGCAAAATAATGGCTTGTTTGAATCGGGCAAATATCCCATCGCACGTTCACTTGAGAATTTCATGAGCGTTTGTTATTCTCTTTAAAAGCTTTGGATCCATAGGTCATTTGAATTTTAACATGTTTCTGGCATGCATATCCATTTTTAAAACATGTGTAAAAAAAATATCTTTCATGTAAAATTCCAAGATATATGTTTTGGACTAGTGGAATTTCCCAAACTTGCATAACAAAACTTTTGTGTTCATTTGTGGTGTGTGAATAAATTTTCTTCATTTACTTTTTTTATTGTTTTAAACTTTTTCCGTACATCAACTAAGAAATTTTCATTTTGTTGTGATCTATTTGCCTTTTTTCTTTACGGGATGAAGCGAGAGCGAAAAACTCAAAGTTTTGATTTAAGAACAATATGTACATCTAAAACGGAACTGCACAATGCACATATGTAGAGAGAGATAATTCCAAAGAGTGTCTGCAATTTTTAGGTATTGTAAGCGCCTTTTCGTTTTTATATCTCAGGTTTTGCAATCGTCTGGAAAAATGGGTTGCGGAGGATTTTTAACTGAGTGTTGAATTGCAATCCATAAGTCATTTCATACAAAAATATAGCCCGTTGCGCATGATAAATCACATTACAATCATTTATGATTAATTATGTCAGCTTTTGGCAAATGGGCAGAATAGTGGCATGTTTGACTCGGGTAAATATCCCACCGCAAGTTCACTTGGGAATTTGATGAGCATTTGTTATTCTCTTTAAAAGCTTTGCATCCATAGCTCATTTGCATCTTTAACATGTTTCAAACATGAATATCCATTTTTAAAACAACTGTGGATGAAATCTCTTTCTTGCAAAATTCCATGCTATTAGGGTTAAACTAGTGGAATTTCCCAAAATTAGATAACAAAACTTTTGTGTTCTTTTGTGTAGGGTGAATAAATTTTCTTTATTTATATTTATTATTGTTTTAAATTTTTTCCATATATCAACTATAAAATTTTCATTTTGTTGTAGGATTTTTTGCCTTGTTTGTTTTCGGGATGAAGGGAGAGCGAAAAGTCAAAGTTTTGATTTAAGAAAAAAGTGTACATCTAAAATTGAAAAGCACAATGCACAATTTTAGGGAGAGATAATTCCAAAGAGTGCCTGTAATTTTTAGGGATTGTAAACTCTTTTACGTTTTTGTATCTCAGGTTTTGCAATCGTCGAGAAAAATTGGTGGCAGTGGATTTTTAACTGAGTGTTGAATTGCAATCCATAAGTCATTTCATACAAAAATATACCCTCTTACGCATGATAAATCACTTTACAATCATCTATGATTGTTAGATCAATTTTTTGAAAATGGTCAAAATAATGACTTGTTAGACTCGGGTAAATATCCCACCGCACGTTCACTACAGAATTTAATGAGCGTTTGTTATTCTCTTTAAAAGCTTTGGATCCATAGGTCATTTGAATCATTAACATGTTTCATGCATGGATATCCATTTTTAAAACATGTGTTGAAAAAATCTCCTTCATGTAAAATTCCAAGCTTAATAGGGTTGGACTAATGGAATTTCCAAAACTTGGATAACAAAACTTTTGTGTTCGTTTGTCGTGTGTGAATAGATATTTTTTACTTACATTAGTTATTATATTAAATATTTTCCACACATCAACTATAAAATTTTTATTTTGTTGTGATCTTTTTTGCCTTTTTTGTTTACGGGATCAAGGGGGAGCGAAAACTCAAAGTTCTGATTTAACAAAAAAGTGTAAATCTAAAATGGAAATGCACAATGCACAAATGTAGAGAGAGATATTTCCAAAGAGTGTCTGTAAGTTTTAGGGATCGTATGCACTCTTTCGTTTTTATATCTAAGGTTTTGCAATCGTCGGGAAACGGGGGAGGCAGGCGATTTTTAACTGAGTATTGACTTCAATTCCATAAGTCATTTCTTACAAAAATAAAGCCTGTTATGCATGACAGATCACTTTACAATCATCTATGATTGTTAGCTCAACTTATTGAATATGGGCAAAATAATGGCTTGTTTGACTCGGGCAAATATCCCACCGCACGTTCACTTGAGAATTTAATGAGTTTTTGTTATTCTCTTTAAAAACTTTGGATCCACAGGTCATTTGAATCTTTAACATGTTTCTGGCATGCATATCCATTTTTAAAACATGTGTAGAAAAAATCCCCTTACTGTAAAATTCCAAGATATTAGTTTTGGACTAGTGGAATTTCCCAAACTTGGATAACAAAACTTTTGTGTTGATTTGTGGTGTGTGAATCAATTTTCTTCATTTACTTTTTTTATAGTTTTAAACTTTTTCCGTACATCAAATATGAAATTTTCTTTTTGCTGTGATCTATTTGCCTTTTATGTTTACGGGATGAAGGGAGAGCGAAAACTCGAAGTTTTGATTTAAGAAAAATGTGAACATCTAAAATGGAAATGCACAATGCACATATGTAGAGAGAGATAATTCCAAAGAGTGTCTGTAATTTTTAGGAATTGTAAGCACCTTTTCGTTTTTATATCTTAGGTTTTGCAATCGTCGCGAAAAATGGGTTGCGGAGGATTTTCAACTGAGTGTTGAATTGCAATCCATAAGTCATTTCATACAAAAATATAGCCCGTTACGCATGATAAATCACATTACAATCATCTATGATTAATTATGTCAGCTTTTTGCAAATGGACAAAATAATGGCATGTTTGACTCGGGTAAATATCCCACCGCAAGTTCACTTGAGAACTTAATGAGCGTTTGTTATTCTCTTTAAAAGCTTTGCATCCATAGCTCATTTGCATCTTTAACATGTTTCAAATATGCATATCCCTTTTTAAAGCATGTGTGGATGAAATCTCTTTGTTGCAAAATTCCAAGCTATTAGGTTTAAACTAGTGGTATTTCCCAAAATAGGATAACAAAACTTTTGTGTTCATTTGTGTTGTGTGAACAAATTTTCTTTATTTATATTTGTTATTGTTTTAAATTTTTTCCATACATCAACGATAAAATTTTCATTTTGTTGTAAGCTTTTTGCCTTGTTTGTTTTCGGGATGAAGGGAGAGCGAAAAGTAAAAGTTTTGAATTAAGAAAAAGTGTACATCTAAAATGGAAATGATAAGAGTGTCTATAATTTTTAGGAATTTGAAGCTCTTTTTATTTTTTATTTCTCAGGTTTTGCAATCGTCGAAAAAATTGGTGGCCGAGGATTTTTAACTGAGTGTTAAATTGCAATCCATAAGTCATTTCATACAAAAATATAGCCCGTTACGCATGATAAATCACTTTACAATCATCCATGATTGTTAGATCAAATTTTTAAAAATGGGCAAAATAATGACTTGTTATACTCGGGTAAATATCCCACCGCACGTTCACTTGAGAATTTAATGAGGGTTTGTTATTCTCTTTAAAAGCTTTGGATCCATAGGTCATTTGAATCTTTAACAAGTTTCAAACATGCATATCCATTTTTAAAACATGTGTAGAAAAAATCTCCTTCATGTAAAATGCCAAGCTTAATAGGGTTGGACTAATGGAATTTCCCAAACTTGGATAACAAAACTTTTGTGTTCATTTGTGGTGTGTGAATAGATATTTTTTATTTATATTAGTTATGATTTTAACTATTTTCCACACATCAACTATAAAAATTTTATTTTGTTGTGATCTTTTTTTCCTTTTTTGTTTACGGGATAAGGGGGAACGAAAACTCAAAGTTCTGATTTAACAAAAAAGTGTACATCTAAAATGGAAATGCACAATGCACAAATGTAGAGAGAGATATTTCCAAAGAGTGTCTATATGTTTTAGGGATCGTATGCACTCTTTCGTTTTTATATCTAAGGTTTTGCAATCGTCGGGTAACAGGGGAGGCGGGCGATTTTTAACTAAGTGTCGACTTCAAATCCATAAGTCATTTCTTACAAAAATATAGCCCATTACGCACGAGAAATCACTTTACAATCATCTATGAATGTTAGGTCAACTTTTTGAATATGGGCAAAATAATGGCTTGTTTGACTCGGGCAAATCCCACCGCACGTTCACCTGAGAATTTAATGAGCGTTTGTTATTCTCTTTAAAAGCTTTGGATCCATAGGTCATTTGAATCTTTAACATGTTTCTGCCATGCATATCCATTTTTAAAACATGTGTAGCAAAAATCTCCTTCATGTAAAATTCCAAGATATTAATTTTGGACTAGTGGAATTTCCCAAACTTGGATAACAAAACTTTTGTGTTCATTTGTGGTGTGTGATTAAATTTTCTTCATTTATTTTTTTCTTTTTTTAAAATTTTTCCGTACATCAACTATGAAATTTTCATTTTGCTATGATCTATTTGCCTTTTATGAGATGAAGGGAGAGCGAAAAACTTGAAGTTTTGTTTCAAGAAAAATGTGTACATCTAAAACGGAAATGCACTATGCCCATATGTAGAGAGAGATAATTCCAAAGATTGTCTGTAATTTTTAGGGATTGTAAGCACATTTTAGTTTTTATATCTCAGGTTTTGCAATCGTCGGGAAAAATGGGTTGCAGAGGATTTTTAGCTGAGTGTTGAATTGCAATCCATAAGTCATTTCATACAAAAATATAGCCCGTTACGCATGATAAATCACTTTACAATCCTCTATGATTGTTAGAAATTTTTGAAAATGGGCAAAATAATCACTTGCTAGGCTCGGGTAAATATCCCACCGCACGTTCACTTGGGAATTTAATGAGCGTTTGTTATTCTCTTTAAAACTTTGAATCCATAGGTCATTTGAATCTTTAACATGTTTCAAGCATGCATATCCATTTTTAAAACATGTGTAGAAAAAATCTCTTTCATGTAAAATTCCAACCTTAATAGGGCTGGACTAATGGAATTTTCCAAACTTGGATAACAAAACATTTGTGTTCATTTGTGGTGTGTGAATACATATTTTTAATTTACATTAGTTATTATTTTAAATATTTTCCACACATCAACTATAAAATTTTTATTTTGTTGTGATCTTTTTTGCCTTTTTTGTTGACGGGATGAAGGGGGAGCGAAATCTAAAAGTTCTGATTTAAGAAAAAGGTGTACATCTAAAATGGAAATGCACAATGCACAAATGTAGAGAGAGATATTTCCAAAAAGTGTTTGTATGTTTTAGGGATCGTATGCACTTTTTCATTTTTATATCTATGGTTTTGCAATCTTCGGGAAATGGGGAGGCGAGCGAATTTTAACTGAGTGTTGACTTCAAAACCATAAGTCATTTCTTAAAAAAATATAGCCCGTTACGCATGACAAATCACTTTACAATCACGTATGATTGTTAGCTCAACTTTTTGAATATGGGCAAAATAATGGCTTGTTTGACTGGGGCAAATATCCCACCGCAAATGCACTTGAGAATTTAATGAGCGTTTTTTATTCTGTTTAAAAGCTTTGGATCCATAGGTCATTTGAATCTTTAACATGTTTCTGGTATGCATATCCATTTTTAAAACATGTGTAGAAAAAATCTCCTTCATGTAAAATTCCAAGATATTAGTTTTGGACTAGTGGAATTACCCAAACTTGGATAACAAAAGTTTTGTGTTCATTTGTGGTTGTGAATAAATTTTCTTCATTTACTTTTTTATTATTTTAAACTTTTTCCGTACATCAACTATGAAATTTTCATTTTGTTGTGATCTATTTGCCTTTTTTTTTTACGGGATGAATGGAGAGCGAAAAACTCAAAGTTTTGATTTAAGAAAAATGTGTACATCTAAAACGGAAATGCACAACACACATATGTAGAGAGAGATAATTCCAAAGAGTGTCTGTAATTTTCACGGATTGTAAGCACCTTTTCGTTTTTATATCTAAGGTTTTGCAATCGTCGAAAAAAATGGGTTGCGGAGGATTTTTAACTGAGTGTTGAATTGCAATCCATAAGTCATTTCATACAAATTATTGCCTGTTACAGATGAAAAATCACATTACAATCATCTATGATTAATTATGTCAGCTTTTTGCAAATGGGCAAAATAATGGCATGTTTGACTTGGGTAAATATCCCACCGCAAGTTCACTTGAGAATTTAATGAGCGTTTTTTATTCTCTTTAAAAGCTTTGCATCCATAGCTCATTTGCATCTTTAACATGTTTCAAGCATGCATATCCATTTTTAAAACATGTGTAGAAAAAACTCCTTCGTGTAAAATTCCAAGCTTAATAGGATTGGACTAATGGAATTTCCCAAACTTGGATAACAAAACTTTTGTGTTCAATTGTGGTGTGTGAATAGATATTTTTTTATTTACATTAGTTATTATTTTAAATATTTTCCACACATCAACTATAAAATTTTTATTTTGTTGTGATCTTTTTTGCCTTTTTTGTTTTCGGGATGAAGGGGGAGCGAAAACTCAAAGTTCTGATTTAAGAAAAAAAGTGAACATCTAAAATGGAAATGACAATGCACAAATGTAGAGAGAGATATTTCCAAAGAGTGTCTGTATGTTTTAGGGATCGTATGCACTCTTTCGTTTTTATATCTAAGGTCTTGCAATCATCGGGAAACGGAGGAGGCGGGCGATTTTGAATTGAGTGTTGACTTCAAATCGATAAGTCATTTCTTACAATAATATAGCCCGTTACGCATGACAAATCACTTTACAATCACCTATGATTGTTAGCTCAACGTTTTGAATATGGGAAAAATAATGGCTTGTTTGACTCGGGCAAATATCCCACCACAAGTTCACTTGAGAATTTAATGAGCGTTTGTTATTCTCTTTAAAAGCTTTGCATCCATAGCTCATTTGCATCTTTAACATGTTTCAAACCTGAATATCCATTTTTAAAACATGTGTGGATGAAATCTTTTTGTTGCAAAATTCCAAGCTATTAGGTTAAACTAGTGGAATTTCCCAAAATTGGATAACAAAAATTTTGTGTTCATTTGTGTGTGGTGAATAAATTTTCTTTATTTATATTTTTTATTTTTTTAAATTGTTTCCATACATACTACTATGAAATTTTTATTTTGTTGTAAACTTTTTGCCTTGTTTGTTTTCGGGATGAAGGGAGAGCGAAAAGTCAAGGTTTTGATTTAAGAAAAAAATGTACATCTAAAATGGAAAAGCACAATGCAAAATTGTAGGGAGAGATAATTCCAAAGAGTTTCTGCAATTTTTAGGGATTGTAAGCTCTTTTTAGTTTTTATATCTCAGGTTTTGCAATCGTCGGGAAAAATTGGTGGCAGAGGATTTTTAACTGAGTGTTGAATTGCAATCCATAAGTCATTTCATACAAAAATGTAGCCCGTTATGCATGATAAATCACTTTACAATCATCTATGATTGTTAGATCAAATTTTTGAAAATGGATAAAATAATGACTTGTTAGACTCGGGTAAATATCCCACCGCACGTTCACTTGAGAATTTAAAGCGTTTGTTATTCTCTTTAAAAGCTTTGGATCCATAGGTCATTTGAATCTTTAACATGTTTCAAGCATGCATATCCATTTTTAAAACATGTGTAGAAAAAATCTCCTTCATGTAAAATTCCAAGCTTAATAGGGTTGGACTAATGGAATTTCCCAAACTCGGATAACAAAACTCTTGTGTTCATTTGTGGTGTGTGAATAGATATTTATTATTTAAATTATTTATTATTTTAAATATTTTCCACACATCAACTATAAAATTTTTATTTTGTTGCGATCTTTTTTGCCTTTTTTGTTTTCTGGATGAAGGTGGAGCGAAAGCTCAAAGTTCTGATTTAAGAAAAAAGTGTACATCTAAAAAGGAAATGCACAATGCACAAATGTAGAGAGAGATATTTCCAAAGAGTGTATATATGTTTTAGGGATCGTATGCACTTTTTTCGTTTTTATATCTGAGGTTTTGCAATCGTCGGGAAACGGGGAAGGCGGGCGATTTTCGACTGAATGTTGACTTCAAATCCATAAGTCATTTCTTACAAAAATATAGCCCGTTTCGAATGACAAATCACTTTAAAATCATCTATTATTGTTAACTCAACGTTTTGAATATGGGCAAAATAATGGCTTGTTTGACTCGGGCAAATATCCCACCGCATGTTCACTTGAGAATTTAATGAGTGTTTGTTATTCTCTTTAAATGCTTTGGATCCATAGGTCATTTGAATCTTTAACTGAGTGTTGAATTGCAATCCATAAGTAATTTCATACAAAAATATAGCCCATTGCGCATGATAAATCACATTAAAATCATCTATGATTAATTATGTCAGCTTTTTTCAAATGGGCAAAATAATGGCATGTTTGAGTCGGGTAAATATCCCACCGCAAGTTCACTTGAGAATTTAAGGAGCATTTTTTATTCTCTTTAAAAGCTTTGCATCCATAGCTCATTTGCATCTTTAACATGTTTCAAACATGCATATCCATTTTTAAAACATGTGTGGATGAAATCTCTTTCTTTCAAAATTCCAAGCTATTAGGGTTAAACTAGTGGAACTTCCCAAAATTGGATAACAAAAATTTTGTGTTCATTTGTGTTGGGTGAATAAATTTTCTTTATTTATATTTTTTATTGTTTTAAATTTTTTCCATACATCAACGATAAAATTTTCACTTTGTTGTAAGCTTTTTGCCTTTTTTGTTTTCGGGACGAAGGGAGAGCGAAAAGTTAATGTTTTGATTTAAGAAAAAAGTGTACATCTAAAATGGAAAAGCAATGTGCACAATTGTATGGAGAGATAATTCCAAAGAGTGTCTGTAATTTTTTGGGATTCTAAGCTCTTTTTAGTTTTTATATCTCAGGTTTTGCAATCGTTGGGAAAAATTGGTAGCAGAGGATTTTTAACTGAGTGTTGAATAGCAATCCATAAGTCATTTCATACAAAAATATAGCCCGTTACGCATGATAAATCACTTTACAATCATCTATGATCGTTAGATCAAATTTTTGAAAATGGGCAAAATAATGATTTGTTAGACTCGGGTAAATATCCCACCGCACGTTCACTTGAGAATTTAATGAGTGTTTGTTGTTCTCTTTAAAAGCTTTGGATCCATAGGTCATTTGAATCTTTAACATGTTTCAAGCATGCATATCCATTTTTAAAACATGTGTAGAAAAAATCTCGTTCATGTTAAATTCCAAGCTTAATAGGGTTGGACTAATGGAATTTCCCAAACTTTGGATAACAAAAATTTTGTTTTCAATAGTGGTGTGTGAATAGAAATTTTTTATTTACATTAGTTATTATTTTAAATATTTTCCACACATCAACTATAATTTTTTTTTTTGTTGTGATCTTTTTTGCCTTTTTTGTTTACGGGATGAAGGGGGGAACGAAAATTCAAAGTTCATATTTAAGAAAAAAGTGCACTTCTAAAATGGAAATGCGCAATGCACAAATGTAGAGAGAGATATTTCCAAAAAGTGTCTGTATGTTTTAGGGATCGTATGCACTCTTTCGTTTTTATATCTAAGGTTTTGCAATCGTCGGGTAACGGGGGAGGCGGGCGATTTTTAACTGAGTGTCGACTTCAAATCCATAAGTCATTTCTTACAAAAATATAGCGCATTACGCATGACAAATCTCTTTACAATCATCTATGTTGTTAGTTCAACTTTTTGAATATGGGCAAAATAATGGCTTGTTTGACTCGGGCAAATATCCCACCGCAAGTTCACTTGAGAATTTAATGAGCGTTGGTTATTCTCTTTAAAAGCTTTGGATCCATAGGTCGTTTGAATCTTTAACATGTTTCTGCCATGCATATCCATTTTTAAAACATGTGTAGCAAAAATCTCCTTCATGTAAAATTCCAAGATATTAATTTTGGACTAGTGGAATTTCCCAAACTTGGATAACAAAACTTTTGTGTTCATTTGTGGTGTGTGATTAAATTTTCTTCATTTACTTTTTTTCTTGTTTTAAACTTTTTCCGTACATCAACTATGAAATTTTCATTTTGCTATGATCTATTTGCCTTTTATGGGATGAAGGGAGAGCGGAAAACTTGGAGTTTTGGTTCAAGAAAAATGTGTACATCTAAAACGGAAATGCACAATGCCCATATGTAGAGAGAGATAATTCCAAAGAATGTCTGTGATTTTTAGGGATTGTAAGCACATTTTAGTTTTTATATCTCATGTTTTGCAATCGTCGGGAAAAATGGGTTGCGGAGGATTTTTAACTGAGTGTTGAATTGCAATCCATAAGTCATTTCATACAAAAATATAGCCCGTTACGCATGATAAATCACTTTACAATCATCTATGATTGTTAGATCAAATTTTTGAAAATGGGCAAAATAATCACTTGCTAGGCTCGGGTAAATATCCCACCGCACGTTCACTTGGGAATTTAATGAGCGTTTGTTTTTCTGTTTAAAACTTTGAATCCATAGGTCATTTGAATCTTTAACATGTTTTAAGCATGCATATCCATTTTTAAAACATGTGTAGAAAAAATCTCCTTGAAGTAAAATTCCAACCTTAATAGGGTTGGACTAATGGAATTTCCCAAACTTGGATAACAAAACATTTGTGTTCATTTGTGGTGTGTGAATACATATTTTTAATTTACATTAGTTATTATTTTAAATATTATCCAAACATCAACTATAAAATTTTTATTTTGTTGTGATCTTTTTTGCCTTTTTTGTTGACGGGATGAAGGGGGAGCGAAATCTAAAAGTTCTAATTTCAGAAAAAGGTGTACATCTAAAATGGAAATGCACAATGCACAAATGTAGAGAGAGAAATTTCCAAAGAGTGTCTGTATGTTTTAGGGATCGTATGCACTTTTTCATTTTTATATCTATGGTTTTGCAATCATGGGGAAACGGGGAGGTGAGTGATTTTTAACTGAGTGTTGACTTCAAAATCATAAGTCATTTCTTACAAAAATATAGCCCGTTACGCATGACAAATCACTTTACTATCACCTCTGATTGTTAGCTCATCTTTTTGAATATGGGCAAAATAATGGCTTATTTGACTCGGGCAAATATCCCACCTCACGTTCACTTGAGAGTTTAATGAGCGTTTGTTATTCTCTTTAAAAGCTTTGGATCCATAGGTCATTTGAATCTTTAACATGTTTCATGAATGCATATCCATTTTTAAAACATGTCTAGAAAAAATCTCCTTCATGTAAAATTCCAAGATATTAGTTTTGGACTAGTGGAATTTCCCAAACTTGGATAACAAAACTTTTGTGTTCATTTGTGGTGTGTGAATAAATTTTCTTCATTTACTTTATTTATTGTTTTAATCTTTTTCCGTAAATCAACTATGAAATTTTCATTTTGTTGTGATCTATTTGCCTTTTTTGTTTACGGGATGAAGGGAGAGCGAAAAACTCGAAGTTTTGATTTAAGAAAAATGTGTACATCTAAAATAGAAATACACAATGCACATTTGTAGAGAGAGATAATTCCAAAGAGTGTCGGTAATTTTTAATGATTGTAAGCACCTTTTTGTTTTTATATCTCAGGTTTTGCAATAGTCGGGAAAAATGGGTTGCGGAGGATTTTTAACTGAGTGATGAATTGCAATCCATAAGTGATTTCATACAAAAATATAGCCCTTTACGCATGATAAATCACATTACAATCATCTATGATTAATTATATCAGCTTTTTGCAAATGGGCAAAATAATGGAATGTTTGACTCGGGTAAATATCCCACCACAAGTTCACTTGAGAATTTAATGAGCGTTTGTTATTCTCCTCAAAAGCTTTGCATCCATAGCTCATTTGCATCTTTAACATGTTTCAAACATGCATATCCATTTTTAAAACATGTGTCGATGAAATCTCTTTTTTGCAAAATTCCAAGCTATTAGGGTTAAACTAGTGGAATTTCCCAAAATTGGATAAAAAAACTTTTGTGTTCATTTGTGTTGGGTGAATAAATTTTATTTATTTATATTTGTTATTGTTTTAAATTTTTTCCATACATCAACTATAAAATTTTCATTTTGTTGTAAGTTTTTTGCCTTGTTTGTTTTTGGGATGAAGGGAGAGCGAATAGTCAAAGTTTTGATTTAAGAAAAAAGTGTACATCTAAAATGGAAAAGCACAATGCACAATTGTAGGGAGAGATAATTCCAAAGAGTGTCTGTAATTTTTAGGGATGCTAAGCTCTTTTTAGTTTTTATATCTCAGGTTTTGCAATCGTCGAGAAAAATTGGGGGCAGAGGATTTTTAACTGAGTGTTGAATTGCAATCTATAAGTCATTTCATAGAAAAATATAGCCCGTTATGCATGATAAATAACTTTATTATTTACATTATTTATTATTTTAAATATTTTCCACATATCAACTATAAAAATTTTATTTTGTTGTGATCTTTTTTGCCTTTTTTGTTTACGAGATGAAGGGGGAGCGAAAACTCAATATTTTGATTTAAGAAAAAAGTGTACATCTAAAAAGGAAATGCACAATGCACAAATGTAGAGAGATATATTTCCAAAGAGTGTCTGTATATTTAAGGGATCGTATGTACTTTTTCGTTTTTATATCTAAGGTTTTCCAATCGTCTGGAAATGGGGGAGGCGGGCGATTTTTAACGGAGTGTTGACTTCAAATCCATAAGTCATTTATTTCAAAAATATAGCCCGTTACGCATGACAAATCACTTTACAATCACCTATGATTGTTAACTCAACTTTTTGAATATGGGCGAAATAATGGCTTGTTTGACTCGGGCAAATATCCCACCTCAAATGCACTTGAGAATTTAATGAGCGTTCGTTATTCTGTTTAAAAGCTTTGGATCCATAGGTCATTTGAATCTTTAACATGTTTCTGGCATGCATATCCATTTTTAAAACATGTGTAGAAAAAATCTCCTTTGTACAATTCCAATATATTAGTTTTGGACTAGTGGAATTACACAAACTTGGATAACAAAACTTTTGTGTTCATTTGTGGTGTGTGAATAAATTTTCTTCATTTAATTTTTTATTGTTTTAAACTTTTTCCGTGCATCAACTATGAAATTTTTATTTTGCTGTGATCTATTTGCCTTTTTTGTTTACGGGATGAATGGAGAGCGAAAAACTCAAAGTTTTGATTTAAGAAAAATGTGTACATCTAAAACGGAAATGCACAACGCACATATGTAGAGAGAGATAATTCCAAAGAGTGTCTGTAATTTTCACGGATTGTAAGCACCTTTTCGTTTTTATATCTAAGGTTTTGCAATCGTCGAAAAAAATGGGTTGCGGAGGATTTTTAACTGATTGTTGAATTGCAATCCATAAGTCATTTCATACAAATTATTGCCTGTTACGCATGAAAAATCACATTACAATCATCTATGATTAATTATGTCAGCTTTTTGCAAATGGGCAAAATAATGGCATGTTTGACTCGGGTAAATATCCCACCGTAAGTTCACTTGAGAATTTAATGAGCGTTTGTTATTCTCTTTAAGAGCTTTGCATCCATAGCTCATTTGCATCTTTAACATGTTTCAAACATGCATATCCATTTTTAAAACATGAGTGGATGAAATCTCTTTCTTGCAAAATTCCAAGCTATTAGGGTTAAACTAGTGGAATTTCCCAAAATTGGATAACAAAACTTTTGTGTTCATTTTTTTTGGGTGAATAAATTTTCTATATTTATATTTGTTATTGTTTTAAATTTTTTCCATACATCAACTATAAAATTGTCATTTTTTTGTAAGCTTTTTGCCTTGTTTGTTTTCGGGATGAAGGGAGAGCGAAAAGTCAAAGTTTTGATTTAAGAAAAAAGTGTACATCTAAAATGGAAAAGCACAATGCAAAATTTTTGGGATAGATAATTCCAAAGAGTTTCTGTAATTTTTAGGGATTGTAAGCTCTTTTTAGTTTTTATATCTCAGGTTTTGCAATCGTCGGGAAAAATTGGTGGCAGAGGATTTTTAACTGAGTGTTAAATTGCAATCCATAAGTCAATTCATACAAAAATATAGCCCGTTATGCAAGATAAATCACTTTACAATCATCTATGATTGTTAGATCAAATTTTTGAAAATGGGCAAAATAATGACTTGTTAGACTCGGGTAAATATCCCACCGCACATTCACTTGAGAATTTAATGAGCGTTTGTTATTCTCTTTAAAAGCTTTGGATCCATAGGTCATTTGAATCTTTAACATGTTTCAAGCATGCATATCCATTTTTAAAACATGTGTAGAAAAAATCTCCTTCATGTAAAATTCCAAGCTTAATAGGGTTGCAATAATGGAATTTCCCAAACTCGGATAACAAAAATCTTGTGTTCATTTGTGGTGTGTGAATAGATATTTATTATTTACATTAGTTATTATTTTAAATATTTTCCACACATCAACTATAAAATTTTTATTTTGTTGTGATCTTTTTTGCCTTTTTTGTTTTCTGGATGAAGGTGGAGCGAAAGCTCAAAGTTCTGATTTAAGAAAAAAGTGTACATCTAAAATGGAAATGCACAATGCACAAATGTAGAGAGAGATATTTCCAAAGAGTGTCTATATGTTTTAGGGATCGTATGCACTTTTTTCGTTTTTATATCTGAGGTGTTGCAATCGTCGGGAAACGGGGAAGGCGGGCGATTTTCAACTGAATGTTGACTTCAAATCCATAAGTCATTTCTTACAAAAATATTGCCCGTTACGAATGACAAATCACTTTACAATCATCTATTATTGTTAACTCAACGTTTTGAATATGGGCAAAATAATGGCTTGTTTGACTCGGGCAAATATCCCACCGCACGTTCACTTGAGAATTTAATGAGTGTTTGTTATTCTCTTTAAAAGCTTTGGATCCATAGGTCATTTGAATCTTTAACATGTTTCTGGCATGCATATCCATTTTTAAAACATGTGTAGAAAAAATCTACCCAAACTTGGATAACAAAACTTTTATGTTGATTTGTGGTGTGTGAATAAATTTTCTTCATTTACTTTTTTTATAGTTTTAAACTTTTTCCGTACCTCAACTATGAAATTTTCTTTTTGCTGTGATCTATTTGCCTTTTTTCTTTACGGGATGAAGGGAGAGCAAAAAACTCAAAGTTTTGTTTTAAGAAAAATGTGTACATCTAAAACGGAAATGCACAATGCACATATGGAGAGAGAGATAATTCCAAAGAGTGTGTGAAATTTTTAGGGATTGTAAACACCTTTTCGTTTTTATATATCAGGTTTTGCAATCGTCGGGAAACATGGGTTGCGGAGGATTTTTAACTGAGTGTTGAATTGCAATCCGTAAGTCATTTCATACAAAAATATAGCTCGTTACGCATGATAAATCACATTACAATCATCTATGATTAATTAGGTCAGCTTTTTGCAAATGGGCAAAATAATGGCATGTTTAACTTGGGTAAATATCCCGCCACAAGTTCACTTGAGAATTTAATGAGCGTTTGTTATTCTCTTTAAAAGCTTTGCATCCATAGCTCATTTGCATCTTTAACATGTTTGAAACATGCATATCCATTTTTAAAACATGTGTGGATGAAATATCTTTCTTGCAAAATTCCAAGCTATTAGGGTTTTCCCAAAATTGGATAACAAAACTTTTGTGTTCATTTGTGTTGGGTTAATAAATTTTCTTTATTTATATTTTTTATTGTTTTAATTTTCTCCGTACATCAACTATAAAATTTTCATTTTGATGTAAGCTTTTTGCCTTGTTTGTTTTTCGGAATGAAGGGAGAGTGAAAAGTCAAAGTTTTGATTTAAGAAAAGAGGGTACATCTAAAATGAAAAAGCACAATGCACAATTGCAGAGAGAGATAATTCCAAAGAGTGTCTATAATTTTTTGGGATTGTAAGCTCTTTTTAGTTTTTAGATCTCAGGTTTTGCAATCGTCGGGAAAAATTGGTAGCAGAGGATTTTTAAATGTGTGTTGAATTGCAATCCATAAGTCATTTCATACAAAAATATAGCCCGTTATGCATGATAAATCACTTTAAAATCATCTATGATTGTTAGATCAAATTTTTGGAAATGGGCAAAATAATGGCATGTTTGACTCTAGTAAATATCCCACCGCAAGTTCACTTGAGAATTTAAAGAGCGTTTGTTATTCTCTTTAAAAGCTTTGCATCCATAGCTCATTTGCATCTTTAACATGTTTCAAACATGCATATCCATTTTTAAAACATGTGCGGATCAAATCTCTTTCTTGCAGAAGTCCAAGCTATTAGGGTTAAACTAGTGGAATTTCCAAAAATTGGATAACAAAACTTTTGTATTTATTTGTGTTGGGTGAATAAAATTTCATTATTTATATTTGTTACTGTTTTAAATTTTTTCCATACATCAACGATAAAATTTTCATTTTGTTGTAAGCTTTTTGTCTTGTTTGTTTTCGGGATGAAGGGAGAGCGAAAAATCAAAATTTTGATATAAGAAAAAAGTGTACATCTAAAATGGAAAAGCACAATGCACAATTGTAGGGAGAGATAATTCCAAAGAGTGTCGGTAATTTTTAGGGATTGTAAGCTCTTTTTCGTTTTTATATCTCAGGTTTTGCGATCGTTGGGAAAAATTGGTGGCAGAGGATTTTTAACTGAGTGTGTAATTACAATCCATAAGTCATTTCATACAAAAATATAGCCCGTTACGCATGATAAATCACTTTACAATCATCTATGATTTTTAGATCAAATTTTTGAAAATGGGAAAAATAATGACTTGTTAGACTCGGGTAAATATCCCACCGCACGTTTGAGAATTTAATGAGTGTTTGTTATTCACTTTAAAAGCTTTGGATCCATAGGTCATTTGAATATTTAACATGTTCCTAGCATGCATATCCATTTTTAAAACATGTGTACAAAAAATCTCCTCCATGTACTCGGAAAATACCTCGTTCATGAGAGTGCAGAAAGTTGCTGGTGCGTTGGTTAGGCCAAAGGGCATAACCATGAACTCGTAAGCCCCATATCTCGTTACACAAGTAGTCTTCTCTTCGTCTCCTTCAGCTATTCGAACTTGGTAATAACCACTTCGTAAATCCAGCTTGGAGAAAACTCTTGCCTCCTTCAATTGATCAAAGAGATCAGCAATAAGGGGAATAGGGTACTTGTTCTTGATGGTTACCTTGTTGAGCGCCCTATAATCGATGCATAATCTCATACTTCCATCCTTTTTAGTCTGAAACAGTATAGGAGCTCCATAAGGTGCTTTGCTTGGCTTTATGAACCCCGAATCCAGCAGCTCGCTGAGTTGTCTTCGTAATTCGTCCAACTCTTTGGGCGCCATTCGGTATGGTGCTTGTGCTGGCTTTCTTGCTCCGGGTTCAAGCTCTATGCGATGGTCCACCCCTCTCCTAGGTGGTAACCTCGCTGGGAGTTGTTCCGGCATGACGTCTCTATACTCATGCAAAACGGTTTGTATCTCCTTAGGAGTAGGCGTGGCCTCATCCTGTTCTATAGCACAAAGAGAAGCAATATAAGTAGAACAGCCCTGCTTAAGACCTTTCTTAAGCTGGAGGGCTGATAGCATTAAATCTTTATTTTTTTCATCTTCAACTTCAGAAACAGTACAAGGACTTTTCTCGTCCATAATCCCCACTACCCCAACATGTGGCATAACAAAAGCCCTACAAACCGTGAAAAACTCCATTCCCAAAATTACTTTGAAATCATCCATATCAACAATGGTAAAATTCAGAAATCCTACCCACTTGCCTATCACCACCGGTACATTCTTGGCAATGCCTTGGACCTCACGAGCAGCAGAATTTACGGCTTTCATTTTGCTCCCATCTTTCTCTCCTCGTATCCTTAGGCGCCTAGCCTCCTCCTCCGAAAGGAAGTTGTGGGTGGCGCCAGTGTCCACCATTGCTTTAATAGTATGTCCAGCAAGTGTTAGTGATATAAAAAGAAGTTCTCTTGAGGGTCTTACCGGAAGTGGAGCAGCCTTCTCCTCCCTGGAACGGACAGCAGCATTGAGAAGGGTTAGAGAACCCATCCTAGGCTCAATTCCTCCATTGTCAGATTCTGTTTGAGCAGCATTGAGGAGTCTCTTTTTAGGACAATCCCTCGCATAGTGCTCTCCCTCGCATATAAAACAATGGACCTTCTTCCTCTGTTTGTCCCCTCTCTTCTTCTCTTCCGGCCTAGCCTTTGTATCTTTTACCCATGGCTTCTTCTCCCCTTTCTCCTTCCTCTTAAAATTTGTTTTACCATTATTTTCCTTGGACACCTTGTTAACCGAATCATTCATCCTCTCGTATTCGGTTAACTTTTCAGCCGTAGATAACGCTGAAACTAGTGTCTTTACCTCTCGTCTTCTCAATTCTTGCTCAGCCCATGGACGAAGGCCAGCAAGAAAGGAGAAGAGACGGTCCTCATCCGTCATGTTGGAAATACAAAGCATAAGGGAAGTGAAGGATTGTACATACTCTTTAATTGTACCTTTCTGCGTCAATGCACGAAGTTCCTTCCTTGCTTGGTACTCGACATCCTCCGGAAAGAACTGCCTCTGCAGCTCCCTCTTGAAATCTTCCCAAGTGTGGACGGGGTCCTCTCCCTCTTGCTCATCTCCCATGCGTCTTCTCCACCAAAGAACAGCATCATCAGACAAGAACATGGCAGTCGTACTAACCTTAGCTTGCTCGTCGGTGAGCTTGCTCGCATGGAAGTATTGCTCCACTTGCCATAGAAAATTATCTATGACCTTTGCGTCTCTCTTTCCACTGAAAGACTTTGGCTCAGGCACCTTTATCTTTGCTTGTGTGTGACCAGCCCCTCCATTGGCTAGGCTAGTTCGCACAAAGAAAGTCTTGCCCGCAGCTCTCCAGTGAGGTCTTTGACATCCTTCCCCAATCGTTCCATCTCCACCCTCATGACAGCCATGGCAGAATGGACGTCCTCCTCAAATCCTCTCAGCCAATTCGGAGTTGGCTGATGCTCCTCAATCGTCCTTTGAACGAACTCCTCCCAGTTCGTACAAAGGTTTTCAACACTGTCCAAACGATGTTCAAGAGTAGAAAAACGAAAGTTAACATCACTTACTTGTTCTTTGCCTCTTGAAGCATCTTCTCCACTTGTGGAAGCCATTGATTGCAACGTACGCTCTGATACCAGTTATTATTTACATTAGTTATTATTTTAAATATTTTCCACACATCAACTATAAAATTTTTATTTTGTTGTGATCTTTTTCACCTTTTTTGTTTACGGGATGAAGGGGGAGCGAAAACTCAAAGTTCTGATTTAAGAAAAAAGTGTACATCTAAAATGGAAATGCACAATGCACAATTGCAGGCAGAGATAATTCCAAAGAGTTTCTGTAATTTTTAGGGATTGTAAGATCTTTTTAGTTTTTATATCTCAGGTTTTGAAATCGTCGGGAAACGGGGGAGGCGGGCGATTTTTAACCGAGTGTTGACTTCAAATCCAGAAGTCATTTCTTACAAAAATAGAGCCCGTTACGCATGACAAATCACTTTACAATCACCTATGATTGTTAGGTCAACTTTTTGAATATGGGCAAAAAATAATGGCTTGTTTGACTCGGGCAAATAACCCACCGCACGTTCACTTGAGAATTTAATGAGGGTTTGTTATTCTCTTTAAAAGCTTTGGATCCATAGGTCATTTGAATCTTTAACATGTTTCTGGCATGCATATCCATTTTTGAAACATGTGTAGAAAAATCTCCTTCATGTAAAATTCCATGATATTAGTTTTGGACTAGTGGAATTTCCCAAACTTGGATAACAAAACTTTTGTGTTCATTTGTGGTGTGTGAATAAATTTTCTTCAATTATTTTTTTTATTGTTTTAATTTTTCCCCTACATCAACTATGAAATTTTCATTTTGTTGTGATCTATTTGCTTTTTTTGTTTACGGGATGAAGGGAGAGCGAAAAACACGAAGTTTTTATTTAAGAAAAATGTGTACATCTAAAACGGAAATGCACAATGCACATATGTAGAGAGAGATAATTTCAAAGACTGTCTATAATTTTTAGGGATTGTAAGAAACTTTTCGTTTTTATATCTCTGGTTTTACAATCGTAGGGAAAAATTGGTTGCAGAGGATTTTTAACTGAGTGTTGAATTGCAATCCATAAGTCATTTCATAAAAAAATATAGCCCGTTACGCATGATAAATCACATTACAATCATCTATGATTAATTATGTCAGCTTTTTCCAAATGGGCTAAATAATGGCATGTTTGACTCGGGTAAATATCCCAACGCAAGTTCACTTGAGAATTTAATGAGCGTTTGTTATTCTCTTTAAAAACTTTGCATCCACAGCTCATTTGCATCTTTAACATGTTTCAAACATGCATATCCATTTTTAAAACATGTGTGGATGAAATCTCTTTCTTGCAAAATTCCAAGCTATTAGGGTTAAACTAGTGGAATTTCCAAAAATTGGATAACAAAACTTTTGTGTTCATTTGTGTTGGGTGAATGAAATTTCTTTATTTCTATTTGTTATTGTTTTAAATATTTTCCATACATCAACTATAAAATTTTCATTTTGTTGTAAACTTTTTGCCCTGTTTGTTTTCGGGATGAAGGGAGAGCGAAAAGTCAAAGTTTTGATTTAAGAAAAAAGTGTACATCTAAAATGGAAAAAGCACAATGCACAATTGTAGGGAGAGATAATTCCAAAGAGTGTCTGTAATTTTTAGGGATTGTAAGCTCTTTTTAGTTTTTATGTCTCAGGTTTTGCAATCGTTGGGAAAAATTGGTGGCAAAGGATTTTTAAGTGAGTGTGGAATTTCAATCTATAAGTCATTTCATACAAAAATATAGCCCGTTACGCATAAATCACTTTACAATCATATATGATTGTTCTATCAAATTTTTGAAAATGGGCAAAATAATGACTTGTTAAACTCGGGTAAATATCCCACCGCACGTTCACTTGAGAATTTAATGAGCGTTTGTTATTCTCTTTAAAAGCTTTGGATCCATAGTTCATGTGAATCTTTAACATGTTTCAAGCATGCATATCCATTTTTAAAACATGTGTGGAAAAAATCTCCTTCGTGTAAAATTCCAAGCTTAATAGGGTTGGACTAATGGAATTTCCCAAACTTGGATAAAAAAACTTTTGTGTTGATTTGTTGTGTGTGAATAGATATTTTTTATTTACATTAGTTATTATTTAAATATTTTCCACACATCAACTTTAAAATTTTTATTTTGTTGTGATCTATGTTGCCTTCATTGTTTACGGGATGAAGGGGGAGCGAAAACTCAAAGTTCTGATTTAAGAAAAAAGTGTACATCTAAAATGGAAATGCACAATGAAAAAATGTAGAGAGAGATATTTCCAAAGAGTGTCTGTATGTTTTAGGGATCGTATTCACTTTTTATATTTTTATATCTAAGGTTTTGCAATCGTCGGGAAACGGGGGAGGCGGGTGATTTTTAACTGAGTGTTGACTTCAAATCCATAAGTCATTTCTTATAAAAATATAGCCCGTTATGCATGACAAATCACTCTACAATTACCAATGATTGTTAGCTCAACGTTTTGAATATGGGCAAAATAATGGGTTATTTGACTCGGGCAAATATCCCACCGCACGTTCACGTGAGAATTTAATGAGCGTTTGTTATTCTCTTTAAAAGCTTTGGATCCATAGGTCATTTGAATCTTTAACATGTTTGTGGCATGCATATCCATTTTTAAAACATGTGTAGAAAAAATCTCCTTCATGTAAAATTCCAAGATATTAGTTTTGGACTAGTGGAATTTCCCAAACTTGGATAACAAAACTTTTGTGTTCATTTGTGGTGTGTGAATAAATTTTCTTCATTTACTTTTTTTATTGTTTTAAACTTTTTACGTACATCAACTATGAAATTTTCATTTTGCTGTGATCTATTTACCTTTTTTGTTTATGGGATGGAGGAAGAGCGAAAAACTCGAAGTTTTGATTTAAGAAAAATGTGTACATCTAAAACGGAAATGCACAATGCACATATGTAGAGAGGGATAATTCCAAAGAGTGTCAGTAATTTTTAGGGATTCTAAGCACCTTTTCGTTTTTATATCTCAGGTTTTTGCAATTTGTTATTCTCTTTAAAAGCTTTGCATCCATAGCTCATTTGCATCTTTAACATGTTTCAAACATGCATATCCATTTTTAAAACATGTGTGGACGAAATCTCTTTCTTGCAAAATTCCAAGCTATTAGGGTTAAACTAGTGGAGTTTCCCAAAATTGGATAACAAAACTTTTGTGTTCATTTGTGTTGGGTGAATGAATTTTCTTTATTTATATTTGTTTTTGTTTTAAATTTTTTCCATACATCAACTATAAAATTTTCATTTTGTTGTAAGCTTTTTGCCTTGTTTGTTTTCGGGATGAAGGGAGAGCGAAAAGTCAAAGTTTTGATTTAAGAAAAAAGTGTACATCTAAAATAGAAAAGCACAATGCAAAATTGTAGAGAGAGATAATTCCAAAGAGTGTCTGTAATTTTTAGGGATTGTAAACTCTTTTTAGTTTTTATATCTCAGGTTTTGCAATCGTCGGGAAAAATTGGTAGCAGAGGATTTTTGACTGAGTGTTGAATTGCAATCCATAAGTCATTTCATAAAAAAATATAGCCCGTTACACATTATAAATCACTTTACAATCATCTACGATTGTTAGATCAAATTTTTGAAAATTGGCAAAATAATGACTTGTTAGACTCGGGTAAGTATCCTACCGCACGTTCACTTGAGAATTTAATGAGCGTTTGTTATTCTCTTTTATAGCTTTGGATCCATAGGTCATTTGAATCTTTAACATGTTTCAAGCATGCATATCCAATTTTAAAACATGTGTAGAAAAAATCTCCATCATGTAAAATTCCAAGCTTAATTGGGTTGGACTAATGGAATTTCCAAAACTTGGATAACAAAACTTTTGTGGTGTGTCAATAGATATTTTTTATTTACATTAGTTATTATTTTAAATATTTTCCACACCTTAACTATAAAATTTTTATTTTGTTGTGATCATTTTTGCCTTTTTTGTTTACGGGAAGAAGGGGGAGCGAAAACTCAAAGTTCTGATTTAAGAAAAAAGTGTACATCTAAAATGGAAATGCACAATGCACAAATGTAGAGAGGGATATTTCCAAAGAGTGTCTGTATGTTTTAGGGATCGTATGCACTTTTTCATTTTTATATCTGAGATTTTGCAATCGCTTGGAAACGGGGGAGGCGGGCGATTTTTAACTGAGTGTTGACTTCAAATCCATAAGTCATTTCTTACAAAAATATAGCCACTTACGCATGACAAATCACTTTACAATCACCTATGATTGTTAGCTCAACTTTTTGAATATGGGCAAAATAATGGCTTGTTTGACTCGGGCAAATATCCCACCGCACGTTCACTTGAGAATTTAATGAGCCTTTGTTATTCTCTTTAAAAGCTTTGGATCCATAGGTCATTTGAATTTTTAACATGTTTCTGGCATGTATATCCTTTTTTAAAACATGTGTAGAAAAAATCTCCTTCATGTAAAATTCCAAGATATTAGTTTTGGACTAGTGGAATTTCCCAAACTTGGAAAACAAAACTTTTGTGTTCATTTTTGGTGAGTGAATAAATTTTCTTCATTTAATTTTTTTATTGTTTTAAACTTTTTCTGTACATCAACTATGAAATTTACATTTTGCTGTGATCTATATGCCTTTTATGTTTACTGGATGAAGGGAGAGCCAAAAACTCGAAGTTTTGATTTAAGAAAAATGTGTACATCTAAAACGGAAATGCACAATGCACATATGTAGAGAGGGATAATTCCAAAGAGTGTTTGTAATTTTTAGGGATTGTAAGCACCTTTTCGTTTTTATATCTCAGGTTTTGCAATCGTCGGGAAAAATGGGTTGCGGAGGATTATTAACTGAGTGTTGAATTGCAATCCATAAGTCATTTCATACAAAAATATAGCCCGTTATGCATGATAAATCACAATACAATAATCTATGATTAATTATGTCGGCTTTTTTGAAATGTGCAAAATAATGGCATGTTTGACTCGGGTAAATATCCCACCGCAAGTTCACTTGAGAATTTAATGAGCGTTTGTTATTCTCTTTAAAAGCTTTGTATCCATAGTTCATTTGCATCTTTAACATGTTTCAAACATGCATATCCATTTTTAAAACATGTGTGGATGAAATCTCTTTCTTGCAAAATTCCAAGCTATTAGGGTTACTCTAGTAGAATTTCCCAAAATTGGATAACAAAACCTTTGTGTTCATTTGTGTTGGGTGAATAAATTTTATTTATTTATATTTTTTATTGTTTTAAATTTTTTCCATACATCAACTATAAAATTTTCATTTTGTTGGAAGCTTTTTGCCTTGTTTGTTTTCGGGATGAAGGGAAAGTGAAAAGTCAAACTTTTGATTTAAGAAAAAAGTGTACATCTAAAATGGAAAAGCACAATGCACAATTTTAGGGAGAGATAATTCCAAAGAGTGTCTGTAATTTTTAGGGATTGTATGCTGTTTATAGATTTTATATCTCATGTTTTGCAATCGTCGGGAAAAATTGGTGGCAAAGGATTTTTAACTGAGTGTTGAATTGCAATCCATAAGTCATTTCAAACAAAAATATAGACCATGACGTATGATAAATCACTTTACAATCATCTATGATAGTTAGATCAAATTTTTGAAAATGGGCAAAATAATGACTTGTTAGACTCTGGTAAATATCGCACCGCACGTTCACTTGAGAATTTAGTGAGCGTTTCTTATTCTCTTTTAAAGCTTTAGATCCATAGGTCATTTGAATCTTTAAAATGTTTCAAGCATGCATATCCATTTTTAAAAGATGTGTAGAAAAAATCTCCTTCATGTAAAATTCCAAGCTCAATAGGGTTGGACTAATGGAATTTCCCAAACTTGGATAACAAAACTTTTGTGTTCATTTGTGGTGTGTGAATAGATATTATTTATTTACATTAGTTATTATTTTAAATATTTTCCACACATCAACTATTAAATTTTTATTTCTTGTGATCTTTTTTCCCTTTTTTGTTTACGGGATGAAGGGGGGAGCGAAAACTCAAAGTTCTGATTTAAGAAAAAAGTGTACATCTAAAATGGAAATGCACAATGCACAAATGTGGAGAGAGATATTTCCAAAGAGTGTGTGTATGTTTTAGGGATCGTATGCACTTTTTCATTTTTATATCTAAGGTTTTGCAATCGTCGGGAAACGGGGGAGGCGGGAGATTTTGAACTGAGTATTGACTTCAAATCCATAAGTCATTTCTTTCAAAAATATAGCCCGTTATGCATGACAAATCATTTTACAATCAACTATGATTGTTAGCTCAGCTTTTTGAATATGGGAAAAATAATGGCGTGTTTGACTCGGGCAAATATCCCACTTGAGAATTTAATGAGAGTTTGTTATTATCTTTAAAAGCTTTGGATCCATAGGTCATTTGAATCTTTAACATATTTCTGGCATGCATATCCATTTTTAAAACATGTGTAGAAAAAATCTCCTTCATGTAAAATTCCAAGATATTAGTTTTGGACTAGTGGAATTTCCCAAACTTGGATAACAAAACTTTTCTGTTCATTTTTGGTGTGTGAATAAATTTTCTTCATTTACTTTTTTTATTTTTTTATACTTTTTCCGTACATCAACTGTGCAATTTTCATTTTGTTGTGATCTATTTGCCTTTTTTGTTCACAGGATGAAGGGAGAGCGAAAAACTCGAAGTTTTGATTTAAGAAAAATGTGTACATCTAAAGTGGATATGCACAATGCACATATGTAGAGAGAGATAATTCCAAAGAGTGTCTGTAATTTTTGGGGATTGTAAGCACCTTTTCGTTTTTATATCTCAGGTTTTGCAATCGTCGGGAAAAATGGGTTGCGGGGGATTTTTAACTGAGTGTTGAATTGCAATCCATAAGTCATTTCATACAAAAATATAGCCCGTTACGCATGATAAATCACATTACAATCATCTATGATTAATTATGTCAGCTTTTTGCAAATGGGCAAAATAATGGCATGTTTGACTCGGGTAAATATCCCACCGCAAGTTCACTTGGAAATTTAATGAGTGTTTGTTATTCTCCTTAAAAGCGTTGCATCCATAAGTCATTTGATACAAAAATATAGCCCGTTACGCATGATAAATAACTTTACAAGCATCTATGATTGTTAGATCGAACTTTTGAAAATGGGCAAAATAATGACTTGTTAGACTCGGGTAAATATCCCACTGCACGTTCACTTGAGAATTTAATGAGAGTTTGTTATTCTCTTTAAAAGCTTTTGATCCATAGGTCATTTGAATCTTTAACATGTTTCAAGCATGCATATCCATTTTTAAAACATGTGTAGAAAAAATCTCCTTCATGTAAAATTCCATGCTTAATAGGGTTGGACTAATGGAATTTCCCAAACTTGGATAACAAAACTTTTGTGCTCATTTGTGGTGTGAGAATAGATATTTTTTATTTACATTACTTATTATTTTAAATATTTTCCAGACATCAACTATAAAATTTTAATTTTGTTGTGATCTTTTTTGCTTTTTTTGTTTTCGGGATGAAGGGGGAGCGAAAACACAAAGTTCTGATTTAAGAAAAAGTGTACATCTAAAATGGAAATGCACAATGCACAAATGTAGAGAGAGATATTTTCAAATAGTGTCTGTATGTTTTAGGGGTCATATGCATTCTTTCGTTTTTTTTCAAAGGTTTTGCAATCGTCGGGAAATGGTGGAGGCGGGCGATTTTTAACTGAGTGTTGACTTCAAATCCATATGTCATTTCTTACAAAAATATAGCCCAAGACGCATGACCACTTTACAATCACCTATGATTTTTAGCTCAACTTTTTGAATATGGGCAAAATAATGGGTTGTTTGACTCGGGCAAATATCCCACCGCACGTTCACTTGAGAATTTAATGAGCGTTTGTTATTCTCTTTAAAAGCTTTGGATCCATAGTTCATTTGAATCTTTAACATGTTTGTGGCATGCATATCCATTTTTAAAACATGTGTAGAAAAAATCTCCTTCATGTAAAATTCCAAGATATTAGTTTTAGACTAGTGGAATTTCCCAAACTCGGATAACAAAACTTTTGTGTTCATTTATGGTGTGTGAATAAATTTTCTTCATTTAATTTTTTTATTGTTTTAAACTTTTTCCGTACATCAACTATGAAATTTTCATTTTGCTGTGATCTATTTGCCTTTTTTGTTTACGGGATGAAGGGAGAGCGAAAAACTCGAAGTTTTGATTTAAGAGAAATGTGTACATCTAAAATGGAAATGCACAATGCACATATGTAGAGAGAGATAATTCCAAAGAGTGTCTGTAATTTTTGGGGATTGTAAGCACTTTTTCGTTTTTATATCTCAGGTTTTGCAATCGTCGGGAAAAATGGGTTGCGGGGGATTTTTAACTGAGTGTTGAAATGCAATCCAAAGGTTATTTCATACAAAAATATAGCCTGTTACGCATGATAATTCAGTTTACAATCATCTATGATTGTTACATCAAAGTTTTTGAAAATGGGCAAAATAATGACTTGTTAGATTCGGGCAAATATCCCACCGCACGTTCACTTGAGAATTTAATGAGCGTTTGTTATTCTCTTTAAAAGCTTTGGATCCATAGGTCATTTGAATCTTTGACATGTTTCAAGCATGCATATCCATTTTTAAAACATGTATGGAAAAAATCTCCTTCATGTAAAATTCCAAGCTTAATAGGGTTGGACTAATGGAATTTCCCTAACTTGGATAACAAAACTTTTGTGTTCATTTGTGGTGTGTGAATAGATATTTTTTATTTACATTAGTTATTATTTTAAATATTTTCCACACTTCAACTTTAAAATTTTTATTTTTTTGTGATACTTTTTGCCTTTTTTTTTACGGGAAGAAGGGGGGAGCGAAAAGTTAAAGTTCTGATTTAAGAAAAAAGTGTACATTTAAAGTGGAAATGCACAATGCACAAATGTAGAGAGAGAGATTTCCAAAGAGTGTCTGTACATTTTAGGGATCGTATGCACTCTTTCATTTTTATATCTAAGGTTTTGCAATCGTCGGGAAACGGGGGAGGCGGGCGATTTTTAACTGAGTGTTGACTTCAAATCCATAAGTCATTTCATACAAAAATTTAGCCCGTTACGCATGACAAATCACTTTACAATCACCTATGATTGTTAGCTCAACATTTTGAATATGAGCAAAATAATGTCTTGTTTGACTCGGGCAAATAACCCACCGCACGTTCACTTGAGAATTTAATGAGCGTTTGTTATTCTCTTTAAAATCTTTGGATCCATAGGTCATTTGAATCTTTAACATGTTTCTGGCATGCATATCCATTTTTAAAACATGTGTAGAAAAAATCTCCTTCATGTAAAATTTCAAGATATTAGTTTGGGACTAGTGGAATTTCCCAAACTCGGATAACAAAATTTTTGTGTTCATTTACGGTGTGTGAATAAATTTTCTTCTTTTTCTTTTTTTATTTTTTTAAACTTTTTCCGTACATCAACTATGAAATTTTCATTTTGCTGTGATTTATTTGCCTCTTTTTTTTACGGGACGAAGGGAGAGCGAAAAACTCAAAGTTTTGATTTAAGAGAAATGTGTACATCTAAAATGGAAATGCACAATGCACATATGTAGAGAGAGATAATTCCAAAGAGTGTTAGTAATTTTTGGGGATTGTAAGCACCTTTTCAGTTTTATATCTCAGGTTTTGCAACGACGGGAAAAATGGGTTGTAGAGGATTTTTAACTGAGTGTTGAATTGCAATCCATAAGTCATTTCAGAAAAAAATATAGCCTGTTACGCATGATAAATCACATTACAATCATCTATGATTAATTATGTCAGCTTTTTGCAAATGGGCAAAATAATGGCATGTTTGACTCGAGTAAATATCCCACCGCAAGTTCACTTGAGAATTTAATGAGCGTTTGTTATTCTTTTTAAAAGCTTTGCATCCATAGCTGATTTTCATCTTTAACATGTTTCAAACCTGCATATTCATTTTTAAAACATGTGTGGATGAAATCTCTTTCTTGCAAAATTCCAAGCTATTAGGGATAAACTAGTGGAATTTCCCAAAATTGGATAACAAAACTTTTGTGTTCATTTGTGTTGGGTGAATAAATTTTGTTTATTTATATTTGTTATTGTTTCAAATTTTTTCCATACATCAACTATAAAATTTTCATTTTGTTGTGTGCTTTTTGCCCTATTTGTTTTCGGAATGAAGGGAGAGCGAAAAGTCAAAATTTTGATTTTAGAAAAAAGTGTACATCTAAAATAGAAAAGCACAATGCACAATTGTAGGGACAGATAATTCCAAAGAGTATTTTTAATTTTTAGGTATTGTAAGCGCTTTTTAGTTTTTATATCTCAGGTTTTGCAATCGTCGGGAAAAATTGGTGGCAGAGGATTTTTAACTGAGTGTTGAATTGCAATCCAAAAGTTATTTTATAAAAAAATATAGCCCGTTACGCATGATAATTCACTTTACAATCATCTTTGATTGTTAGATCAAATTTTTTAAAATGGGCAAAATAATGACTTGTTAGATTCGGGTAAATATCCCACCGCATGTTCACTTGAGAATTTGATGAGCGTTTGTTATTCTCTTTAAAAGATTTGGATCCATAGGTCGTTCGAATCTTTGACATATTTCAAGCATGCATATCCATTTTTAAAACATGTATAGAAAAAATCTCCTTCATGTAAAATTCCAAGCTTAATAGGGTTGGACTAATGGAATTTCCCTAACTTGGATATCAAAACTTTTGTGTTCATTTGTGGTGTGTGAATGGATATTTTTTATTTACATTACTTATTATTTTAAATATTTTCCACACTTCAACTTTAAAATTTTTATTTTGTTGTGATCTTTTTTTCCTTTTTTGTTTGCGGGATGAAGGGGGGAGCGAAAACTTAAATTTCTGATTTAAGAAAAAAGTGTACATCTAAAATGGAAATGCACAATGCACAAATGTAGAGAGAGATATTGCCAAAGAGTGTCTGTATGTTTTAGGGATCGTATGCACTCTTTCATTTTTATATCTAAGGTCTTGTAATCGTCGGGAAACGGGGGAGGCGGGCGAGTTTTAATTGAGTGTTGACTTCAAATTCATAAGTCATTTCTTTCAAAAATATAGCCCGTTACGCATGACAAATCAGTTTACAATCACCTATGATTGTTAGCTCAACTTTTTGAATATGAGCAAATTAATGGCTTGTTTGACTCGGGCAAATGTCCCATCGCACGTTCACTTGAGAATTTAATGAGCGTTTGTTATTCTCTTTAATAACTTTGGATCCATAGGTCATTTGAATCTTTAACATGTTTCTGGCATGCTTATGCATTTTTAAAACATGTGTAGAAAAAATCTCCTTCATGTAAAATTCAAAGATATTAGTTTTGGACTAGTGGAATTTCCAAAATCTCCTTTTTTCTTTCCGGGATGAAGGGAGAGCGAAAAACTCGAAGTTTTGATTTAAGAGAAATGTGTCCATCTAAAACGGAAATGCACAATGCACATATATAGAGAGAGATAATTCCAAAGAGTGTCTGTAATTTTTTGCGATTGTAAGCACCTTTTCATTTTTATATCTCAGGATTGCAATCGTCGGGAAAAATGGGTTGCGGAGGATTTTTAACTGAGTGTTGAATTGCAATCCATAAGTCATTTCATACAAAAATATAGCCTGTTACGCATGATAAATCACATTACAATCATCTATAATTAATTATGTCAGCTTTTTGCAAATGGGCAAAATAGTGGCATGTTTGACTCGGGTAAATATCCCACTGCAAGTTCACTTGAGAATTTAATGACCGTTTGTTATTCTCTTTAAAAGCTTTGCATCCATAGCTGATTTTCATCTTTAACATGTTTCAAACATGCATATTCATTTTTAAAACATGTGTGGATGAAATCTCTTTCTTGCAAAATTCCAAGCAATTAGGGTTAAACTAGTGGAATTTCCAAAAATTGGAAAACAAAAATTTTGTGTTCATATGTGTTGGGTGAATAAATTTTCTTTATTTATATTTTTTAATGTTTTAAATTTTTTCCTTACATCAACGATAAAATTTTCATTTTGTTGTAAGCGTTTTGCCTTGTTTGTTTTCTGGATGAAGGGAGAGTGAAAAGTCAAAGTTTTGATTTAAGAAAAGAGTGTACATCTAAAATGGAAAAACACAATGCACAATTGTAGGGAGAGATAATTTCAAAGAGTGTCTGAAATTTTTAGGGATTGTAAGCTCTTTTTAGTTTTTATATCTCAGGTTTTGTAATCGTCGGGAAAAATTGGCGGCAGAGGATTTTTAACTGAGTGTTGAATTGAAATTCATAAGTCATTTGACACAAAAATATTGCCCGTTACGCATGATAAATCACTTTACAATCATCTATGATTGTTAGATCAAACTTTTGAAAATGGGCAAAATAATGACTTGTTAGACTCGGGTAAATATCCCATCGCACGTTCATTTGAGAATTTAATGACCATTTGTTATTCTCTTTAAAAGCTTTGGATCCATAGGTCATTTGAATCTTGAACATGTTTCAAGCATGCATATCCATTTTAAAAACATGTGTAGAAAAAATCTCCTTCATGTAAAATTCCAAGCTTAATAGGGTTGGACTAATGGAATTTCCCAAACTTGGATAACAAAACTTTTGTGTTCAATTGTGGTGTGTGTATAGATATTTTTTATTTACATTAGTTATTATTTTAAATATTTTCCACACATCAACTATAAAATTTTTATTTTGTTGTGATCTTTTTTGCCTTTTTTGTTTACGGGATGAAGGGAGAGCGAAAAACTCGAGTTTTGATTTAAGAAAAATGTGTAAATCTATAACGGAAATGCAAAATGCACATATGTCGACGGAGATAATTCCAAAGAGTGTCTTAAATTTTTAGGGATTGTAAGCACCTTTTCGTTTTTATATCTCAGGTTTTGCAATCGTCGGGAAAAATGGGTTGCGGAGGATTTTTAACTGAGTGTTGAATTGCAATCCATAAGTCATTTCATACAAAAATATAGCCCGTTACGCATGATAAATCACATTACAATCATCTATGATTAATTATGTCAGTTTTTTGAAAATGGGCAAAATAATGGCATGTTTGACTCGGGTAAATATCCCACCGCAAGTTCTCTTGAGAATTTAATGAGCGTTTGTTATTCTCTTTAAAAGCTTTGCATCCATAGCTCATTTGCATCTTTAACATGTTTCAAACATGCATATCCATTTTTAAAACATGTGTGGATGAAATCTCTTTCTTGCAAAATTACAAGCTATTAGGGTTAAACTAGTGGAATTTCCCAAAATTGGATAACAAAACTTTTGTGTTCATTTGTGTTCGGTGAATAAATTTTCTTTATATATATTTGTTATTTTTTTCGGGATGAAGGGTGAGAGAAAAGTCAAAGTTTTGATTTAAGAAAAAAGTGTACATCTAAAATGGAAAAGCACAATGCACAATTGTAGGGAGAGATAATTCCAAAGAGTGTCTATAATTTTTAGGGATTGTAAGCACCTCTTCGTTTTTATATCTCAGGTTTTGGAATTGTCGAGAAAAATGGGTTGCGGAGGATTTTTAACTGAGTGTTGAATTGCAATCCATAAGTCATTTCATACAAAAATATAGCCCGATACGCATGATAAATCACATTGCAATCATCTATGGTTAAGTATGTCAGCTTTTTGAAAATGGGCAAAATAATGGCATGTTTGACTCGGGTAAATATCCCACCGCAAGTTCACTTGAGAATTTAATGAGCGTTTGTTATTCTCTTTAAAAGCTTTGGATCCATAGGTCATTTGAATATTTGACATGTTTCAAGCATGCATATCCATTTTTAAAACATGTATAGAAAAAATCTCCTTCATATAAAATTTCAAGCTTAATTGGGTTGGACTAATGGAATTTCCCAAACATGGATAACAAAACTTTTGTGTTCATTTGTGGTGTGTGAATAGATATTTTTTATTTACATTAGTTATTATTTTAAATATTTGCCACACTTCAACTTTAAAATTTTTATTTTGTTGTGATCTTTTTTGCCTTTTTTGTTTACGGGATGAAGGGGGGAGCGAAAACTCAAAGTTCTGATTTATGAAAAAAGTGTACATCTAAAATGGAAATGCACAATGCACAAATGTAGAGAGAGATATTTCCAAATAGTGTCTGTATGTTTTAGGGATCGTATGCACTCTTTCGTTTTTATATCTAAGGCTTTTCAATCGTCGGGAAACGGGGGAGGCAGGCGATTTTTAACTGAGTGTTGACTTCAAGCAAAATAATGGCTTGTTTGACTCGGGCAAATATCCCACCGCACGTTCACTTGAGAATTTAATGAGTGTTTTTTATTCTCTTTAAAAACATTGGATCCATAGGTCATTTGAATCTTTAACATGTTTCTGGCATGCATATCCATTTTTAAAACATGTGTAGAAAAAATCACCTTCATGTAATATTCCAAGATATTAGTTTTGGACTAGTGGAATTTCCCAAACTTGGATAACAAAACTTTTGTGTTCATTTGCGGTGTGTGAATAAATTTTCTTACTTTTCTTTTTTTATTGTTTTAAACTTTTTCCGTACATCAACTATGAAATTTTCATTTTGCCGTGATCTATTTGCCTTTTTTTTATTGGATGAAGGGAGAGCGAAAAACTCAAAGTTTTGATTTAAGTAAAATGTGTACATCTAAAACGGAAATGCACAATGCACATATGTAGAGAGAGATAATTCCAAAGTGTGTCTGTAATTTTTAGCTTTTTCATTTTTATTTCTCAGGTTTTGCAATCGTTGGAAAAAATGGGTTGCGGAGGAGTTTTAACTGAGTGTTGAATTGCAATACATAAGTCATTTCATACAAAAATATTGCCCGTTACGCATGTTAAATCTCATTACAATCATCTATGCTTAATTATGTCAGCTTTTTGCAAATGGGCAAAATAATGGCATGTTTGACTCGGGTAAATATCCCACCGCAAGTTCACTTGAGAATTTAATGAGCGTTTGCTATTCTCTTTAAAAGCTATGCATCCATAGCTGATTTGCATCTTTAACATGTTTCAAACATGCATATCCATTTTGGATAACAAATCTTTTGTGTTCATTTGTGGTGTGCGAATAAATTTTCTTCCTTTACTTTTTTTATTGTTTTAAACTTTTTCCGTACATCAACTATGAAATTTTTATTTTGCTGTGATCTTTTTGCGTTTTTTGTTTACGGGATGAAGGGAGAGCGAAAAACTCGAAGTTTTGATTTAAGAAAAATGTGTACATCTAAAACAGAAATGCAAAATGCACATATGTAGAGAGAGATAATTCCAAAGAGTGTCTGTAATTTTTGGGGATTGTAAGCACCTTTTCGTTTTTATATCTCAGGTTTTGCAATCGTCGAGAAAAATGGGTTACGGAGGATTTTTAACTGAGTGTTGAATTGCAATCCATAAGTCATTTCATACAAAAATATAGCCCGTTACGCATGATAAATCATATTACATTCATCTATGATTAATTATGTCAGCTTTTTTCAAATGGGCAAAATAATGGCATGTTTGACTCGGGTAAATATCCCACCACAAGTTCACTTGAGAATTTAATGAGCGTTTGTTATTCTCTTTAAAAGCTTTGCATCCATAGCTGATTTGCATCTTTAACATGTTGCAAACATGCATATCCATTTTTAAAACATGTGTGGATGAAATCTCTTTCTTGCTAAATTCCAAGCAATCAGGGTTAAACTAGTGGAATTTCCCAAAATTGGATAACAAAACTTTTGTGTTCATTTGTGTTGGGTGAATAAATTTTTTTTATTTATATTTGTTATTGTTTTAAATTTTTTCCATACATCAACTATAAAATTTTCATTTTGTTGTAAGCTTTTTGCCTTGTTTCTTTTCGGGATGAAGCGAGAGCGAAAAGTCAAAGTTTTGATTTAAGAAAAGAGTGTACATATAAACTGGAAAGGCACAATGCACAATTGTAGGGAGAGATAATTCCAAAGAGTGTCTGTAATTTTTAGGGATTGTAAGGTATTTTTAGTTTGTATTTCTCAGGTTTTGTAATCGTTGGGAAAAATTGGTGGAAGAGGATTTGTAACTGAGTGTTGAATTGCAATCTATAAGTCATTTCATACAAAAATATAGCCCGTTACGCATGATAAATCAGTTTACAATCATCTATGATTGTTAGAACAATTTTTTGAAAATGGGCAAAATAATGACTTGTTAGACTCGGGTAAATATCCCATCGGACGTTAACTTGAGAATTTAATGAGCGTTTGTTATTCTTTTTAAAAGCTTTGGATCCATAGGTCATTTGAATCTTTAACATGTTTCAAGCATGCATATCCATTTTAAAAACATGTGTAGAAAAAATCTCCTTCTTGTTAAATTCCCAGCTTAATAGGGTTGGACTAATGCAATTTCCCAAACTTGGATAACAAAACTTTTGTGTTAATTTGTGGTGTGTGAATAGATATTTTTTATTTATATTAGTCATTATTTTAATTATTTTTCACACATCAACTATAAAATTTTTATTTTGTTGTGATCTTTTTTGCCTTTTTTGTTTACGGGATGGAGGAGGAGCGAAAACTCAAAGTTCTGATTTAAGAAAAAAGAGTACATCTAAAATGGAAATGCGCAATGCACAAATGTAGAGAGACATATTTCCAAAGAGTGTCTATATGTTTTAGGGATCATAAGCACTTTTTCGTTTTTATATCTAAGGTTTTGCAATCGTCGGGAAACGGGGGAGGCGAGCGATTTTTAACTGAGTGTTGACTTCAAATCCATAAGTCATTTCTTTCAAAAATATAGCCCGTTACGCATGAGAAATCACTTTACAATCATCTGTGATTGTTAGCTCAACTTTTTGAATATGGGCAAAATAATGGGTTGTTTGACTTGGGCAAATATCCCACCGAACGTTCACTTGAGAATTTAATGAGCGTTTGTTATTCTCTTTAAAAGCTTTGGATCCATAGGTCATTTGAATATTTAACATGTTTCAGGCATTTATCCATTTTTAAAACATGTGTAGAAAAAATCTCCTTCATGTAAAATTTCAAGATATTAATTTTGGACTAGTGGAATTTCCCAAACTCGGATAACAAAAATTTTGTGTTCATTTGTGGTGTCCGAATAAATTTTATTCCTTTAATTTTTTTATTGTTTGAAACTTTTTCCGTACATCAACTATGAAATTTTCATTTTGCTGTGAGCTTTTTGCCTTGTTTGTTTTCGGGATGAAGGGAGAGCGAAAAGTCAAAGTTTTGATTTAAGAAAAAAGTGTACATCTAAAATGGAAAAGCGCAATGCCCATTTGTAGAGAGAGATAATTCCAAAGTGTGTCTGTAATTTTTAGGGATTGTAAGCCCCTTTTCGTTTTTTTACCTCAGGTTTTGCAATCGTCGGGAAAAATTGGTGGCAGAGGATTTTTAACTGAGTGTTGAATTGCAATCCATAAGTCATTTCATACAATAATATAGCCCGTTACGCATGATAAAACACTTTACAATCATCTATGATTGTTAGATCAAATTTTGGAACATGGGCAAAAGAATGACTTGATAGACTCGAGTAAATATCCCACCGCACGTTCACTTGAGAATTTAATGATCGTTTGTTATTCTCTTTAAAAGCTTTGGATCCATAGCTCATTTGAATCGTTAACATGTTTCAAGCATGCATATCCATTTTTAAAACATGTGTAGAAAAAATCTCCTTCAGGTAAAATTCCAAGCTTAATAGGGTTGGACTAATGGAATTTCCCAAACTTGGATAACAAAACTTTTGTGTTCATTTGCAGTCTGTGTAGATATTTTTTTTTACATTAGTTGTTATTTTAAATATTTTTCACACATCAACTCTAAAATTTTTATTTTGTTGTGATCTTTTTTGCCTTTTTTGTTTACGGGATGAAGGGGGAGCGAAAACTATAAGTTCAGATCTAAGAAAAAAGTGTACATCTAAAATGGAAATGCACAATGCACAAATGTAGAGAGAGATATTTCCAAAGAGTGTCTGTATGTTTTAGGGATTGTATGCACTTTTTCGTTTTTATATCAAAGGTTTTGCAATCGTCGGGAAATGGGAGAGCTGGGCGATTTTTACCTGAGTGTTGAATTGCAATCCATAAGTGATTTCATACAAAAATATATCCCGTTACGCATGATAAATCACATTACAATCATATATGATTAATTATGTCAGTTTTTTGCAAATGGGCAAAATAATGGCATGTTTGACTCGGGTAAATATCCCACCGCAAGTTCACATGAGAATTTAATGAGCGTTTGTTATTCTCTTTAAAATCTTTGCATCATTTGCATCTTTAACATGTGTCAAACATGCATATCCATTTTTAAAACATGTGTGGACGAAATCTCTTTCTTGCAAAATTTCAAGCTATTGGGGTTAAACTAGAGGAATTTCCCAAAATTGGATAACAAAACATTTGTGTTCATTTGTGTTGGGTGAATAAATTTTCTTTATTTCTATTTGTTATTGTTTTAAATTTTTTCCATACATCAACTATAAAATTTTCATTTTGTTGTAAGCTTTTTGCCTTGTTTGTTTTCGGGATGTTGGGAGAGCGAAAAGTCAAAGTTTTGATTTAAGAAAAGAGTGTACATCTAAAATGGAAAAGCACAATGCACAATTGTAGGGAGAGATAATTCCAAAGAGTGTCTGTAATTTTTAGGGATTGTAAGCTCATTTTAGTTTTTATATCTCTGGTTTTGCAATCGTTGGGAAAAAATGGTGGCAGAGGATTTTTAACTGAGTGTTGAATTGCAATCCATAAGTCATTTCATACAAAAATATAGCCCCTTATGCATGATAAATCACTTTACAATCATTTATGATTGTTAGATCAAATTTTTGAAAATGGGCAAAATAATGACTTGTTAGACTCGGGTAAATATCCCACCGCACGTTCACTTGAGAATTAAATGAGGGTTTGTTATTCTCTTAAAAATCTTTGGATCCTTAGGTCATTTTAATCTTTAACATGTTTCAAGCATGCTTATCCATTTTTAAAACATGTGCAGAAAAATCTCCTTCATGTAAAATTCCAAGCTTAATAGGGTTGGACTAATGGAATTTCCCAAACTTGGATAAAAAAATTGTGTTCATTTGTGGTGTGTGAATAGATATTTTTTATTTACATTAGTTATTATTTTAAATATTTTCCACACATCAACTATAAAATTTTTATTTTGTTGTGATCTTTTTTGCCTTTTTTGTTTACGGGATGAAGGGGGTGCGAAAACTCAAAGTTCTGATTTAAGAAAAAAGTGTACATCTAAAATGGAAAAGCGCAATGCACAAATGTAGAGAGAGATATTTTCAAAGAGTGTCTGTATGTTTTAGGGATCGTATGCACTTTTTCGTTTTTATATCTAAGGTTTTGCAATCGTTAGGAAACGGGGGAGGCAGGCGATTTTTAACCGAGTGTTGACTTCAAATCCATAAGTCATTTCTTAGAAAAATATAGCCCATTACGCATGATAAATCACTTTACAATCATCTATGATTGTTAGCTCAAATTTTTGAATATGGGCAAAATAATGGCTTGTTTGACTCGGGCAAATATTTCACCGCATGTTCACTTGAGAATTTATTGAGCGTTGGTTATTCTCTTTAAAAGCTTTGGATCCATAGGTCATTTGATTCCTTAACATGTTTCAAGCATGCATTTCTTTTTTTAAAATATGTGTAGAAAAAATCTCCTTCATGTAAAATTCCAAGCTTAATAGGGTTGGACTAATGGAATTTCCCAAACTTGGATAACAAAACTTTTGTGTTCATTTGTGGTGTGTGAATAGATATTTTTTATTTACATTAGTTATTATTTTAAATATTTTCCACACATCAACTATAAAAATTTTATTTTGTTGTGATCTTTTTTTCCTTTTTTGTTTACGGGATGAAGGGGGAGCGAAAACTCAAAGTTCTGATTTAAGAAAAAGGTGTACATCTAAAATGGAATTGCACAATGCACAAATGTTGAGAGTGATATTTTCAATGAGTGTTTGTACGTTTTAGGGATCGTATGCAGTTTTTCGTTTTTATATCTAAGGTTTTGCAATCGTCGGGAAATGGGGGAGGTGGGCGATTTTTAACTGAGTGTTGACTTCAAATCCATTAGTCATTTCTTACAGAAATATGGCCCGTTATGCATGACAAATCACTTTACAATCATCTATAATTTTTAGCTCAACTTTTTGAATGTGGGAAAAATAATGGCATGTTTGCCCCGGGCAAATATCCCACCGCACGTTCACTTGAGAATTTAATGAGCGTTTGTTATTCTCTTTAAAAACAATGGATCCATAGGTCATTTGAATCTTTAAAATGTTTCAAGCTTGCATATCCATTTTTAAAACATGTGTAGAAAAAATCTCCTTCATGTAAAATTCCAAGCTTAATAGGGTTGGGGTTGGACTAATGGAATTTCCCAAACTTGGATAACAAAACTTTTGTGTTCATTTGTGGTGTGTGAATAGATATTTTTTATTTACATTAGTTATTATTTTAAATATTTTCCTCACATCAAGTATAAAATTTTTATTTTGTTGTGATCTTTTTTGCCTTTTTTGTTTACGTGATGAAGGGGGTGCGAAAGCTCAAAGTTCTGATTTAAGAAAAAAGTGTACATCTTAAATGGAAATGAACAATGCACAAATGTCGAGAGAGATATTTTCAAAGAGTGTCTGTATGTTTTAGGGATCGTATGCACTTTTTCGTTTTTATATCTAAGGTTTTGCAATCGTTAGGAAACGGGGGAGGCAGACGATTTTTAACTGAGTGTTGACTTCAAATCCATAAGTCATTTCTTAAAAAAATATAGCCCGTTACGCATGATAAATCACTTTACAATCATCTATGATTGTTAGCTCAAATTTTTGAATATGGGCAAAATAATAGCTTGTTTGACTCTCGCAAATATTTCACCGCACGTTCACTTGAGAATTTAATGAGTGTTGGTTATTCTCTTTAAAAGCTTTGGATCCATAGGTCATTTGAATCCTTAACATGTTTCAAGCATGCATTTCTTTTTTTAAAATATGTGTAGAAAAAATCTCCTTCATGTAAAATTCCAAGCTTAATAGGGTTGGATTAATGGAATTTCCCAAACTTGGATAACAAAACTTTTGTGTTCATTTGTGGTGTGTGAATAGATATTTTTTATTTACATTAGTTATTATTTTAAATATTTTCCACACATCAACTATAAAATTTTTATTTTGTTGTGATCTTTTTTTCCTTTTTTGTTTACGGGATGAAGGGGGAACGAAAGCTCAAAGTTCTGATTTAAGAAAAAGGTGTACATCTAAAATGGAATTGCACAATGCACAAATGTTGAGAGAGATATTTTCAAAGAGTGTTTGTACGTTTTAGGGATCGTATGCACTTTTTCCTTTTTATATCTAAGGTCTTGCAATCGTCGGGAAATGGGGGAGGCGGGCGATTTTTAACTGAGTGTTGACTTCAAATCCATTAGTCATTTCTTACCAAAATATGGCCCGTTATGCATGACAAATCACTTTACAATCATCTATGATTTTTAGCTCAACTTTTTGAATATGGGAAAAATAATGGCATGTTTGCCTCGGGCAAATATCCCACCGCGCGTTCACTTGAGAATTTCATGACCGTTTGTTATTCTCTTTAAAAACATTGGATCCATAGGTCATTTGAATCTTTAAAATGTTTCAAGCTTGCATATCCATTTTTAAAACATGTGTAGAAAAAATCTCCTTCATGTAAAATTCCAAGCTTAATAGGGTTGGGGTTGGACTAATGGAATTTCCCAAACTTGGATAACAAAATTTTTGTGTTCATTTGTGGTGTGTGAATAGATATTTTTTATTTACATTAGTTATTATTTTAAATATTTTCCACACATCAACTATAAAATTTTTATTTTGTTGTGATCTTTTTTGCCTTTTTTGTTTACGGGATGAAGGGGGAGCGAAACCTCAAAGTTCTGATTGAAGAAAAAAGTGTACATCTAAAATGAAAATGCACAACGCACAAATTTAGAGAGAGATATTTCGAAAGGGTGTCTGTTTGTTTTAGGGATCGTATGCACTTTTTCGTTTTTATATATAAGGTTTTGCAATCGTCAGGAAATGGGGGAGGCGGGCGATTTTTAACTGAGTGTTCACTTCAAATCCATAAGTCATTTCTTACAAAAATATAGCCCGTTACACATGACAAATCACGTTACTAATCATCTATGATTGTTAGCTCAACCTTTTGAATATGGGCAAAATAATGGCTTGTTTGACTCGGGCAAATATCCCACCTCAGGTTCACTTGAGAATTTAATGAGCGTTTGTTATTCTCTTTAAAAGCTTGGGATCCATAGGTCACTTGATCTTTAACATGTTTCTGGCATGCATATTCATTTTTAAAACATGTGTAGAAAAAATCTCCTTCATGTAAAATTCCAAGATATTAGTTTTGGCCTAGTGGAATTTCCCAAACATGGATAACAAAACTTTTGTGTTCATTTGTGGTGTGTGATTAAATTTTCTTCATTTACTTTTTTTTATTGTTTTAAACTTTTTCCGTACTTCAACTATGAAATTTTCATTTTGCTGTGATCTATATGCCTTTTTTGTTTACAGGATGAAGGGAGAGCGAAAAAATCAAAGTTACGATTTAAGAAAAATGTGAACATCTGAAATGGAAATGCACAATGCACATATGTAGAGAGAGATAATTCCAAAGAGTGTATGTAATTTTTAGGGATTGTAAGCACTTTTTCGTTTTTATATCTCAGGTTTTCCAATCGTCGGGAAAAATGGGTTGCAGAGGATTTTTAACTAAGTGTTGAATTGCAACCCATAAGTCATTTCATACAAAAATATAGTCCGTTACGCATGATAAATCACATCACAATCATCTATGATTATTATGTCAGCTTTTTGCAAATGGGCAAAATAATGGCATGTTTGACTCGGTTAAATATCCCACCGCAAATTCACTTGAGAATTTATTGAGCGTTTGTTATTCTCTTTAAAAGCTTTGCATCCATAGCTCATTTGCATCTTTAACATGTTTCAAACATGCATATCCATTTTTAAAACATGTGTGGATGAAATCTCTTTCTTGCAAAATTCCAAGCTATTAGGGTCAAACTAGTGGAATTTCCCAAAATTGGATAACAAAACTTTTGTGTTCATTTGTGTTGGGTGAATAAATTTTCTTTATTTATATTTTTTATTGTTTTAAATTTTTTCCATACATCAACTATAAAATTTTCATTTTGTTGTAAGCTTTTTGCCTTGTTTGTATTCGGGATGAAGGGAGAGCGAAAAGTCAAAGTTTTGATTTAAGAAAAAAATGTACATCTAAAATGGGAAATCACAATGCACAATTATAGGGAGAGATAATTCCAAAGAGTATCTGTAATTTTGAGGGATTCTAAGCTCTTTTTAGTTTTATATCTCGGGGTTTGCAATCAACGGGAAAAATTGGTGGATTTTTAACTGAGTGTTGAATTGCAATCCATAAGTCATTTCATACAAAAATATAGCCCGTTACGCATGATAAATAACTTTACAATCATATATGATTTATAGATCAATTTTTTTAAAATTGGGCAAAATAATGACTTGTTAGACTCGGGTAAATATCCCACCGCACGTCCACTTGAGAATTTAATGAGCGTTAGTTATTCTCTTTAAAAGCTTTGGATCCATAGGTCATTTGAATCTTTAACATGTTTCAAGCATGCATATCCATTTTTAAAACATGTGTAGAAAAAATCTCCTTCAAGTAAATTTCCAAGCTTAATAGGGTTGACTAAGGGAATTTCCCAAACTTGGATAACAAAACTTTTGTGTTCATTTGTGGTGTGTGAATAGATATTTTTTATTTACATTAGTTATTATTTTAAATATTTTCCACACATCAACTATAAAATTTTTATTTTGTTGTGATCTTTTTTGCCTTTTTTGTTTACGGGATGAAGGGGGAGCACACTCAAAGTTCTGATGGAAAAAAAAAGTGTACATCTAAAATGAAAATGCACAATGCACAAATGTAGAGAGAGATATTTTGAAAGAGTGTCTGTATGTTTTAGGGATCGTATGTACTTTTTCGTTTTTATATCTAAGGTTTTGCAATCGTCGGGAAACGTGGGAGGCGGGCGATTTTTAACTGAGTGTTGACTTCAAATCCTTAAGTCATTTTTTACAAAAATATAGCCCGTTGCGCATGACAAATCACTTTACAAATCATCTATGATTGTTAGCTCAACTTTTTGAATATGGGCAAAATAATGGCTTGTTTGAACGGACACTCTTTGGAAATATCTCTCTCTACATTTGTGCATTGTGCATTTCCATTTTAGATGTACACTTTTTTCATAAATCTGAACTTTGAGTTTTCGCTCCCCCTTCATCCCGTAATCAAAAAAGGCAAAAAAGATCACAACAAAATAAAAATTTTATAGTTGATGTGAGAAAAATATTTAAAATAATGACTAATGTAAATAAAAAATATCTATTCCCACACCACAAATGAACACAAAAGTTTTGTTATCCAAGTTTGGGAAATTCGATTAGTCCAACCCTATTAAGCTTGGAATTTTACATGAAGGAAATTTTTTCTACACATCTTTCAAAAATGGATATGCATGCTTGAAACATGTTAAAGATTCAAATGACCTATGGATCCAAAGCTTTTCAAGTGAATAACAAACGCTCATTAAATTCTCAAGTGAACGTCCGGTGGGATATTTACCCGAGTCTAACAAGTCATTATTTTGCCCATTTTAAAAAATTTGATCTAACAATCATAGATGATTGTAAAATGTTTTATCATGCGTAACGGGCTATATTTTTGTATGAAATGACTTATGGATTGCAATTCAACACTCAATTAAAAATCCTCTGCCACCAATATTTCCCGATGATTGCAAAACCTAACATATAAAAACTAAAAAGAGCTTACAGTCCCTAAAAATTATAGACACTCTTTGGAATTATCTGTCTCTACAATTGTGCATTGTGCTTTCCCATTTTAGATGTACATTCTTTTCTTAAATCAAAACTTTGACTTTTCGCTCTCCCTTCATCCCTAAAACAAACAAGGCAAAAAGCTTACTACAAAATGAAAATTTTATAGTTGATGTATGGAAAAAATTTAAAACAATAACAAATATAAATAAAGAAAATTTATTCACCCATCACAAATGAACACAAAAGTTTTGTTATCCAATTTTGGGAAATTCCACTAGTTTAACCCTAATAGCTTGGAATTTTGCAAGAAAGCGATTTCGTCCACACATGTTTTAAAAATGGATATGCATGTTTGAAACATGTTAAAGATGCAAATGAGATGCAAAGCTTTTAAAGAGAATAACAAACGCTCATTAAATTCTCAAGTGAACTTGCGGTGGGATATTTACCCAAGTCAAACATGCCATTATTTTTCCCATTTGCAAAAAGCTGACATAATTAATCATAGATGATTGTAATGTGATTTATCATGCGTAACGGGCTATATTTTTGTATGAAATTAGTTATGGATTGCAATTCAACACTCAGTTAAAAATCCTCCGCAACCCATTTTTCCCGACGATTGCAAAACCTGAGATATAAAAACGAAAAGGTGCTTACAAACCCTAAAAATTATAGACACTCTTTGGAATTATCTCTCTCTACATATGTGCATTGTGCTTTTCCATTTTAGATGTACACAATTTTATTAAATCAAAACTTCGAGTTTTTCGCTCTCCCTTCATCCCATAAACAAAAAAGGCAAACAGATCACATCAAAATGAAAATTTCATTGTTGATGTCCGAAAAAAGTTTAAAACAATAAAAAAATTAAATGAAGAAAATTTATTCACACACCATAAATGAATACAAAAGTTTTGTTATCCAAGTTTGGGAAATTCCACTAGTCCAAAACTAATATCTTGGAATTTTACATGAAGGAGATTTTTTCTACACATGTTTTAAAAATGGATATGCATGCCAGAAACATGTTAAAGATTCAAATGACCTATGGATCCAAAAATTTTAAAGAGAATAACAAACACTCATCAAATTCTCAACAGAACGTGCAGTGGGATATTTGCCCGAGTCAAACAAGCCATTATTTTGCCCATATTCAAAAAGTTGAGCTAACAATCATAGATGATTGTAAAGTGATTTGTGATGCGTAACGGGCTATATTTTTTTAAGAAATGACTTATGGATTTGAAATCAACACTCAGTTAAAAATCGCCCGCCTCCCCCGTTTCCCGACGATTGCAAAACCTGAGATGTAAAAACGAAAAAGTGCATACGATCCCTAAATCATACAGAACTCTTTTGAAATATCTCTCTCTAAATTTGTGCATTGTGCATTTCCATTTTAGATGTACACTTTTTTCTTAAATTAGAACTTTGAGTTTCGCTCCCTCTTCATTCCGTAATCAAAAAAGGCAAAAAAGATCACAACAAAATAAAAATTTTATAGTTGATGTGAAAAAAATATTTAAAATTATAACTAATGTAAATAAAAAATATCTATTCACACACCACAATTGAACACAAAATTTTTGTTATCCAAGTTTGGGAAATTCCATTTGTCCAACCCTATTAAGTTGGAATTTTACATAAAGGAGATTTTTTCTACACATGTTTTAAAAATGGATATGCATGTTTGAAACATGTTAAAGATTCAAATGACGTATGGATCCAAATCATTTAAAGAAAATAACAAACGCTCATTAAATTCTCGAGTGAACGTGCGGTGGGATATTTACCCGAGTCTAACAAAGCATTGTTTTGCCCATTTTCAAAAATTTGTTCTAACAATCAAAGATGATTGTAAAGTGAGTTATCATGCGTAACTAGCCATATTTTTGTATGAAATGACTTAATGATTGCAATTCAACACTCAGTTAAAAATCCTGTGGGACAAATTTTTCCAGACGAATGCAAACCCTGAGATATAAAAACTAAAAAGAGCTTACAATCCCTAAAAATCACAGACACTCTTTGGAATTATCTCTCCCAACAATTGTTCACTGTGATTTTCCATTTTAGATGTTTACTTTTTTCTTAAATCAAAACTTTGACTTTTCACTCTCCCTTCATCCCCAAAACAAACAAGGCAAAAAGCTTACAACAAAATGAAAATTTTATAGTTGATGTATGGAAAAAATTTAAAGCAATAAAAGATATAAATAAAGAAAATTTATTCACCCAACACAAATGAACACAGAAGTTTTGTTATCCAATTTTGGGAAATTCCACTAGTTTAACCCTAATAGCTTGGAATTTTGCAAGAAAGAGATTTTGTCCACACGTGTTTTAAAAATGGATTTGCATGTTTGAAACATGTTAAAGATGCAAATGAGCTATGGATGCAAAGCTTTTAAGGAGAATAACAAACGCTCATTAAAATCTCAAGTGAACTTGCGGTAGGATTTTTACCCGAGTCAAACATGCCAATATTTTGCCCATTTGCAAAACGTTGACATAATTAATCATAGATGATTGTAATGGGATTTATCATGCGTAACGGGCTATATTTTTTAATGAAATGACTTATGGATTGCAATTCAACACTCAGTTAAAAATCCTCCGCAACCCATTTTTCCTGACGATTGCAAAACCTGAGATATAAAAACGAAAAGGTGCTTACAATCCCTAAAAATTACAGACACTCTTTGGAATTATCTCTCTCTACATATGTGTATTGTGCATTTCCGTTTTAGATGTACACATTTTTCTTAAATCAAAACTTCGAGTTTTTGGGTCTCCCTTCATCCCGTAAACAAAAAAGGCAAATAGATCACAACAAAATGAAAATTTCATAGTTGATGTACGGAAAAAGTTTAAAATAATAAAAATAGTAAATTAAGAAAATTTATTCACACACCACAAATGAACACAAAAGTTTTGTTATCCATGTTTGGGAAATTCCACTAGTCCAAAACTAATATCTTGGAATTTTACATGAAGGAGATTTTTTCTACACATGTTTTAAAAATGGATATGCAGGCCAGAAACATGTTAAATATTCAAAGGACCTATGGATCCAAAGCTTTTAAAGAGAATAACAAACGCTCATTAAATTCTCAAGTGAACGTGCGGTGGGATATTTGCCCGAGTCAAACAAGCCATTATTTTCCCATATTCAAAAAGTTGAGCTAACAATCATAGATGATTGTAAAGTGAATTGTCATGCGTAACGAGCTATATTTTTGTAAGAAATGACTTATGGATTTGAAGTCAACACTCAGTTAGAAATCGCCCGCCTCCCCTGTTTCCCGACGATTGCAAAACCTTAGATATAAAATCGAAAAAGTGCATACGATCCCTAAAACATACAGACACTCTTTGGAAATATCTCTCTCTACATTTTTGCATTGTGCATTTCCATTTTAGATTTACACTTTTTTCTTAAATAAGAACTTTGAGTTTTCGCTCCCACTTCATCCCGTAAACAAAAAAGGCCAAAAAGAACAGAACAAAATTTTTTTGTATAGTTGATGTGTGAAAAATATTTAAAATAATGACTAATGTAAATAAAAAATATCTATTCACACACCAAAAATGGACACAAAAGTTTTGTTATCCCAGTTTGGGAAATTTCATTAGTCCAACCTTTTTAAACTTGGAATTTTACATGAAGGAGATTTTTTCTACATATGTTTTAAAAATAAATATACATGCTTGAAACATGTTAAAGATTCAAATGACCTATGGATGAAAAGCTTTTAAAGAGAATAACAAACGCTCATTAAATTCTCAAGTGAACGTGCGGTGGGATATTTACCCGAGTCTAACAAGTCATTATTTTGCCCATTTTCAAAAATTTGATCTAACAATCATAGATGATTGTAAAGTGATTTATCATGCGTAACGGGCTATATTTTTGTATGAAATGACTTATGGATTGCAATTCAACACTCAGTTAAAAATCCTCTGCCACCAATTTTTCCCGACGATTGCAAAACCTGAGATATAAAAACTAAAAAGAGCTTACAATCCCTAAAAATTACAGACACTCTTTGGAATTATCTCTCCCTACAATTATGCATTGTGATTTTCCATTTTAGATTTACACTCTTTTCTTAAATCAAAATTTTTACTTTTTCCTCTCCCTTCATCCCGAAAACAAACATGGCAAAAAGCTTACAACAAAATGAAAATTTTATAGTTGATGTATGGAAAAAATTTAAAAAAATAACAAATATAAATAAAGAAAATTTAATCACCCAACACAAATGAACAAAAAAGTTTTGTTATCCAATTTTGGGAAATTCCACTAGTTTAACCCTAATAGCTAGGAATTTTGCAAGAAAGAGATTTCGTCCACACATGTTTTAAAAATGGATATGCATGTTTGAAACATGTTAAAGATGCAAATGGGCTATGGATGCAAAGCTTTTAAGGAGAATAACAAATGCTCATTAAATTCTCAAGTGAACTTGCGGTGGGATATTTACCCGAGTCAAACATGCCATTATTTTGCCCATTTACAAAAAAGCTGACATAATTAATCATAGATGATTGTAAAGGGATTTATCATGCGTAACGGGCTATATTTTTGTATGATATGACTTATAGATTGCAATTCAACACTCAGTTAAAAATCCTCCGCAACCCATTTTTCCCAGTGATTGCAAAACCTGAGATATAAAAAGGAAAGGGTGCTTACAACCCTAAAAATTACAGACACTCTTTGGAATTATCTCTCTCTACATATGTGCATTGTGCATTTCTGTTTTAGATGTACACATTTTTCTAAAATCAAAACTTCGAGTTTTTCCGTCTCCCTTCATCCCGTAAACAAAAAAGGCCAATAGATCACAGCAAAATGAAAATTTCATAGTTGATGTACGGAAAAAGTTTAAAACAACAAGAAAATTAAATGAAGAAAATTTATTCATACACCACAAATGAAAACAAAAGTTTTGTTATCCAAGTTAGGGAAATTCCACTAGTCCAAAACTAATATCTTGGAATTTTACATGAAGGAAATTTTTTCTACACATGTTTTAAAAATTGATATGCATGCCAGAAACATGTTAAAGATTGAAAGGACCTATGGATCCAAAGCTTTTAAAGAGAATAAAAAACGCTCATTAAATTCTCAAGTAAACGTGCGGTAGGATATTTGCCCGAGTCAAACAAGCCATTATTTTGCGCATATTCAAAAAGTTGACCTAACAATGATAGATGATTGTAAAGTGATTTGTCATGCGTAATGGGCTATATTTTTGTAAGAAATAACTTATGGATTTGAAGTCAACACTCAGTTAAAAATCGCCCGCCTACCCTGTTTCCCGACGATTGCAAAACATTAGATATAAAAACGAAAAAGTGCGTATGATCCCTAAAAAATATAGACACTCTTTGGAAATATGTTTCTCTACATTTTTGCATTGTGCATTTCCATTTTAGAAATACACTTTTTTCTTAAATCAGAACTTTGAGTTTTCGCTCCCCCTTCATCCCGTAAACAAAAAAAGGCAAAAAAGATCACAACAAAATAAAAATTTCATAGTTGATGTGTGGAAAATATTTAAAATAATAACTAATTTAAATAAAAATAATCTATTCACACACCAGAAATGAACACAAAAGTTTTGTTATCCTAGTTTGGGAAATTCCATTATTCGAACCCTATTAAGCTTGGAATTTTACATGTAGGAGATTTTTTCTACACATGTTTTAAAAATGGATATGCATGCTTGAAACATGTTAAAGATTCCAATGACCTATGGATCCAAAGCTTTTAAAGAGAATAACAAACGCTGATTAAATTCTCAAGTGAACGTGCAGTGGGATATTTACCCGAGTCTAACAAGTCATTATTTTGCCCATTTTCAAAAATTTGATCTAACAATCATAGATGATTCTAAAGTGATTTATCATGTCTAATGGGCTATATTTTTGTATGCAATGACTTATGGATTGCAATTCAAAACTCAGTTAAAAATCCTCTGCCACCAATTTTTCCCGACGATTGCAAAACCTGAGATATAAAAACTAAAAAGAGTTTACAATCCCTAAAAATTTCAGACACTCTTTGGAATTATCTCTCCCTACAATTTTGCATTGTGCTTTTCCATTTTAGATGTACACTTTTTTCTTAAATCAAAAATTTTACTTTTTGTTCTCCCTCCATCCCGAAAATAAACAAGGCAAAAAGCTTACAACAAAATGAAAATTTTATAGTTGATGTATGGAAAAAATTTAAAAAAATAACAAATATAAATAAATAAAATTTATTCACCCAACACGAATGAACACAAAAGTTTTGTTATGCAATTTTGGGAAATTCCACTAGTTTAACCCTAATAGCTTGGAATTTTGCAAGAAAGAGATTTCATCCACACATGTTTTAAAAATGTATATGCATGTTTGAAACATGTTAAAGATGCAAATGAGCTATGGATTCAAGGATTTTAAAGAGAATAACAAATGCTCATTAAATTCTCAAGTGAACTTGGCGTGTGGTATTTACCCGAGTCGAACATGCCATTATTTTGCCCATTTCAAAAACCGGACATAATTAATCATAGATGATTGTAATGTGATTTATCATGCGTAACGGGCTATATTTTTGTATGAAATGACTGATGAATTGCAATTCAACACTCAGTTAAAAATCCTCCGCAACCCATTTTTCCCGACGATTGCAAAACCTGAGATATAAAAACGAAAATGTGCTTACAATCCCTAAAAATTACAGACACTCTTTGGAATTATCTCTCTCTACATATGTGCATTGCGCATTTCTGTTTTAGATGTACAATTTTTTCTTAAATCTAAACTTCGAGTTTTTCCCTCTCCCTTCATCCCGTAAACAAAAAAGGCAAATAGATCACAGCAAAATGAAAATTTCATAGTTGATGTACGGAAAAGGTTTAAAACAATAAAAAGACTAAATGAAGAAAATTTATTCACACACCACAAATGAACACAAAAGTTTTGTAATCCAACTTTGGGAAATTCCACTAGTCCAAAACTAATATCTTGGAATTTTACATGAAGGAGGTTTTTTCTACCCATGTTTTAAAAATGGGTATCCATGCCAGAAACATGTTAAAGATTCAAATGACCTATGGATCCAAAGCTTTTAAAGAGAATAACAAACGCTCATTAAATTCTAAAGTGAATGTGCATGGATTATTTGCCCGAGTCAAACAAGGCATTATTTTGCCCATATTCAAAAAGTTGAGCTAACAATCATAGATGATTGTAAAGTGATTTGTCATGCGTAACGGGCTATATTTTTGTAAGAAATGACTTATGAATTTGAAGTCAACACTCAGTTAAAAATCGCCCGCCTCCCCCGTTTCCAGAGGATTGCAAAACCTTAGATATAAAAATGAAAGAGTGCACACGATCCCTAAAACATACAAGCACTTTTTGGAAATATCTCTCTCTACATTTGTGCATTGTGCATTTCCCTTTTAGCTTACAATCCCTAAAAATTACAGACACTCTTTGGAATTATCTCTCCCTACAATTATGCATTGTGCTTTTCCATTTTAGATGTACACTTTTTTCTTAAATCAAAACATTGACTTTTCGCTGTCCCTTCATCCCGAAAAGCTTACAACAAAATGAAAATTTTATAGTTGATGTATGGAAGAAATTTAAAAAAATAACAGATATAAATAAAGAATATTTATTCACCCAACACAAATGAACACAAAAGTTTTGTTATCCAATTTTGGGAAATTCCACTAGTTTAACCCTAATAGCTTGGAATTTTGCAAGAAAGAGATTTCATCCACACATGTTTTAAAAATTTATATGCATGTTTGAAACATGTTAAAGATGCCAATGAGCTATGGATGCAAAGCTTTAAAAAAGAATAACAAATACTCATTAAATTCTCAAATGAACTTGCGGTGGGATATTTACCCGAGTCAAACATGCTATTATTTTGCACATTTGCAAAAACCTGATATAATTAATCATAGATGATTGTAATGTGATTTATAATGCGTAACGGGCTATATTTTTGTATGAAATGACTTATGGATTGCAATTCAACACTCAGTTAAAAATCCTCCGCAACCCATTTTTCCCGACGATTGCAAAACCTGAGATATAAAAACGAAAAGATGCTTAAAATCCCTAAAAATTACAGACACTCTTTGGAATTATCTCTCTCTACATATGTGCATTGTGCATTTCCACTTTTGATGTACACATTTTTCTTAAATCAAAACTTCGAATTTTTCGCTCTCCCTTCATCCCGTAAACTATAAAGGCAAATAGATCACAGAAAAATGAAAATTTCATAGTTGATGTACGAAAAAAGTTTTAAACAATAAAAAAAGTAAAAGAAGAAAATTTATTCACACACCACAAATGAACACAAAAGTTTTGTTCTCCAAGTTTGGGAAATTCCACTAGTCCAAAACTAATATCTTGGAATTTTACATGAAGGAGATTTTTTCTACACATGTTTTAAAAATGGATATGCTTGCCAGAAACATGTTAAAGATTCAAATGACGTATGGATCCAAAGCTTTTAAAGAGAATAACAAACTTTCATTAAAATCTCTGGTGAACGTGCGGTGGGATATTAACCCGAGTCAAACAAGCCATTATTTTGCCCATATTCAAAAAGTTGAGCTAACAATCATAGATGATTGTAAAGTGATTTGTCATGCGTAACGGGCTATATTTTTGAAAGAAATGAGTGATGGATTTGAAGTCAACACTCAGTTAAAAATCACCCTCCTCCCCCGTTTCCAGACGATTGCAAAACCTTAGATATAAAAACGAAAGAGGGCATACGATCCCTAAAACATACAGACACTCTTTGGAAATATCTCTCTCTACATTTGTGCATTGTGCATTTCCATTTTAGATGTACGCTTTTTTCTTAGATCAGAATTTTTAGTTTTCGCTCCCCCTTCATCCCGTAAACAAAAAGGCAAAAAAGATCACAACAAAATAAAAATTTTATAGTTGATGTGTGGAAAATATTTAAAATAATAACTAATGTAAATAAAAAAATATCTATTCACACACCACAAATGAACATAAAAGTTTTGTCATCCAAATTTGGGAAATTCCAGAAGTCCAACCCTATTAAGATTGGAATTTTACATGAAGGAGATTTTTTCTACGCATGTTTTAAAAATGGATATGCATGCTTGAAACATGTTAAAGATTCAAATGACCGATGGATCCAAAGCTTTTAAAGAGAATAACAAATGCTCATTAAATTCTCAAGTGAACGTGCGGTGGGATATTTAACCGAGTCTTACAAGTCATTATTTTGCCCATTTTCAAAAATTTGATCTAACAATCAAAGATGATTGTAATGTGATTTATCATGCGTAAAGGGCTATATTTTTGTATGAAATGACTTATGGATTGCAATTCAACACTCAGGTAAAAATCCTCCGCAACCCATTTTTCCCGACGATTGCAAAACCTCAGATATAAAAACAAAAAGGTGCTTACAATCCCTAAAAATTACAGACACTCTTTGGTATTATCTCTCTCTACATATGTGCATTGTCCATTTCCGTTTTAGATGTACACATTTTTCTTAAATCAAAACGTCGAGTTTTTCTCTCTCCCTTCATCCCGTTAACAAAAAAGGCAAATAGATCAGAGCAAAATGAAAATTTCACAGTTGATGTATGGAAAAATTTATTCACACACCACAAATGAACACAAAAGTTTTGTTATCCAAGATTGGGAAATTCCACTTTTCCAAAACTAATATCTTGGAATTTTACATGAAGGACATTTTTTCTACACATGTTTTAAAAATGGATATGCATGCCACAAACATGTTAAAGATTCAAATGACCTATGGATCCAAAGCTTTTAAAGAGAATAACAAAGGCTCATTAAATTCTCAAGTGAACGTGCAGTGGGATATTTGCCCGAGTCAAACAAGCCATTATTTTGCCCATATTCAAAAAGTTGAGCTAACAATCATAGATGATTGTAAAGTGATTTGTCATGCGTAACGGGCTATATTTTTGTAAGAAATGACTTATGGATTTGAAGTCAACACTCAGTTAAAAATCGCCCGCCTCCCCCATTTTCCGACGATGGCAAAACCTTCGATATAAAAACGAAAGAGTGCATATGATCCCGACAACATACAGACACTCTTTGGAAATATCTCTCTCTACATTTGTGCATTCTGCATTTCCATTTTAGATGTACACTTTTTTCTTAAATCTGAACATTGAATTTTCGCTCCCCCTTTATCCCGTAAAAGAAAAAGGCAAAAAAAATCACAACAAAATAAAAATTTTACAGTTGATGTGTGGAAAAAATTAAAAATAATAACTAATGTAAATAAAAAATATCTATTCACACACCACAAATGAACACAAAACTTTTGTTATCCAAGTTTGGGAAATTCCATTAGTCCAACCCATTAAGCTTCTAATTTTACATGAAGGAGATTTTTTCTACACATGTACTAAAATTGGATATGCATGCTTGAAACATGTTAAAGATTCAAATGACCTATGGATCCAAAGCTTTCAAAGAGAATAACAAACGCTCATTAAATTCTCAAGTGAACGTGCGGTGGGATATTTACCCGAGTCTAACAAGTCATTATTTGGCCCATTTTCAAAAATTTCATCTAACAATCATAGATGATTGTAAAGTGATTTATCATGTGTAACGGGCAATATTTTTTTATGAAATGGCTTATGGATTGAAATTCAACACTCAGTTAAATATCCTCTGCCACCAATTTTTCCCCACGATTGCAAAACCTGAGATATAAAAACTAAAAACAGCTTACAATCCCTAAAAACTACAGACACTCTTTGGAATTACCTCTCCCTGCAATTGTGCATTGTGTTTTTCCATTTTAGATGTACAATTTTTTCTTAAATCAAAAATTTGACTTTTCACACTCCCTTCATCCCGAAAACAAACAAGGCATAAAGCTTACAACAAAATGAAAATTTTATAGTTGATGTATGGAAAAAATTTAAAACAATAACAAATATAAATAAATAAAATTTATTCACCCAACACAAATGACCACAAAAGTTTTGTTATCCAATTTCTGGAAATTCCACTAGTTTAACACTAATAGCTTGGAATTTTGCAAGAAAGAGATTTCGTCCACACATGTTTTAAAAATGGATAAGCATGTTTGAAACATGTTAAAGATGAAAATGAGCTATGGATGCAAAGCTTTTAAAGAGAATAACAAACGCTTATTAAATTCTCAAGTGAACTTGGCGTGGGACATTTACCCGAGTCAAACATGCCATTATTTTGCCCAATTGCAAAAAGCTGACATAATTAATCATAGATGATTGTAATGTGATTTATCATGCATAACGGACTATATTTTTGTGTGAAATGACTTATGGATTGCAATTCAACACTCAGTTAAAAATCCTCTGCAACCCATTTTTCCCGACGATTGGAAAACCTGAGATATAAAAATGAAAAGGTGCTTACAATCCCTAAAAATTATAGACACTCTTTGGAATTATCTCTCTCTACATATGTGCATTGTGCATTTCCGTTTTAGATGTACACATTTTTCTTAAATCAAAACTTCGAGTTTTTCGCTCTCCCTTCATCCCGTAAACCAAAAAGGCAAATAGATCACAGAAAAATGAAAATTTCAAAGTTGATGTACGGAAAAAGTTTAAAAAAATAAAAAAACTAAATGAAGAAAATTTATTCACACACCACAAATAAACACAAAATTTTTGTTATCCAAGGTTGGGAAATTCCACTAGTCCAAAACTAATATCTTGGAATTTTACATGAAGGAAAATGTTTCTACACATGTTTTAAAAATGGATATGCATGCCAGAAACATGTGAAACATTCAAATGACCTATGGATCCGAAGCTTTTAAGGAGAATAACAAACGCTCATTGAATTCTCAAGTGAACGTGCGGTGGGATATTTGCCCAAGTCAAACAAGCCATTATTTTGCCCATATTCAAAAAGTTGAGCTAACAATCATAGATGATTGTAAAGTGATTTGTCATGCGTAACGGGCTATATTTTTTTAAGAAATGACTTATGGATTTGAAGTCAACACTCAGTTAAAAATCGCCCGCCTACCCCGTTTCCCGACGATTGCAAAACCTTTGATATAAAAACGAAAAAGTGCATACGATCCCTAAAACATACAGACACACTTTCGAAATATCACTCTCTACATTTGTGCGTTGTCCATTTCCATTTTAGATGTACACTTTTTTCTTAAATCAGAACTTTGAGTTTTTGCTCCCCCTTCATCCCGTAAACAAAAAAGGTAAAAAAGATCACAACAAAATAAAATTTTTGTAGTTGATGTGTGGAAAATATTTAAAATAATAAGTAATGTAAATAAAAAATATCTATTCACACACACAAATGAACAAAAAAGTTTTTTTATCCAAGTTTGGGAAATTCCTGTAGTCCAACCCTATTAACCTTGGAATTTTATATGAAGGAGATTTTTTCTACACATGTTTTAAAAATGGATATTCAGGCTGGAAACATGTTAAAGATTCAAATGACCTATGGATCCAAAATTTTTAAAGAGAATTACAAACGTTCATTAAATTCTCAAGTGAACGTGCGGTGGGATATTTACCCGAGTCTAAGAAGTCATTATTTTGTCAATTTTGAAAAATTTGATCTAACAATCATAGATGATTGTAAAGTAATTTATCATGCGCAACGGGCTAAATTTTTTTATGAAATGACTTATGGATTGCAATTAAACACTCAGTTAAAAATCCTCTGCCACCAATTTTTCCCGACGATTGCAAAACCTGAGATATAAAAACTAAATACGGCTTACAATCCAAAAAAATTACAGACACTCTTTGGAATTATCTCTCCCTACAATTGTGCATTGTGCTTTTCCATTTTAGATGTACACTTTTTTCTTAAATCAAAACTTTGACTTTTCGCTCTCCCTTCATCCCGAAAACAAACAAGGCAAAAATCTTACAACAAAATGAAAATTTTATAGTTGATGTATGGAAGAAATTTAAAAAAATAACAGATATAAATAAGGAAAATTTATTCACCCACATTAATGACCACAAAATTTTTGTTATCCAATTTTGGGAAATTCCACTAGTTTAACCCTAATAGCTAGGAATTTTGCAAGAAAGAGATTTCGTCCACACATGTTTTAAAAATGGATATGCATGTTTGAAACATGTTAAAGAAACAAATGAGCTATGGATTCAAAGCTTTTAAAGAGAATAACAAACGCTCATTAAATTCTGAAGTGAACTTGCGGTGGGATATTTACCTGAGTCAAACATGCCACTATTTTGCCCATTTGCAAAAAGCTGACATAATTAATCATAGATGATTGTAATGTGATTTATCTTGCGTAACGGGCAATATTTTTGTACGAAATGACTTATGGATTGCAATTCAACACTCAATTAAAAATCCTCTACAACCCATATTTCCCGACGATTGCAAAACCTGAGATATAAAAACGAAAAGGTGCTTACAATCCCTAAAAATTACAGACACTTTTTGTAATTATCTCTCTCTCCATATGTGCATTGTGCATTTCCCTTTTAGATGTACACATTTTTCTTAAATCAAAACTTCGAGTTTTTCGCTCTCCCTTCATCCCGTAAACAAAAAAGGCAAATAGATCACAGCAAAATGAAAATTTCATAGTTGATGTACGGAAAAAGTTTAAAACAATAAAAAAAGTAAATGAAGAAAATTTATTCTCACACCACAAATGAACACAAAAGTTTTGTTATCCAAGTTTGAGAAATTCCACTAGTCCAAAACTAATATCTTGGAATTTTACATGAAGGGGATTTTTTCTACACATGTTTAAAAAATGGATATGCATGCCAGAAACATGTTAAAGATTCAAATGACCTATGGATCCAAAGCTTTTAAAGAGAATAACAAATGCTCGTTAAATTCTCTAGTGAACGTGCGGTGGGATATTTGCCCGAGTCAAACAAGCCATTATTTTCCCCATATTCAAATAGTTGAGCTAACAATCATAGATGATTGTAAAGTGATTTGTCATGCGTAATGGGCTATATTTTTGTAAGAAATGACTTATGGATTTGAAGTCAACACTCAGTTAAAAATCGACTGCCACCCTCGTTTTCCGACGATGGCAAAACCTTAGATATAAAAACAAAAGAGTGCATACGATCCCGACAACATACAGACACTCTTTTGAAATATCTCTCTCTACATTTGTGCATTCTGCATATCCATTTTAGATGTACACTTTTTTCCTAAATCAGAACTTTGAGTTTTCGCGCCCCCCTTCATCCCGTAAACAAAAAAGGCAAAAAAGATCACAAAAAAATAAAAATTTTATAGTTGATGTGTGGAAAATATTTAAAATAATAACTAATATAAATAAAAAATATCTATGCACACACACAAATGAACACAAAAGTTTTGTTATCAATGTTTGGGAAATTCCATTAGTCCAACCCATTAAGCTTGGAATTTTACATGAAGGAGATTTTTTCTACACATGTTTTAAAAATGGATATGCATGCTCGAAACATGTTAAAGATTCAAATGACCTATGGATCCAAAGCTTTTAAAGAGAATAACAAACGCTCATTAAATTCTCAAGTGAACGTGGGGTGGGATATTTTTCCGAATCTAACAAGTCATTATTTTGCCCATTTTCAAAAATTTGATCTAACAATCATAGATGATTGTAAAGTGATTTATCATACATAACGGGTTATATTTTTGTATGAAATGACTTATGGATTTCAATTCAGAACTTAGTTAAAAATCCTCTGCCACCAATTTTTCCCGACGATTGAAAAACCTGAGATATAAAAACTAAAAAGAGCTTACAATCCCTAAAAATTACAGACACTCTTTGGAATTATCTCTCCCTACAATTGTGCATTGTGCTTTTCCATTTTAGATGTACACTTTTTTCTTAAATCAAAACTTTGACTTTTCGTTCTCCCTTCATCCCGAAAAGAAACAAGGCAAAAAGCTTTCAACAAAATGAAAATTTTGTAGTTGATGTATGTAAAAAATTTAAAACAATAAAAAATATAAATAAAGAAATTTTTTTCACCCAACACGAATAAAAACAAAAGTTTTGTTATCCAATTTTGGGAAATTCCTCTAGTTTAACCCTAATAGCTTGGAATTTTGCAAGTAAGAGATTTCATCCACTCATGTTTTAAAAATAGATATGCATGTTTGAAACATGTTAAAGATGCAAATGAGGTATGGATGCAAAGCTTTTAAAGACAATAACAAACGCTCATTAAATTCTCAAGTGAACTTGCGGTGGGATATTTACCCGAGTCAAACATTCCATTATTTTGCCCATTTGAAAAAAGTTGACATAATTAATCATAGAAGATTGTAATGTGATTTATCATGCGTAACGGGCTATATTTTTGTATGAAATGACTTATGGATATCAATTCAACACTCAGTTAAAAATCCTCCGTAACCAATTTTTCCCGACGATTGGAAAACCTAAGATATAAAAACGAAAAGGTGCTTACAATCCCTAAAAATTACAGACACTCTTTGGAATTATCTCTCTCTACATATGTGCATTGTGCATTTCCGTTTTAGATGTACACATTTTTCTTAAATCAAAACTTCGAGTTTTTCGCAATCCCTTCATCCCGTAAACAAAAAAGGCAAATAGATCACAGCAAAATGAAAATTTCATAGTTGATGTACGGAAAAAGTTTAAAACAATAAAAAAAGTAAATGAAGAAAATTTATTCACACACCACAAATGAACACAAAAGTTTTGTTATCCAAGTTTGGGAAATTCCACTAGTCCAAAACTAATATATTGGAGTTTTACATGAAGGAGATTTTTTCTACACATGTTTTAAAAATGGATATGAATGCCAGAAACATGTTAAAGATTCAAATGACCTATGGATCCAAAGCTTTTAAAGAGAATAACAAATGCACATTAAATTCTCAAGTGAATGTGCGGTGGGATATTTGCCCGAGTCAAACAAGGCATTATTTTGCCAATATTAAAAAAGTTGAGCTAACAATCATAGAGGATTGTAAAGTGATTTGTCATGCGTAACGGGCTATATTTTTGTGAGAAATGACTTATGAATTTGAGGTCAACACTCAGTTAAAAATCACCCGCCTCCCCCTTTTCCCGACGATTGCAAAAAGTTAGATATAAAAATGAAATAGTGCATACGATCCCTAAAACATACAGACACTCTTTGGAAATATCTCTCTCTACATTTGTGCATTGTGCATTTCAATTTTAGTTGTACACATTTTTCTTAAATCAGAACTTTGAGTTTTCGCTCCCCCTTCATCCCGTAAACAAAAAAGGAAAAAAAGATCACAACAAAATAAAAATTTTATAGTTGATGTCTGGAAAATATTTAAAATAAAAATAATGTAAATAAAAATTATCTTATCACACACCACAAATGAACACAAAAGTTTTGTTATCCAAGTTTGGGAAATTCCATTAGTCCAACCCTATTAATCTTGGAATTTTACATGAAGGGGATTTTTTCTAGACATGTTTTTAAAATGGATATGCATGCTCGAAACAGGTTAAAGATTCAAATGACCTATGGATCCAAAGCTTTTAAAGAGAATAACAAACGCTCATTAAATTCTCAAGTGAACGTGCGGTGGGATATTTACCCGAGTCTGACAGGTCATTATTTTTCCCATTTTCAAAAATTTGATCTAACAATCATAGATGATTGTAAAGTGATTTATCATGCGTAACGGGCTATATTTTTTATGAAATGACTTATGGATTGCAATTCAGCACACAGTTAAAAATCCTCTGCCACCAATTTTTCTCGACGATTGCAAAACATGAGATATAAAAACTAAAAAGAGCTTACGATCCCTAAAAATTACAGACATTCTTTGGAATAATCTCTCCCTACAATTGTGCATTGTGCTTTTCCATTTTAGCTGTATACATTTTTATTAAATCAAAACTTTCACTATTCACTCTCCCTACATCCCGAAAACGAACAAGGCAAAAAGCTTACAACAAAATGAAAATTTTGTAGTCGATGTATGGAGAAAATTTAAAACAATAACAAATATAAATAAAAAAAATTTATTCACCCAACACAAATGAACACAAAAGTTTTGTTATCCAATTTTGGGAAATTCCACTAGTTTAACCCTAATAGCTTGGAGTTTTGCAAGAAAGAGATTTCATCCACACATGTTTTAAAACATATGCATGTTTGAAACATGTTAAAGATGCAAATGAGCTATGGATGCAAAGATTTTAAAGAGAATAACAAACGCTCATTAAATTCTCAAGTGAACTTGGCGTGGGATATTTACCCGAGTCGAATATGCCATTATTTTGCCCATTTGCAAATAGCTGACATAATTAATCATAGATGATTGTAATGTGATTTATCATGTGTAACGGGCTATATTTTTGTATGAAATGACTTATGGATTGCAATTCAACACTCATTTAAAAATCCTCTACAACCCATTTTTCCCGACGATTGCAAAACCTGAGATATAAAAACGAAAGGGTGCTTACAATCCCTAAAAATTATAAACACTCTTTGGAATTATCTCTCTCTACATATGTGCATTGTGCATTTCCGTTTTAGATCTACACATTTTTCTTAAATCAAAACTCCGAGTTTTTCGCAATCCCTTCATCACGTAAACAAAAAAGGCAAATAGATCACAGCAAAATGAAAATTTCATAGTTGATGTACGAAAAAAGTTTAAAACAATAAAAAAAGTAAATGAAGAAAATTTATTCACACACCACAAATGAACACAAAAGTTTTGTTATCCAAGTTTGGGAAATTCCACTAGTCGAAAAATAATATCTTGGAATTTTACATGAAGTAGATTTTTTCTACACACGTTTTTAAAATGGATATGCATGCTTGAAACATGTTAAAGATTCAAATGAACTATGGATCCAAAGCTTTCCAAGAGAATAAAAAATGCTCATTAAATTCTCAAGTGAACGTGCAGTGGGGATATTTACCAGAGTCTAACAAGTCATTATTTTGCCCATTTTCAAAACTTTGATCTAACAATCATAGATGATTGTAAAGTGATTTATCATGCGTAACGGGCTATATTTTTGTATGAAATGACTTCTGGATTGAAATTCAACACTCAGTTAAAAATCCTCTGCCACCAATTTTTCCCGACGATTGCAAAACCTGAGATATAAAAACTAAAAACAACTTACAATCCCTACAAATTACAGACACTCTTTGGAATTATCTCTCCTTGCAATTTTGCATTGTGCTTTTCCATTTTAGATGTACAATTTTTTCTTAAATCAAAACTTTGACTTTTCGCACTCCCTTCATCTCGAAAACAAACAAGGCAAAAAGCTTACAACAAAATGAAAATTTTATAGTTGATGTATCGAAAAAATTTAAAACAATAAAAAATATAAATAAAGAAAATTGATTCACCCAACACAAATGAACACAAAAGTTTTGTTATCCAATTTATGGAAATTCCACTAGTTTAACCCTAATAGCTTGGAATTTTGCATGAAAGAGATTTCCTCCACACATGTTTTAAAAATGGATATGCATCTTTGAAACATGTTAAAGATGCAAATGAGTTATGGATGCAAAGCTTTTAAAGAGAATAACAAACGCTCATTAAATTCTAAAGTGAACTTGGCGTGGGATATTTACCCAAGTCACACATGCCTTTATTTTGCCGATTTGCAAAAAGCTGACATAATTAATCATAGATGATTGTAATGTGATTTATCATGCCCAACGGGCTATATTTTTGTATGAAATGACTTATGGATTGCAATTCAACACCCAGTTAAAAATCCTCTGCAACCCATTTTTCCCGACGATTGCAAAACCTGAGATATAAAAACGAAAAGGTACTTACAATCCCTAAAAATTATAGACACACTTTGGAATTAATACTCTCTCTACATATGTGCATTGTGAATTTCCCTTTTACATGTACACATTTTTCATAAATCAAAACTTCGAGTTTTTCGCTCTCCCTTCATCTCGTAAACAAAAAAGGCAAATAGATCACAGCAAAATGAAAGTTTCATAGTTGATGTACGGAAAAAGTTTTAAACAATAAAAAAAGTAAATGAAGAAAATTTATTCACACACCACAAATGAACACAAAAGTTTTGTTATCCAAGTTTGGGAAATTTCACTAGTCCAAAACTAATATCTTGGAATTTTACATGAAGGAGATTTTTTCTACACATGTTTTAAAAATGGATATGCATGCGAGAAACATGTTAAAGATTCAAATGACCTATGGATCAAAAGCTTTTAAAGAGAATAACAAATGCTCATTAAATTCTGAGGTGAACGTGCGGTGGGATATTTGCCCGAGTCAAACAAGCCATTATTTTGCCCATATTGAAAAAGTTGAGCTAACAATCATAGATGATTGTAAAGTGATTTGTCATGCGTAACGGGCTATATTTTTGTAAGAAATGACATATGGATTTGAAGTCAACACTCAATTAAAAATCGCCCTCCTCCCTAGTTTCCCGACGATTGCAAAACCTTAGATATAAAAACGAAAGAGTGGATACGATCCGTAAAACATACAGACACTCTTTTGAAATATCTCTCTCTACATTTGTGCATTGTGCATTTCCATTTTAGATGTACACTTTTTTCTTAAATCGGAACTTTGAGTTTTCTGTCCCCCTTCATCCCGTAAACAAAAAAGGCAAAAAAGATCACAACAAAAAAAAATTTTAGAGTTGATGTGTGGAAAATATTAAAAATAATAAATAATGTAAAAAAAAAATCTCTATTCACACACCACAAATGAACACAAAATTTTTGTTATCCAAGTTTGGGAAATTCCACTAGTCCAAAACTAATATCTTCGATTTTACATGAAGGAGATTTTTTCTACACATGTTTTAAAAATGGATATGCATGCCAAAAACATGTTAAAGATTCAAATGACCTATGGATCCAAAGCTATTAAAGAGAATAACAAACGCTTATTAAATTCTCAAGTGAACGTGCGGTGGGATATTTACCCGAGTCTATTAAGTCATTATTTTTTCCATTTTCAAAAATTTGATCTTTCATTCATAGATGATTATAAAGTGATTTATCATGTGTAACGGGCTATATTTTTGTATGAAATGACTTATGGATTGCAATTCAGCACTCAGTTAAAAATCCTCTGCCACCAATTTTTCTCGACGATTGCAAAACCTGATATGTAAAAACTAAAAAGATCTTAGAATCCCTAAAAATTACAGACACTCTTTGGAATAATCTCTCCCTACAATTGTCCATTGTGCTTTTCCATTTTAGATGTACACTTTTTTCTTAAATCATAACTTTGACTTTTTGCTCTCCCTTCATCCCGAAAATAAACAAGGCAAAAAGCTTACAACAAAATGAAAATTTTATAGTTGATGTATGGAAAATATTTAAAAAAATAAAAAATATAAATAAAGAAAATTTATTCACCCAACACGAATGAACACAAAAGTTTTGTTAACCAATTTTGGGTAATTCCACTAGTTTAACTCTAATAGCTTGGAATTTTGCAAGAAAGAGATTTCATCCACACATGTTTTAAAAATGGATATGCATGTTTGAAACATGTTAAAGATGAAAATGAGATATGGATGCAAAGATTTTAAAGAGAATAATAAACGCTCATTAAATTCTGAAGTGAACTTGGCGTGGGATATTTACCCGAATCGAACATGCCATTATTTTGCCCATTTCAAAAAACTGACATTATTAATCAAATATGATTGTAATGTGATTTATCATGCATAACGGGCTATATTTTTATATGAAATGACTTATGGATTGCAGTTCAACACTCAGTTAAAAATCCTCCGCAACCCATTTTCCCCGACGATTGCAAAACCTGAGATATAAAAATGAAAAGCTGCTTACAATCCCTAAAAATTACCGACACACTTTGGAATTATCTCTCTCTACATATGTGCATTGTGCATTTCCGTTTTAGATGTATACATTTTTCTTAAATCAAAACTTCGAGTTTTTCGCTCTCCCTTCATCCCGTAAACAAAAAAGGCATATAGATCACAGCAAAATGAAAATTTCATAGTTGATGTATAGAAAAGGTTCAAAACAATAAAAAAACTAAATGAACAAAATTTATTCACACACCACAAATGAACACAAAAGTTTTGTTATCCAAGTTTGGGAAATTCCACTAGTCCAAAACTAATATCTTGGAAATTTAGATGAAGGAGATTTTTTCTACACATGTTTTAAAAATGGATATGAATGCCAGAAACATGTTAAAGATTCAAATGACCTATGGATCCAAAGCTTTTAAAGAGAATAACAAATGCTCATTAAATTCTCAAGTGAATGTGCGGTGGGACATTTGCTCGAGTCAAACAAGGCATTATTTTGCCCATATTAAAAAAGTTGAGCTAACAATCATAGAGGATTGTAAGGTGATTTGTCATGCGTAACGGGCTATATTTTTGTAAGTAATGACTTATGAATTTGAAGTCAACACTCAATTTAAAAATCACCCGCCTCCCCCATTTCCCGACGATTGCAAAACCTTAGATATAAAAACGAAAGAGTGCATACGATCCCTAAAACATACAAACACTCTTTGGAAATATCTCTCTTTACATTTGTGCATTGTGCATTTCTATTTTAGATGTACACTTTTTTCTTAAATCAGAACTTTGAGTTTTCGCTCGCCCTTCATCCCGTAAACAAAAAAGGCAAAAAAGATCACAATAAAATAAAAATTTAATAGTTGATGTGTGGAAATTTTTAAATAATAACTAATGTAAATAAAAAATATCTATTCACACACCACAAACGAACACAAAAGTTTTGTTATCCAAGTTTGGGAAATTCCATTAGTCCAACCCTATTAATCTAGGAATTTTACATGAAGGGGATTTTTTCTACACATGTTTTAAAAATGGATATGCATGCTCGAAACATGTTAAAGATTCAAATGACCTATGGATCCAAAGCTTTTAAAGAGAATAACAAACGCTCATTAAATTCTCAAGTGAACGTGCGGTGGGATATTTACCCGAGTCTAACAAGTCATTATTTTTCCCATTTTCAAAAATTTGATCTAACAATCATAGATGATTGTAAAGTGATTTATCATGCGTAACGGGCTATATTTTTGTATGAAATGACTTATGGATTGCAATTCAGCACTCAGTTAAAAATCCTCTGCCACCAATTTTGCTCGACGATTGCAAAACCAGATATATAAAAACTAAAAAGAGCGTACAATCCCTTAAAATTACAGACACTCTTTGGAATAATCTCTCCCTACAATTGTGCATTGTGCTTTTCCTTTTAGATGTACACTTTTTTCTTCAATCAAAACTTTCTCTTTTTGCTCTCCCAACATCCCGAAAACAAACAAGGCAAAAAGCTTACAACAAAATGAAAATTTTGTAATTGATGTATGTGGAAAATTTAAAACAATAACAAATATAAATAAATAAAATTTATTCACCCAACACAAATGAACACAAAAGTTTTGTTATCCAATTTTGAGAAATTCCACTAGTTTAACCCTAATAGCTTGGAATTTTGCAAGAAAGAGATTTCATCCACACATGTTTTAAAACATATGCATGTTTGAAAAATGTTAAAGATGCAAATGAGCTATGGATGCAAAGATTTTAAAGAGAATAACAAACGCTCATTAAATTCTCAAGTGAACTTGGCGTGGGATATTTACCCGACTCGAATAGGTCATTATTTTGCCCATTTGCAAATAGCTGACATAATTAATCATAGATGATTGTAATGTGATTTATCATGCGTAACGGGCTATATTTTTGTATGAAATGACTTATGGATTGCAATTCAACACTCAGTTAAAAATCCTCTGCAACCCATTTTTCCTGACGATTGCAAAACCTGAGATATAAAAACGAAAAGGTGCTAATAATCCCTAAAAATTACAGACACTCTTTGGAATTATCTCTCTCTACATATGTGCATTGTGCATTTCCATTTTAGATGTACACATTTTTCTTAAATCAAAACTTCGAGTTTTTTGCTCTCCCTTCATCCCGTAGACAAAAAAGGCAAATAAATCACAGCAAAATGAAAATTTCATAGTTGATGTACGGAAAAAGTTTAAAACAATAAAAAAAGTAAATGAAGAAAATTTATTCTCACTCCACAAATGAACACAAAAGTTTTGTTATCCAAGTTTGGGAAATTCCACTAGTCCAAAACAAATATCTTGGAATTTTACATGAAGAAAATTTTTTCTACACATGTTTTAAAAATGGATATGCATGCGAGAAACATGTTAAAGATTCAAATGACCTATGGATCAAAAGCTTTTAAAGAGAATAACAAATGCTCATTAAATTCTGAGGTGAACGTGCGGTGGGATATTTGCCTGAGTCAAACAAGCCATTATTTTGCCCATATTGAAAAAGTTGAGCTAACAATCATAGATGATTGTAAAGTGATTTGTCATGCGTAACGGGCTATATTATTGTAAGAAATGACATATGGATTTGAAGTCAACACTCAATTAAAAATTGCCCGCCTCCCTAGTTTCCTGACGATTGCAAAACCTTAGATATAAAAACGAAAGAGTGGATACGATCCCTAAAACATACAGACACTCTTTTGAATTATCTCTCTCTACATTTGTGCATTGTGCATTTCCATTTTAGATGTACACTTTTTTCTTAAATCAGAACTTTGAGCTTTCTCTCCCCATTCATCCCGGAAACAAAAAAGGCAAAAAAGATCACAACAAAATAAAAATTTTATAGTTGATGTGTGGAAAATATTTAAAATAATAACTAATGTAAATAAAAAATAGCTATTCACACACCACAAATGAACACAAAAGTTTTGTTATCCAAGTTTGGGAAATTCCATTAGTCCAACATCATTATGCTTCGAATTTTACATGAAGGAGATTTTTTCTACACATGTTTTAAAAATGGATATGCAGGCTTGAAACAAGTTAAGGATTCAAATGACCTATGGATCCAAAGCTTTTAAAGTGAATAACAAACGCGCATTAAATTGTCAAGTGAACGTGCGGTGGGATATTTACCCGAGTCTTACAAGACATTATTTTTCACATTTTCAAAAATTTGATCTAACAATCATAGATGATTGTAAAGTCATTTATCATGCGTAACGGGCTATATTTTTGTATAAAATGACTTATGGATTGCAATTAAACACTTAGTTAAAAATCCTCTGCCACCAATTTTTCCCGACGATTGCAAAACCTGAGATATAGAAGCTAAAAAGAGCTTACAATCCCTAAAAATTACAGACACTCTTTGAAATTATCTCTCCCTACAATTGTGCATTGTGCTTTTCCATTTTAGATGTACAGTTTTTTCTTAAATTAAAACTTTGACTTTTCGCTCTCCCTTCATCCCGAAAACAAACAAGGCAAAAAGCTTACAACAAAATGAAAATTTTATAGTTGACGTATGGAAAAAATTTAAAACAATAACAAATATGAATAATGAAAATTTATTCACCAAACACAAATGAACAAAAAAGTTTTGTTATCCAATTTTGGGAAGTTCCACTAGTTTAACCCTGATAGCTTGGAATTTTGCAAGAAAGAGATTTCATCCACACATGTCTTTAAAATGGATATGCATGTTTGAAACATGTTAAAGATGCAAATGAGCTATGGATGCAAAGCTTTTAAAGAGAATAACAAACGCTCATTAAATTCTCAAGTGAACTTGCGGTGGGATATTTACCCGAGTCAAACATGCCATTATTTTGCCCATTTGCAAAAAGCTGACATAATTAATCATAGATGATTGTAATGTGATTTATCATGCGTAATAGGCTATATTTTTGTATGAAATGACTTATGGATTGCAATTCAACACTCAGTTCAAAATCCTCCACATCCCATTTTTCCCGACGATTGCAAAACCTCAGATCTAAAAATGAAAAGGTGCTTACAATCCCTAAAAATTACTGACACTCTTTGGTATTATCTCTCTCTACATATGTGCATTGTGCATTTCCGTTTTAGATGTACACATTTTTCTTAAATCAAAACTTCGAGTTTTTCGCTCTCCCTTCATCCCGTACACAAAAAAGGCAAATAGATTACAGCAAAATGAAAATTTCATAGTTGATGTACGGAAAAATTTTGAAACAATTAAAAAAGTAATTGAAAAAAAATTATTCACACACCACAAATGAACACAAAAGTTTTGTTATCCAAGATTGGGAAATTCCACTAGTCCAAAACTAATATCTTGGAATTTTACATGAAGGAAATTTTTTCTACACATGTTTTAAAAATGGATATGCATGCCAGAAACATGTTAAAGATTCAAATGACCTTTGGATCCAAAGCTTTTAAAGAGAATAACAAACGCTCGTTAAATTCTCTAGTGACCGTGTGGTGGGATATTTGCCTGAGTCAAACAAGCCATTTTTTTTCCCATATTCAAAAAGTTGAGCTAACAATGATAGATGATTGTGAAGTGATTTGTCATGCGTAACGGGCTATATTTTTGTAAAAAATGACTTATGGATTTGAAGTCATCACTCAGTTAAAAATGGCCTGCCTCCCCCGTTTCCCGACGATGGAAAAACCTTAGATATAAAAACGAAAGAGTGCATACAATCCCGACAACATACAGACACTCTTTGGAAATATGTCTCTCTACATTTGTGCATTCTGCATTTCCATTTTAGATGTACACTTTTTTCTTAAATCAGAACTTTGAGTTTTCGCTCCCACTTCCTCCCAAAAACAAAAAAGGCATAAAAGATCACAACAAAATAAAATTTTTACAGTTGATCTGTGGAAAAAATTTCAAATAATAACTAATGTAAATAAAAAATATCTATTTACACACCCCAAATGAACACAAAAGTTTTGTTATCCAAGTTTGGGAAATTCCATTAGTCCAACCCATTAAGCTTGGAATTTTACATGAAAGAGATTTTTTCAACACACGTTTTTAAAATGGATATGCATGCTTGAAACATGTTGAAGATTCAAATCACCTATGGATCAAAATATTTCCAAGAGAATAAAAAATGCTCATTAAATTCTCAAGTGAACCTGCAGTGGGGATATTTACCAGAGTCTAACAAGTCATTATTTTGCCCATTTTCAAAACTTTGATCTAACAATCATAGATGATTGTAAAGTGATTTATCATGCGTAACGGGCTATATTTTTGAATGAAATGACTTCTGGATTGAAATTCAACACTCAGTTAAAAATCCTCTGCCACCAATTTTTCCCGACGATTGCAAAACCTGAGATATAAAAACTAAAAGCAACTTACAATCCCTGCAAATTACAGACACTCTTTGGAATTATCTCTCCCTGCAATTGTGCATTGTGCTTTTCCATTTTAGATGTACAATTTTTTCTTAAATCAAAACTTTGACTTTTCGCACTCCCTTCATCCCGAAAACAATCAAGGCAAAAAACTTACAACAAAATGAAAATTTTATAGTTGATGTATCGAAAAAATTTAAAACAATAAAAAATATAAATAAATAAAATTTATTCACCCAACACAAATGAACACAAAAGTTTTGTTATCATATTTTGGGAAATTTCACTAGTTTAACCCTAATAGCTTGGAATTTTGCCAGAAAGAGATTTCCTCCACACATGTTTTAAAAATGGATATGCATCTTTGAAACATGTTAAAGATGCAAATGAGTTATGGATGCAAAGCTTTCAAAGAGAATAACAAACGCTCATTAAATTCTCAAGTGAACTTGGCATGGGATATTTACCCGAGTCACACATGCCATTATTTTGCCGATTTGCAAAAAGCTGACATAATTAATCATAGATGATTGTAATGTAATTTATCATTCGTAACGGGCTATATTTTTGTATGAAATGACTTATGGATTGCAATTCAACACTCAGTTCAAATTCCTCTGCAACCCATTTTTCCCGACAATTGCAAAACCTGAGTTATAAAAATGAAAAGGTGCTTGCAATCCCTAAAAATTACAGACACTCTTTGGAATTATCACTCTCTCTACATATGTGCATTATGAATTTCCGTTTTAGATGTACACATTTTTCTTAAATCAAAACTTCGAGTCTTTCGTTCTCCCTTCATCCCTTAAACAAAAATGGCAAATAGATCACAGCAAATTGAAAATTTCATAGTTGATGTACGGAAAAAGTTTAAAACAAATAAAAAAGTAAATGAAGAAAATTTATTCACACACCAAAAATGAACACAAAAGTTTTGTTATCCAAGTTTGGGAAATTCCACTAGTCCAAAACTAATATCTTGGAATTTTACATGAAGGAGATTTTTTCTACACATGTTTTAAAAGTGGATATGCATGCCAGAAACATGTTAAAGATTCAAATGACCTATAGATCCAAATCTTTTAAAGAGAATAACAAACTCTCATTAAATTCTCAAGTGAACGTGCGGTGGGATATTTGCCCGAGTCAAACAAGCCATTATTTTGCCCATATTCAAAAAGTTGAGCTAACAATCATAGATGATTGAAAAGTGATTTGACATGCATAACGGGTTATATTTTTGCAAGAAATGACTTATGCATTTGAAGTCAACACTCAGTTAAAAATCTTAGATATAAAAACGAAAGAGTGCATACGATCCCTAAAACATACAGACACTCTTTGGAAATATCTCTCTCTACATTTGTGCATTGTGCATTTCCATTTTAGATGTACACTTTTTTCATAAATCAGAAGTTTGAGTTTTCGCTCTCCCTTCATCCCGTAAACAAAAAAAGGCAAAAAAGATCACAACAAAATAAAAATTTTATAGTTGATGTGCGGAAAATATTTAAAATAATAACTAATGTAAATAAAAAATATCTATTTACACACCACAAATGAACACAAAAGTTTTGTTATCCAAGTTTGGGAAATTTCATTAGTCCAACCCAATTAAGGTTGGAATTTTACATGAAGGAGATTTTTTCTACACATGTTTTAAAAATAGATATGCATGCATGAAACATGTTAAAGATTCAAATGACCTATGGATCCAAAACTTTTAAATAGAATAACAAACGCACATTAAATTCTTGAGTGAACGTGCGGTGGGATATTTACCCGAGTCTAACAAGTCATTATTTTGTCAATTTTTAAAAAATTGATCTAACAATCATAGATGATTGTAAAGTGATTTATCATGCGTAACGGGCGATATTTTTGTATGAAATGACTTATGGATTGCAATTCAACACTCAATTAAAAACCCTCTGCCACCAATTTTTCCTGACGATTGCAAAACCTGCGATATATAAACTAAAAAGAGCTTACGATCCCTAAAAATTAAAGACACTCTTTGGAATTATCTCTCCCTACAATTGTGCATTGTGGTTTTCCATTTTAGATGTACACTTTTTTCTTAAATCAAAACTTTGACTTTTCGCTCTCCCTTCATCCCGAAAACATACAAGGCAAAAAGCTTACAACAAAATGAAAATTTTATAGTTGATGTATGGAAACAATTTAAAACTATAACAAATATAAATAAAGAAAATTTACTCACCCAACACAAATGAACACAAAAGTTTTGTTATCCAAGTTTGGGAAATTCCACTAGTTTAAGCCTAATAGCTTGGAATTTTGCAAAAAAGAGATTTCATCCACACATGTTTTAAAAATGGATATGCATGTTTGAAACATGTTAAAGATGCATATGAGCTATGGATGCAAAGATTTTAAAGAGAATAACAAACGCTCATTAAATTCTCAAGTGAACTTGCGGTGGGATATTTACCCGAGTCAAACATGCGATTATTTCGTCCATTTGCAAAAAGTTGACATAATTATTCATAGAATATTGTAATGTGATTTATCATGCGTAACGGTCTATATTTTTGTATCAAATGACTTATGGATTGCAATTCAACACTCAGTTAAAAATCCTCCGCAACCTATTTTTCCCGACGATTGCAAAACCTGAGATATAAAAACGAAAAGGTGCTCACAATCCCTAAAAATTATAGACACTCTTTGGAATTATCTCTCTCTACATATGTGCATTGTGCATTTCCGTTTTAGATGTACACATTTTTCCTAAATCAAAAATTCGAGTTTTTCGCTCTCCCTTCATCCCGTAAACAAAAAAGGCTAATAGATCACAGCAAAATGAAAATTTCATAGTTGATGTATGGAAAAAGTTTAAAACAATAAAAAAAGTAAATGAAGAAAATTTATTCACACACCACAAATGAACACAAAAGTTTTGTTATCCAAGTTTGGGAAATTCCACTAGTCCAAAACTAATATCTTGGAATTTTACATCAAGGAGATTTTTTCTACACATTTGTAAAAATGGATATGCATGCCAAAAACATGTTAAAGATTCAAATGACCTATGGATCCAAAGCTTTTAAAGAAAATAGCAAACGCTCATTAAATTCTCAAGTGAACGTGCAGTGGGATATTTACCCGAGTCTAACAAGTCATTATTTTGCGCATTTTCAATAATTTGATCCAACAATCATAGATGATTGTAAAGTGATTTATCATGCATAACAGGCTATATTTTTGTATGAAATGACTTATAGATTGCAATTCAACACTCAGTTAAAAATCCTCTGCCACCAATTTTTCCCGACGACTGCAAAACCTGAGATATAAAAACTAAAAAGAGCTTACAATCCCTCAAAATTATAGACACACTTTTGAATTATCTTTCCCTACAATTGTGCATTGTGCTTTTCCATTTTAGATGTACACTTTTTTCTTAAATCAAAACTTTTACTTTTCACTCTCCCTTCATCCCGAAAACAAACAAGGCAAAAAGCTTACAACAAAATGAAAATTTTATAGTTGATGTATGCAAAAAATTTAAAACAATAACAAATATAAATAAAGAAAATTTATTCACCCAACACAAATGAGCACAAACGTTTTGTTATCCAATTTTGGGAAATTCCACTAGTTTAACCCTAATAGCTTGGAATTTTGCAAGAAAGAGATTTCATCCACACATGTTTTAAAAATGGATATGCATATTTGAAACATGTTAACGATGCAAATGAGCTATGGATGCAAAGCTTTTAAAGAGAATAACAAATGCTCATTAAATTCTGAAGTGAACTTGGCGTGGGATATTTACCCGAGTCAAACATGCCATTATTTTCCCCATTTGAAAAAAGCTGACTTAATTAATCATAGATGATTGTTATGTGATTTATCATGCGTAACGGGCTATATTTTTTTATGAAACGACTTATGGATTGCAATTCAACACTCAGTTAAAAATCCTCCGCAACCCATTTTTCCCGACGATTGAAAAAGCTGAGATAAGAAAACGAAAAGGTGCTTACAATCCCTAAAAATTACAAACACTCTTTGGAATTATCTCTCTCTACATATGTGCATTGTGCATTTCCGTTTTAGATGTACACATTTTTCTTAAATCAAAACTTCGAGGTTTTCGCTCTCCCTTCATCCCGTGAAGAAAAAAGGCACAGAGATCACAGCAAAATGAAAATTTCATAGTTGATGTACGGAGAAAGTTTAAAACAATAAAAAAAGTAAATGAAGAAAATTTATTCACCGACCACAAATGAACACAAAAGTTTTGTTATCGAATTTTGGGAAATTCCACTAGTCCAAAACTAATATCTTGGAATTTTACATGAAGGAGATTTTTTCTACACATGTTTTAAAAATGGATTTGCATGCCAGAAACATGTTAAAGATTCAAATGACCTATGGATCCAAAGCTTTTAAAGAGAATAACAAACACTCATTAAATTCTCAAGTGAACGTGCGGTGGGGTATTTACCCGAGTCAAACAAGCCATTATTTTGCCCATATTCAAAAAGTTGAGCTAACAAGCATTGATGATTGTAAAGTGATTTGTCATGCGTAACGGGATATATTTTTTTAAGAAATGACTTATGGATTTGAAGTCAACACTCAGTTAAAAATCGCCCGCCTCCCCTGGTTCCAGACGATTGCAAAACCATAGATATAAAAACGAAGGAGTGCATACGATCCCTAAAACATACAGACACTCTTTGGAAATTTCTCTCTCTATATTTGTGCATTGTGCATTTCCATTATAGATGTACACTTTTTTCTTAAAACAGAACTTTTAGTTTTCGCTCCCCCTTCATCCTGTAAACAAAAAAGGCAAACAAGATCACAACAAAATAAAAATTTTATAGTTGATGTGTGGAAAATTTTTAAAATAATAACTATTGTAAATAAAAAATTTCTATTCACACACCACAAATGAACACAAAAGTTTTGTTATCCAAGTTTGGGAAATTCCATTAGTCCAACCCTATTAAGCTTGGAATTGTACATGAAGGAGATTTTTTCTAGACGTGTTTTAAAAATGGATATGCATGCTCGAAACATGTTAAAGATTCAAATGACCTATGGATCCAAAGCTTTTAAAGAGAATAACAAACGCTCATTAAATTCTCAAGTGAACGTGCGGTGGGATATTTACCCGAGTGTAACAAGTCATTATTTTGCCCATTTTCAAAAATTTGATCAAACAATCATAGATGATTGTAAAGTGATTTATCAAGCGTAACGGGCTATATTTTTGTATAAAATGACTTATGGATTGCAATTCAACACTTAGTTTAAAATCCTCTGCCACCAATTTTTCCCGACGATTGCAAAACCTAAGATATAAAAACTAAAAAGAGCTTACAATCCCTAAAAATTATAGACACTCTTTGGAATTATCTCTCCCTACAATTGTGCACTGTGCTTTTCCATTTTAGATGTACACTTTTTTCTTAAATCAAAACTTTGACTTTTCATTCTCCCTTCATCCCGAAAACAAACAAGGCAAAAAGCTTACAACAAAATGAAAATTTTATAGTTGATGTACGGAAAAAATTTAAAACAATAACAAATATAAATCAAAAAAATTTATTCACCCAACGCAAATGAACAGAAAAGTTTTGTTATCCAATTTTGTGCAATTCCACTAGTTTATCCCTAATAGCTTGGAATTTTGCAAGAAAGAGATTTTGTCCACACATGGTTTAAAAATGGATATGCATGTTTGAAACATTTTAAAGATGCAAATGACCTATGGATGCAAAGATTTTAAAGAGAATAACAAACGCTCATTAAATTCTCAAGTGAACTTGGCGTGGGATATTTACCCGAGTCGAATATGCCATTATTTTGCCCATTTGCAAATAGCTGACATAATTAACCATAGATGATTGTAATGTGATTTATCATGTGTAACGGGCTATATTTTTGTATGAAATGACTTATGGACTGCAATTCAACACTCATTTAAAAATCCTCTACAACCCATTTTTCCCGACGATTGCAAAACCTGAGATATAAAAACGAAAAAGGTGCTTACAATCCCTAAAAATTACAGACACTCTTTGGAATTATCTCTCTCTACATATGTGCATTGTGCATTTCCGTTTTAGATGTACACATTTTTCTTAAATAAAAACTTCGAGTTTTTCGCAATCCCTTCATCACGTAAACAAAAAAGGCAAATAGATCATAGCAAAATGAAAATTTCATAGTTGATGTACGGAAAAAGTTTAAAACAATAAAAAAGGTAAACGAGAAAAATTTATTCACACACCACAAATGAACACAAAAGTTTTGTTATCCAAGTTTGGGAAATTCCACTAGTCCAAAACTAATATCTTGGAATTTTACATGAAGGAGATTTTTTCTACACATGTTTTAAAAATGGATATGCATGCTAGAAACATGTTAAAGATTGAAATGACCTATGGATCAAAAGCTTTTAAAGAGAATAACAAACGCTCATTAAATTCTGAGGTGAACGTGCGGTGGGATATTTGCCCGAGTCAAACAAGCCATTATTTTGCCCATATTGAAAAAGTTGAGCTAACAGTCATAGATGATTGTAAAGTGATTTGTCATGCGTAACGGGCTATATTTTTTTAAGAAATGACATATGGATTTGAAGTCAACACTCATTTAAAAATCGCCCGCCTCCCCCATTTCCCGATGATTGCAAAACCTTATATATAAAAACGAAAGAGTGCATACGATCCCTAAAACATACAGACACTCTTTTGAAATATCTCTCTCTATATTTGTGCATTGTGCATTTCCATTTTAGATGTACACTTTTTTCTTAAATCAGAAATTTGAGTTTTCTCTCCCCCTTAATCCCGTAAACAAAAAAGGCAAAAAAGATCACAACAAAATAAAAATTTTATAGTTTATGTGTGGAAAATATTTAAAATAATAACTAATGTAAATAAAAAATATCTATTCACACACCACAAATGAACACAAAAGTTTTGTTATCCAAGTCTGGGAAATTCCATTAGTCCAACACTATTATGCTTGGAATTTTACATGAAGGAGATTTTATCTACACATGTTTTAAAAATGGATATTCAGGCTTGAAACAAGTTAAGGATTCAAATGACCTGTGGATCCAAATCTTTTAAAGAGAATAACAAACGCACATTAAATTCTCAAGTGAACGTGCGGTGGGATATTTACCCGAGTTTTACAAGACATTATTTTGCCCATTTTCAAAAATTTGATCTAACAATCATAGATGATTGTAAAGTGATTTATCATGCGTAACGGGCTATATTTTTGTATGAAATGACTTATGGATTGCAATTAAACACTTAGTTAAAAATCCTCTGCCACCAATTTTTCCAGACGATTGCAAAACCTGAGATATAAAAACTAAAAAGAGCTTACAATCCCTAAAAATTACAGACACTCTTTGCAATTATCTTTCCCTACAATTGTGTATTGTGCTTTTCCATGTTAGATGTACAGTTTTTTCTTAAATCAAAACTTTGACTTTTCGCTCTCCCTTCATCCCGAAAACAAACAAGGCCAAAAGCTTACAACAAAATGAAAATTTTATAGTTGATGTATGGAAAAAATTTAAAACAATAACAAATATAAATAAAGAAAATTTATTCACCCAACCACAAATGAACACAAAAGTTTTGTTATCCAATTTTGGGAAATTCCACTAGTTTAACCCTAATAGCTTGGAATTTTGCAAGAAAGAGATTTCCACCACACAGGTTTTAAAAAATGGATATGCATGTATGGAACATGTTAAAGATGCAAATGAGCTATGGATGCAAAGCTTTTAAAGAGAATAACAAACGCTCATTAAATTCTCAAGTGAACTTGGCGTGGGATATTTACCCGAGTCAAACATGCCATTATTTTGCCCATTTGCAAAAAGCTGACATAATTAATCATAGATGATTGTAATGTGATTTATCATGCGTAATGGGCTATATTTTTTTATGAAATGACTTATGGATTGCAATTCAACACACAGTTAAAAATCCTCCGCATCCCATTTTTCCCGACGATTGCAAAACCTCAGATCTAAAAATGAAAAGGTGCTTACAATCCCTAAAAATTACAGACGCTCTTTGGAATTATCACTCTCTCTACATATGTGCATTGTGAATTTCCGTTTTAGATGTACACATTTTTCTTAAATAAAAACATCGAGTATTTTGCTCTCCCTTCATCTCGTAAACAAAAAAGGCAAATAGATCACAACAAATTGAAAATTTCATAGTTGATGTACGGAAAAATTTTGAAACAATTAAAAAAGTAAATGAAGAAAATTTATTCACACACCACAAATGAACACAATAGTTTTGTTATCCAAGTTTGGGAAATTGCACTAGTCCAAAACTAATATCTTGGAATTTTACATGAAGGAGTTTTTTTCTACACATGTTTTAAAAATAGATATGCTTGCCAGAAACATGTTAAAGATTCAAATGACCTATAGATCCAAAGCGTTTAAAGAGAATAACAAACGCTCATTAAATTCTCAAATGAATGTGCGGTGGGATATTTGCCTGAGACAAACAAGCCATTATTTTTCCCATATTCAAAAAGTTGAGCTAACAATCATAGATGATTGAAAAGTGATTTGTCATGCATAACGGGCTATATTTTTGTAAGAAATGACTTATGGATTTGAAGTCAAACACTTAGTTAAAAATCGCCCGCCTCCCCCGTTTCCCGATGATTGCAAAACCTTACATATAAAAACGAAAGAGTGCATACGATCCCTAAAACATACGGACACTCTTTGAAAATTTTTTCTACACATGTTTTAAAAATGGATATGCATGCTTGAGACATGTTAAAGATTCAAACGACCTATGGATCCAAAGCTTTTAATGAGAATAACAAACGCTCATTAAATTCTCAAGTGAACGTGCGGTGGGATATTTATCCGAGTCTAACAAGTCATTATTTTGCCCATTTTAAAAAATTTGATCTAACAATCATAGATGATTGTAAAGTGTTTTATAATGCGTGATGGGCTATCTTTTTGTATGAAATAATTGATGGATGCAAAGCTTTTAAAGAGCATAACAAACGCTCATTAAATTCTCAAGTGACCTTGGCGTGAGATATTTACCCGAGTCAAACATGCCATTATTTTGCCCATTTGCAAAAAGCTTACATAATTAATCATAGATGATTGTAATGTGATTTATCATGCATAACGGGCTATATTTTTGTATGAAATGAGTTATGGATTGCAATTCAACACTCAGTTAAAAATCCTCCGCATCCCATTTTACCCGACGATTGCAAAACCTGAGATATAAAAACGAAAAGGTGCTTACAATCCCTAAAAATTACAGACTCTCTTTGGAATTATCTCTCTCTACATATGTGCATTGTGCATTTCCATTTTAGATGTACACATTTTTCTTAAATCAAAACATCGAGTTTTTCGCTCTCCCTTCATCCCGTAAACAAAAAAGGCAAATAGATCACAGAAAAATGAAAATTTCATAGTTGATGTACGGAAAAAGTTTAAAACAATAAAAAAAGTAAATGAAGAAAATTTATTCACACACCACAAATGAATAGAAAAGTTTTGTTATCCAAGTTTGGGAAATTCCACTAGTCCAAAACTAATATCTTGGAATTTTACATGAAGGAGATTTTTTCTACACATGTTTTAAAAATGGATATGCATGCCAGAAACATGTTAAAGATTCAAATGACCTATGGATCCAAAGCTTTTAAAGAGAATAACAAACGCTCATTAAATTCACAAGTGAACGTGCGGTGGGATATTTGCCCGAGTCAACCAAGCCATTATTTTGCCCATACTCAAAACGTTGAGCTAACAATCATAGATGATTGTAAAGTCAAGCGTAATGGGCTATATTTTTGTAAGAAATGATTTATGGATTTGAAGTCAACACTCAGTTAAAAATCGCCTGCCTCCCTCGTTTCCCGACGATTGCAAAACCTTAGATATAGAAACGAAAAAAGTGCATACGATCCCTAAAACATATAGACACTCTTTGGAAATATCTCTCTCTACATTTGTGCATTGTGCATTTCCATTTTAGATGTACACTTTTTTCTTAAATCAGAACTTTGGGTTTTCGCTCCCCCTTCATCCCGTAAACAAAAAAGGCATAAAAGATCACAACAAAATAAAAATTTTATAGTTGATGTATGAAAAATATTTCAAATAATAACTAATGTAAATAAAAAATATCTATTCACACACCACAAATGAACACAAAAGTTTTGTTATCCAAGTTTGGAAAATTCCATTAGTCCAACCCTATTAAGCTTGGAATTTTACATGAAGGAGATTTTTTCTACACATGCTTTAAAAATGGATAAGCATGCTTGAAACATGTTAAAGATTCAAATGACCTATGGATCCAAAGCTTTTAAAGACAATAACAAATGCTCAATAAATTTTCAAGTGAACGTGCGGTGGGATATTTACCTGAGTCTAACAAGTCATTATTTTGCCCATTTTCAAAAATTTGATCGAACAATCATAGATGATTGTAAAGTGATTTATCATGTGTAACCGGCTATATTTTTGTATGAAATCACTTATGGATTGCAATTCAACACTCACTTAAAAATCCTATGCCACCAATTTTTCCCAACGATTGCAAAACCTTAGATATAAAAACTAAACACAGCTTACAATCCCTAAAAATTGCAGAAACTCTTTGGAATTATCTCTCCCTACAATTTTGCATTGTGCTTTTCTATTTTAGATGTACACTTTTTTCTTAAATCAAAACTTTGACTTTTCGCTCTCCCTTCACCCTGAAAACAAACAAGGCAAAATGCTTACAACAAAATGAAAATTTTATAGTTGATGAATGGAAAAAAATTAAAAAAATAACATATATAAAAAAAGAAAATTTATTCAACCAACACAACTGAACACAAAAGTTTTGTTATCCAATTTTGGGAAATTCCACTAGTTTAACCCTAATAGCTTGGAATTTTGCAAGAAAGAGATTTCGTCCCCACATGTTTTAAAAATGGATATGCATGTTTGAAACATGTTAAAGATGCAAATGACCTATGGATGCAAAGCTTTTAAAGAGAATAACAAACGCTCCTTAAATTCTCAAGTGAACTTGGCGTGGGATATTTAACCGAGTCAAACATGCCATTATTTTGCCCATTTGCAAAAAGCTGACATAATTAAGCATAGATGATTGTAATATGATTTATCATGCGTAACGGGCTATATTTTTGTATGAAATCACTTATGGATTGCAATTCAACACTCAGTTAAAAATCCTCTGCAACCCATTTTTCCCGACGATTGCAAAACCTGAGATATAAAAACAAAAAGGTGCTTACTATCCCTAAAAATTTCAAACACTCTTATGAATTATCTCTCTCTACATATGTGCATTGTGCATTTCCGTTTTAGATGTACACATTTTTCTTAAATCAAAACTTCGAGTTTTTCGGTCTCCCTTCATCCCGTAAACAAAAAAGGCAAATAGATCACAGCAAAACGAAAATTTCATAGTTGATGTACGTAAAAAGTTTAAAATAATAAAAAAATTAAATGAAGAAAATTTATTCACAGACCACAAATGAACAGAAAAGATTTGTTATCCAAGTTTGGGAAATTCCACTAGTCCAAAACTAATATCTTGGAATTTTACATGAAGAAGATTTTTTCTACACATGTTTTAGAAATGGATATGCATGCCAGAAACATGTTAAAGATTCAAATGACCTATGGATCCAAAGCTTTTAAAGAGAATAACAAACGCTCATTAAATTCTCAAGTGAACGTGCGGTGGGATATTTGCCCGAGTCAAACAAGCCATTATTTTGCCCATTTTCAAAAATTTGATCTAACAAACATAGATGATTGTAAAGTGATTTATCATGCGTAACGAGCTATATTTTTTTATGAAATCACTTATGGATTGCAATTCAACACTCAGTTAAAAATCCTCTGCCACCAATTTTTCCCAACGATTGCAAAACCCGAGATATAAAAACTAAAAAGAGCATACAATCCCTAAAAATTACAGACACACTTTGGAATTATCTCTCCCTACAATTGTGCATTGTGCTTTTCCATTTTAGATGTACACTTTTTTCTTAAATCAAAACTTTGACTTTTCGCTCTCCCTTCATCCCGAAAACAAACAACGCAAAAAACTTACAACAAAATGAAAATTTTATAGTTGATGTATGGAAAAAATTTAAAACAATAACAAATATAAATAAAGAAAATTTATTCAACCAACACAAATCAACATTTAGTTATCCAATTTTGGAAAATTCCACTAGTTTAACCCTAATAGCTTGGAATTTTGCAAGAAAGAGATTTCGTCCGCACATGTTTTAAAAATGGATATGCATGTTTGAAACATGTTAAAGATGCAAATGAGCTATGGATGCAAAGCTTTTAAAGAGAATAACAAACGCTCAATAAATTCTCAAGTGAACTTGGCGTTAGATATTTACCCCAGTCAAACATGCCATTATTTTGCCCATTTGCAAAAAGCTAACTTAATTAATCATAGATGATTGTAATGTGATTTATCATGCGTAACGGGCTATGTTTTTGTATGAAATGACTTATGGCTTTCAATTCAACACTCAGTTAAAAATCCTCCGCAACCCATTTTTCCCGACGATTGCAAAACCTGAGATATAAAAACGAAAAGGTGCTTACAATCCCTAAAAATTACAGACACTCTTATGAATTATTTCTCTCTACATATCTGCATTGTACATTTCTGTTTTAGATGTACACATTTTTCTTAAATCAAAACTTCAAGTTTTTCGCTCTCCCTTCATTCCGAAACAAAAAAGGCAAATAAATCACAGCAAAATGAAAATTTCATAGTTGATGTACGGAAAAAGTTTAAAAAAATAAAAAAAGTAAATGAAGAAAGTTTATTCACACACCACAAATAAACAGAAAAGTTTTGTTAACCAAGTTTGGGAAATTCCACTAGTCCAAAACTAATATCTTGGAATTTTACATGAAGGAGAATTTTTCTACACATGTTTTAAAAATGGATATGCATGCCAGAAACATGTGAAAGATTCAAATGACCTATGGATCCAAGGTTTTTAAAGAGAATAACAAACACTCATTAAATTCTCAAGTGAACGTGCGGTGGGATATTTGCCCGAGTCAAACAAGCCATTATTTTGCCCATATTCAAAAAGTTGAGCAAACAATCATAGATGATTGTAAAGTGATTTTTCATGCGTAACGGTCTATATTTTTGTAAGAAATGACTTATGAATTTGAAGTGAACACTCAATTAAAAATCGCCCGCCTCCCCCGTTTCCCGACGATTGCAAAACCTTAGATATAAAAACAAAAAATGTGCATACGATCCCTAAAACATACAGACACTCTTTGGAAATATCTCTCTCTACATTTGTGCATTGTGCATTTCCATTTTAGATGTACACTTTTTTCTTAAATCAGAACATTGAGTTTGCGCTCCCCTTCATCTTGTAAACATAAAAGGCAAAAAAGATCACAACAAAATTCAAATTTTATAGTTGATGTGTGTAAAATATTTAACATAATAACTAATGTAAATAAAAAATATCTATTCACACACCACAAATGAACACAAAATTTTTTTTATCCAAGTTTGGGAAATTCCATTTGTCCAACCCTATTAAGCTTGGAATTTTACACGAAGGAGATTTTTTCTACACATGTTTTAAAAATGGATATGCATGCTTGAAACATGTTAAAGATTCAAATGAGCTATGGATTCAAAGCTTTTAAAGAGGATAACAAACACTCATTAAATTCTCAAGTGAACGTGCGGTGAGATATTTACCCGAGTCTAACGAGTCATTATTTTAGCAATTTTCAAAAATTTGATCTAACAATCATAGATGATTGTAAAGTGATTTATCATGCATAACGGGCTATATTTTTGTATGAAATGACTTATGGATTGCAATTCAACACTCAGTTAAAAATCCTCTCCCACCAATTTTTCCCGACGATTGCAAACCTGAGATATAAAAACTAAAAAGAGCTCACAATTCCTAAAAATTACTGACACTCTTCTGAATTATCTCTCCCTACAATTTTACATTGTGCTTTTCCATTTTAGATGTACACTATTTTCTTAAATCAAAACTTTGACTTTTCGCTCTCCCTTCATCCCGAAAACAAACAAGGCAAAAAGCTTACAACAAAATGAAAATTTTATAGTTGATGTATGGAAAAAATTTAAAACAATAAAAAATATAAATAAAGAAAATGTATTCACCCAACACAAATGAACGCTAAAGTTTTGTTATCCAATTTTTGGAAATTCCACTTGTTTAACCCTAATAGATCGGAATTTTGCAAGAAAGAGATTTCATCCACACATGTTTTAAAAATGGATATCCATGTTTGAAACATGTTAAAGATGCAAATGAGCTATGGATGCAAAGCTTTTAAAGAGAATAACCAACGCTCATTAAATTCTCAAGTGAGCTTACGGTGGGATATTTACCTGAGTCAAACATGCCATTATTTTGCCTATTTGCTAAAAGCTGACATAATTAATCATAGATGATTGTAATGTGATTTATCATGTAACGGGCTGTATTTTTTTTATGAAATAACTTATGGATTACAATTCAACACGCAGTTCAAAATCCTCCACAACCAATTTTTCCCGACAATTGCAAAACCCGAGATATAAAAACGAACAGGTGATTACAATCCCTAAAAATTACAGACACTCTTTGGAATTATCTCTCTCTACATATGTGCATTGTGCATTTCCATTTTAGATGTACACATTTTTCTTAAATCAAAACTTCGTGTTTTTCGCTCTCCCTTCATCCCGTCAACAAAAAAGGCAAATAGATCACAACAAAATGAAAATTTCATAGTTGATGCATGGAAAAATTTTAAAACAAATAAAAAAGTAAATGAAGAAATTTATTCACACACCACAAATGAACAAAAAATTTTTGTTATCCAAGTTTTGGAAATTCCACTAGTCCAAAACTAATATCTTGGAATTTTACATGAAGGAGATTTTTTCTACGCATGTTTTAAAAATGGATATGCATGCCAGAAACATGTTAAAGATTCAAATGACCTATGGATCCAAAGCTTTTAAAGAGAATAACAAACGCTAATTAAATTCTCAAGTGAATGTGCGGTGGGATATATGCCCGAGTCAAACAAGCCATTATTTTGCCCATATTCAAAAAGTTGAGCTAACAATCATAGATGATTGCAAAGTGATTTGTCATGCGTAACGGGCTATTTTTTTTGTAAGAAATGGCTTATGGAATTGAAGTCAACACTCAGTTAAAAATCACCCGCCTCCCCCATTTCCCTACGATTGCAAAACCTTAGATATGAAAACGAAAAAAGTGAATACGATCCCTAAAACATACAGACACTCTTTGGAAATATCTCTCTCTACATTTGTGCATTGTGCATTTCCTTTTTAGATGTACACTTTTTTTTTAAAATCAGAACTTTGAGTTTTCGTGCCCCCTTCATCCCGTAATTAAAAAAGGCAAATAAGATCACAACAAAATAAAAATTTTATATTTGATGTGTGGAAAATATTTAATATAATAACTATTGTAAATAAAAAATATCTATTCACACACCACAAATGAACACAAAAATTTTGTTATCCAAGTTTGGGAAATTCCATTAGTCCAACCCTATTAAGATTGGAATTTTACACGAAGGAGATTTTTTCTACACATGTTTTAAAAATGGATATGCATGCTTGAAACATGTTAAAGATTCAAATGACCTATGGATCCAAAGCCTTTAAAGAGAATAACAAACTCTCAATAAATTCTAAAGAGAACGTGCGGTGGGATATTTACCGGAGTCTAACAAGTCATTATTTTGCCCATTTTCAAAAATTTGATCTAACAATCATAGATGATTGTAAAGTGATTTATCATGCGTAACGGGCTATAATTTTGTATTAAATGACTTATGGATTGTAATTCAACACTCAGTTAAAAATCCTCTGCCACCAAATTTTCCCGACGATTGCAAAACCTGAGATATAAAAACTAAAAAGGGCTCAGAATCCCTAAAAATGACACACAATCTTTGGAGTTATCTCTCCCTACAATTGTGCATTGTGCTTTTCCATTTTAGATGTACGCTTTTTTCTTAAATCAAAACTTTGACTATTCGCTCCCCCTTGATCCCGAAAACAAACTAGGCAAAAAGCTTACAACAAAATGAAAATTTTATAGTTGATGTATGGAAAAAATTTAAAACAATAACAAACATAATAAAGAAATTCATTCACCCAACACAAATGAACACAAAAGTTTTGTTATCCAATTGTGGGAAATTCCACTAGTTTAACCCTAAGAGCTTGGAATTTTGCAAGAAAGAGATTTCATCCACACATGTTTTAAAAATGGATATGCATGTTTGAAACATGTTAAAGATGCAAATGAGCTATGGATGCAGAGCTTTTAAAGAGAATAACAAATGCTCATTAAATTCTCAAGTGAACTTGCGGTGGGATATTTACCCGAGTCAAACATGCCATTATTTTGCCCATTTGCAAAAAGCTGACATAATTAATCATAGATGGTTGTAATGTGATTTATCATGCGTAACGGGCTATATTTTTGTATGAAATGACTTATGGATTGCAATTCAACACTCAGTTAAAAATCCTCCGCAACCCATTTTTCCCGACGATTGCAAAACCTGAGATATAAAAACGAAAATGTGTTTACAATCCCTAAAAATTACTGACACTCTTTGGAAATATCTCTGTCTACATATGTGCATTGTGCATTTCCGTTTTAGATGTACACATTTTTCTTAAATCAAAATTTCGAGTGTTTCACTCTCCCTTCATCCCGAAAACAAAAAAGGCAAATAGATCACAGCAAAATGAAAATTTCATAGTTGATGTACGGAAAAAGTTTAAAACAATAAAAAAAGTAAATGAAGGAAATTTATTCTCACTCCACAAATGAACACAAAAGTTTTGTTATCCAAGTTTGGGAAATTCCACTAGTCCAAAACAAATATCTTGGAATTTTACATGAAGAAAATTTTTTCTACACATGTTTTAAAAATGGATATGCATGCGAGAAACATGTTAAAGATTCAAATGACCTATGGATCAAAAGCTTTTAAAGAGAATAACAAATGCTCATTAAATTCTGAGGTGAACGTGCGGTGGGATATTTGCCTGAGTCAAACAAGCCATTATTTTGCCCATATTGAAAAAGTTGAGCTAACAATCATAGATGATTGTAAAGTGATTTGTCATGCGTAACGGGCTATATTATTGTAAGAAATGACATATGGATTTGAAGTCAACACTCAATTAAAAATTGCCCGCCTCCCTAGTTTCCTGACGATTGCAAAACCTTAGATATAAAAACGAAAGAGTGGATACGATCCCTAAAACATACAGACACTCTTTTGAATTATCTCTCTCTACATTTGTGCATTGTGCATTTCCATTTTAGATGTACACTTTTTTCTTAAATCAGAACTTTGAGCTTTCTCTCCCCATTCATCCCGGAAACAAAAAAGGCAAAAAAGATCACAACAAAATAAAAATTTTATAGTTGATGTGTGGAAAATATTTAAAATAATAACTAATGTAAATAAAAAATAGCTATTCACACACCACAAATGAACACAAAAGTTTTGTTATCCCAGTTTGGAAAATTCCATTAGTCCAACCCTATTAAGCTTGGAATTTAACATGAAGGAGATTTTTTCTACACATGTTTTAAAAATGGATATGCATGCTTGAAACATGTTAAAGATTCAAATGACCTATGGATCCAAAGCTTTTAAAGAAAATAACAAACGCTCATTAAATTCTCAAGTGAACGTGCAGTGGGATATTTACCCGAGTCTAACAAGTCATTATTTTGCCCATTTTCAAAAAATTGATCTAACAATCATAGATGATTGTAAAGTGATTTATCATGCGTAACGGGCTATATTTTTGTATGAAACGACTTATGGATTGCAATTCAACACTCAGTTAAAAATCCTCAGCCACCAATTTTTCCCGACGATTGCAAAACCTGAGATATAAAAACTAAAAAGAGCTTACAATTCCTAAAAATGACATACACTCTTCAGAATTATCTCTCCCTAAAATTGTGCATTGTGCTTTTCCATTTTAGATGTCCACTTTTTTCTTAAATCAAAACTTTGACTTTTCGCTCTCCTTCATCCCGAAAACAAACAAGGCAAAAAGCTTACAGCAAAATGAAAATTTTAAAGTTGATGTATGGAAAACATTTAAAACAATAACAAATATAAATCAAAAATTTATACACCCAACACAAATGAACAGAAAAGTTTTGTTATCCAATTTTAGGAAATTCCACTAGTTTAACCCTAATAGCTTGGAATTTTGCAAGAAAGAGATTTCATCCACACATGTTTTAAAAATGGATATGCATGTTTGAAACATGTTAAAAATGCAAATGAGCTATGGATGCAAAGCTTTCAAAGAGAATAACAAACGCACATTAAATTCTCAAGTGAACTTGCGGTGGGATATTTACCCGAGTCAAACATGCCATTATTTTGCCCATTTGCAAAAATCTGACATAATTAATCATAGATGATTGTAATGTGATTTATCATGAGTAACGGGCTATATTTTTGTATGAAATGACTTATGGATTGCAATTCAACACTCAGTTAAAAATCCTCCGCAACCCATTTTTCCCGACAATTGCAAAACCTGAGATATAAAAACAAAAAGGCGCTTACAATCCCTCAAAATTACAGACACTCTTTGGAATTATCTCTCTCTACATATGTGCATTGTGCATTTTCGTTTTAGATGTACACATTTTTCTTAAATCAAAATTTCGAGTTTTTCGCTCTCCCTTCATCCCGTAAACAAAATAGGCAAAAAGATCATAGCAAAATGAAATTTTCGTAGTTGATGTATGGAAAAAGATTAAAACAATAAAATTAGTAAATGAAGAAAATTTATTCACACACCACAAATGAACACAAAAGTTTTGTTATCCAAGTTTGGGAAATTCCACTAGTCCAAAAGTAATATCTTGGAATTTTACATGAAGGAGATTTTTTTTACACATGTTTTAAAAATGGATATGCATGCCAGAAACATATTAAAGACTCAAATGACCTATGGATACAAAGCTTTCAAAGAGAATAACAGAGGCTCATTAAATTCTAAAGTGAACGTGCGGTGGGATATTTGCCCGAGTCAAACAAGCCATTATTTTGCCCATACTCAAAACGTTGAGCTAAAAATCATAGACGATTGTAAAGTGATTTGTCATGCGTAACGAGCTAGATTTTTTCAAGAAATGACTTATGGATTTGAAGTCAACACTCAGTTAAAAATCGCCTGCCTCCCTCGTTTCCTGACGATTGCAAAACCTTAGATATAAAAACGAAAAAAGTGCATACGATCCCTAAAACATTTAGACACTCTTTGGAAATATCTCTCTCTACATTTGTGCATTGTGCATTTCCATTTTAGATGTACACTTTTTTCTTAAATCAGAACTTTGAGTTTTCGCTCCCCCTTCATCCCGTAAACAAAAAAGGCAAAAAAGATCACAACAAAATAAAAATTTTATTGTTGATGTGTGGAAAATATTTAAAATAATAACTAATGTAAATAAAAAATATTTATTCACACACCACAAATGAACACAAAAGTTTTACTATCCAAGTTTTGGAAATTCCATTATTCCAACCATATTAAGCTTGGAATTTTACATGAAGGAGATTTTTTTACACATGTTTTAAAAATGCATATGCATGCTTGAAACATGTTAAAGATTCAAATGACCTATGGATCCAAATCTTTTAAAGAGAAAAACAAACGCTCAATAAATTCTCAAGTGAACGTGTGGTGGGATATTTACCCGAGTCTAACAAGTCATTATTTTGCCCATTTTCAAAAATTTGATCTAACAATCATAGATGATTGTAAAGTGATTTATCATGCGTAACGGGCTATATTTTTGTATGAAATCACTTATGGATTGCAATTCAACACTCAGTTAAAAATCCTCTGCCACCAATTTTTCCCAACGATTGCAAAACCTGAGATATAAACACTAAAAAGAGCTTACAATCCCTAAAAATTACAGACACTCTTTGGAATTATCTCTCCCTACAATTGTGCATTGAGCTTTTCCATTTTAGATGTACACTTTTTTCTTAAATCAAAACTTTGACTTTTCGCTCTCCCTTCATCCCGAAAACAAACAAGGCAAAAAGCTTACAACAAAATGAAAATTTTATAGTTGATGAATGGAAAAAAATTTTAAAAATTACAAATATAAATAAAGAAAATTTATTCACCCAACACAAATGAACACAAAAGTTTTGTTATCCAATTTTGGGAAATTTCACTAGTTTAACCCTAATAGCTTGGAATTTTGCAAGAAAAAGATTTCGTCCACACATGTTTTAAAAATGGATATGCATGTTTGAAACATGTTAAATATGAAAATGACCTATGGATGCAAAGTTTTTAAGGAGAATAACAAACGCTCATTAAATTCTCAAGTGAACTTGGCGTGAGATATTTACCCGAGTCAAACATGCCATTATTTTGCCCATTTATAAAAATTTGATCTAACAAACATAGATGATTGTAAAGTGATTTATCATGCGTAACGGGCTATATTTTTGTATGAAATGACTTATGGATTGGAATTCAACACTCAGTTAAAAATCCTCTGCCACTAATTTTTCCCGACGATTGCAAAACCTGAGATATAAAAACTAAAAAGAGCTTAGAATCCCTAAAAATTACAGACACTCTTTGGAATTATCTCTCCCTACAATTTTTCATTGTGCTTTTCCATTTTAGATGTACACTTTTTTCTTATATCAAAACTTTGACTTTTCGCTCTCCCTTCATCCCGAAAACAAACAAGGCAAAAAGCTTACAACAAAATGAAAATTTTATAGTTGATGAATGGAAAAAAATTAAAAAAATAACAAATAAAAATAAATAAAATTTATTCACCCAACACAAATGAACACAAAAGTTTTGTTATCCAATTTTGGGAAATTTCACTAGTTTCACCCTAATAGCTTGAAATTTTGCAAGAAAGAGATTTCGTCCGCACATGTTTTAAAAATGGATGTGCATGTTTGAAACATTTTAAAGATGCAAATGACCTATGGATGCAAAGCTTTTAAGGAGAATAACAAACGCTCATTAAATTCTCAAGTGAACTTGGCGTGAGATATTTACCCGAGTCAAACATGCCATTATTTTGCCCATTTACAAAAATTTGATCTAACAATCATAGATGATTGTAAAGTGATTTATCATGCGTAACGGGCTATATTTTTGTATGAAATGACTTATGGATTGCAATTCAACACTCAGTTAAAAATCCTCTGCCACTAATTTTTCCCTACGATTGCAAAACCTGAGATATAAAAACTAAAAAGAGCTTAGAATCCCTAAAAATTACAGACACTCTTTGGAATTATCTCTCCCTACAATTGTGCATTGTGCTTTTCCATTTTAGATGTACACGTTTTTCTTAAATCAAAACTTTGACTTTTCGCTATCGCTTCATCCCGAAAACAAAAAAGGTAAATAGATCACAACAAAATGAAAATTTCATAGCTGATGTACGGAAAAAGTTTAAAACAATAAAAAAAGGAAACGAAGAAAATTTATTCACACACCACAAATGAACACCAAAGTTTTGTTATCCAAGTTTGGGAAATTCCACTTGTCCAAAACTAATATCTTGGAATTTTACATGAAGGAGATTTTTTCAACACATGTTTTAAAAATGGATATGCATGCCAGAAACATGTTAAAGATTCAAATGAGCTATGGATCCGAAGCTTTTAAAGAGAATAATTAAAACTCATTAAATTCTCAAGTGAATGTACGGTGGGATATTTGCCCGAGTCAAACAAGCCATTATTTTTCCCATATTCAAAAAGTTGAGCTAACAACATAGATGATTGTAAAGTGATTTGTCATGGGTAACGGGCTATATTTTTGTAAGAAATGGCTTATGGATTTGAAGTGAACACTCAGTTAAAAATCGCCCGCCTTCCCCATTTCCCGACGATTGCAAAACCTTAGATATAAAAACGAAAAAAGTGCATACGATCCCTAAATCATAGAGACACTCTTTGGAAATATCTCTCTCTACATTTGTGCATTGTGCATTTCCATTTGAAATGTACACTTTTTTCTTAAATCAGAACTTTGAGTTTTCGCTCCGCCTTCATCCCGTAAACAAAAAAGGTAAAAAAGATCACAACAAAATACAAATTTTATAGTTGATGTGTGGAAAATATTTAACATAATAACTAATGTAAATAAAAAATATCTATTCATACACCACAAATGAGCACAAAATTTTTGTAATCCAAGTTTGCGAAATTCCATTTGTCAACCCTATTAAGCTTAGAATTTTACATGAAGGAATTTTTTTCTACACATGTTTTAAAAATGGATATACATGCTTGCAACATGTTAAAGATTCAAATGAGCTATGGATCCAAAGCTTTTAAAGAGAATAAAAAACTCTCATTAAATTCTCAAGTGAACGTGCGGTGGGATATTTACCCGAGTCTAACAAGTCATTATTTTGCCCATTTTCAAAAATTTGATCTAACAATCATAGATGATTGTAAAGTGATTTATCATGCGTAACGGGCTATATTTTTGTATGACATGACTTATGGATTGCAATTCAACACTCAGTTAAAAATCCTCTCCCACCAATTTTTCCCTACGGTTGCAAAAAGAGCTTACAATCCCTAAAAATTACAGACACTCTTTGGAATTATCTCTCCCTAAAAATTACAGACACTTTTTTCTTAAATCAAAAGTTTGACTTTTCGCTCTCCCTTCATCCCGAAAACAAACAAGGCAAAAAGCTTACAACAAAATGATAATTTTATAGTTGATGTATGGAAAAAATTTAAAACAATAACAAATATAAATAAATAAAATTTATTGACCCAACACAAATGAACACAAAATTTTTGTTATCTAATTTCGGGAAATTTCACTAGTTTGACCCTAATAGCTTGGAATTTTGCAAGAAAGAGATTTCGTCCACACATGTTTTAAAAATGGATATGCATGTTTGAAACATGTTAAAGATATAAATGAGCTATGGATGCAAAGCTTTTAAGGAGAATAACAAACGCTCATTAAATTCTCAAGTGAACTTGGCGTGAGATATTTACTCGAGTCAAACAAGCCATTATTTTGCCCATTTACAAAAGCTTACATAATTAATCATAGATGATTGTAATGTGATTTATCATGCGTAACGGGCTATATTTTTGTATGAAATGACTTATGGATTGCAATTCAAAACTCAGTTAAAAATCTTCCGCAACCCTTTTTACCCGACGATTGCAAAACCTGAGATATAAAAATGTAAAGGTGCTTACAATCCCTAAAAATTACAGATACTCTTTGGAATTATCTCTCTCTACATATGTGCATTGTGAATTTCTGTTTTAGATGTACACGTTTTTCTTAAATCAAAACATCGAGTTTTTCGCTCTCCCTTCATCCCGTAAACAAAAAAGGCAAATAGATCACAGAAAAATGAAAATTTCATAGTTGATGTACGGAAAAAGTTTAAAACGATAAAAAAAGTAAATGAAGAAAATTTATGCACACACCACAAATGAATAGAAAGGTTTTGTTATCCAAGTTTGGGAAATTCCACTAGTCCAAAACTAATATCTTGGAAATTTACATGAAGGAGATTTTTTCTACACATGTTTTAAAAATGGATATGCATGCCAGAAACATGTTAAAGATTCAAATGACCTACGGATCCAAAGCTTTTAAAGAGAATAACAAACGCTCATTAAATTCTCTAGTGAATGTGCGGTGGGATATTTACCCAAGTCTAACAAGTCATTATTTTGCCCATTTTCAAAAATTTGATCTAACAATCATAGATGATTGTAAAGTGATTTATCATGCGTAACGGGCTATATTTTTGTATGAAATCACTTATGGATTGCAATTCAACACTCAGTTAAAAATCCTCTGCCACCAATTTTTCCCGACGATTGCAGAACCTGAGATGTAAAAACAAAAAAGAGGTTACAACCCCTAAAAATTACAGACATTCTTTGTAATTAACTCTCCCTACAATTGTGCATTGAGCTTTTCCATTTTAGATGTACACTTTTTTCTAAAATCAAAACTTTGACTTTTCGCTCTCCCTTCATCCCGAAAACAAACAAGGCAAAAAGCTCACAACAAAATGAAAATTTTATAGTTGATGTATGGAAAAAAAACAATAACAAATATAAATAAAGAAAATTTATTCACCCAACACAAATGAACACAAAAGTTTTGTTATCCAATTTTTGGAAATTCCACTAGTTTAACCCTAATAACTTGGAATTTTGCAAAAAAGAGATTTCGTCCACACATGTTTTAAAAATGGATTTGCATGTTTGAAACATGTTAAAGATGCAAATGAGCTATGGATGCAAAGCTTTTAAAGAGAATAACTAACGCTCATTAAAATCTCAAGTGAACTTGGCGTGGGATATTTACCCGAGTCAAATATGCCATCATTTTGCACATTTGCAAAAAGCTGATATAATTAATCATAGATGATTGTAATGTGATTTATCATATAAAATGGGCTATATTTTTGTATGAAAAGACTTATAGATTGCAATTCAACACTCAGTTAAAAATCCTCCGCAACCAATTTTTCCCGACGATTGCAAAACCTAAGATATAAAAACGAAAAGGTGCTTAAAATCCCTAAAAATTACAGACACTCTTTGGAATTATCTCTCTCTACATATGTGCATTGTGAATTTCTGTTTTAGATGTACACATTTTTCTTAAATCAAAAATTCGAGTTTTTCTCTATCCCTTCATCCCGTAAACAAAAAAGGCAAATAGATCACAGCAAAACGAAAATTTCATAGTTGATGTATGGAAAAATTTAAAACAATGAAAAAAGTAAATGAAGAAAATTTATTCACACACTACAAATGAACACAAAAGTTTTGTTATCCAAGTTTGGGAAATTCCACTAGTCCAAAACTAATATCTTGGAATTTTACATGAAGGAGATTTTTTCTACACATGTTTTAAAAATGGATATGCATGCCAGAAACATGTTAAAGATTCAAATGACCTATGGATTCAAAGCTTTTAAAGAGAATAACAAAGGCTCATTAAATTCTCAAGTGAACGTGCAGTGGGATATTTGCCCGAGTCAAACAAGCCATTATTTTGCCCATATTCAAAAATTTGAGCTAAAAATCATAGATGATTCTAAAGTGATTTGTCATGCGTAACGGGCTATATTTTTGTAAGAAATGACTTATGGATTTGAAGTCAAGACTCAGTTAAAAATCGCCCGCCTCCCTCGTTTCCCGACGATTGCAAAACCTTAGATATAAAAACGAAAAAAGTGCATACGATCCCTAAAACATATAGACACTCTTTGGAAATATCTCTCTCTACATTTGTGCATTGTGTATTTCCATTTTAGATGTACACTTTTTTCTTAAAACAGAATATTGAGTTTTCGCTCCCCCTTCATCCCGTAAACAAAAAAGGAAAAAAAGATCACAACAAAATAAAAATTTTATAGTTCATGTGTGATAAATATTTGAAATAATAACTAATGTAAATAAAAATTATCTATTCACACACCACATATGAACACAAAAGTTTTGTTATCCAAGTTTGGGAAATTCCATTACTCCAACCCTATTAAGCTCTGAATTTTACATGAAGGAGATGTTTTCTACACATGTTTTAAAAATGGAGAAGCATGCTTGAAACATGTTAAAGATTCAATTGACTTATGGATCCAAAGATTTTAAAGAGAATAACAAATGCTCAATAAATTCTCAAGTGAACGTGCGGTGGGATATTTACCCGAGTCTAACAAGTCATTATTTTGCCCATTTTCAAAAATTTGATCTAACAATCATAGATGATTTTAAAGTGATTTATCATGCGTAACGGGCTATATTTTTGTATGAAATCAGTTATGGATTGCAATTCAACATTCAGTTAAAAATCCTCAGCCACCAATTTTTCCCAACGATTGCAAAACCTGAGATATATAAAAACTAAAAAGAGCTTACAATCCCTAAAAATTACAGACACTCTTTGGAATTATCTCTCCCTACAATTGTGCATTGTGCTTTTCCATTTTAGAAGTACACTTTTTTCTTAAATCAAAACTTTGACTTTTCGCTCTCCCTTCACCCCGAAAACAAACAAGGTAAAATGCTTACAACAAAAAGAACATTTAATGGTTGATGAATGGAAAAAAATTAAAAAAATTACAAATATAAATAAAGAAAATTTATTCACCCAACACAATTGAACACAAAAGTTTTGTTATCCAATTTTGGGAAATTCCACAAGTTTAACCCTAATAGCTTGGAATATTGCAAGAAAGAGATTTCGTCCACACATGTTTTAAAAATGGATATGCATGTTTGAAACATGTTAAAGATGCAAAGCTTTTAAAGAGAATAACAAACACTCATTAAATTTTCAAGTGAACTTGGCGTGAGATATTTACCCAAGTCAAACATGCCATTATTTTGCCTATTTGCAAAAAGTTGACATAATTAATCATAGTTGATTGTAATGTGATTTATCAGGCGTAACGGGCTATATTTTTGTATGAAATGACTTATGGATTTCAATTCAACACTCAGTTAAAAATCCTCCGCAACCCATTTTTCCCGACAATTGCAAAACCTGAGATATAAAAACGAAAAGGTTCTTACAATCCCTAAAAATTACAGACACTCTGATGAATTATCTCTCCCTACATATGTGCATTGTGCATTTCCGTTTTAGATGTACACATTTTTCTTAAATCAAAACTTCGAGTTTTTTGCTGTCCCTTCATTCCGTAAGCAAAAAAGGCAAATAGATCACGGCAAAATGAAAATTTCATAGTTGTTGTAAAGAAAAAGTTTAAAAAAATAAAAAAGTAAATGAAGAAAGTTTATTCACACACCACAAATAAACAGAAAAGTTTTGTTATCCAATTTTGGGAAATTCCACTAGTCCAAAACTAATATCTTGGAATTTTACATGAAGGAGATTTTTTCTACACATGTTTTAAAAATGGATATGCATGCCAGAAACATGTTAAAGATTCAAATGACCTATGGATCCAAAGCTTTTAAAGAGAATAACAAACGCTCATTACATTCTCAAGTGAACGTGCGGTGGCATATTTGCCCGAGTCAAACAAGCCATTATTTTGCCCATATTCAAAAAGTTGAGCTAACAATCATAGATGATTGTAAAGTGATTTGTCATGCGTAACGGTCTATATTTTTGTAAGAAATGACTTATGGATTTGAAGTGAACACACAGTTAAAAATCGCCCGCCTCCCCCGTTTCCCGACGATTGCAAAACCTTAGATATAAAAACGAAAAAAGTGCATACGATCCCTAAAACATACAGACACTCTTTGGAAATATCTCTCTCTACATTTGTGCATTGTGCATTTCCATTTTTGATGTACACTTTTTTCTTAAATCTGAACATTGAATTTTCGCTCCCCCTTCATCTTGTAAACAAAAAAGACAAAAAAGATCACAACAAAATACAAATTTTATAGTTGATGTGGGTAAAATATTTAACATAATAACTTATGTAAATAAAAAATATCTATTCACACACCACAAATGAACACAAAATTTTTGTTATCCAAGTTTGGGAAATTCCATTTGTCCAACCCTATTAAGCTTCGAATTTTACATGAAGGAGATTTTTTCTACACATGTTTTAAAAATGGATATGCATGCTTGAAACATGTTAAAGATTCAAATGAGCTATGGATCCAAAGCTTTTAAGGAGGATAACAAACACTCATTAAATTCTCAAGTGAACGTGCGGTGAGATATTTACCCGAGTCTAACAAGTCATTATTTTGCCAATTTTCAAAAATTTTATTTAACAATCATAGATGATTGTAAAGTGATTTATCATGCGTAACGGGCTATATTTTGGTATGAAATGACTTATGGATTGCAATTCTACACTCAGTTAAAAATCCTCTCCCACCAATTTTTCCCGACGATTGCAAAACCTAAGATATAAAAACTAAAAAGAGCTTACAATCCCTAAAAATTACTGACACTCTTTGGAATTATTTCTCCCTACAATTTTACATTGTGCTTTTCCATTTTAGATGTACACTATTTTCTTAAATCAAAAGTTTGCACTTTCGCTCTCCCTTCATCCCGAAAACAAACAAGGCAAAAAGCTTACAACAAAATGAAAATTTTGTAGTTGATGTATGGAAAAAATTTAAAACAATAAAAAATATAAATAAAGAAAATGTATTCACCCAACACAAATGAACGCTAAAGTTTTGTTATCCAATTTTTGGAAATTCCACTTGTTTAACCCTAATAGATTGGAATTTTGCAAGAAAGAGATTTCGTCCACACATGTTTTAAAAATGGATATCCATGTTTGAAACATGTTAAAGATGCAAATGAGCTATGGATGCAAAGCTTTTAAAGAGAATAAAAAAAGCTCATTAAATTCTCAAGTGAACTTGCGGTGGGATATTTACCCGAGTCAAACATGCCATTATTTTGCCCATTTGCAAAAAGCTGACATAATTAATCATAGATGATTGTAATGTGATTTATCATGCATAACGGGCTATATTTTGTATGAAATGACTTATGGATTGCAATTCAACACTCAGTTAAAAATCCTCCGCAACCCATTTTTCCAAACGATTGCAAAACCTGAGATATAAAAACGAAAATGTGTTTACAATCCCTAAAAATTACAGACACTCTTTGGAATTATCTCTCTCTACATATATGCATTGTGCATTTCCGTTTTAGATGTACACATTTTTCTTAAATCAAAATTTTGAGTTTTTCGCTCTCCCTTCATCCTGAAAACAAAAAAGGCAAATAGATCACAGCAAAATGAAAATTTCATAGTTGATGTACGGAAAATGTTTAAAACAATAAAAAAAAGGAAACGAAGAAAATTTATTCACACACCACAAATGAACAGAAAATTTTTGTTATCCAAGTTTGGGAAATTCCACTAGTCCAAAACTAATATCTTGGAATTTTACATGAAGGAGATTTTTTTCTACACATGTTTTAAAAATGGATACGCATGCCTGAAACATGTTAAAGATTGAAATGACCTATGGATCCGAAGCTTTTAAAGAGAATAACAAACGCTCATTAAATTCTCAAGTGAACGTACGGTGGGATATATACCCGAGTCAAACAAGCCATTATTTTGCCCATATTCAAAAAGTTGAGCTAACAATCACAGATGATTGTAAAGTGATTTGTCATGCGTAACGGGCTATTTTTTTGTAAGAAATGGCTTATGGATTTGAAGTCAACACTCAGTTAAAAATCACCCGCCTCCCCCATTTCCCTACGATTGCAAAACCTTAGATATGAAAACGAAAAAAGTGCATACAATCCCTAAAACATACAGACACTTTTTGGAAATATCTCTCTCTACATTTGTTCATTGTGCATTTCCTTTTTAGATGTACAATTTTTTTTTTAAATCAGAACTTTGAACTTTCGCTCCCCCTTCATCCCTTAATTAAAAAAGGCAAAAAAGATCACAACAAAATAAAAATTTTATATTTGATGTGTGGAAAGTTTTTAAAAAAATAACTAATGTAATTAAAAAATATCTATTCGCACACCACAAATGAACACAAAAGTTTTGTTATCCAAGTTTGGGAAATTCCATTAGTCCAACCCTATTAAGCTTGGAATTTAACACGAAGGAGATTTTTTTTACACATGTTTTAAAAATGGATATGCATGCTTGAAACATGTTAAAGATTCAAATGACCTATGGATCCAAAGCCTTTAAAGAGAATAACAAACTCTCATTAAATTCTCAAGTGAACGTGCGGTGGGATATTTACCGGAGTCTAACAAGTCATTATTTTGCCAATTTTCAAAAATTTGATCCAACAATCATAGATGATTGTAAAGTGACTTATCATGTGTAACGGGGTATATTTTTGTATGAAATGACTTATGGATTGCAATTCAATACTCAGTTAAAAATGCTCTGCCACCAATTTTTCCCGACGATTGCAAAACCTGAGATATAAAAACTAAAAAGAGCTTAGAATCCCTAAAAATTATAGACACTCTTTGGAATTATCTCTCCCTACAATTGTGCATTGTACTTTTCCATTTTAGATGCACACTTTTTTCTTAAATCAAAACTTTGACTATTCGCTCTCCCTTGATCCGGAAAACAAACCAGGCAAAAAGCTTACAACAAAATGAAAATTTTATAGTTGATGTATGGAAAAAATTTAAAACAATAAAAAATATAAATAAAGAAAATTTATTCACCCAACACAAATGAACACAAAAGTTTTGTTATCCAATTGTGGGAAATTCCACTAGTTTAACCCTAATAACTAGGAATTTTGCTAGAAAGAGATTTTATCCACACATGTTTTAAAAATGGATATGCATGTTTGAAAGATGTTAAAGATTCAAATGAGCTATGGATGCAAAGCTTTTAAAGAGAATAAAAAAAGCTCATTAAATTCTCAAGTGAACTTGCGGTGGGATATTTACCCGAGTCAAACATGCCATTATTTTGCCCATTTGCAAAAAGCTGACATAATTAATCATAGATGATTGTAATGTGATTTATCATGCATAACGGGCTATATTTTGTATGAAATGACTTATGGATTGCAATTCAACACTCAGTTAAAAATCCTCCGCAACCCATTTTTCCAAACGATTGCAAAACCTGAGATATAAAAACGAAAATGTGTTTACAATCCCTAAAAATTACAGACACTCTTTGGAATTATCTCTCTCTACATATATGCATTGTGCATTTCCGTTTTAGATGTACACATTTTTCTTAAATCAAAATTTTGAGTTTTTCGCTCTCCCTTCATCCTGAAAACAAAAAAGGCAAATAGATCACAGCAAAATGAAAATTTCATAGTTGATGTACGGAAAAAGTTTAAAACAATAAAAAAAGGAAACGTAGAAAATTTATTCACACACCACAAATGAACAGAAAAGTTTTTTTATCCAAGTTTGGGAAATTCCACTAGTTCAAAACTAATATCTTGGAATTTTACATGAAGGAGATTTTTTCTACACATGTTTTAAAAATGGATATGCATGCCAGAAACATGTTAAAGATTCAAATGACCTATGGATCCGGAGCTTTTAAAGAGAATAACAAACACTCATTAAATTCTCAAGTGAACGTACGGTGGGATATTTTCCCGAGTCAAACAAGTCATTATTTTGCCCATATTTAAAGTTGAGCTAACAATCATAGGTTATTGTGAAGTGATATGTCATGCGTAATGGGCTATATTTTTGTAAGAAATGACTATGGATTTGAAGTGAACACTCATTTAAAAATTGCCAGCCTCCCCGTTTCGCGACGATTGCAAAACCTTAGATATAAAAACGTAAAAACTGCATACGATCCCTAAAACATACAGTCGCTCTTTGGAAATATCTCTCTCGACATTTGTGCATTGTGCATTTCCATTTGAGATGTACAATTATTTCTTAAATCAGAACTTTGAGTTTTCGCTCCCCCTTCATCCCACAAACAAAAAAGGCAAAAAAGATCACAACAAAATACAAATTTTATAGTTGATGTGTGGAAAATATCTATTCACACACCACAAATTCACACACTCTTTGAAATTATGTCTCTCTACATATGTGCATTGGGCATTTCCGTTTTAGATGTACACATTTTTTTTAAATCAAAACTTCGAGTTTTTCACTCTCCCTTCATCCTGTAAACAAAAAAGGCCAATAGATCACAGCAAAATGAAAATTTCATAGTTGATGTACGGAAAAAGTTTAAAACAATAAAAAAAGTAAAAGAAGAAAATTTATTCACACACCACTAATGAACACAAAAGTTTTGTTATCCATGTTTTGAAATTCCACTAGTCAAAAACTAATATCTTGGAATTTTACAAGAAGGTGATTTTTTCTACACATATTTTAAAAATGGATATGCATGCCAGAAACATGTTAAAGATTCAAATGACCTATGGATCCGAATCTTTTAAAGAGAATAACAAACTCTCATTAAATTCTCAAAGTTAACGTACGGTGGGATATTTGCCCGAGTCAAACAAGCCATTATTTTGCCCATATTCAAAACGTTGACTTAACAATCATAGGTGATTTTAAAGTGATTTGTCATGCGTAACAACCTATATTTTTGTAAGAAATGACTTATGGATTTGAAGTCACCACTCAGTTAAAAATCGCCCGCCTCCCCCGCTTCCCGACGATTGCAAAACCTTAGATATAAAAACGAAAAAAGTGCATACGATCCCTAAAACATAAAGACACTTTTTGGAAATATCTCTATCAACATTTGTTCATTGTGCATTTCCATTTTAGATGTACGCTTTTTTCTTAAATCAGAACGTTGAGTTTTCGCTCCTCCCTCATCCCATAAACAAAAAAGGCAAAAAAGATCACAACAAAATAAACAATTTATAGTTGATGTGTGGAAAATATTTAAAATAATAACTAATATAAATAAAAAATATCTATTCACACACACAAATGAACTCAAAAGTTTTGTTATCCAAGTTTGGGAAATTCCATTAATCCAACCCTATTAAGCTTGGAATTTTACATGAAGGAGATTTTTTCTACACATGTTTTAAAAATGGATATGCATGCTTGAAACATGTTAAAGATTCAAATGACCTATGGATCCAAAACTTTTATAGAGAATAACAAACGCTAATTAAATTCTCAAGTGAACGTGCGGTGGGATATTTGCCCGAGTCAAACAAGCCATTATTTTGCCCATATTGAAAACGTTGAGCTAACAATCATAGATGATTGTAAAGTGATTTGTCATGCGTAACGGGCTATATTTTTGTAAGAAATGACTTATGGATTTGAAGTCAACACTCAGTTAAAAATCGCCCACCTCCCCCTTTTCCCGACGATTGCAAAACCTTAGATATAAAAACGAAAAAAGTGCATACGGTCCCTAAAATATAAAGACACTCTTTGGAAATATCTCTCTCTACATTTGTGCATTGTGCATTTCCATTTTAGATGTATATTTTTTTCTTAAATCAAAACTTTGAGTTTTCGCTCCCCCTTCATCCCGTAAACAAAAAAGGCAAAAAAGATCACAACAAAATAAAAATTTTATAGTTGATGTGTGGAAAATATTTAAAATAATAACTAATGTAAATAAAAAATATCTATTCACACACCACAAATGAACACAAAAGTTTTGTTATCCAAGTTTGGGAAATTCCATTAGTCCAACCCTATTAAGCTTGGAATTTTACATGAAGGAGATTTGTTCTACACATGTTTTAAAAATGGATATGCATGCTTGAAACATGTTAAAGATTTAAATGACCTATGGATCCAAAGTTTTTAAAGAGAATAACGGACGCTCATTAAATTCTCAAGTGAACATGCGGTGGGATATTTACTCGAGTCTAACAAGTCATTATTTTGCCCATTTTCAAAAATATTATCTAACAATCATAGATGATTGTAAAGTGATTTATCATGCCTAACGGGCTATATTTTTGGATGAAATGACTTACGGACTGCAATTCAACACACATTTAAAAATCCTCTGCCACCAATTTTTCCCGACGATTGCAAAACCTGAGATATAAAAACTAAAAAGAGCTCACAATCCCTAAAAATTACAGACACTCTTTGGAATTAACTCTTCCTACAATTGTGCATTGTGCTTTTTCATTTTAGATGTACACTCTTTTCTTAAATCAAAACTTTGACTTTTCGCTCTCCCCTCATCCCAAAAACAAACAAGGCAAAAACCTTACAACAAAATGAGAATTTTATAGTTGATGTATGGAAATAGATTAAAAAAATAAAAAATATAAATAAATAAAATTTATTCACCCAACACATTTGAACACAAAAGTTTTGTTATCCAATTTTTGCAAATTCCACTAGTTTAACCCTAATAGCTTGGAATTTTGCAAGAAAGAGATTTCCTCCGAACATGTTTTGAAAATGGATATGCATGTTTGAAACTTGTTAAAGACGCAAATGAGCTATGGATGCAAAGCGTTTAAAGAGAATAACAAACGCTCATTAAATTCTCAAGTGAACTTGTGGTGGGATATTTACCCGAGTAAAACATGCCATTATTTTGCCCATTTGCAAAAAGCAGACATAATTAATCATAGATGATTGTAATGTGATTTATCATGCATAACGGGCTATATTTTTGTATGAAATGACTTATGGATTGCAATTCAACACTCAGTTAAAAATCCTCTACAACCCATTTTTCCCGACGATTGCAAAACCTGAGATATAAAAACGAAAAGGTGCTTACAATCCCTAAAAATTACAGACATTCTTCGGAATTAACTCTCTCTACATATGTGCATTGTGCATTTCCGTTTTAGATGTACACATTTTTCTTAAATCAAATCTTCGAGTTCTTCGCTCTCCCTTCATCCCGTAAACAACAAAGCCAAATAGATTACAGCAAAATGAAAATTTCATAGTTGATGTACGGAAAAAGTTTAAAACAATCAAAAAATTAAATGAAGAAAATTTATGCACACACCACAAATGAACACAAAAGTTTTTTTATCAAAAATTTGGGAAATTTCACTAGTCCAAAACTAATATCTTGGAATTTTACATGAAGAAGATTTTTTCTACACATGTTTTAAAAATGGTTATGCATGCCAGAAAATGTTAAAGATTCAAATGACCTATGGATCTGAAGCTTTTAAAGAGAATAACAAACGTTCATTAAATTCTCATGTGAACGTACGCTAACAATCATAGATGATTGTAAAGTGATTTGTCATGCGTAACGGGTTTGTAAGAAATGGCTTATGAACTTGAAGAGAACACTCAGTTAAAAATCGCCCGCCTCCCCCGTTTCCCGACGATTGCAAAACCTTAGATATAAAAACGAAAAAAGTGCATACGATCTGTAAAACATACAGACACTCTTTGGAAATATCTCTCTCTACATTTGTGCATCGTGCATTTCCATTTTAAATGTACACTTTTTTCTTAAATCAGAACTTTGAGTTTTCGCTCCCCCTTCATCCCGTAAACAAAAAAGGCAAAAAAAGATCACAATAAAATAAAAATTTTATATTTGATGTGTGGAAAATATTATAAATAATAACTAATGTAAATAAAAAATATCTATTCACACACCACAAATGAACACAAAAGTTTTGTTATCCAAGTTTGGGAAATTCCATTAGTCCAACCCTATTAAGCTTGGAATTTTACACGAAGGAGATTTTTTCTACACATGTTTTAAAAATGGATATGCATGCTTGAAAATGTTAAAGATTCAAATGACCTATGAATCCAAAGCCTTTAAATAGAATAAAAAACTCTCATTAAATTCTCAAGTGAACGTGCGGAGGGATATTTACGGGATCTAACAAGTCATTATTTTGCCCATTTTAAAAAATTTGATCTAACAATCATAGATGATTGTAAAGTGATTTATCATGCGTAACGGGCTATATTTTTGTATGAAATGACTTATGGATTGCAATTCAACACTCAGTTAAAAATCCTCTCCCTCCAATTTTTCCCGACGATTCCAAAACTTGAGATATAAAAACTGAAAAGAGCTTACAATCCCTAAAAATTACTGACACTCTTTGGAATAATCTCTCCCTACAATTGTGCATTGTGCTTTTCCATTTTAGATGTACAAGGTTTTCTTAAAACAAAACTTTGACTTTTTCCTCTCCCTTCATCCTGAAAACAAACAAGGCAAAAAGCTTACAACAAAATGAAAATTTTATAGTTGATGTATGGAAAAAATTTAAAACAATAAAAAATATTAATAAAGAAAATTTATTCACCCAATACAAATGAACAAAAAATTTTGTTATCCAATTTTCGGAAATTCCACTCGTTTAACCCTAATAGATTGGAATTTTGCAAGAAAGAGATTTCATCCACACATGTTTTAAAAATGGATATGCATGTTTGAAACATGTTAAAGATGCAAATGAGCTATGGATGCAAATCTATTAAAGAGAATAACAAACGCTCATTAAATTCTCAAGTGAACTTGCGGTGGGATATTTACCCGAGTCAAACATGCCATTATTTTGCCCATTTGCAAAAAGCTGACATAATTAATCATAGATGATTGTAATGTGATTTATCATGCGTAACGGGCTATATTTTTGTATGAAATGACTTATGGATTGCAATTCAACACTCAGTTAAAAATCCCCCGCAACTCATTTTTTCCGACGATTGCAAGATATAAAAACGAAAAGGTGTTTACAATCCCTAAAAATTACAGACACTCTTATGAATTATCTCTCTCTACATATGAGCATTGTGCATTTACGTTTTAGATGTACACAATTTTCTTAAATCAAAAGTTCGAGTTTTTTGCTCTCCCTTCATCCCGTAAACAAAAAAGGCAAATAGATCACAGCAAAATGAAAATTTCATAGTTGATGTATGAAAAAAGTTTAAAACTATAAAAAAAGGAAATGAAGAAAATTTATTCACACACCACAAATGAACACAAAAGTTTTGTTATCCAAGTTTGGGAAATTCCACTTGTCCAAAACTAATATCTTGGAATTTTACAAGAAGGAGATTTTTTCTACACATGTTTTAAGAATGGATATGCATGCCAGAAACATGTTAAAGATTCAAATGACCTATGGATCCGAAGCTTTTAAAGAGAATAACAAACGCACCTTAAATTCTCAAGTGAACGTACGGTGGGATATTTTCCCGAGTCAAACAAGCCATTATTTTTCCCTTATTCAAAACGTTGAGCTAACAATCATGGGTGATTGTAAAGTGATTTGTCATGCGTAACGGGCTATATTTTTGTAAGAAATGACTTATGGATTTGAAGTGAACACTCAGTTAAAAATTGCCAGCCTCTTCGTTTCTCGACGATTGGAAAACCTTAGATATAAAAACGAAAAAAGTGCATACGATCCCTAAAACATAGACACACTCTTTGGAAATATCTCTCTCTACATTTGTGCATTGTGCATTTCCATTTTAGATATATACTTTTTTCTTCAATCAGAACTTTGAGATTTCACTCCCCCTTCATCCCGTAAAGAAAAAAGGCCAAAAATATCACAACAACATACAAATTTTATAGTTGATGTGTGGAAAATATTTAACATAATAACTAATGTAAATAAAAAATATCTATTCATACACCACAAATGAACACAAAATTTTTGTTATCCAAGTTTGGGAAATTCCATATTTCCCACCCTATTAAGCTTGGAATTTCACATCAAGGAGATTTTTTCTACACATGTTTTAAAAATGGATATGCATGCTTGAAACATGTTAAAGATTCAAATGAGCTATGGATCCAAAGCTTTTAAAGAGAATAAAAAAACTCATTAAATTCTCAAGTGAACGTGCGGTGGGATATTTACCCTAGTCTAACAAGTCATTATTTTGCCCATTTTCAAAAATTTGATCTAACAATCATAGATGATTGTATAGTGATTTATCATGCGTAACGGGTTATATTTTTGTATGAAATGACTTATGGATTGCAATTCAACACTCAGTTAAAAATCCTCTCCCACCAATTTTTCCCGACGATTACAAAACCTGAGATATAAAAACCAAAAAGAGCTTACAATCCCTAAAAACTATAGACACTCTTTGGAATTATCTCTCCCTAAAATTGTGCAGTGTGCTTTTCCATTTTAGATGTTCACACTTTTCTTAAATCAAAACTTTGACTTTTCGCTCTCCCTTCATCCCGAAAACAAACAAGGCAAAAAGCTTACAACAAAATGAAAATTTTATAGTTGATGTATGGAAAAAATTTAAAACAATAAAAAATATGAATAAATAAAATTTATTCACCCAACACAAATGAACACAAAAGTTTTGTTATCCAATTTTGGGAAATTCCACTAGTTTAACCCTAATAGCTTGGAATTTTGCAAGAAAGAGATTTCATCCACACATGTTTTAAAAATGGATACGCATGTTTGAAACATGTTAAAGAAGCAAATGAGCTATGGATGCAAAAATTTTAAAGAGAATAACAAACGCTCATTAATTTCTCAAGTGAACTTGCTGTGGATATTTACCCAAGTCAAACATGCCATTATTTTGCCCATTTGCAAAAAGCTGACTTAATTAATCATAGATGATTGTAATGTGATTTATCATGCGTAACGGGCTATATTTTTGTATGAAATGACTTATGGATTCCAATTCAACACTCAGTTAAAAATCCTCCGCAACCCATTTTTCCCGACGATCGCAAAATCTGAGATATAAACGAAAAGGTGCTTACAATCCCTAAAAATTACAGACACTCTTTGGAATTATCTCTCTCTACATATGTGCATTGTGCATTTCCGTTTTAGTTGTACACATTTTTCTTAAATCAAAACTTTGAGTTTTTCGCTCTCTGTTCATCCCGTAAACAAAAAAGGCAAATAGATCACAGCAAAATGAAAATTTCATAGTTGATGTGCGGAACAAGTTTAAAACTATAAAAAAAGTAAAAGAAGAAAATTCATTCACACACCACAAATGAACACAAAAGTTTTGTTATCCATGTTTGGGAAATTCCACTAGTCCAAAACTAATATCTTGGAATTTTACATGAAGGAGATTTTTCCTACACATGTTTTAAAAATGGATATGCATGCCATAAACATGTTAAGGATTCAAATGACCTATGGATCCAAAGCTTTTAAAGAGAATAACAAAAACTCATTAAATTCTCAAGTGAACGTGCGGTGGGATATTTGCCCTAGTCAAACAAGAAATTTTTTTCCCTATATTAAAAAATTTGAGCTAACAATCATAGATATTTGTAAAGTGATTTGTCATGCGTAATGGTCGTTATTTTTGTAAGAAATGACTTATGGTTTTGAAGTCAACACTCAATTAAAAATCGCCCGCCTCCCCAGTTTCCCGACGATTGCAAAACCTTAGATATAAATACCAAAGAGTGCATACGATCCTTAAAACATACAGACACTCATTGGAAATATCTCTATCTACATTTGTGCATTGTGCATTTCCATTTTATATGTACACTTTTTTCTTAAATCAGAACTTTGAGTTTTTGCTCCCCCCTTCATCCCGTAAAAAAAAAAGCCAAAAAAGATCACAACAAAATAAAAATTTTATAGTTGATGTGTGGAAAATATTTGAAATAATAACTAATGTAAATAAAAAATATCTATTCACACACCACAAATGAACACAAAAGTTTTGTTATCCCAGTTTGGCAAATTCCATTAGTCCAACCCTATTAAGCTTGGAATTTTACATGAAGGAGATTTTTTCTACACATGTTTTAAAAATGGATATGCATGCTTGAAACATGTTAAAGATTCAAATGACCTATGGATCCAAAGCTTTTAAAGAGAATAACAAACGCTCATTAAATTCTCAAGTGAACGTGCGGTGGGATATTTACCCGAGTCTAACAGGTCAATATTTTGCCCATTTTAAAAAATTTGATGTAATAATCATAGATGATTGTAAAGTGATTTGTCATGCGTAACGGGCTATATTTTTGTATGAAATGACTTATGGATTGCAATTGAACACTCAGTTACAAATCCTCTGCCACCAATTTTTCCCGACGATTGCAAAACCTGAGATATAAAAATTAAAAAAGAGCTTACAATCCCTAAAAATTACAGACACTATTTGGAATTATCTCTCCCTACAATTGTGCAATGTGCTTTTCCATTTTAGATGTACACTCTTTTCTTAAATCAAAACTTTGACTTTTTGCTCTCCCTTCATCCCGAAAACAAACAAGGCAAAAGCTTACAACAAAATGAAAATTTTATAGTTGATGTATGGAAAAATTTTAAAACAATAACAAATATAAATAAATAAAATTTATTCACCCAACACAAATGAACACAAAATTTTTGTTATCCAATTTTGGGAAATTCCACTAGTTTAACCCTAATAGCTTGGAATTTTGCAAGAAAGAGATTTCAACCACACTTGTTTTAAAAATGGATATGCATGTTTGAAACATGTTAAAGATGCAAATGAGCTATGGATGCAAGGCTTTTAAAGAGAATAACAAACGCTCATTAATTTCTCAAGTGAACTTGCTGTGGGATATGTACCCAAGTCAATCATGCCATTATTTTGCCCATTTGCAAAAAGCTGACATAATTAATCATAGATGATTGTAATGTGATTTATCATGCGTAACGGGCTATTTTTTTGTATGAAATGACTTATAGATTGCAATTCAACACTCAGTTAAAAATCCACTGCAACCCATTTTTCCTGACTATTGCAAAACCTGAGATATAAAAGCGAAAAGGTGCTTACAATCCCTAAAAATTACAGACACTCTTTGGAATTATCTCTCTCTACATATGTGCATTTTGCATTTCCGTTTTAGTTGTACACATTTTTCTTAAATCAAAACTTTGAGTTTTTCGCTCTCTGTTCATCCCGTAAACAAAAAAGGCAAATAGATCACAGCAAAATGAAAATTTCATAGTTGATGTACGGAACAAGTTTAAAACTATCAAAAAAGTAAAAGAAGAAAATTCATTCACACACCACAAATGAACACAAAAGTTTTGTTATCCATGTTTGGGAAATTCCACTAGTCCAAAACTAATATCTTGGAATTTTACATGAAGGAGATTTTTCCTACTCATGTTTTAAAAATGGATATGCATGCCATAAACATGTAAAGGATTCAAATGACCTATGGATCCAAAGCTTTTAAAGAGAATAACAAAAACTTATTAAATTCTCAAGTGAACGTGCGGTGGGATATTTGCCCGAGTCAAACAAGTCATTATTTAGCCCATATTCAAAAAGTTGAGCTAACAATCATAGATATTTGTAAAGTGATTTGTCATGCGTAATGGGCTTTATTTTTGTAAGAAATGACTTATGGTTTTGAAGTCAACACTCAAACAAAAATCGCCTCCCCCGTTTCCCGACGATTGCAAAATCTTAGATATAAAAACGAAAGAGTGCATACGATCCCTAAAACATACAGACACTCTTTGGAAATATCTCTATCTACATTTGTGCATTGTGCATTTCCATTTTAGATGTATACTTGTTTTCTTAAATCAGAACTTTGAGTTTTCCCTCCGCCCTTCATCCCGTAAACAAAAATGCCAAAAAAGATCACAACAAAATAAAAATTTTATAGTTGATGTGTGGAAAATATTTAAAATAATAACTAAATCAAATAAAAAAATCTATTCACACACCACAAACGAACACAAAAGTTTTGTTATCCAAGTTTGGGAAATTCCATTAGTCCAACCCTATTAAGCTTGGAATTTTACATGAAAGAGAATTTTTCTACCATGTTTTAAAAATGGAGATGCATGCTTCAAACATGTTAAAGATTCAAATGACCTATGGATCCAAAACTTTTAAAGAGAATAACAAACTCTCATTAAATTCTCAAGTGAACGTGCGGTGGGATATTTACCCGAGTCTAACAGGTCAATATTTTGCCCATTTTCAAAAATTTGATCTAACAATCATAGATGATTGTAAAGTGATTTATCATGCGTATTGGGATATATTTTTGTATGAAATAACTTATGGATTGCAATTCAACACTCAGTTACAAATCCTCTGCCACCAATTTTTCCCGACAATTGCAATACCTGAGATATAAAAATTAAAAAGAGCTCACAATCCCTAAAAATTACAGACACTCTTTGGAATTATCTCTCCCTACAATTGTGCAATGTGCTTTTCCATTTTAGATGTACACTTTTTTCGTAAATCAAAACTTTGACTTTTCGCCCTCCCTTTATCCCAAAAACAAACAAGGCAAAAGGCTTACAACAAAATGAAAATTTTATAGTTGATGTATGGAAAAAATTTCAAAAAATAACAAATATAAATAAATAAAATTTATTCACCCAACACAAATGAACACAAAAGTTTTGTTATCCAATTTTGGGAAATTCCACTAGTTTAACCCTAATAGCTTGGAATTTTGCAAGAAAGATATTTCATCCACACATGTTTTAAAAATGGATATGCATATTTGAAACATGTTAAAGATGAAAATGAGCTATGGATGCAAAGCCTTTAAAGAGAATAACAAACGCTCATTAAATTCTCAAGTGAACTTGCGGTGGGATATTTACCCGAGTCAAACATGCCATTATTTTGCCCATTTGAAAAAAGCGGAAATAATTAATCATAGATGATTTTAATGTGATTTATCATGCGTAACGGGCTATATTTTTGTATGAAATGACTTATGGATTGCAATTCAACACTCAGTTAAAAATCCTCCGCAACCCATTTTTCCAGACAATTGCAAAACCTGAGATATAAAAACGAAAAGGCGCTTACAATCCCTAAAAATTACAGACACTCTTTGGAATTATCTCTCTCTACATATGTGCATTGTGCATTTCCGTTTTAGATGTACACATTTTTCTTAAATCAAAACTTCGAGTTTTTCGCTCTCCCTTCATCCCGAAAACAAATAAGGCAAAAATCTTAACACAAAATGAAAATTTTGTAGTTGATGTATGGAAAAAATTTAAAACAATAACTAATATAAATAAATAAAATTTATTCACCCAACACAAATGAACACAAAAGTTTTGTTATCCAATTTTGGGAAATTCCACTAGTTTAACCCTAATAGCATGGAATTTTGCAAGAAAGAAATTTCATCCACACATGTTTTAAAAATGGATATGCATGTTTGAAACATGTTAAATATGCAAATGAGCTATGGATGCAAAGCTTTTAAAGAGAATAACAAACGCTCATTAACTTCTAGAGTGAACTTGGGTGGGAAATTTACCCGAGTCAAACATGCCATTATTTTGCCCATTTGCAAAACGCTGACATAATTAATCATAGATGATTGTAATGTGATTTATCATGCGTAACGGGCTATATTTTTGTATGAAATGACTTATGGATTGCAATTCAACACTCAGTTGAAAATCCTCCGCAACCCACTTTTCCCGACAATTGCAAAACTTGAGATATAAAAATGAAAAGGCGCTTAAAATCCCTAAAAATTATAGACACTCTTTGGAATTATCTCTATCTACATATGTGCATTGTGCATTTCCGTTTTAGATGTACAAAATTTTATTAAATCAAAACTTTGAGTTTTTCGCTCTCCCTTCACACCGTAAACAAAAAAGACAAATAAATCACAGCAAAATGAAAATTTCATAGTTGATGTACGGAAAAAGTTTAAAACAATGAAAAAAAAAATGAAGAAAATTTATTCACACAGCACAAATGAACACAAAAGTTTTGTTATCCAAGTTTAGGAAATTCCACTAGTCCAAAACTAATATCTTGGAATTTTACTTAAAGGAGATTTTTTCTACACATGTTTTAAAAATGGTATGCTTTCCAGAAACATATTAAAGATTCAAATGACCTATAGATCCAAAGCTTTTAAAGAGAATAACAGACGCTCAAGAAATTATCAGGTGAACGTGTCGGGGGATATTTGCCCGAGTCAAGCAAGCCATTATTTTGTCCATATTCAAAAAGTTGAGCTAACAATCATAGATGATTGTAAAGTGATTTGTCATGCATAACGGGCTATATTTTTGTAAGAAATGTCTTATGGATTTGAAGTCAACACTCAGTTAAAAATCGCCTGCCTCCCCCGTTTCCCAACGATTGCAAAACCTTAGATATAAAAACGAAAAAAGTGCATGCGGTCCCTAAAACATATAAACACTCTTTGGAAATATCTCACTCTACATTTGTGCATTGTGCATTTCCATTTTAGATGTAAACTTTTTTCTTAAATCAGAACTTTGAGTTTTCGCTCCCCCTTCTTCCCGTAAACAAAAAAGGCAAAAAAGATCACAACAAAATAAAAATTTTATAGTTGATGTGTGGAAAATATTTAAAATAATAACTAATATAAATAAAAAATATCTATTCACACACCACAAATGAACACAAAATTTTTGCTATCCAAGTTTTGGAAATTCCATTAGTCCAACCATATTAAGCTTGGAATTTTACACGAAGGATATTTTTTCTCCACATGTTTTAAAAATTCATATGCACGCTTAAAACATGTTAAAGATTGAAATGACCTAAGGATCCAAATCTTTTAAAGAGAAAAACAAACACTCAATAAATTCTTAAGTGAACGTGCGGTGGGATATTTACCCGAGTCTAACAAGTCATTATTTTGCCCATTTTCAAAAATTTGATCTAACAATCATAGATGATTGTAAAGTGATTTATCATGCGTAATGGGCTATATTTTTGTATGAAATCACATATGGATTGCAATTCAACACTCAGTTAAAAATCCTCTGCCACCAATTTTTCCCAACGATTGTAAAACCTTAGATATAAAAACGAAAGAGTGCATACGATCCCTAAAACATATAGACACTCTTTGGAAATATCTCTATCTTTATTTGTGCATTGTGCATTTCCATTTTAGATGTACACTTTTTTCTTAAATCAGAACTTTGAGTTTTCGCTCCCCCCTTCATCCCGTAAACAAAAAAGCCAAAAAAGATCACAACAAAATAAAATTTTTATAGTTGATGAGTGGAAAATATTTAAAATAATAACTAATGTAAATAAAAAAATATCTATTCACACACCACAAACGAACACAAAAGTTTTGTTATCCAAGTTTGGGAAATTCAATTAGTCCAACACTATTAAGCTTGGAATTTTACATGAAAGAGATTTTTTCTACCATGTTTTAAAAATGGATATGCATGCTTGAAACATGTTAAAGATTCAAATGACCTATGGATCCAAAGCTTTTAAAGAGAATAACAAACGCTCATTAAATTCTCAAGTGAACGTGCGGTGGGATATTTACCCGAGTCTAACAAGTCATTATTTTGCCCATTTTCAAAAATTTGATCTAACAATCATAGATGATTGTAAAGTGATTTATCATGCGTAACGGGCTATATTTTTGTATGAAATGACTTATGGATTGCAATTCAACACTCAGTTACAAATCCTCTGCCACCAATTTTTCCCGACGATTGCAAAACCTGAGATATAAAAAGTAAAAAGAGTTTACAATCCCTAAAAATTACAGACACTCTTTGGAATTATCTCTCCCTACAATTGTGCAATGTGCTTTTCCATTTTAGTTGTACACTTTTTTCGTAAATCAAAACTTTGACTTTTTGCCCTCCCTTCATCCCGAAAACAAACAAGGCAAAAGGCTTACAACAAAATGAAAATTTTATAGTTGATGTATGGAAAAAATTTAAAACAATAAAAAATATAAATAAATAAAATTTATTCACCCAACACAAATGAACACAAAAGTTTTGTCATCCAATTTTTGGAAATTCCACTAGTTTAACCCTAATAGCTTGGAATTTTGCAAGAAAGAGATTTCATCCACACATGTTTTAAAAATGGATATGCATATTTGAAACATGTTAAAGAAGAAAATGAGCTATGGATGCAAAGCCTTTAAAGAGAATAACAAACGCTCATTAAATTCACAAGTGAACTTGCGGTGGGATATTTACCGGAGTCAAACATGCCATTATTTTGCCCATTTGAAAAAAGCTGACATAATTAATCATAGATGATTGTAATGTGATTTATCATGCGTAACGGGATATATTTTTGTATGAAATGACTTATGGATTGCAATTCAACACTCAGTTGAAAATCCTCCGCAACCCATTTTTCCCGACAATTACAAAACCTGAGATATAAAAATGAAAAGGCGCTTAAAATCCCTAAAAATTACAGACACACTTTGGAATTATCTCTCTCTACATAGTGCATTTCCATTTAGATGTACAAATTTTTCTTAAATCAAAACTTTTAGTTTTTCGCTGTCCCTTCATCCCGTAAACAAAAAAGGGAAATAGATCACAGCAAAATGAAAATTTCATAGTTGATGTACGGAAAAAGTTTAAAACAATGAAATGAAGAAAATGAAGAAAATTTATTGACACACCACAAATGAACACAAAAGTTTTGTTATCCAAGTTTGGGAAATTCCACTAGTCCAAAATTAATATCTTGGAATTTTACTTAAAGGAGATTTTTTCTACACATGTTTTAAAAATGGTATGCTTGCCAGAAACATGTTAAAGATTCAAATGACCTATGGATCCAAAGCTTTTAAAGAGAATAACAGACGCTCAAGAAATTCTCAGGTGAACGTGTCGTGGGATATTTGCCCGAGTCAAACAAGCCATTATTTTGTCCATATTCAAAAAGTTGAGCTAACAATCATAGATGATTGTAAAGTGATTTGTCATGCGTAACGGGCTATATTTTTGTAAGAAATGACTTATGGATTTGAACTCAATACTCCGTTAAAAATCGCCTGCCTCCCCCGTTTCCCGACGATTGCAAAACCATAGATATAAAAACGAAAAAAGTGCATACGATCCCTAAAACATATAGACACTCTTTGGAAATATCTCTCTGTACATTTGTGCATTGTGCATTTCCATTTTAGATGTAAACTTTTTTCTTAAATTAGAACTTTGAGTTTTCGCTCCCCCTTCATCCCGTAAACAAAAAAGGCAAAAAAGATCACAACAAAATAAAAATTTTATAGTTGATGCGTGGAAAATATTTAAAATAATAACTAATGTAAATAAAAAATATCTATTCACACACCACAAATGAACACAAAAGTTTTGCTAACCGAGTTTTTGAAATTCCATTAGTCCAACCATATTAAGCTTGGAATTTTACACGAAGGAGTTTTTTTCTACATATGTTTTAAAAATGCATATGCATGCTTGAAACATGTTAAAGATTCAAATGACCTATGGATCCAAATCTTTTAAAGAGAAAAACAAACGCTCAATAAATTCTCAAGTGAACGTGCGGTGGGATATTTACCCGAGTCTAACAAGTCATTATTTTGCCCTTTTTCAAAAATTTGATCTAACAATCATAGATGATTGTAAAGTGATTTATCATGCGTAATGGGCTATATTTTTGTATGAAATCACTTATGGATTGCAATTCAACACTCAGTTAAAAATCCTCTGCGACCAATTTTTCCCAACGATTGCAAAACCTGAGATATAAACACTAAAAAGAGCTTACAATCCCTAAAAATTACAGACACACTTTGGAATTATCTCTCCCTACAATTGTGCATTGAGCTTTTCTATTTTAGATGTACACTTTTTTCTTAAATCAAAACTTTCACTTTTCGCTTTCCCTTCATCTTGAAAACAAACAAGTCAAAAAGCGTACAACAAAATGAAAATTTTATAGTTGATGAATGGAAAAAAATTAAAAAAATAACAAATATAAATAATGAAAATTTATTCCCCCAACACAAATGAACACAAAAGTTTGGTTATCCAATTTTGGGAAATTTCACTAGTTTAACCCTAATAGCTTGGAATTTTGCAAGAAAGGGATTTCATCCACACATGTTTTAAAAATGGATATGCATGTTTGAAACATGTTAAAGATGCAAATGAGCTATGGATGCAAAGCTTTTAAAGAGAATAACAAACACTCATTAAATTCTCAAGTGAACTTGTGGTGGGATATTTAAACGAGTCAAACATGCCATTATTTTGCCCATTTGCAAAAAGCTGACATAATTAATCATAGATGATTGTAATGTGATTTATCATTCGTAACGGGCTATATTTTTGTATGAAATGACTTATGGATTGCAATTCAACACTCAGTTAAAAATCCTCTGTAACCCATTTTTCCAGACGATTGTAAGACTTGAGATATAAAAACGAAAAGGTGTTTACAATCCCTAAAAATTACAGACACTCTTTGGAATTATCTCTCTCTACATATGTGCATTGTGCATTTCCGTTTTAGATGTACGCATTTTTCTTAAATCAAAACTTCGAGTTTTTCGCTCTCTCTTCATCCCGTAAACAAAAAAGGCAAATAGATCATAGCAAAATGAAAATTTCATAGTTGATGTATGGAACAAGTTTAAAACTATAAAAGAAGTAAATGAAGAAAATTTATTCACACACCACAAATGAACACAAAAGTTTTGTTATCCAAGTTTGGGAAATTCCACTAGTCCAAAAATAATATCTTGGAATTTTACATGAAGGAGATTTTTCCTACACATGTTTTAAAAATGGATATGCATGCCAGAAACATGTTAAGGATTCAAATGACCTATGGATCCAAAGCTTTTAAAGAGAATAACAAAAACTCATTAAATTCTCAAGTGAACGTGCGGTGGGATATTTGCCGGAGTCAAACAAGTCATTATTTTACTCATATTCAAAAAGTTGAGCTAACAATCATAGATGATTGTAAAGTGATTTGTCATGTGTAACGGGCTTTTTTTTTAAGAAATGATTTATTGAATTGAAGTCAACACTCAGTTAAAAATCGCCTGCGTCCCCCGTTTCCCGACGATTGCAAAACCTTAGATATAAAAACGAAAGAGTGCATACGATCCCTAAAACATACAGACACTTTTTGGAAATATCTCTCTCTACATTTGTGCATTGTGCATTTTCATTTTAGATGTACACTTTTTTGTTAAATCAGAACTTTGAGTTTTCCCTCCACATTCATCCCCTAAACAAAAATGGCAAAAACGATCACAACAAAATAAAAATTTTATAGTTGATGTGTGGAATATATTTAAAATAATAACTAATGTAAATAAAAAATTTCTATTCACACACCACAAATGAACACAAAAGTTTTGCTATTCAAGTTTGGGAAATTCCATTAGTCCAACCCTCTTAAGCATGGAATTTTACATGAAGGAGATTTTTTCTACACATGTTTTAAAAATGGATCTGCAAGCTTGAAACAAGTTAAAGATTCAAATGACCTATGGATCCAAAGCTTTTAAAGAGAATAACAAACTCTCATTAAATTCTCAAGTGAACGTGCGGTGGGATATTTACCCGAGTCTAACAAGTCATTATTTTGACCATTTTCAAAAATTTGATCTAACAATCATAGATGATTGTAAAGTGATTTACATGCGTAACGGGCTATATTTTTTTATGAAATGACTTATGGATTGCAATTCAACACTCAGTTAAAAATCCTCTGCCACCAATATTTCTCGACGATTGCAAAACCTGAGATATAAAAACGAAAAAGAGTTTACAATCCCTAAAAATTACAGACACTCTTTGGAATTATCTCTCCCTACAATTGTGCTTTGTGCTTTTCAATTTTAGATGTACAATTTTTTCTTAAATCAAAACTTTGACTTTTCGCTCTCCCTTTATCCTGAAAAAAAAACATGGCAAAAAGCTTACAACAAAATGAAAATTTTATAGTTGATGTATGGAAAAAATTTAAAACAATAACAAATATAAATAAAGAAAATTTATTCACCCAACACAAATGAACATAAAATTTTTGTTATCCAATTTTGGGAAATTCCACTAGTTTAACCCTAATAGCTTGGAATTTTGCAAGAAAGAGATTTCAACCACACATGTTTTAAAAATGCATATGCATGTTTGAAACATGTTAAAGATGCAAATGAGTTATGGATGTAAAACTTTTAAAGAGAATAACAAACGCTCATTAAATTCTCAAGTGAACTTGCGGTGGGATATTTACCCGAGTCAAACATGCCATTATTTTGCCCATTTTTAAAAAGCTGACATAATTAATCATAGATGATTGTAACGTGATTTATCATGCGTAACGGGCTATATTTTTGTATGAAATGACTTATGGATTGCAATTCAACACTCAGTTAAAAATCCTCCGCAATCCATTTTTCCCGACGATTGCAAAACCTGAGATATAAAAATGAAAAGGCGCTTACAATAAACAAAATTAAATGAAGAAAATTTATTCACACACCACAAATGAACACAAAAGTTTTGTTATCAGAGTTTGGGAAATTCTACTAGTCCAAAACTAATATCTTGGAATTTTACATGAAATAGAATTTTTCTACACATGTTTTAAAAATTGATATGCCTGCCAGAAACATGTTAAAGATTCAAATGGCCTATGGATCCAAACCTTTTAAAGAGAATAACAAACGCTCATGAAATTCTCAAGTGAACGTGCGGTGGCATATTTGCCCGAGTCAAACAAGCCATTATTTTGCCCATATTCATAAAGTTGAGCTAACAATCATAGATGATTGTAAAGTGATTTGTCATGCGTAACGGGCTATATTTTTGTAAGAAGTAACTTTTGGATTTGAAGTCAACACTCTGTTAAAAATCGCCCGCCTCCCCCGTTTCCTGTCGATTCCAAAACCTTAGATATAAAAACAAAAAAAGTGCATACGATCCCTTAAAAATACAGACACTCTTTGGAAATACCTCGCTTTACATTTGTGCATTGTTCATTTCCATTTTAGATGTACACTTTTTTCTTAAATCAGAACTATGAGTTTTCGCTCCCCCTTCATCCCGTAAACAAAAAAGGCAAAAAAGATCACAACAAAATAAAAATTTTATAGTTGATATGCGGAAAATATTTAAAATAATAAATAATGTAAATAAAAAATATTTATTCACACACCACAAATGAACACAAAAGTTATGTTATCCAAATTTGGAAAATTCCATTAGTCCAACCCTATTAAGCTTGGAATTTTACATGAAGGAGATTTTTTCTACACATGTTTTAAAAATGGATATGCATGGTTGAAATATGTTAAAGATTCAAATGACCTATGGATCCAAAGCTTTAAAAGAGAATAACAACCGCTCATTAAATTCTATATTCAATGTGTGGTGGGATATTTACCCGAGTATAACAAGTCATTATTTTGCCCATTTTCCAAAATTTGATCTAACAATCATAGATGATTCTAAAGTGATTTATCATGCATAACGGGCTATATTTTTGTATGAAATGACTTATGGATTGCAATTCAACACTCAGTTAAAAATCCTCAGCCACCAATTTTTCCCGACGATTGCAAAACCTGAGATATAAAAACTAAAAAGAGCTTACAATCCCTAAAAATTACAGACACTCTTCAGAATTATCTCTCCCTACAATTGTGAATTGTGCTATTCCATTTTAGATGTATACTTTTTTCTTAAATAAAAACTTTGACTTTTCGCTCCCCCTTCAGCCCGAAAACTAACAAGGCAAAAAACTTACAACAAAATGAAAATTTTATAGTTGATGTATGGAAAAAAATTTAAAACAATAAAAAATATAAATAAAGAAAATTTTTTCACCCAACACAAATGAACACAAAAGTTTTGTTATCCAATTTTTCGAAATTCCACTAGTTTAACCCTTATATCTTGAAATTTTCCAAGAAAGAGATTTCATCCACACATGTTTTAAAAATGGATATGCGTGTTTGAAACATGTTAAAGATGCAAATGAGCTATCGATGCAAAGATTTTAAAGAGAATAACAAACGCTCATTAAATTCTCAAGTGAACTTGCGGTGGGATATTTACCCGAGTCAAACATGTCATTATTTTGCCCATTTGCGAAAAGCTGACATAATTAATCATAGATGATTGTAATGTGATTTATCATGAGTAACGGGCTATATTTTTATATGAAATGACTTATGGATTGCAATTCAACACTCAGTTAAAAATCCTTCGCAACCCATTTTTCCTGAAGATTACAAAACCTAAGATATAAAAACGAGAAGGCGCTTACAATCCCTACTCTTTGGAATTATCTCTCTCTACAAATGTGCATTGTGCATTTCTGTTTTAGATGTACACATTTTTCTTCAATCAAAATTTTGAGTTTTTCGCTCTCCCTTCATCCTGTAAACAAAATAGGCATATGGATCACAACAAAATGAAAATTTCATAGTTGATGTACGGAAAAAGTTTAAAACAATAAAAAAAGTAAAAGAAGAAAATTTATTCACACACCACAAATGAACACAAAATTTTTGTTATCCAAGTTTGGGAAACTCTACTAGTCCAAAACTAATATCTTGGAATTTTACATGAAGGAGATTTTTTCTACACATATTTTAAAAATCGATAGGCATGCCAGAAACATGTTAATGATTCAAATGACCTATGGATCTAAAGCTTTTAAAGAGAATAACAAATGCTCACGAAATTCTCAAGTGAACGTGCGGTGGGATATTTGCCCGAGTCAAACAAGCCATTATTTTGCCCATATTCAAAAAGCTGACATAAATAATCATAGATCATTGTAATGTGATTTATCATGCATAACGGACTATATTTTTGTATGAAATGACTTATGGATTGCAATTCAACACTCAGTTAAAAATCATTCGCAACCCATTTTCCAGACGATTACAAAATCTAAGATATAAAAACGAAAAGGCGCTTACAATCCCTAAAAATTACAGACACTCTTTTGAATTATCTCTCTCTACATATGTGCATTGTGCATTTCCGTTTTAGATGTACACATTTTTCTTAAATCAAAATTTCGAGTTTTTCGCTCTCCCTTCGTCCTGTAAACAAAATAGGCAAATAGATCACAACAAAATGAAAATTTCATAGTTGATGTACGAAAAAAGTTTAAAACAATAATAAAAATTAAATGAAGAAAATTTATTCACACACCACAATTGAACACAAAAGTTTTGTTATCCAAGTTTGGAAAATTCCACTAGTCCAAAACTAATATCTTGGAATTTTAAATGAAAGAGATTTTTTCTACACATGTTTTAAAAATGGATATGCATGCCAGAAACATGTTAAAGATTCAAATGACCTATGGATCCAAAGCTTTTACAGAGAATAACAAACGCTCATTAAATTCTCAAGTGAACGTGCGGTGGGATATTTGCCCGAGTCAAACAAGCCATTATTTTGCCCATATTCAAAAAGTTGAGCTAACGATCATAAATGATTGTAAAGTGATTTGTCATGCGTAACGGGCTATATTTTTGTATGAAATGACTTATGGATTTGAAGTCAACACTCAGTTAAAAATCGCCCGCCTCCCTCGTTTCCCGACGATTGCAAAACCTTAGATATAAAAACGGAGGAGTGCATACGATCCCTAAAACATACAAACACTCTTTGGATATATCTCTCTCTACATTTGTGCATTGTGCATTTTCATTTTAGATGTACACTTTTTTCTTGAATCAGAACTTTGAGTTTTCGCTCCCCCTTCATCCCGTAAACAAAAAAGACAAAAAAGATCACAACAAAATAAAAATTTACAGTTGATGTGTGAAAAATATTTTAAAAAATAACTAATGTAAATAAAAAATATCTATTCACACACCACAAATGAATAGAAAAGTTTTGTTATCCAAGTTTGGGAAATTCCAATAGTCCAACCTTATTAAGGTTGGAATTTTACATGAAGGAGATTTTTTCTACACATGTTTTAAAAATGGATATGCATGCTTGAAACATGTTAAATATTCAAATGACCTATGGATCCAATGCTTTTAAAGAGAATAACCAATGCTCATTAAATTCTCAAGTGAACGTGAGGTGGGATATTTACCCGAGCCTAACAAGCCAATATTTTGCCCATTTTCAAAAATTTGATCTAACAATAATAGATGATTGTAAAGTGATTTATCATGCGTAACGGGCAATATTTTTGTATGAAATGACTTATGGATTGCAATACAACACTCAGTTAAAAATCCTCTGCCACCTTTTTTTTCCGACGATTGCAAAACCAGAGATATAAAAACTAAAAAGAGCTTAAAATCCAAAAAAATTACAGACACACTTTGGAATTATCTCTCCCTACAATTGTGCATTATGCTTTTCCATTTTAGATGTACACTTTTTTCTTAAATCAAAACTTTGACTTTTCGCTCTCCCTTCATCCCGTAAACAAAAAAGGCAAATAGATCACAGAAAAATGAAAATTTAATAGTTGATGTACGGAAAAAGTTTAAAACAATAAAAAAAGTAAAACAAGAAATTTTATTCACACACCACAAAAGAACACAAAAGTTTTGTTATCCATGTTTGGGAAATTCCACTAGTCCAAAACTAATATCTTGGAATTTTACATGAAGGAGATTTTTTCTACACATGTTTTAAAAATGGATATGCATGCCAAAAACATCTTAAAGATTTAAATGACCTATGGATCCAAAGCTTTCAAAGAAAATAACAAACGCTCATTAAATTATCTAGTGAACATGCGGTTGCATATTTTCCCGAGTCAAACAAGCCATTATTTTGCCCATATTCATAAAGTTGAGCTAACAATCATAGATGATTGTAAAGTGATTTGTCATGCGTAACGGGCTATATTTTTGTAAGAAGTAACTTTTGGATTTGAAGTCAACACTCTGTTAAAAATCGCCCGCCTCCCCCGTTTCCTGTCGATTCCAAAACCTTAGATATAAAAACAAAAAATGTGCATACGATCCCTTAAAAATAAAGACACTCTTTGGAAATACCTCGCTTTACATTTGTGCATTGTGCATTTCCATTTTAGATGTACACTTTTTTCTTAAATCAAAACTTTGAGTTTTCGCTCCCCCTTCATCCCGTAAACAAAAAAGGCAAAAAAGATCACAACAAAATAAAAATTTTATAGTTGATGTGTAGAAAATATATAAAATAATAACCAATGTAAATAAAAAATATCTATTCACACACCACAAATGAACACAAAAGTTTTGTTATTCAAGTTTGGGAAATTCCATTAGTCCAACCCTACTAAGGTTGGAATTTTACATGAAGGAGATTTTTTCTACACATGTTTTAAAAATGGATATGCATGCTTGAAACATGTTAAAGATTCAAATGACCTATGGATCCAAAGTTTTTCAAGAGAATAACAAAAAGTCATTAAATTCTCAAGTGAACGTGCGGTGGGATATTTACCTGAGTCTAACAAGTCATTATTTTGCCCATTTTCAAAAATTTGATCTAACAATCATAGATGATTGTAAAGTGATTTATCATGCGTAACGGGCTATATTTTTGTATGAAATGACTTATGGATTGCAATTCAACACTCAGCTAAAAATCCTCTACCACCTATTTTTTTTGACGATTGCAAAACCTGAGGTATAAAAACTAAAAGGTGCTTACAATCCCTAAAAACTACCGACACTCTTTGGAATTATCTCTCTCTACATATCTGCATTGTGCATCTCCATTTTAGATGTACACATTTTTCTTAAATCAAAACTTCGAGTTTTTCGCCCTCCCTTCATCCCGTAAACAAAAAAGGTAAATAGATCACAGCAAAATGAAAATTTCATAGTTGATGTACGGAAAAAGTTTAAAACAATAAAAAAATTAAATGAAGAAATTTTTTTCACACACCACAAATGAACACAAAAGTTTTGTTATCCATGTCTGGGAAATTCCACTAGTCCAAAACTAATATCTTGGAATTTTACAAGAGGAGATATTTTCTGCACATGTTTTAAAAATGGATATGCATGCCAGAAACATGTTAAAGATTTAAATGACCTATGGGTCCAAAGCTTTTAAAGAGAATAACAAACGCTCATTAAATTCTCAAGTGAACATGCGATGGGATATTTGCCCGAGTCAAACAAGCCATTATTTTGTCCATATTCAAAAAGTTGAGCTAACAATCATAGATGATTGTAAAGTGATTTTTCATGTGTAACGGGCTATATTTTTGTAAGAAGTGACATTTGGATTTGAAGTCAACACTCAGTTAAAAATCGCTCGCCTCCCCCGTTTCCTAATGATTCCAAAACCTTAGATATAAAAAAAAAATGTGCATACGATCCCTAAAACATATAGACACTCTTTCGAAATACCTCTCTTTACATTTGTGCATTGTGCATTTCCATTTTAGAAGTACATTTTTTTCTTAAATCACAACTTTTAGATTTCGCTCCCCCATCATCCCGTAAACAAAAAAGGCAAAAAAGATCACAACAAAATAAAAATTTTATAGTTGATGTGTGGAAAATATATAAAATAATAACCAATGTAAATAAAAAATATCTATTCACACACCACAAATGAACACAAAAGTTTTTTTATCCAAGTTTGGGAAATTCCATTAGTCCAAACCCTATTAAGCTTGGAATTTTACATGAAGGAGATTTTTTCTACACATGTTTTAAAAATGGATATGCATGCTTGAAACATGTTAAAGATTCAAATGACCTATGTATTCAAAGCTTTTAAAGAGAATAACAAACACTCATTAAATTCTCAAGTGAACGTGCGGTGGGATATTTACCCGAGTCTAACAAGTCATTATTTTGCCCATTTTTAAAAATTTTATCTAACTATCATAGATGATTGTAAAGTGATTTATCATGCGTAACGAGCTATATTTTTGTATGAAATGACTTATGGATTGCAATTCAACACTCAGTAAAAAATCCTCTGCCACAAATTTTTCCCGACGATTGCAAATCCAGAGAAATAAAAACTAAAAAGAGCTTCCAATCCCTAAAAATTATAGACACTCTTTGGAATTATCTCTCCAAACAATTGTGCATTGTGCTTTTCCATTTTAGATGTACACCTTTTTCTTAAATCAATACTTTGACTTTTCGCTCTCCCTTCATCCCGAAAACAAACAAGGCAAAACCCTTACAACAAAATAAAAATTTTATAGGTGATGTATCGAAAAAATTTAAAACAATAACAAATATAAATAAATAAAATTTATTCACCCAAAAGAAATGAACACAAAAGTTTTGTTATCCAATTTTGGGAAATTCCACCAGTTTAATCCTAATAGCTTGGAATTTTGCAAGAAAGAGATTTCATCCACACATGTTTTAAAAATGGATATGCATATTTGAAACATGTTAAAGATGCAAATGAGCTACAGATGCAAATCTTTTAAAGATAATAACAAACACTCATTAAATTCTCAAGTGAACTTGCGGTGGGATATTTACCCGAGTCAAACATGCCATTATTTTGCCCATTCGCAAAAAGCTGACATAATTAATCATAGATGATTTTAATGTGATTTATCATGCGTAATGGGGTATATTTTTGTATGAAATGACTTATGGACTGCAATTCCACACTTAGTTAAAAATCCTCCGCAACCCATTTTTCCCGACGATTGCAAAACCTGAAATATAAAAATGAAAAGGTGCTGACAATCCCTATAAATTACTGACACTCTTTGGAATTATCTCGCTCTACATATGTGCATTGTGCATTTCTGTTTTAGATGTACACATTTTTCTTAAATCAAAACGTGAAGCTTTTCACTCTCCCTTCATCCCGTAAACAAAAAACGCAAATAGATCACAGCAAAATGAAAATTTCATAGTTGATGTACGGAAAAAGTTTAAAACAATGAAAAAATTAAATGAATAAATTTTATTCACACACCACAAATGAACACAAAAGTTTTGTTATCCGTGTTTGGGAAATTCCACTAGTCCAAAACTAATATCTTGGAATTTTACATGAAGGAGATTTTTTCTACACATGTTTTAAAAATGGATATGCATGCCAGAAACATGTTAAAGATTCAAATGACCTATGGATCCAAAGCTTTTAAAGAGAATAACAAACGCTCATTAAATTCTCAAGTGAACATGCGGTGGGATATTTGCCCGAGTCAAACAAGCCATTATTTTGCCCATATTCAAAAAGTTGACCAAACAATCATAGATGATTGTAAAGTGATTTGTCATGCGTAACGGGCTATATTTTTGTAAGAAGTGACTTATGGATTTGAAGTCAACACTCAAGTAAAAATCATCCGCCTCCCCCGTTTCCTAATAATTCTAAAACCTTAGATATAAAAATAAAAAAAGTGCATACGATCCCTAAAACATACAGACACTCTTTGGAAGTACCTCTCTTTACATTTGTGCATTGTGCATTTCCATTTTAGATGTAAACTTTTTTCTTAAATCAGAACTTCGAGTTTTCGCTCCCCCTTTATCCCGTAAACAAAAAAGGCAAATAAGATCACAACAAAATAAAATTTTTATAGTTGATGTGTGGAAAATCTATAAAATAATAACTAATGTAAATAAAAAATATCTATTCACACACCACAAATGAACACAAAAGTTTTGTTATCCAACTTTGGGAAATTTTTTAGTCCAACCCTATTAAGCTTGGAATTTTACATGAAGGAGATTTTTTGTACACATGTTTTAAAAACGCATATGCATGCTTGAAACATGTTAAAGATTCCAATGACCTTTGGATCCACAGCTTTTAAAGAGAATAACAAAAGCTCATTAAATTCTCAAGTGAACGTGCGGTGGGATATTTACCCGAGTCTAACAAGTCATTAGTTTGCCCATTTTCAAAAATTTGATCTAACAATCATAGATGATTGTAAAGTGATTTATTATGCGTAACAGGATATATTTTTGTATAAAATGACTTATGGATTGCAATTCAACACTCAGTTAAAAATCCTCTGCCACCAATTTTTCCCGACGATTGCAAAACCTAAGATATAAAAACTAAAAAGAGCTTAAAATCCCTAAAAATTACAGACACACTTTGGAATTATCTCTCCCTACAATTGTGCATTGTGCTTTTCCATTTTAGATGTACACTTTTTTCTTAAATCAAAACTTTGACTTTTCGCTCTCCCTTCATCCTGAAAACAAACAAGGCAAAAAGCTTATAACAAAATGAAAATTTTATAGTTGATGTATGGAAAAAATTTAAAACAATAACAAATACAAAAAAATAAAATTTATTCACCCAACACAAATGAACACAAAAGTTTTGTTATCCAATTTTGGGAAATTCCACTTGTTTATCCCTAATAGCTTTGAATTTTACAAGAAAGAGATTTCATCCACACATGTTTTAAAAATGGATATGCATGTTTGAAACTTGTTAAAGATGCAAATGAGCTATGGATGCAAAGCTTTTAAAGATAATAACAAATGCTCATTAAATTCACAAGTGAACTTGCGGTGGGATATTTACCCGAGTCAAACATGCCATTATTTTGCCCATTTGCAAAAAGCTGACATAATTAATCATAGATGATTGTAATGTGATTTATCAAGCGTAATGGTCTATATTTTTATATGAAATGACTTATGGATTGCAATTCAACACACAGTTAAAAATCCTTCGCAACCCATTTTTCCCGACGATTGCAAAACCTGAGATACAAAAACGAAAAGGTGCTTACAATCCCTAAAAATTACAGACGCTCTTTGGAATTATCTCTCTCTACATATGTGCATTGTGCATTTCCATTTTAGATGTACACATTTTTCTTAAATCAAAACTTCAAGTTTTTGGCTCTCCCTTCAAGAGAATAACAAACGCTCATTAAATTCTCAAGTGAACATGCGGTGGGATATTTGCCCGAGTCAAACAAGCCATTATTTTGCCCATATTCAAAAAGTTGACCTAACAATCATAGATGATTGTAAAGTGATTTGTCATGCGTAACGGGCTATATTTTTGTAAGAAGTGACTTATGGATTTGAAGTCAACACTCAAGTAAAAATCGTCCGCCTCCCCCGTTTCCTAATAATTCTAAAACCTTAGATATAAAAATAAAAAAAGTGCATACGATCCCTAAAACATACATACACTCTTTGGAAATATCTCTCTCTACATATGTGCATTGTGCATTTCCATTTTAGATGTACATTTTGTTCTTAAAACAGAACTTTGAGTTTTCGCTCCCCCTTCATCCCGTAAATAAAAAAGGCAAAATAGATCACAACAAAATAAAAAATTTATAGTTGATGTGTGGAAAATATTTAAAATAATAATTAATGTAAATAAAAAATATCTATTCAAACACCACAAATGAACACAAAAGTTTTGTTATCCAAGTATGGGAAATTCCATTAGTCCAACCCTTTTAAGCATGGAATTTTACATGAAGGAGATTTTTTCTACACATGTTTTTAAAATGGATATACATGCTTGAAACATGTTAAAGATTCAAATGACCCATGGATCCGAAGCTTTTAAAGAGAATAACAAACGCTCATTAAATTCTCAAGTGAACGTGCGGTGGGATATTTACCCGAGTCTAACAAGTCATTATTTTGCCCATTTTCAAAAATTTTATCAAACAATCATAGATGATTGTAAAGTGATTTATCATGAGTAATGGGCTATATTTTTGTATGAAATGACTTATGGATTGCAATTCAACACTCAGTTAAAAATCCTCTGCCACCAATTTTTCCCGACGATTGCGAAACCTGAGATATAAAAACTACAAAGAGCTTACAATCCCTAAAAATTACAGACACTCTTTGGAATTATCTCTCCCTACAATTGTGCATTGTGCTTTTCCATTTTAAATGTACACTTTTTTCTTAACTCAAAACTTTGAATTTTCGCTCTCCCTTAATCCCGAAAACAAACAAGGCAAAAAGCTTACAACAAAATGAAAATTTTATAGTTGATGTATGGAAAAAATTTAAAACAATAACAAATATAAATAAAGAAAATTTATTCACCCAACAAAAATGAACACAAAAGTTTTGTTATCCAATTTTGGGAAATTCCACTAGTTTAACCTTAATAGCTTGGAATTTTGCAAGAAAGAGATTTCATCCACTCATGTTTTAAAAATGGATATGCATGTTTGAAACATGTAAAAGATGCAAATGAGCTATGGATGCAAAGCTTTTAAAGAGTATAACAAACGCATATTAAATTCACAAGTGAACTTGCGGTGGGATATTTACCCGAGTCAAACATGCAATTATTTTGCCCATTTGCAAAAAGCTAACATAATTAATCATAGATGATTGTAATGTGAATTATCATGCGTAACGGGCTATATTTTTGTCTGAAATGACTTATGGATTGCAATTCAACACTCAGTTAAAAATCCTCCGCAACCCATTTTTCCCGATGATTGCAAAACCTGAGATATAAAAACGAAAAGGTGCTAAGAATCCCTAAAAATTACAGACACTCATTGGAATTATCTCTCTCTACATATTTTCATTGTGCATTTCCGTTTTAGATGTACACATTTTTCTTAAATCAAAACTTTGAGTTTTTTGCTCTCCCTTCATCCAATAAACAAAAATGGCAAATAGATCACAGCAAAATAAAAATTTCATAGTTGATGTACGGAAAAAGTTTAAAATATTAAAAAAGTTAAATGAAGAAAATTTATTCACACACCACAAATGAACACAAAAGGTTTGTTATCCAAGTTATGGAAATTCCACTAGTCCAAAACTAATATCTTGGAATTTTACATGACAAAGATTTTTTCTACACATGTTTTAAAAATGGATATGTGTGCGAAAAACATGTTAAATATTCAAATGACATATGGATCCAAAGCTTTTAATGAGAATAACAAACACACATTAAATTTTCAAGTGAACGTGCGGTGGGATATTTGCTCGAGTCAAACAAGCCATTATTTTGCCCATATTCAAAAATTTGAGCTAACACTCATAGATGATTGTAAAGTGACTTTTCATGCGTAACGGGCTATATTTTTGTATGAAATGACTTATGGATTTGAAGTCAACACTCAGTTAAAAATCTCCCGCCTCCCCTGTTTCCCGACGATTGCAAAACCTTAGATATAAAAACGAAAGAGTGCATACGATCCCCAAAACATACAAACACTCTTTGGAAATATCTCTCTCTACATTTTTGCATTGTGCATTTCCGTTTTAGATGTACACTTTTTTCGTAAATCAGAACTTTGAGTTTTCGCTCCCCCTTCATCCCGTAAACAAAAAAGGCAAAAAAGATCACAACAAAATAAAAATTTTATAGTTGATGTGTGGAAAATATTTAAAATAATAACTAATTTAAATAAAAAATATCTATTCACACACCAAAAATGAACACAAAAGTTTTGTTATCCAAGTTTGGGAAATTCCATTAGTCCAACCCTTTTAAGCTTGGAATTTTACATGTGCGAGATTTTTTCTACACATGTTTTAAAAATGGATATGCATGCTTGAAACATGTTAAAGATTCAAATGACATATGGATCCGAAGCTTTTAAAGAGAATAACAAACGCTCATTAAATTCTCAAGTGAACGTGCGGTGGGATATTTGCCCGAGTCAAACAAGCCATTAATTTGTCCATGATTTGTCATGCGTAACGGGCTTTATTTTTGTAAGAAATGACTTATGGATTTGAAGTCAACACTCAGTTAAAAATCGCCCGCCTCCCCCGTTTCCCGACGATTGCCAAACCTTGGATAAAAAAACGAAAGAGTGCATATGATCCCTAAAACATATAGACACTCTTTGGAAATATCTCTCTCTACATTTGTACATTGTGCATTTCCATTTTAGATTTACACTTTTTTCTTAAATCAGAACTTTGAGTTTTCGCTCCTCCTTCATTCCATAAACAAAAAATGCAAAAAAGATCACAACAAAATAAAAATTTTATAGTTGTTGTGCGGAAAATATTTTAAATAATAACTAATGTAAATAAAAAATATCTATTCACACACCACAAATGAACGCAAAAGTTTTGTTATCCAAGTTTGGGAAATTCCATTAGTCCAACCCTATTAAGCTTGGAATTTTACATGAAGGAGATTTTTTCTACACAGGTTTTAGAAATGGATATGCATGTTAAAGTTTCAAATGACCTATGGATCCAATTATTTTAAAGAGAATAACTAACGCTCATTAAATTCTCAAGTGATCGTGCGGTGGGATAATTTCCCGAGTCTAAAAAATCTTTATTTTGCCCATTTTCTAAAATTTGATCTAACAATCATAGATGATTGTAAAGTGATTTATCATGCATAACGGGCTATATTTTTGTATGAAGTGACTTATGGATTGCAGTTCAACACTCAGTTAAAAATCCTCTGCCACCAATTTTCCCCACGATTGCAAAACCTGAGATATAAAAACTAAAAAGAGCTTAGAATCCCTAAAAATTACAGACACTCTTTGGAATTATGTCTCCCTACAATTGTGCATTGTGATTTTCCATTTTAGATGTACACTTTTTTCTTAAATCAAAACTTTGAGTTTTCGCACCCCCCTTCATCTCGTAAACAAAAAAGGCAAAAAAGATCACAACAAAATAAAAATTTTATAGTTGATGTGTGGAAAATATTTAAAATAACAACTAATGTAAATAAAAAATATCTATTCACACACCACAAATGAACACTATAATTTTGTTATCCAAGTTTGGGAAAATCCATTAGTCCAACCCTATTAAGCTTGGAATTTTACATGGAGGAGATTTTTTCTACACATGTTTTAAAAATAGATATGCATGCTTGAAACATCATAAAGATTCAAATGACCTATGGATCCAAAGCTTTTAAAGAGAATAACAAACGCTCATTAAATTCTCAATTGAACGTGCGGTGGGATATTTACCCGAGTCTAACAAGTCATTATTTTGCCCATTTTCAAAAATTTGATCTAACAATCATAGATGATTGTAAAGTGATTTATCATGCGTCATGGGCTATATTTTTTTATGAACTGACCTATTGATTGCAATTCACCACTCAGTTAAAAATCCTCTGCCACCAATTTTTCCCGACAATTGCAAAACCTGAGATATAAAAACTAAAAAGAGCATACAATCCCTAAAAATTACAGACACTCTTTGGAATTATCTCTCCCGACAATTGTGCATTGCGCTTTTCCATTTTAGATGTACACTTTTTTCTTAAATGAAAAATTTGACTTTTCGCTCTCCCTTCATCCCGAAAAAACACAAGGCAAAAAGCTTACAACAAAATGAAAATTTTGTAGTTGATGTATGGAAAAAATTTAAAACTATAACAAATATAAATAAAGAAAATTCATTCACCCAACACAAATGAACACAAAAGTTTTGTTATCCAATTTTGGGAAATTCCACTAGTTTAACCCTAATAGATTGGAATTTTACAAGAAATAGATTTCATCCACATAGGTTTTAAAAATGGATATGCATGTTTGAAACATGTTAAAGATGCAAATGAGCTATGGATGCAAAGCTTTTAAAAAGAATAACAAATGCTCATTAAATTCTCAAGTGAACTTGCGGTGGGATATTTACCCGAGTCAAACATGCCATTATTTTGCCCATTTGCAAAAAGCTGACATAATTAATCATAGATGATTGTAATATGATTTATCATGCGTAACGGGCTATATTTTTGTATGAAATGACTTATGGATTGCAATTCAACACTCAGTTAAAAATCCTCCGCAACCCATTTTTCCCGACGATTGCAAAACCTGAGATATAAAAACAAAAAGGTGCTTACAATCCCAAAAAATTACAGACACTCTTTGGAATTACCTCTCTCTACATATGTGCATTGTGCATTTCCGTTTTATATGTACACTTTTTTCTTAAATCAAAACTTCGAGTTTTTCGCTCTCCCTTCTACCCGTAAACAAAAAATGCAACTAGATCAGAGCAAAGTGAAAATTTCATAGTTGATGTACGGAAAAGGTTTAAAAAAATACAAAAAGTAAATGAAGAAAATTTATTCACACACCACAAATAAACACAAAAGTTTTATTATCCAAGTTTTTGAAATTCCACTAGTCCAAAACTAATATCTTGGAATTTTACCTGAAGGAGATTTTTTCTACACATGTTTTAAAAATGGCTATGCATGCTTGAAACATGTTAAAGATTCAAATGACCAATGGATCCAAAGCTTTCAAAGAGAATAACAAACGCTCATTAAATTCTCAAGTGAACGTGTGGTGGGATATTTGCCCGAGTCTTACAAGTCATTATTTTGCCCATTTTCAAAAATTTGATCTAACAATCATAGATGATTGTAAAGTGATTTATCATGCGTAATGGGCTATTTTTTTGTATGAAATGACTTATGGATTGCAATTCAACACTCAGTTAAAAATCCTCTGCCACCAATTTTTCCCGACGATTGCAAAACCTGAGATATAAAAACTAAAAAGAGCTTACAATCCCTAAAAATTACAGGCACTCTTTGGAATTTTCTGTCCCTACAATTGTGCATTGTGCTTTTCTATTTTAGATGTACACTTTTTTCTTAAATCAAAACTTTGACTTTTCACTCTCCCTTCATCCCGATAACAAACAAGGCTAAAAGCTTACAACAAAATGAAAATTTTATAGTTGATGTATGGAAAAAATTGAAAACAAAAACAAATATAAATAAAGAAAATTTATTCACCCAACACAAATGAACACAAAAGTTTTGTTATCCAATTTTGGGAAATTCCACTAGTTTAACCCTAATAGCTTGGAATTTTGCAAGAAAGAGATTTCATCCACACATGTTTTAAAAATGGATATGCATGTTTGAAACATGTTAAAGATGCAAATGAGCTATGGATGCAAAGCTTTTAAGAGAATTATAAACGCTCATGAAATTCTCAAGTGAACGTGCGGTGGGATATTTACCCGAGTCCAACAAGTTATTATTTTGCCCATTTTGAAAAATTTGATCTAAGAATCATAGATGATTGGAAAGTGATTCATCATGCGTAATGGGCTATATTTTTATATGAAATGACTTATGGATTGCAATTCAACACTCAGTTAAAAATCCTCCGCAACCCATTTTTCTCGACGATTGTAAAACCTGAGATATAAAAACGAAAAGGCGCTTACAATCCCAAAAAATTACAGACACTCTTTGGAATTATCTCTCTCTACATATGTACATTGTTCATTTCCGTTTTAGATGTACACATTTCGCTTAAATCCAAACTTCGAGTTTTTTGCTCTCCCTTCATCCCGTAAACGAAAAAGGCAAATAGATCACAGTAAAATGAAAATTTCATAATTCATGTACGAAAAAAGTTAAAAATAATAAAAAAAGTAAATGAAGAAAATTTATTCACAAACCACAAATGAACACAAAAGTTTTGCTATCCAAGTTTGGGAAATTCCACTTGTCCAAAACAAATATCTTGGAATTTTACATGATGGAGATTTTTTCTACACTTGTTTTAAAAATGGATATGCATGCCAGAAACATGTTAAAGATTTAAATGACCTATGGATCCAAAGTTTTTAAAGAGAATAACAAACGCTCATTAAATTCTCAAGTGAACATGCGGTGGGATATTTACCCGAGTCAAACAAGCCAATTTTTTGCCCATATTCAAAAAGTTGAGCTAACAATCATAGATGATTGTAAAGTGATTTGTCATGCATAACGGGCTATATTTTTGTAAGAAATAACTTATGGATTTGTAGTCAACACTCAGTTAGAAATCGCCCGCCTCCTCCATTTCCCGACGATTGCAAAACCGTAGATATAAAAACGAAAGAGTGCATACGATCCCTAAAACATACTGACACTCTTTGGAAATATCTCTCTCTACATTTGTGCATTGAGCACTTCCATTTTAGATATACACTTTTTTCTTAAATCAGAACTTTGATTTTTCGCTCCCCCATCATCCCGCAAACAAAAAGGCAAAAAAGATCACAAAAAAATAAAAAATTTATAGTTGATGTGTGGAAAATATTTAAAATAATAACTAATGTAAATAAAAAATATCTATTCACATACCACAAATGAGCACAAAAGTTTTGTTATCCAAGTTTGGAAAATTCGATTAGTCCAGCCCAATTAAGCTTGGAATTTTACAGGAAGGAGATTTTTTCTACACATGTTTTAAAAATGGCTATGCATGCTTGAAACATGTTAAAGATTCAAATGACCTATGGATCCAAAGCTTTTAAAGAGAATAACAAACGCTCATTAAATTCTCAAGTGAACGTGCGGTGGGATATTTTCCCGAGTCTAACAAGTCATTATTATTCCTATTATAAAAAATTTGATCTAACAATCATAGATGATTGTAAAGTGCTTTATCATGCGTAACGGGCTATATTCTTGTATGAAATGACCTAAGGATTGCAATTCAACACTCAGTTAAAAATCCTCTGCCACCAATTTTTCCCGACGATTGCAAAACCTGAAATATAAAAACTAAAAAGAGCTTACAATCCCTAAAAATTACAGACACTCTTTGGAATTATCTCTCCCTACAATTGTGCATTGTGCCTTTCCATTTTAGATGTACAGTTTTTTCTTAAATCAAAACTTTGACTTTTCGCTCTCCCTTCATCCCGAACACACACAAGGCAAAAAGCTTACAACAAAATGAAAATTTTGTAGTTGATGTATGGAAAAAATTTAAAACAATAACAAATATAAATAAAGAAAATTCATTCACCCAACACAAATGAACACAAAAGTTTTGTTATCAGATTTTGGGAAATTCCACTTGTTTAACCCTAATAGATTGGAATTTTACAAGAAAGAGATTTCATCCACACAGGTTTTAAAAATGGATATGCATGTTTGAAACATGTTAAAGATGCAAATGAGCTATGGATGCAAAGCATTTAAAGAGAATAACAAACGCTCATTAAAGTCTCAAGTGAACTTGCGGTGGGATATTTACCCGAGTCAAACAAGCCATTATTTTGCCCATTTGCAAAAAGCTGACATAATTTATCATAGATGATTGTAATGTGATTTATCATACGTAACGGGCTATATTTTTGTATGAAATGACTTATGGATTGCAATTCAACACTCTGTTAAAAATCTTCTGCAACCCATTTTTCCCGACGATTGCAAAACCTGAGATATAAAAACGAAAAGGTGCTTACAATCCCTATAAATTACAAACACTCTTTGGAATTATCTCTCACTACATATATGCATTGTGCATTTCCGTTTTAGATGTAGACATTTTTCTTAAATCAAAACTTCAAGTTTTTCGCTCTCCCTTCATCCCGTAAACAAAATTGGCAAATAGATCACAACAATATGAAAATTTCATAGTTGATGTACGGAAAAATTTTAAAACAATAAAAAAAGTAAATGAAGGAAATTTATTCACACACCACAAATGAACACAAAAGTTTTGTTATCCAAGTTTTGGGAATTCTACTAGTCCAAAACTAATATCTTGGAATTTTATATGAAGGAGATTTTTTCTACACATGTTTTAAAAATGGATATGCATACTAGAAACATGTTAAAGATTCAAATGACCTATGGATCCAAAGCCTTTAAAGAGAATAACAAACGCTCATTAAATTCTCAAGTGAACGTGCGGTGGTATATTTGCGCGAGTCAAACAAGCCATTATTTTGTTCATATTCAAAAAGTTGAGCTAACAATCATAGATGATTGTAAAGTGATTTGTCATGCGTAACGGCCTATATTTTTTAAAGAAATGACTTATGGATTTGATGTCAACACTCAGTTGAAAATCGCCCGCCTCCCCCGTTTCCCGGCGATTGCAAAACCTTAGATATAAAAACGAAAGAGTGCATGCGATCCCTAAAACATACAGACAGTCTTTAGAAATCTCTCTCTCTACATTTGTGCATTGAGAATTTCCATTTTAGATGTACAGTTTTTTCTTAAATCAGAACTTTGATTTTTTGCTCCCCCTTCATCCCGTAAACAAAAAGGAAAAAAAGATCACAACAAAATAAAAACTTTATAGTTGATGTGTAGAAAATATTTAAAATAATAACTAATATAAATAAAAAATATTTATTCACACACCACAAATGAACACAAAAGTTTTGTTATCTAAGTTTGGGAAATTCCATTAATCCAACCCTATTAAGCTTGGAATTTTACATGAAGGAGTTTTTTTTTTACACATGTTTTAAAAATGGATATGCATGCTTGAAACATGTTAAAGATTTATGACCTATGGATCCAAAGCTTTTAAAGAGAATAACAAACGCTCATTAAATTCTCAAGTGAACGTGCGGTGGGATATTTGCCCGAGTCTTACAAGTCATTATTTTGCCCATTTTCAAAAATTTGATCTAACAATCATAGATGATTGTAAAGTGATTTATCATGCGTAATGGGCTATTTTTTTGTATGAAATGACTTATGGATTGCAATGCAACAATCAGTTAAAAATCCTCTGCCACCAATTTTTCCCGACGATTGCAAAACCTGAGATATAAAAACTAAAAAGAGCTTAAAATCCCTAAAAATAACAGACACTCTTATGAATTATCTCTCCTACAATTGTGCATTGTGCTTTTCCATTTTAGATGTACACTTTTTTCTTAAATCAAAACTTTGACTTTTCGCTCTCCCTTCATCCCGAAAACAAACAAGGCAGAAAGCTTACAACAAAATGAAAATTTTATAGTTGATGTATGGAAAAAATTTAAAACAATAACAAATATAAATAAATAAAATTTATTCACCCAACACAATTGAACACAAAAGTTTTGTTATCCAATTTTGGGAAATTCCACTAGTTTAACCCTAATAGCTTGGAATTTTGCAAGAAAGAGATTTCATCCACACATGTTTTAAAAATGGATATGCAAGTTTGAAACATGTTAAAGATGCAAATGAGCTATGGATGCAAAGCTATTAAAGAGAATAACGAACGCTCATTAAATTCCCAAGTGAACTTGCGGTGGGATATTTACCCGAGTCAAACATGTAGCTATTTTGCCCATTTGCAGAAAGCTGACATAAATAATCATAGATGATTGTATTGTGATTTATCATGCGTAACGGGCTATATTTTTGTATGAAATGACTTATGGATTGCAATTCAACACTCAGTTAAAAATCCTCTGCAACCCATTTTTCCTGACGGTTGCAAAACCTGAGATATAAAAACGAAAAGGTGCTTACAATCCCTAAAAATTACAGGCACTCTTAGGATTTATCTCTCCCTACATATGTGCATTGTGCATTTCAGTTTTAGTTGTACACATTTTTCTTAAATGAAAACTTTGAGTTTTTCGCTCTCCCTTCATCCCGTAAACAAAAAAGGCAAGTAGATCACAGCAAAATGAAAATTTCATTGTTGATGTACGGAAAAATTTTAAAACAATAAAAAAATTAAATGAAGAAAATTTATTCACACACCACAAATGAACACAAATGTTTTGTTATCCAAGTTTGGGAAATTCCACTAGACCAAAACTAATATCATGGAATTTTACATGAAGGAGATTTTTTCTACACATGTTCTAAAAATGGATATGCATGCCAGAAACATGTTAAAGATTCAAATCACCTATGGATCCAAAGCTTTTAAAGAGAACAAGAAACACTCATTAAATTCTCAAGTGAACGTGTGGTGGGATATTTGCCCGAGTCAAACAAGCCATTATTTTGCCCATTTTCAAAAAGTTGAGCTAACAATCATAGATGATTGTAAAGTGATTTGTCATGCATAATGGGCTATATTTTTTTAAGAAATGACTTATGGATTTGAAGGCAACACTCAGTTAAAAATCACCCGCTTCCCCCGTTTCCCAACGATTGCAAAACCTTAGATATAAAATCGAAAGAGTGCATACGATCCCTAAAACAAACAGACACTCTTTGGAAATATCTCTCTCTACATTTGAGCATTGTGCATCTCCATTTTAGATGTACACTTTTTTCTTAAATCAGAACTTTGAGTTTTCGCTCCACCTTCATCCCGTAAACAAAAGAGGCAGAAAAGATCACAACAAAGTGAAAATTTTATAGTTGAAGTGTGGAAAATATTTAAAATAATAACTAATGTAAATAAAAAATATCTATTCACACACCACAAATGAACACAAAAGTTTTGTTATCCAAGTTTGGGAAATTCCAGTAGTCCAACCCTATTAAGCTAGGAATTTTACATGAAGGCGATTTTTTCTACACATGTTTTAAAAATGGATATGCATGCATCAAACATGTTAAAGATTCAAATGACCTATGGATCCAAAGCTTTTAAAGTGAATAACAAACGCTCATTAAATTCTCAAGTGAACGTGCGGTGGGATATTTACCCGAGTCTAACAAGTCATTATTTTACCCATTTTCAAAAATTTGATCTAACAATCATAGATGATTTTAAAGTGATTTATCATGCGTAACGGGCTATATTTTTGTATGAAATGACTTATGGATTGCAATTCAACACTCAGTTAAAAATCCTCTACCACCAATTTTTCCCGACGATTGCAAAACCTGAGATATGAAAACTAAAAAGAGCTTGCAATCCCTAAAAATTACAGACACTCTTTGGAATTATCTCTCCCTACAATTGTGCATTGTGCTTTTCCATTTTAGATGTACACTTTTTTCTTAAATCAAAACTTTGACTTTTCGCTCTACATTCATCCCAAAAACAAACATGGCCAAAAGCTTACAACAAAATGAAAATTTTATTGTCGATGTATGGAAAAAATTTAAAACAATAACAAATATAAATAAAGAAATTTTTTTCACCCAACACAAATGAACACAAAAGTTTTGTTATCCAATTTTGGGAAATTCCAGTAGTTTAACCCTAATAGCTTCGAATTTTCCAAGAAAGAGATTTCATCCACAAATGTATTCAAATTGGATATGCGTGTTTGAAACATGTTAAAGATGCAAATGAGCTATGCATGCAAAGATTTTAAAGAGAATAACAAACGCTCATTAAATTCTCAAGTGAACTTGCGGTGGGATATTTACTCGAGTCAAACATGACATTATTTTGCCCATTTGCAAAAAGCTGACATAATTAATCATAGATGACTGTAGTGTGATTTACCATGTGTAACGGGCTATATTTTTTTATGAAATGACTTATGGATTGCAATTCAACACTCAGTTAAAAAACCTCCGCAACCATTTTTTCCCGACGATTACAAAACCTGAGATGTAAGAATGAAAAGGTGCTTTCAATACATAAAAATTATAGACACTCTTTGGAATTATCTCTCTCTACATATGTGCATTGTGCATTTCCATTTTAGATGTACACATTTTTATTAAATCAAAACTTCAAGTTTTTCTCTCTACCTTCATCCCCTAAACAAAAAAGGCAAATAGATCACAGCAAAATGAAAATTTGATAGTTGATTTATGGAAAAAATTTAAAACAATAAAAAAAGTAAATAAAGAAAATTTATTCACACACCACAAATTAACACAAAAGTTTTTTTATCCAAGTTTGGGAAATTCCACTAGTCCAAAACTAATATCTTGCAATTTTACATGAAGGAGATTTTTTCTACACATGTTTTAAAAATGGATATGCATGCCATAAACATATTAAAGATTCAAATGACCTATGGATCCAAGGATTTTAAAGAGAATAACAAACGCTCATTAAATTCTCAAGTGAACGTGCGGTGGGATATTTGCCCGAGTCAAACAATCCATTATTTTGCCCATATTCAAAAAGTTGAGCTAACAATCATAGATGATTGTAAAGTGATTTGTAATGCGTAACGGGCTATACTTTTGTAAGAAATGACTTTTGGATTTGAAGTCAACACTCAGTTAAAAATCGCCCGCCTCCCCCGTTTCCAAACGATTGCAAAAACTTAGATATAAAAATAAAAAAGTACATACGATCCCTAAAACATACAGACACTCTTTGGAAATATCTCTCTCTACATTTTTGTATTGTACATTTCCATTTTAGATGTACACTATTTTTTTAAATCAGAACGTTGAGTTTTCGCTCCCCCTTCAACCTGAAAACAAAAAAGGCAAAAAAGATCACAAAAAAATAAAAATTTTATAGTTGATGTGTGGAAAATATTTAAAATAATAACTAATGTAAAATAAAAATATCTATTCACACACCAAAAATGCACACAAAAGTTTTGTTATCCAAGTTTGGGAAATTCCATTAGTCCAACCCTATGAAGCTTGGAATTTTACATGAAGGAGATTTTTTCTACACATGTTTTAAAAATGGATATGCATGCTTGAAACATGTTAAAGATTCAAATGACCTTTAGATCCAAAGCTTTTAAAGAGAATAACAAACGCTCATTAAATTTTCAAGTGAACGTGCGGTGGGATATTTACCCGAGTCTAACAAGTCATTATTTTGCCCATTTTAAAAAATTTGAAGTAACAATCATTGATGATTGTAAAGTGATTTATCATGTGTAATGGGCTATATTTTTATATGAAATGACTTATGGATTGCAATTCAACACTTGGTTAAAAATCCTCTGCCACAAATTTTTCCCGACGATTGCAAAACCTGAGATATAAAAACTAAAAAGAGGTTACAATCCCAAAAAATTACACACACTCTTTGAAATTATCTCTCCCTACAATTTTGCATTGTGCTTTTCCATTTTAGATGTACACTTTTTTCTTAAATCAAAACTTTGACTTTTCGCTCTCCCTTCATCCCGAAAACAAACACGGCAAAAAGCTTACTACAAAATGAAATTTTTATTGTTGATGTATGGAAAAAATTTAAAACAAAAACAAATATAATTAAAGAAAATTTCTTCACCCAACACAAATGAACACAAAAGTTTTGTTATCCAATTTTGGGAAATTCCACTAGTTTAACCCTAATAGCTTGGAATTTTGCAAGAAAGAGATTTCATCCACACATGTTTTAAAAATGGATATGCATGTTTGAAACATGTTAAAGATGCAAATGAGCTATGGATGCAAAGCTTTTAAAGAGAGTAACAAACTCTCATTAAATTCTCGAGTGAACTTGCGGTGGGATATTTATCCGAGTCAAACATGCCATTATTTTGCCCATTTACAAAAAGCTGACATAATTAATCATAGATGATTGTAATGTGATTTATCATGCGTAATGGGCTATATTTTTGTATGAAATTACTTATGGATTGAAATTCAACACTCAGTTAAAAATCCTCCGCAACCCATTTTTCCCGACGATTGCGAAACCTGCGATATAAAAACGGAAAGGTGCTTACAATCCCTAAAAATTACAGACACACTTTGGAATTATCTCCCTCTACATATGTGCATTGTGCATTTCCATTTTAGATGTACACATTTTTCTTAAATCAAAACTTTGATTTTTTCGCTCTCCCTTCATCCCGTAAACAAAAAAGGCAAATAGATCACAGCAAAATAAAAATTTCATAGTTGATGTACGGAAAATGTTTAAAACAATAAAAAAAGTAAATGAAAAAAATTTATTCACACACCACAAATGAACACAAAAGTTTTGTTATCCAAGTTTTGGAAATTCAACTAGTCCAAAACTAATATCTTGGAATTTTACTTGGAGGAGATTTTTTCAACACATGTTTTAAAAATGGATATGCATGCCAGAAACATGTTAAAGATTCAAATGACCTATGGATCCAAAGCTTTTAAAGAGAATAACAAACGCTCATTAAATTCTCAAGTGAATGTGCGATGGGATATTTGCCCGAGTCAAACAAGCCATTATTTTGCCCATATTCAAAAAGTTGAGCTAAAAATCATAGATGATTGTAAAGTGATTTGTCATGCGTAACAGGCTATATTTTTGTAACAAATGACTTTTGGAATTGAAGTCAACACTCAGTTAAAAATCGCCCGCCTCCCCTGTTTCCCGACGATTCCAAAACCTTAGATTTAAAAACGAAAGAGTGCATATGATCCCTAAAACATACAGACACTCTTTGAAAATATCACTCTCTACATTTATGCATTGTGCATTTCCATTTTAGATGTACATGTTTTTCTTAAATCAGAACTTTGAGTTTTCGCTCCCCCTTCTTCCAGTAAACAAAAAAGGCAAAAAAGATCACGACAAAATAAAAATTTTATAGTTGATGTGTGGAAAATATTTAAAATAATAACTAATGTAAATAAAAAATATCTATTCACACACCACAAATGAATACAAAATTTTTGTTATCCAAGTTTGGGAAATTTCATTAGTCCTACCCTATTAAGCTTGGAATTTTACATGAAGGAGATTTTTTCTACACATGTTTTAAAAATGGATATGCATGCTTGAAACATGTTAAAGGTTCAAATGACCTATGGATCCAAAGCTTTTAAAGAGAATAACAAACGCTCATTAAATTCTCAAGTGAACATGCGGTGGGATATTTACCGGAGTCTAACAAGTCATTATTTTGCCCATTTTAGAAAATTTGATATAACAATCATAGATGATTGTAAAGTGATTTATCATGTGTAACGGGCTCAATTTTTGTATGAAATGACTTATGGATTGCAATTCAACACTCAGTTAAAAATCCTCTGCCACCAATTTTTCATGACGATTGCAAAACCTGAGATATAAAAAGTAAAAAGAGCTTACAATCCCTAAAAATTATAGACAATCGTTGGAATTATCTCTCCCTACAATTGTGCATTGTGCTTTTCAAAAAGCTTACAAGAAAATGAAAATTTTAGAGTTGATTTATGGAAAAAATATAAAGCAATAACAAATATAAATAAAGAAAATTTATTCACCCAACACAAATGAACACAAAAGATTTGTTATCCAATTTTGGGAAATTCCACTAGTTTAACCCTAATAGCTTGGAATTTTCCAAGAAAGAGATTTCATCCACACATGTTTTAAAAATAGATATGCATGTTAGAAACATGTTAAAGATGCAAATGAGCTATGGATGAAAAGCTTTTAAAAAGAATAACAAACGTTCATTAAATTCTCAAGTGAACTTGCGGTGGGATATTTACTCGAGTAAAACATGCCATTATTTTGCCCATTTGCATAAAGCTGACATAATTAATCATATATGATTGTATTGTGATTTATCATGCGTAACGGGCTATATTCTTGTATGACATGACTTATGGATTGCAATTCAATCCTCAGTTAAAAATCTTCTGCCACCAATTTTTCCCGACGATTGCAAAACCTGAGATATAAAAACTAAAAAGAGCTTACAATCCCTAAAAATTACAGACACTCTTTGGAATTATCTCTCCCTACAATTGTGCATTATGCTTTTCTATTTTAGATGTACACTTTTTTCTTAAATCAAAACTTTGACTTTTCGCTCTCCCTTCATCCCGAAAAAAAACTAGGCAAAAAGCTTACAACAAAATGAAAATTTTATAGTTGATGTATGGAAAAAATTTAAAACAATAACAAATATAAATAAAGAAAATTTATTCACCAACCACAAATGAACACAAAAGTTTTGTTATCCAATTTTGGGAAATTCCACTAGTTTAACCCTAATAGCTTGGAATTTTGCAAGAAAGAGATTTCATCCACACATGTTTTAAAAATGGATATGCGTGTTTGAAAGATGTTAAAGATGCAAATGAGCTATGGATGCAAAGCTTTTAAAGAGAATAACGAACACTCATTAAATTCTCAAGTGAACTTGCGGTGGGATATTTACCCGAGTCAAACATGCCATTATTTTGCCCATTTGCAAAACGCTGACATAATTAATCATAGATGATTGTAAAGTGATTTATCATGCGTAACGGGCTATATTTTTGTATGAAATTACTTATGGATTGCAATTCAACACTCAGTTAAAAATCCTCTGTCACCAATTTTTCTCGACTATTGCAAAACCTGAGATATAAAAACGAAAATGTGCTTACAATCCCTAAAAATTACAGGCACTCTTTGGAATTATCTCTCCCTACAATTGTGCATTGTGCTTTTCCATTTTAGATGTACATTTTTTTTTAAATCAAAACTTTGACATTTCGCTATCCCTGTGTCCCGATTACAAACAAGGCAAAAAGCTTACAAGAAAATGAAAATTTTATAGTTGATGTATGGAAAAAATTTAAAACAATAACAAATATAAATAAAGAAAATATATTCACCCAACACTAATGAACACAAAATTTTTGTTATCCAATTTTGGGAAATTCCATTTGTTTAACCCTAATAGCTTTGAATTTTGCAAGAAAGAGATTTCATCCACACATGTTTTAAAAATGGATATGCATGTTTGAAACATGTTAAAGATGCAAATTAGCTATGGATGCAAAGCTTTTAAAGAGAATAACAAACGCTCATTAAATTCTCAAGTGAACTTGCGGTGGGATATTGACCCGCTTGCAAAAAGCTGACATAATTAATCATAGATGATTATAATGTGATTTATCATGCGTACGGGATATATTTTTGTATGAAATGACTTATGGATTGAAATTTAACACTCAGTTAAAAATCCTCCACAACCCATTTTTCCCGACGATTGCAAAACCTGAGATATAAAAATTGAAAGGTGCTTACAATCCCTAAAAATTACAGACACTCTTTGGAATTATCTCTCTCTACATATGTGCATTGTGAATTTCCATTTTAGATGTACACATTTTGCATTTCTGTTTTAGATGTACACATTTTTTTTAAATCAAAACTTCGGGTTTTTCGCTCTCCCTTCATCCCGTAAACAAAAAAGGCAAATAGATCACAGCAAAATGAAAATTTCATAGTTGATGTACGAAAAAGGTATAAAAAAATAAAAAAAATAAATGAAGAAAATTTATTCACACACCACAAATGAACACAAAAGTTTTGTTATCCAAGTTTGGGAAATTCCACTAGTCCAAAACTAATATCTTGGAATTTTACACGAAGGAGATTTTTTCTACACATGTTTTAAAAATGGATATGCATGCCAGAAACATGTTAAAGATTCAAATGACCTATGGATCCAAAGCTTTTAAAGAGAATAACAAACGCTCATTAAATTCTTAAGTGAACGTGCGGTGGGATATTTGCCTGAGTCAAACAAGCCATTATTTTGCCCATATTCAAAAAGTTGATCTAACTATCATAGGTGACTGTAAAGTGATTTGTCATGAGTAACGGGCTATATTTTTGTAAGAAATGACTTATGGATTTGAAGTCAACACTCAGTTAAAAACGAATGAGTGCATACGATCCCTAAAACATACAGACACTCTTTGGAAATATCTCTCTCTTCATTTGTGCATTGTGCATTTCCATTTTAGATATACACTTTTTTCCTAAATCAGAACGTTGAGTTTTCGCTCCCCCTTCATCACGTAAAGTAAAAAGGCAAAAATGATCACAACAAAATCAAAATTTTATAGTTGATGTGTGGAAAATATTTAAAATAATAACTAATGTAAATAAAAAATATCTATTCACACACCACAAATGAAAACAAAAGTTTTGATATCCATGATTGGGAAATTCCATTAGTCCAACCCTATTCAGCTTGGAATTTTACATGATGGAGATTTTTTCTACACATGTTTTAAAAATGGATACTTGAAACATGTTAAAGATTCAAATGACCTATGGATCCAAAGCTTTTAAAGAGAATAACAAACGCTCATTAAATTCTCAAGTGAACGTGCAGTGGGATATTTGCCCGAGTCTAACAAGTCATTATTTTGCCCATTTTCAAAAATTTGACCTAACAATCATAGATGATTGTAAAGTGATTTATCATGCGTAACGGGTTATAGTTTTCTCTGAAATGACTTATGGATTGCAATTCAACACTCAGTTAAAAATCCTCTGCCCCCAATTTTCCCGACGATTCCAAAACCTGAGATATAAAAACTAAAAAGAGCTTACAATCCCTAAAAATTACAGACACACTTTGGAATTATCTCTCCCTACAATTGTGCATTTTACTTTTCCATTTTAGATGTAAACTTTTTTTTTAAATCAAAACTTTGACTTTTCGCTGTCCCTTCATCCCGAAAACAAACAAGGCAAAAAGCTTACAACAAAATGAAAATTTTATAGTTGATGTATGGAAAATATTTAAAACAATAACAAATATAAATAAATAAAATTTATTCACCAAACACAAATGAACACAAAATTTTTTTTATCCAATTTTGGGAAAATTCCACTAGTTTAACCCTCATAGCTTGGAATTTTGCAAGAAAGAGATTTCATCCACAGATGTTTTAAAAATGGATATGCATGTTTGAAACATGTTAAAGATGCAAATTAGCTATGGATGCAAAGCTTTTAAAGAGAATAACAAACGCTCATTAAATTCTCAAATGAACTTGCGGTGGGATATTTACCCGAGTCAAACTTGCCATTATTTTGCCCATATGCAAAAACCTGAGATAATTAATCATAGATGATTGTAATGTGATTTATCATGTGTAACGGGCTATATTTTTGTATGAAATGACTTATGGATTGCAATTCAACATTCAGTTAAAAATCCTCCGCAACCCATTTTTCCCGACGATTGCAAAACCTGAGATATAAAAGCGAAAAGGTGTTTACAATCCCTAAAAATTACAGACACTCTCTGGAATTATCTCTCTCTACATCTGTGCATTTTGCATTTCCGTTTAAGATGTAAAAATTTTTCTTAAATCAAAACATTGACTTTTCCCTCTCCCTTCATCCCGAAAACAAACAAGGCAAAAAGCTTACAACAAAATGAAAATTTTATAGTTGATGTATGGAAAATTTTAAAACAATAATAAATATAAATAAAGAAAATTTATTCACCCAACACAAATGAACACATAAGTTTTGTTATCCAATTTTTGAAAATTCCACTAGGTTAACCCTAACAGCTTGGAATGTTGCAAAAAAGAGATTTCATCCACACATGTTGTAAAAATGGAAATGCATGTTTGAAACATGTTAAAGATTCAAATGAGCTATGGATGCAAAGCTTTTAAAGAGAATAAAAAACCCTCATTAAATTCTCAAGTGAACTTGTGGTGAGATATTTACCATAGTCAAAAATGCCATTATTTTGCCCATTTGCAAAAAGCTGACATAATTAATCATAGATGATTGTAATGTGATTAATCATGCGTAACAGGCTATATTTTTGTATGAAATGACTTATGGATTGCAATTCAAAAGTCCGTTAAAAATCCTCCGCAACCTATTTTTCCCGACGATTGCAAAACCTGAGATATAAAAAACAAAAGGTGCTTACAATCCCTAAAAATTTCTGACACTCTTTAGAATTATCTCTCTCTACATATGTGCATTGTGCATTTCCATTTCAGATGTACACACTTTTCTTAAATCAAAACTTTGACTTTTTCGCTCTCCCTTCATCCCGTAAACAAAAAAGGCAAATTGATCACAGCAAAATGAAAATTTCATAGTTGATGTACGGAAAAGTTTAAAAAAATAAAAAAAGTAAATGAAGAAAATTTATTCACACACCAAAAATGAACACAAAAGTTTTGCTATCCAAGTTTGGGAAATTCCACTAGTCCAAAACTAATAGCTTGGAATTTTACATGAAGGAGATTTTTTGTACACATGTTTTAAAAATGGAAATGCATGCCATAAATATGTTAAAGATTCAAATGACCTATGGATCCAAAGCTTTTAAAGAGAATAACAAACGCTCATTAAATTCTCAAGTGAACGTGCGATGGGATATTTGCCCGAGTCAAACAAGCCATTATTTTGCCCATATTTAAAAATTTGAGCTAACAATCATAGGTGATTGTAAAGTGATTTGTCATGCGTAACGGGCTATATTTTTGTAAGAAATGACTTATGAATTTGAAGTCAACACTCAGTTAAAAATCGCCCGCCTCCCCCGTTTCCCGACGATTGCAAAACCTTAGATATAAAAATGAAAGAGTGCACACGATCCCTAAAACATACAGACACTCTTTGGAAATATCTCTCTCTACATTTTTGCATTGTGCATTTCCATTTTAGATGTACACTTTTTTCTTAAATCAGAACTTTGAGTTTTCGCTCCCCCTTCATCCCGAAAAGTAAAAAGGCAAAAAAGATCACAACAAATTAAAAATTTTATAGTTGATGTGTGGAAAATATTTAAAATAATAACTAATGTAAATAAAAAATATCTATTCACACACCACAAATGAACACAAAAGTCTTGTTATCCAAGTTTGGAAAATTCCATTAGTCCAACCCTATTAAGCTTGGAATTTAACATGAAGGAGATTTTTTCTACACATGTTTTAAAAATGGATATGCATGCTTGAAACATGTTAAAGATTCAAATGACCTATGGATCCAAAGCTTTTAAAGAAAATAACAAACGCTCATTAAATTCTCAAGTGAACGTGCAGTGGGATATTTACCCGAGTCTAACAAGTCATTATTTTGCCCATTTTCAAAAAATTGATCTAACAATCATAGATGATTGTAAAGTGATTTATCATGCGTAACGGGCTATATTTTTGTATGAGACTTATGGATTGCAATTCAACACTCGGTTAAAAATCCTCTGCCACCAATTTTTCTCGACGATTGCAAAACCTGAGATATAAAAACTAAAAAGATCTTACAATCCCTAAAAATTGCTGACACTCTTTGGAATTATCTCTACCTACAATTGTGCATTGAGCTTTTCCATTTTAGATGTACACTTTTTTCTTAAATCAAAACTTTGACTTTTCGCTCTCCCTTCATCCCGAAAACAAACAAGGCTAAAAGCTTACAAAAAAATGAAAATTTTATAGTTGATGTATGGAAAAAATTTAAAACAATAACAAATATAAATAAATAAAATTTATTCAGCCAACACAAATGAACACAAAACTTTGGTTATCCAATTTTTGGAAAGTCCACTAGTTTAATCCTAATAGCTTGGAATTTTGCAAGAAAGAGCTTTCATCCACACATGTTTTAAAAATGGACATGCATGTTTGAAACATGTTAAAGATGCAAATGACTATGGATGCAAAACTTTTAAAGAGAATAACAAACGGTCATTAAATTCTCAAGTGAACTTGCGGTGGGATATTTACCGGAGTCAAGCATGCCATTATTTTGCCCATTTGCAAAAAGCTGAGATAATTAATCATAGATGATTGTAATATGATTTATCATGCGTAACGGGCAATATTTTTGTATGAAATGACTTATGGATTGCAAATCAACACTCAATTAAAAATCCTCCGCAACCCATTTTTCCCGACAATTGCAAAACCTGAGATATAAAAACGAAAAGGTTCTTACAATCCCTAAAAATTACAGACACTCTTTGTAATTATCTCTCTCTAAATATGTGCATTGTACATTTCCGTTTTATGTAAATATTTTTCTTAAATCAAAACTTCGAGTTTTTCGCTCTCCCTTCATCCCTTAAACAAAAAAGGCAAATTGATCACAGCAAAATGAAAATTTCAAAGTTGATGTACGGAAAAAGTTTAAAACAATAAAATAAGTAAATGAAGAAAATTTATTCACACACCACAAATGAACACAAAATTTTTGTTATCCAAGTTTTGGAAATTCCACTAGAACAAAACTAATATCTTGGAATTTTACATGAAGGAGATTTTTTCTACACATGTTTTAAAAATGGATATGCATGCCAGAAATATGTTAAAGATTCAAATGACCTATGGATCCAAAGCTTTTAAAGAGAATAACAAACGCTCATTAAATTCTCAAGTGAACGTGCGATGGGATATTTGCCGGAGTCAAACAAGCCATTATTTTGCCCATATTCAAAAATTTGAGCTAACAATCATAGGTGATTGTAAAGTGATTTGTCATGCGTAATGGGCTATATTTTTGTAAGAAATGACTTATGGATTTGTAGTCAACACTCAGTTAAAAATCGCCCGCCTCCCCCGTTTCCCGACGATTGCAAAACCTTAGATATAAAAATGAAAGAGTGCATACGATCCCTAAAACATACAGACACTCTTTGAAAATATCTCTCTCTACATTTGTGCATTGTGCATTTACATTTTAGATCTACACTTTTTTCTTAATTCAGAACTTTGAGTTTTCGCTCCCCCTTCATCCCGTAAAGTAAAAAGGCAAAAAGCATCCCAAAAAAATAAATATTTTATAGTTGATGTGTGGAAAATATTTAAAATAATAACTAATGTAAATAAAAAATATCTATTCACATACCACAAATGAACACAAAAGTTTTGTTATCCAAGTTTGGGAAATTCCATTAGTCCAACCCTATTAAGCTTGGAATTTTACATGATGGAGATTTTTTCTACACATGTTTTAAAAATGGATATGCATGCTTGAAATATGTTAAAGATTCAAATGACCTATGGATCCAAAGCTTTTAAAGAGAATAAAAAACGCTCATTAAATTCTCAAGTGAACGTGCGGGGTGATATTTACCCGAGTCTAACAAGTCATTATTTTGCCCATTTTCAAAAATTTGATGTAACAATCATAGATGATTGTAAAGTGATTTATCTTGCGTAACGAGCTATAATTTTGTATGAAATGACTGATGGATTGCAATTCAACACTCAGTTAAAAATCCTCTGCCACCAATTTTTCCCGACGATTGCAAAACCTGAGATATAAAAACTAAAAAGAGCTTACAATCCCTAAAAATTACAGACACACTTTGGAATTATCTCTCCCTACAATTGTGCATTGTGCTTTTCCATTTTAGATGTACACTTTTTTCTTAAATCAAATCTTTGACTTTTCGCTCTCCCTTCATCCCGAAAACAAACAAGGCAAAAAGCTTACAAAAAAATGAAAATTTTATAGTTGATGTATGGAAAAAATTTAAAACAATAACAAATATAAATTAATAAAATTTATTCACCCAACACAAATGAACACAAACGTTTTGTTATCCAATTTTGGGAAGTTCCACTAGTTTAACCCTAATATCTTGGAATTTTGCAAGAAAGAGATTTCATCCACACATATTTTAAAAATGGATATGCATGTTTGAAACATGTTAAACATGCAAATGAGCTATGGATGCAAAGCTTTTAAAGAGAATAACAAACGCTCATTAAATTCTCAAGTGAACTTGCGGTGGGATATTAACCCGAGTCAAACATGCCATCATTTTGCCCATTTGCAAAAAGTAGACATAATTAAACATAGGTGATTGTAATGTGGTTTATCATGCGTAACGGTCTATTTTTTGTATGAAATGACTTATGGATTGCAATTCAACAGTCAGTTAAAAATCCTCCGCAACCCATTTTTCTCGACGATTCCAAAACCTGAGATATGAAAACGAAAAGGTGCTTACAATCCCTAAAAATTACAGACACTCTTTGGAATTATCTCTCTCTATATATGTGCATTTTGCATTTCCATTTGAGATGTACATATTTTTCTTAAATCAAAACTTCGAGTTTTTCGCTTTCCCTTCATCCCGTAAACAAAAAAGGCAAATAGATCACAATAAAATGAAAATTTCATAGTTGATGTACGCAAAAAGTTTAAAACAATAAAAAAATTAAATGAATAAAATTTATTCACACACCAAAAATTAACACAAAAGTTTTGTTATCCAAGTTTGGGAAATTCCACTACTCCAAAACTAATATCTTGGAATTTTACATGAAGGGGATTTTTTCTTCACATGTTTTAAAAATTGATATGCATGCCAGAAACATGTTAAAGATTCAAATGACCTATGGATCCAAAGCTTTTAAAGAGAATAAAAAACGCTCATTAAATTCTTAAGGGAACGTGCGGTGGGATATTTGCCCGAGTCAAACAAGCCATTATTTTTCCCATATTCAAAAAGTTGAGCTAACAATCATAGATGATTGTAAATTGATTTGTCATGCGTAACGGGCTATATTTTTGTAAGAAATGACTTATGGATTTGAAGTCAACAATCAGTTAAAAATTGCCCGCCTCCCCCGTTTCCCGACGATTCCAAACCTTAGATATAAAAACGAAAAAGTGCATACAATCCCTAAAACATACAGACACTCTTTGGAATTATCTCTCCCTACAATTGTGCATTGTGCTTTTCCATTTTAGATGTAAACTTTGTTCTTAAATCAAAACTTTGACTTTTCGCTGTCCCTTCATCCCGAAAACAAACAAGGCAAAAAGCTTACAACAAAATGAAAATTTTATAGTTGATGTATGGAAAAAAATTTAAAACAATAACAAATATAAATAAATAAAATTTATTCACCCAACACAAATGAACACAAAATTTTTGTTATCCAAGTTTGGGAAATTCTACTAGTTTAACCCTAATAGCTTGGAATTTTGCAAGAAAGAGATTTCATCCACACATGTTTTAAAAATGGATATGCATGTTTGAAACATGTTAAAGATGCATATTAGCTATGGATGCAAAGCTTTTAAAGAGAATAACAAACGCTCATTAAATTCTCAAATGAACTTGCGGTGGGATATTTACCCGAGTCAAACATGCCATTAATTTGCACATTTACAAAAAGCTGACATAATTAATCATAGATGATTGTAATGTGATTTATCATGTGTAACGGGCTATATTTTTGTATGAAATGACTTCTGGATTGTGATGTAGAATTTTAGTTACATCGACTTTTATACCTCGCAAGCGTACGAATCGTTCATGTAATCTAGCAGTAAGCGAGGGTCATATCCACAGGGAGGATTGAATTTCGTGTATTCTTCAGTCAACTAGCCTAACCAAATATGATGAATTAATATGAACTAAACACTAATTATATCCTAAATTATCAAGCAATAATTTAATTAACTACTTGCACAATAGGAAACGTCAACTCTAGATTTTACCGTGATTCGTGCCTCTCTCGAGCGCCACGTAACCACAAATCCGGATTCTCAATCCTTGCGTCTAGCCCCTCTCGGGCACCTAGAGTTAATGACAAAGATCGGATTACAATAGAATGCAGAGAATTAATTTCCTATTGTGATGATGCTAAAATTATCAACTTTGGATTATACCATGACTCGTGCCTCTCTCGAGCGCCACATAACCACGAATCCGAATTCTCAATCCTTGCGTCTAGCCCCTCTCGGGCGCCTAGAGTTAAAGACAGAAATCGGATTAAAAAACAAAAATCTAACCTCAATTATAATCTTACCCTAATTAACTAATTTAATCAAATATCAAGAAAACAAATCTTAAATAAACCTTAATTATCAAATCAGATTCAATTCACATTCAAAACCTAAGTTCAAACCATATGAAAAATTAAATTCAATAATGATGAATTACTCCCCTTCTTCCTCCTCTTGCTCGGGCAGCAACTCGTTCTCACGGGTGCTGCGATTTCCGGAAATTGGTGGCGTCGGGTAGCAATAGTGAGTGGCCGGAGGTAGAGACGACGCCGGCGACGACGGTTAGAAGCCGACGGATGGAGGTAACGTCCGGCGAAGAGCGAAACAGAGCTGACGTTCTCTAACCGGCTCTCTCGAGTCTCGGTTGGAGTCGGAATGGCTCCGGGACTGGTCGGAATATGTAAACGACACCGGATGATGGTCGGACAGAACAAGTGGAACCGGAGAAGCCCTCTCGGATCCCCTCCTGGCCTGGCGAGCAAAGAATGGCAGCGTCGAACTCGCCGCGATGGAGACTCTCTCAAGCTCTCCTCGGGTCTGTTCTCGGTTGCCGGATGACGGTGGACGACGGTGGCCCGGCGAGCGGCGGTGGGGAACTCCTCTCGGATCCTCCCCTGTTTTGGTCGACGGTGCTCCTCTGTTTTTCAATACTCTCTCTTTTCCTTTCACGCTCCTCTCCCCTCTCGTTCGACGCCTCCCCCTTTAAATATGATTTTTCTTCTTTTAAAACGATTTGCCCTAGAAATTACCTCCATTTCACTAAGGGCATTTTGGTAAATATCTTCTTCTCCACCCAAATTCTCCTGAAATTCCATAATTGAATCTATAAAAAGCATTTCAGGAAGAAATAAGACTAAAAAAATAATGAAATATAATTCAGGAGGGAGAAATATGCAATATCGACAGTGATTAATGCCAAATTCAATAAATGCTCATTTCATTTGAAAACCGATAAGTAACCACCTATAACACAATTATAAAGGTTATTATATTATAATTAACCTAGTTCTCATGTTAGAATATGGCATCTATCACACCCCCAAACCTAAATCTTTGCTAGTCCCTAGCAAAACAACAATCGAACCAAAATTAAGCCTAGGAAAACAAAATGCCACTTTCGTAGGGAGCACGATTGCATTTAGCGCATGCAACAAGCCGTTAAACCCCTACTCTGCAGTAGTGAACGAGTTATGTCTCATGAGGGTTTGCATGGAATTTACCCACAAAATTCATCTAAATCAATAATATAAAAAGAAAAACTGAAGAAAATTTACTCCTCATTAGCATATGACTAATACTTAGTATTGTAAAATATCTGAAATTCATATGAGATCTTGCGAAATATTAAAACCTGTGTAAAATATAGCCTATTATCAATCCAAATACACTCATTGTTACTCCACTTGAACCAATGTGACCCATAAGCTATTACTTCAACAGAACAAAGAGGCAACAAATAACAATAAAATCCTGGTCACATCACAATTAAGAGAAAATAGTAGAGTAAGCTTGTTGTCTGACAATCTCACAGAAGAAATATACCAATTTCAATCTTGACTTGCAACTTCTTTCAAATTACAATTCATCTTCAAAGTTAAGAAACTCATTGCTTCCAGATTGAAAACCATTTTACGCTATTACCAGCGCACTTTTGCTATTACCAGCGTAATTTTTGTTTCACTGAATACTTTTGGTATTACCACCATTTTGTATTCGTCTTCACTGCACATGCACTTATTTTTAAGTAACCAACTGTTCTAGTGCATGTCCCTGGGTTTGCCCAGGCTGTTTCTGAAGTTATCTATCTTTTGCAAGCAAGAGTATTTCCCTTCGCATTCATACATTACAACAAGGAATTTCACTGAGGTATAAAAAAGATTGAGTTCAAACAGGCATACAGGACTATTCAGACTAACATAGATCAACACTAGATTTACATGTTCTCTTTTGCAACTAAGTTCCAAGTCTAATGCAATAGTAAGTTATCCCACTGAATTCTCATGAATCACAACAAATGATATCAGATTTCTAATAGGCATATTCTACACAAATTTACGAAAATTTTTGAAACACATTTGAACAACTTATTTTAACTCTACTAATGTTAACCACATACTAAGAGGAGTAATTTGAAAACCGGTAACAGAAATCAAAAGAAAATTATTGCTAAGACATAAAAGAGTCATTCCCCCCCCCCCCCCCCCCCCCCCACCCCCCCCCCCCCCAAACCTAAACCTGACATTGTCCTCAATGGGGAAAAGTTAAAACACTATAACGACTACAAAAAAAAATAAAAAATAAAAAATAAAAAATAAAAATTAATAATAATAATAATAAAGACCCCCAGGAATGATACATAGTCTCCCTCGAAGAAGGTTTACTCGTATCAGCCGTACCCGTAGGTAATCATCCGTAGATGAAACCGCTATCCCACATCACACTTTGAAGAAATCTCCGTGTGACTGGCCACTGAAGGCAGCAGGAATCACGCGCTGAACACAAGTCCTTAAGTTACTCACCATAAGGTTTTCATTCAATACTTCAAGATCGAACTGGTTAATCCCAGAACGGTTGTTTGAGTACAGACCTCTCAAACTAAGGACCAAAAGTCTGGTCATCGACTACTGGAACCATTTATGCTCTCAGTCGGCAAGAGAGTATGAATAAACCAAAAAAATAAAATAAAAATAAAACTGTAATGTACAAAGGGATAGAAATGAGGGGATTGCCCACAATGTGCTAAGTTTATAGTCGTAAGCAAGACTCTGACGCATTCAAGATGAAATGACAGGTTCCTCCAAGAAAATCACCATCACTTCCTCCGGTGTGGGGATATTCTCAAGATACGGTTTGAGCCTCTGATCGTTAACTTTGAAGCTCGACCCATCTTCGTGATTGCGGATCTCAATAGTGCCATGAGGAAACACCTGTGTAACTTCAAATGGACCGGACCACCTGGATCTTAGCTTCCCTGGAAACAAATGCAATCGTGAGTTATAAAGTAAAACATTCTGCCCAACAGTAAAAGACTTGCAAAAAATAGATTTATCATGTAAAAGCTTTGTTCGCTCCTTATACAGTTTGGCATTCTCATAAGCATCATGACGTATCTCCTCCAACTCATTCAATTGCAACTTTCTCTCCTCATCCGCTTGAGTTAAATCAAAATTTAAAGCCTTAATGGCCCAATAAGCTCTATGCTCAAGCTCAACAGGTAGATGACATGCTTTGCCGAACACTAGGCGAAATGGAGACATCCCAATCGGAGTCTTATAAGCGGTTCGATAGGCCCATAAAGCATCGTCCAATCGAGTGGACCAATCTTTCCTATCAAAGCGAACCGACTTCTCCAAAATCCGTTTGATCTCCCTATTAGAGATTTCCAGTTGACCACAAGTTTGCGGGTGGTACGGAGTGGACACCCGATGAGTGATGGAATATTTCTTCAATAAGGTCTCAAATGCTCTGTTTCAAAAATGAGATCCCCCATCACTGATGATCGCTCTCGGGGTACCAAACCGATTAAAGATATTTTCGTTTAAAAACTTTACCACCACTTTGTGATCATTTGTCTTACATGATATAGCTTCAATCCATTTCGAGACATATTCAACAGCAACAAGAATGTATTGATAGCCGAACGAGACAGGAAAAGGACCCATGAAGTCAATACCCCACACATCAAACAATTCAACAATAAGAATGGGGTTAAGAGGAATCATGTTCTTCCTAGACAAACAACCAGTTCGTTGGCATTTATCACACACCTGACAAAACTCATGGGCATCTCTAAATAATGAAGGCCAATAGAAACCACATTGCAAGACTTTAGCCGCGGTCTTTCTAGCACCAAAATGTCCACCACATGCTTGGGGATGACAAAATTCAAGAATGTGGGCAAAGTCTTGCTCATGTACACAACGCCTAATGACTTGGTCAGAACACACCTTGAACAAATTAAGGGTCATCCCAAAAAAAATGTTTGACTTGGGAAAAGAATTTCAACCTATCTTGTTTACTCCAATAATCAGGAATCTTATGAGTTACAAGATAGTTGACTATGTCAGCAAACCAAGGCAACTGGGATACTTGGAGAAGTTGTTCATCAGGGAAGGAATCATTTAAAGGAAGGAATCCTTCCTGAGGTACTACACAGATCCTAGATAGATGATCAGCAACAACATTCTCATAACCCTTCTTATCTCGAATCTCAAGGTCAAATTCTTGCAATTGCAAGATCCATCTAATCAAGCGAGGTTTAGTGTCCTTGATGGATAATAAGTACTTCAAAGCAGAATGATCAGTGAACACTATAACCATTGACCCTAACAGATATGATCTGAATTTGTTCAAGGCAAACACAACAGCTAGAAACTCCTTCTCAGTGGTAGTATAATTCAATTGAGCATCATGAAGAGTTCGGCTAGCATATTGAATGACACAGGGCATTTTATCCGTCTTTTGCCCCAAAACAGCTCCCAATACATAGTCAGAGGCATCACACATCAACTCAAAAGGCAAAGACCAAATAGGGGGTTGGACAATGGGTGCAGTGGATAAACATTTCTTCAGTATTTCAAAAGCATGAATATAGGCATCATCAAAGGCGAAAGCAACATCTTGAGCAAGTAAATTCGTCAAAGGACGAGAAATTTGCTAAAGTCTTTAATGAAACGCCTATAGAACCCAGCATGGCCAAGGAAAGAACGCACCCCCTTCACAGAAGTAGGTGGTGGTAGATTGGCAATTAGGTCAACCTTGGCTTTGTCCACTTCTACACCCCGCTCAGACACTACTTGTCCTAAAACAATTCCTTCTTTCACCATGAAGTGGCATTTTTCCCAATTCAAGACTAAATTGGACTTAATGCAACGGGACAATACGAGTGAAAGATTATGCAGACATGTATCAAAACTAGAGCCAAACACAGAAAAGTCATCCATAAAGACCTCTAAAAATTCACCAATCATGTCAGAAAAGATACTCATCATGCATCGTTGGAAAGTGGCTGGCGCATTGCATAAACCAAAAGGCATGCGTCTGTAAGCATAGGTGCCAAACGGACACGTGAATGTGGTCTTTTCCTGGTCTTCTGGAGCAATGGGAATTTGATTGTAGCCGGAGTATCCATCTAAGAAGCAATAAAAATTGTGGCCGGCCAATCGCTCCAGTACCTAATCAATGAAAGGTAGTGGGAAGTGATCCTTCCTAGTGGCGGAATTAAGTTTTCTATAGTCAATGCAGACACGCCACTTGGTGGTAGTTCTTGTGGGAATCAATTCACCACTTTCATTTTTCATTATCGTTATCCCCCCTTTCTTAGGGACAACTTGAATTGGACTCACCCAGGTGCTATCGGAAATAGGGTAAATGATTCCTGTCACAAGCAACCTGATGACTTCTTCTCTCACAACCTCCAGCATATGGGGATTTAACCTACGTTGCATCTCACGTGAGGCTTTAGTCCCCTCCTCCAAATGAATACGATGCATGCATATGGAGGGGCTAATCCCTTTTAAGGCATCAAGAGTCCACCCCAATGCCTCTTTGTGTGCTTGTAAAACTTCAGTCAATTGTTCCTCCTGCTCAGTACTCAAATAAAAGGAAATAATGACTGGTAATGAGTTCATGGGTCCCAAGAACGCATACTTCAATGTGGGAGGGAGTGGCTTAAGGTCTAGCTTGGAAGTTTCAAGAGGTTTGTCCAAGTCAAGAGGAAGATCCTGTGGATGTTCAGTTGTGATAACCTCATAAGCTTCCTCCAACAGAGGTACAGAATCGAGTAAAGAATTAACCTCTCGAAAATATGTTTCCTCATCAAAATAGTCCATGTCTAAAGATGTTATGCAAGACTCAAAAGATTCAAGAGTGGATTCGTTATCAAGCATAACAGTTTCTATATTAAATGCAGGACTCAGATCATCAGACTCAAGTGGGTGGTGCCCGACATTAAATACATTCAATGAGATCTTAAAATTTCCAAAAGACAACTCCAACTGACCACTTTTACAATGAATGATAGCATTAGATGTGGCTAATAAGGGACGTCCTAGGATGACAGGAATTTGGTTGGTCACATCGACTACTGGTTCTGTATCAAGAACAATGAAATCAATCGGGAACAGAAATTTGTCCACTTTTATCAAAACATCTTCAACTATTCCTCATGGTATCTTGACAGAACGGTCAGCTAGTTGAAGTGTGATGGGAGTAGGCTTCAATTCCCCCAAACCTAATTGCTGGTACACAAAGAAAGGAAGCAAATTCACACTTGCCCCTAAGTCAAGAAGAGCTCTCTGGATGGTATGTTCACCAATGACACATGAAATTGTGGGACATCCAGGATCTTTAACTTTAGGAGGAGTGTTATGCTTCAGAATTGAGCTTACATTCTCAGTAAGAAAGACCTTTTTGTTAACATGTTGTTTTCTCTTCTGTGTACAAAGGTCTTTCAAAAATCGTGCATAGGCAGGCACTTGCCTAATAGCATCAAGAAGTGGAATGTTAATGTGAACCTTACTAAACAGTTCCAACGTTTCATGCATGCTATCTCCTTTCCTAGGTGGGCCCGATAACCTCTGCGGATAAGGAGCTAATGGGACTTGGTTAGGGATCTGCTTGGCTGTTGGTGGAGAACTTGGAGGTTCTTCACTCAATGATGTGTCCCCATTGTCATCCTTTGACTCCTTAGACTTAGTGGTCCCTACCCCATTGTTCAACTCACGACCACTCCTAAGGGTGGTTATGGCTTTGGCTTGCTCATGGTGGGGTTTGGAACTCAACTCACTCTCATGTGTGCTTTTGGGGTTAGGAATGGTTTGACTCGGGAGTCTATTTTGTGCTTGTTCACTCATGTGGCTGCCCAACTGACTCACTTGCATTTCAAGTTTAGCAATGGAGGACTGTGTATTCTGCATGAATAATTGAAGTGTATCCTCAAGTGAAGGTTTTTGTGGAATCAATGGTTGTTGAGTGAAGTGTGGGCGCGGAGCTTGGGATTGAGTAAACCCTGGAGGACCCCCAACCTGTGGGCCCTTGGACCATGAGAAATTTGGGTGCCTAGCCCAACCCGGATTATATGTTTCTGAAAAAGGATCGTTCCGGTTTGGTCTATGAAAATTCTGGACTGCATTCAAGTCCTCAATGAGCTCTGGGTAGGATGAACTAGATGGACACATTTGTGTGGGATGAGATGAACCAGAGCATATGGCACAGACAGTAGATGGGTTAGGAGCAGGTGAACTCTTGGACACCATAAGGGCATCACTTTTTCTAGTCAACCCTTCAATCTTGGCCATGAGCATAGGTGTTTCACTAACCTCATAGAGACCCCCTCTTTTGGCTTCGTGGGATCTCCCATCAACATTAAATGACGAACCCCATTGCTGAGATTGATCACTCAACGTTTCAAAAAAATCCCACGTCTCACTAGCACTCCTACCCATCAAACTCCCACCACTCGTTGCATCTACCATGGATCTAACCTGGGGTGTAAGACCTTGATAAAAGTATTGCACTAAATGCCATTTCTCAAACCCATGATGCGGACACCTACGGATCAAATCCTTCCATTTCTCCCAAGCCTCATAAAAGTGTTCACCCTCTTGTTGCATAAAGTTGGAGATTTCTCTCCTGAGGGCTGTAGTTCTCTGAATGGGAAAGTACTTGGACAAAAATTTCGTGACTAATGTGTCCCATGAAGTAATGCTGCCCACCTCTAAGGAATCAAGACTTGGCCTTATCCTTAAGTGAAAATGGAAAAAGTCTTAACCAGATAGAGTCATCTGAGAAATTCTGGAATTTTAAAGTTGCACAAATATCTAAGAATTCCTTGATGTGGTAATATGGGTCCTCCTTCTCCAACCCATAGAATGTAGGGAGGAGTTGGATCACACCCGGTTTCAACTCATAACTGGCGGCAATAGTGGGTGGCAATATAATGCAAGAAGATGATGTGAAGTGGGATGGGATAGAATAATCCCTTAGGGCTCTACGGTCACCTGCTGCAGGTAACTGTAATGGTTCGCCCTGATTGGCCATGGTAGCTCCTAACTTGACTTCGGGTGTTTTCCTACAAATATGTTCTACCTCTTCAACAAAGGGAGCTAATGGTCCACCTAGGGAGCGGCGCCCGTGCATAAAAACACAAAAAGAAACAAAATGAACTATCAAATTAAGCTAACAAACTCGCTACTAAAAATATGAACTAACTAGAAGAAATAAAAATAATTCCAAAAATAAAAAATAAAATAAAAATAAAAAAAAATAAAAAAAATAAAAAAATCTAACCTAAGACTATGGAGAACAAAGAAATACGCTTAATACGTGCCACCCCGGCAACGGCGCCAAAAACTTGCTGTAGAATTTTAGTTACATCGACTTTTATACCTCGCAAGCGTACGAATCGTTCATGTAATCTAGCAGTAAGCGAGGATCATATCCACAGGGAGGATTGAATTTCGTGCATTCTTCAGTCAACTAGCCTAACCAAATATGATGAATTAATATGAACTAAACACTAATTATATCCTAAATTATCAAGCAATAATTTAATTAACTACTTGCACAACAGGAAACGTCAACTCTGGATTTTACCGTGATTCGTGCCTCTCTCGAGCGCCACGTAACCACGAATCCGGATTCTCAATCCTTGCGTCTAGCCCCTCTCGGGCGCCTAGAGTTAATGACAAAGATTGGATTACAATAGAATGCAGAGAATTAATTTCCTATTGTGATGATGCTAAATTATCAACTTTGGATTATACCATGATTCGTGCCTCTCTCGAGCGCCACATAACCACGAATCCGAATTCTCAATCCTTGCGTCTAGCCCCTCTCGGGCGCCTAGAGTTAAAGACAGAAATCGGATTAAAATACCAAAATCTAACCTCAATTATAATCTTACCCTAATTAACTAATTTAATCAAATATCAAGAAAACAAATCTTAAATAAACCTTAATTATCAAATTAGATTCAATTAACATTCAAAACCTAAGTTCAAACCTATGAAAAATTAAATTCAATAATGACGAATTATTCCCCTTTTTCCTTCTCTCGCTCGGGCAGCAACTCGTTCTCACGGGTGCTGCGATTTCCGGAAATTGGTGGCGTCGGGTAGCAATAGTGAGTGGCCGGAGGTAGAGACGACGCCGGCGACGACAGTTAGAAGCCGACAGACGGAGGTAACGTCCGGCGAAGAGCGAAACAGAGCTGACGTTCTCTAATCGGCTCTCTCGAGTCTCGGTTGGAGTCGGAATGGCTCCGGGACTGGTCGGAATATGTAAACGACGCCAGAGGATGCTCGGACAGAAGAAGTGGCACCGGAGAAGCCCTCTTGGATCCCCTCCTGGCCTGGCGAGCAAAGAATGGCAGTGTCGAACTCGCCGCGACGGAGACTCTCTCGAGCTCTCCTCGGGTCTGTTCTCGGTTGCCGGATGACGGTGGACGACGGTGGCCCGGCGAACGGCGGTGGGGAACTCCTCTCGGATCCTCCCCTGTTTCGGTCGACGGTGCTCCTCTGTTTTTCAATACTCTCTCTTTTCCTTTCACGCTCCTCTCCCCTCTCGTTCGACGCCTCCCCCTTTAAATATGATTTTTCTTCTTTTAAAACGATTTGCCCTAGAAATTATTTCATTTCACTAAGGGAATTTTGGTAAATATCTTCTTCTCCACTCAAATTCTCCTGAAATTCCATAATTGAATCTATAAAAAGCATTTCAGGAAGAAATAAGACTAAAAAAATAATGAAATATAATTTAGGAGGGAGAAATATGCAATATCGACAGTGATTAATGCCAAATTTAATAAATGCTCATTTCATTTGAAAACCGATAAGTAACCACCTATAACACAATTATGAAGGTTATTCTATTATAATTAACCTAGTTCTCATGTCAGAATATGGCATCTATCACACCCCCAAACCTAAATCTTTCCTAGTCCCTAGCAAAACAACAATTGAACCAAAATTAAGCCTAGGAAAACAAAATGCAACTTTCGTAGGGAGCACGATTGCATTTAGCGCATGCAACAAGCCGTTAAACCCCTACTCTGCAGTAGTGGACAAGTTATGTCTCGTGAGGGTTTGCATGGAATTTACCCACAAAATTCATCTAAATCAATAATATAAAAAGAAAAACTGAAGAAAATTTACTCCTCATTAGCATATGACTAATACTTAGTATCGTAAAATATCTGAAATTCATATGAGATCTTCCGAAATATTAAAACCTGTGTAAAATTCATATGATGGGCTATATTTTTGTATGAAATGACTTATGGATTGCAATTCAGCACTTAGCTAAAAATCCTCTGCCACCAATTTTTCCCGACGATTGCAAAACCGGAGGTATAAAAACTAAAAAGAGCTTACAATCCCTAAAACTTGCAGACACTCATTGGAATTATCTCTCCCTACAATTCTGCATTGTGCTTTTCCATTTTAGATATACACTTTTTTCTTAAATCAAAACTATGACTTTTCGCTCTCCCTTCATTCCGAAAATGAACAAGGCAAAAAGCTTACAACAAAATGAAAATTTTATAGTTGATGTATGGAAAAAATTTAAAACAATAACAAATATAAATAAAGAAAATTTATTCACCCAACACAAATGAACACAAAAGTTTTGTTATCCAATTTTGGAAAATTCCACGAGTTTAACCCTAATAGCTTGGAATTTTTCAAGAAAGAGATTTCATCCACACATGTTTTAAAAGTGGATATCCATGTTTGAAACATGTTAAAGATGCAAATGAGCTATGGATGCAAAGATGTTAAAGAGAATAACAAACGCTTAATAAATTCTCAAGTGAACTTGGCGTGGGATATTCACCCGTGTCGAACATGCCATTATTTTGCCCATTTGGAAAACGCTGAAATAATTAATCATAGATGATTATAATGTGATTTATCATGCGTAACGGGCTATATTTTTGTATGAAATGACTTATGGATTGCAATTCAACACTCAGTTAAAAATCCTCCGCAACCCATTTTTCCCTACGATTGCTAAACCTGAGATATAAAAACGAAAAAGGTGCTTACAATCCCTAAAAATTATAGACACTCTTTGGAATTATCTCTCTCTACATATGTGCATTATGCATTTCCGTTTTAGATGTACACATTTTTCTTAAATCAAAACCTCGAGTTTTTCGCTCTCCCTTCATCCCGTAAACAACAAAGGCAAATAGACCACAGGAAAATGAAAATTTCATAGTTGATGTACGGAAAAATTTTAAAACAATAAAAAAACTAAATGTAGAAAATTTATTCACACACCACAAATGAACAGAAAAGTTTTGTTATCCAAGTTTGGGAAATTCCACTAGTCCAAAACTAATATCTTGGAATTTTACATGAAGGAGATTTTTTCTACACATGTTTTAAAAATGGATATGCATGCCAGAAACATGTTAAAGATTCAAATGACCTATGGATCCAAAGCTTTTAAAGAGAACGACAAACGCTCATTAAATTCTCAAGTGAACGTGCGGTGGGATATTTGCCCGAGTCAAACTAGCCATTACTTTGCCCATATTCAAAAAGTTGAGCGAACAATCATAGATGATTGTAAAATGATTTGTCATGCTTAATGGGCTATATTTTTGTAAGAATTGACTTATGGGTTTGAAGTCAACACTCAGTTAAAAATTGACCGCCTCTCCGTTTCCCGACTATTCCAAAACCTTAGATATAAAAACGAAAGAGTGCATACGATCCCTTAAACATATAGACACTCTTTGGAAATATCTCTCTCGACGTTGTGCATTGTGGATTTCCATTTTAGATGTTCACTTTTTTCTTAAATCAGAACTTTGAGTTTTCACTCCCCCTTCATCCCGTAAACAAAAAAGGCAAAAAGTATCACAACAAAATAAAAATTGTATAGTTGATGTGTGGAAAATATTTAAAATAATAACCAATGTAAATAAAAAATATCTATTCACACACCACAAATGAACACAAAAGCTTTGTTATCCATGTTTGGGAAATTCCATTAGTCCAACCCTATTAAGCTTGGAATTTTACATGAAGGAGATTTTTTCTACACATGTTTTAAAAATGGATATGCATGCTTGAAACATGTTAAAGATTCAAATGACCTATGGATCCAAAGCTTTTAAAGAGAATGACAAACACTCATTAAATTCTCAAGTGAACGTGCGGTGGGATATTTGCCCGAGTCAAACTAGCCATTACTTTGCCCATATTCAAAAAGTTCAGCGAACAATCATAGATGATTGTAAAATGATTTGTCATGCTTAACGGGCTATATTTTTGTAAGAATTGACTTATGGATTTGAAGTCAACACTCAGTTAAAAATTGACCGCCTCCCCCGTTTCCCAACGATTCCAAAACCTTAGATATAAAAACGAAAGAGTGCATACAATTCCTAAAACATACTGACACACTTTGGAAATATCTCTCTCTACATTTGTGCATTGTGCATTTCCATTTTAGATGTACACTTTTTTCTTAAATCAGAAGTTTGAGTTTTCGCTCCCCCTTCATCCTCAAAACAAAAAAGGCAAAAAAGATCACAACAAAATAAAACTTTTATAGTTTTTGTGTGGAAAATATTTTAAATAATAACTAAAGTAAATAAAAAATATCTATTTACACACCACAAATGAACACAAAAGTTTTGTTATCCAAGTTTGGGAAATTCCATTAGTCCAACCATATTAAGCTTGGAATTTTACATGAAGGAGATTTTTTCTACACATGTTTTAAAAATGGATATGCATGCTTGAAACATGTTAAAGATTCAAATGACCTATGGATCCAAAGCTTTTAAAGAGAATAACAAACGCTCATTAAATTCTCAATTGAACGTGCGGTGGGATATTTACCCGAGTCTAACAAGTCATTATTTTGCCCATTTTCAAAAATTTGATCTAACAATCATAGATGATTGTAAAGTGATTTATCATTCGTAACGTGCTATATTTTTGTAGGAAATGACTTATGGATTGCAATTCAACACTCACTTAAAATTCCTCTGCAACCAATTTTTCCCGACGATAGCAAAACCTGAGATATAAAAATGAAAAGGTGCTTACAATCCCTAAAAATTACAGTCACTCTTTGCAATTATCTCCCTCTACATATGTGCATTGTGCATTTCCGTTTTAAATGTACACATTCTTCTTAAATCAAAACTTCGAGTTTTTCGCTCTCCCTTCATCCCGTAAACAAAAAAGGCAAATAGATGACAGCAAAATGAAAATTTCATAGTTGATGTACGGAACAAGTTTAAAACAATAAAAAAAGGATAAGAAGAAAATTTATTCACACACCACAAATGAACACAAAAGTTTTATTATCCAAGTTTGGGAAATTCCACTAGTCTAAAACTAATATCTTGGAATTTTACATGAAGGAGCCAGAAACATGTTAAAGATTCAAATGACCTATGGATCCAAAGCTTTTAAAAAGAATAACAAACGCTCATTAAATTCTCAAGTGAACGTGTAGTGGGATATTTGCGCGAGTCAAACAAGCCATTATTTTGCCCATATTCAAAAAGTTGAGCTAACAATCATAAATGATTGTAAAGTGATTTGTCATGCGTAACAGGCTATATTTTTTTAAGAAATGACTTACGGATTTGAAGTCAACACTCAGTTAAAAATCGCCCGCCTCCCCCATTTCCCGACGATTGCAAAACCTTAGATATAAAAAGGAAAGAGTGCACACGATCCATAAAACATACAGACACTCTTTGGAAATATCTCTCTCTACATTTGTGCATTGTGAATTTCCATTTTAGATGTACACTTTTTTCTTCAATCAGAACTTTTAGTTTTCGCTCCCCTTTCATCCCGAAAACAAAAAAGAAAAAAAAGATGACGACAAAATAAAAATTTTATAGTTGATGTGTGGAAAATATTTAAAATAATAACTAATGTAAATAAAAAATATCTATTCACACACCACAAATGGACACAAAAGTTTTGTTATCCAAGTTTGGGAAATTCCATTAGTCCAACCTTATTAAGCTTGGAATTTTACATGAAGAAGATTTTTTCTACACATGTTTTAAAAATGGATATGCATGCTTGAAACATGTTAAAGATTCAACTGACCTATGGATCCAAAGCTTTTAAAGAGAATAACAAACGGTCTTTAAATTCTCAAGTGAACGTGCGGTGGGATATTTACCCGAGTCTAACAAGTCATTATTTTGCCCATTTTCAAAAATTTGATCTAACAATCATAGATGATTGTAAAGTGATTTATCATGCGTAACGGGCTATATTTTTGTATGAAATGACTTATGGATTGCAATTCAGCACTTAGTTAAAAATCCTCTGCCACCAATTTTTCCCGATGATTGCAAAACCGGAGGTATAAAAACTAAAAAGAGCTTACAATACCTAAAACTTACAGACACTCTTTGGAATTATCTCTCCCTACAATTGTGCATTGTGCTTTTCCAATTTAGATATACACTTTTTTCTTAAATCAAAACTATGACTTTTCGCTCTCCCTTCATCCCGAAAATAAACAAGGCAAAAAGCTTACAACAAAATGAAAATTTTATAGTTGATGTATGGAAAAAATTTAAAACAATAACAAATATAAATAAAGAAAATTTATTCACCCAATACAAATGAACACAAAAGTTTTGTTATCCAATTTTGGGAAATTCCACTAGTTTAACCCTAATAGCTTGGAATTTTTCAAGAAAGAGATTTCATCCACACATGTTTTAAAAGTGGATATCCATGTTTGAAACATGTTAAAGATGCAAATGAGCTATGGATGCAAAGATTTTAAAGAGAATAACAAACACTCAATAAATTCTCGAGAGAACTTGGCGTGGGATATTTACCCGAGTCGAACATGCCATTATTTTGCCCATTTGCAAAACGCTGAAATAATTAATCATAGATGATTGTAATGTGATTTATCATGCGTAACGGGCTATATTTTTGTATGAAATGACTTATGGATTGCAATTCAACACTCAGTTAAAAATCCTCCCCAACCCATTTTTCCCGACGATTGCAAAACCTAAGATATAAAAACGAAAAGGTGCTTACAATCCCTAAAAATTATAGACACTCTTTGGAATTATCTCTCTCTACATATGTGCATTGTGCATTTCCGTTTTAGATGTACACATTTTTCTTAAATCAAAACTTCGAGTTTTTCGCTCTCCCTTCATCCCGTAAACAAAAAAGGCAAATAGATCACAGCAAAATGAAAATTTCATAGTTGATGTATGGAAAAAGTTTAAAACAATAAAAAAAGTAAATGAAGAAAATTTATTCACACACCACAAATGAACAGAAAAGTTTTGTTATCCAAGTTTGGGAAATTCCACTTGTCCAAAACTAATATTTTGGAATTTTACATGAAGGAGATTTTTTCTACACATGTTTTAAAAATGGATATGCATGCCAGACACATGTTAAAGATTCAAATGACCTATGGATCCAAAGCTTTTAAAGAGAATGAAAAATGCTCATTAAATTCTCAAGTGAACCTCTGGTGGGATATTTGCCCAAGTCAAACAAGCCATTATTTTTCCCATATTCAAAAAGTTGAGCTAACAATCATAGATGATTGTAAACTGATTTGTCATGCGTAACGGGCTATATTTTTGTAAGAAGTTACTTATGGATTTAAAGTCAACACTTAGTTAAAAATCAACCGCCTCCCCTGTTTCCCGACGATTGCAAAACCTTAGATTTAAAAACGAAAGAGTGCATACGATCCCTAAAACATATAGACACTCTTTGGAAATATCTCTCTCTACATTTGTGCATTGTGGATTTCCATTTTAGATGTACACTTTTTTCTTAAATCAGAACTTTGAGTTTTCGCTCCCCCTTCATCCCGTAAACAAAAAAGGCAAAAAAGATCACAACAAAATAAAAATTTTATAGTTGATGTGGAAAATATTTAAAATAATAACTAATGTAAATAAAAATATCTATTCACACACCACAAATGAACACAAAAGTTTTGTTATCCATGTTTGGGAAATTCCATTAGTCCAACCCTATTAAGCTTGGAATTTTACATGAAGGAGATTTTTTCTACACATGTTTTAAAAATGGATATGCATGCTTGAAACATGTTAAAGATTCAAACGACCTATGGATCCAAAGCTTTTAAAGAGAACGAAAAACGCTCATTAAATTCTTAAGTGAACGTGCGGTGGGATATTTGCCCGAGTCAAACTAGCCATTATTTTGCCCATATTCAAAAATTTGAGCTAACAATCGTAGATGATTGTAAAGTGATTTGTCATGCTTAACGGGCTATATTTTTGTAAGAATTGACTTATGGATTTGAAGTCAACACTCAGTTAAAAATCGCCCGCCTCCCCCATTTCCCGACGATTGCAAAACCTTAGATATAAAAACGAAAGAGTGCATACAATCCCTAAAACATACTGACACACTTTGGAAATATCTCTCTCTACATTTGTACAATGTGCATTTCCATTTTAGATGTACACTTTTTTCTTAAATTAGAATTTTGAGTTTTCGCTCCCCCTTCATCCCGAAAACAAAAAAGGCAAAAAAGATCACAACAAAATAAGAATTTTACAGTTGATGTGTGGAAAATATTTAAACTAATTACTAAAGTAAATAAAAAATATCTATTCACACACCAAAAATGAACACCAAAGTTCTGTTATCCAAGTTTGGGTAATTCCATTAGTCCAACCCTATTAAGCTTGGAATTTTACATGAAGGAGATTTTTTCTACACATGTTTTAAAAATGGAAATGCAAGCTTGAAACATCTTAAAGATTCAAATGATGTATGGATCAAAAGCTTTTAAAGAGAATAACAAACGCTCATTAAATTCTCAAGTGAACGTGCAGTGGGATATTTACCCGAGTCTAACAAGTCTTTATTTTGCCCATTTTCAAAAATTTGATGTAACAATCATAGATGATTGTAAAGTGATTTATCATGCCTAACGGGCTATATTTTTGTATGAAATGACTTATGGATTGCAATTCAGCACTCAGTTAAAAATCCTCTGCCACCAATTTTTCCCGACGATTGCAAAGCCTGAGATATAAAAACTAAAAAGAGCTTACAATCCCTAAAAATTACAGACACTCTTTGGAATTATCTCTCCCTACAATTGTGCACTGCGCTTTTCCATTTTAGATGCACACCTTTTTCTTAAATCAGAAGTTTGAGTTTTCGCTCCCCCTTCATCTCGTAAACAAAAAAGGCAAGAAAGATCACAACAAAATAAAAACTTTATAGTTGATTTGTGGAAAATATTTAAAATAATTACTAATGTACATAAAAAATATCTATTCACACACAAAAAATGAACACCAAAGTTTTGTTATCCAAGTTTGGGAAATTCCATCAGTCCAACTCTATTACGCTTGGAATTTTACATGGAGAGTTTTTCTACACATGTTTTAAAAATGGATATGCATGCTTGAAACATGTTAAAGATTCAAATGACCTATAGATCCAAAGCTTTTAAAGAGAATAACAAATGCTTATTAAATTCTCAAGTGAACGTGCGGTGGGATATTTACCCGAGTCTAACAAGTCATTATTTTGCCCATTTTCAAAAATTTGATCTAACAATCATAGATGATTGTAAAGTGATTTATCATGCGTAACGGGCTATATTTTTGTATGAAATGACTTATGGATTGCAATTCAGCACTCAGTAAAAATTCCTCAGCCACCAATTTTTCCCGACGATTGCAAAACCTGAGATATAAAAACTAAAAAGAGCTTACAATCCCTAAAAATTACAGACACTCATTGGAATTATCTCTCCCTACAATTGTGCACTGTGCTTTTCCATTTTAGATGTACATTTTTTTCTTAAATCAGAACTTTGAATTTTCAGTCTCCCTTCATCCAGAAAATAAACAAGGCAAAAAGCTTACAACAAAATGAAAATTTTATAGTTGATGTATGGAAAAAATTTAAAAAAATAAGAAATATAAACGACGAAAATTTATTCACCCAACACAAATGAACACAAAATTTTTGTTTTCCAATTTTGGGAAATTCCACTAGTTTAATCCTAATAGCTTGGAATTTTGCAAGAAAGAGATTTCATCCACACATGTTTTAAAAATGGATATGCATGTTTGAAACATGTTAAAGATGCAAATGAGCTATGGATGCAATGCTTTTAAAGAGAATAACAAACGCTCATTAAATTCTCAAGTGAACTTGGCGTGGGATATTTACCCGAGTCAAACATGCCACTATTTTGCCCATTTGCAAAAAGCTGACATAATTAATCATAGATGATTGTAATGTGATATATCATGCGTAACGGGCTATATTTTTGTATGGAATGACTTATGGATTGAAATTCAACACTCAGTTAAAAATCCTCCGCAACCCATTTTTCCCGACGATTGCAAAACCTGAGATATAAAAACGAATAGGTGCTTACAATCCCAAAAAATTACAGACACTCTTTGGAATTATCTCTCTCTACATATGTGCATTGTACATTTCCTTTTTAGATGTACACATTTTTCTTAAATCAAAACATCGAGGTTTTCGCTCTCCCTTCATCCCATAAATTAAAAAGGCAAATAGATCACATCAAAATGAAAATTTCATAGTTGATGTACGGAAAAAGTTTAAAACAATAAAAAAAGTAAATGACGAAAATTTATTCACACACCACAAATGAACACAAGTTTTGTTATCCAAGTTAGGGAAATTCCACTAGGCCAAAAATAATATCTTGGAATTTTCATGAAGGAGATTTTTTCAACACATGTTTTAAACATGGATATGCATGCCAGACGCATGTTAAAGATTCAAATGTCCTTTGGATCCAATGCTTTTAACGAGAATAACAAACGCTCCTTCAATTCTCAAGTGAACGTGCGGTGGGATATTTGCCCGAGTCAAACAAGCCATTATTTTGCCCATATTCAAAAAGTTGAGCTAACAATCAGAGATGATTGTAAAGTGATTTGTCATGCTTAACGGGCTTTTTTTTTGTAAGAAATGACTTATGGATTTGAAGTCAACACTCAGTTAAAAACCGCCCGCCTTCCCCGTGTCCCGACGATTGCAAAACCTTAGATATAAAAACGAAAGAGTGCATACGATCCCTAAAACATACCGACACTCTTTGGAAATATCTCTCTCTACATTTGTGCATTGTGCATTTCCATTTTAGAAGTACACTTTTTTTTTAAATCCTTTGAGCTTTCGCTCCCCCTTAATCCCGTAAACAACAAAGGCAAAAAAGATCACAACAAAATAAAAATTATATAGTTGACGTGTGGAAAATATTTAAAATAATAACTAATGTAAATAAAAAATATCTATTTACACACCACAAATGAACACAAAAGTTTTGTTATCCAAGTTTGGGAAATTCCATTAGTCCAACCCTATTAAGCTTAGAATTTTACATGAAGGAGATTTTTTCTACACATGTTTTAAAAATGGATATGCATGCTTGAAATATGTTAAAGATTCAAATGACCTATGGATCCAAAGCTTTTAAAGAGAATAACAAATGCTCATTAAATTCTCAAGTGAACGTACGGTGGGATATTTACCCAAGTCTAACAAGTCATTATTTTGCAAATTTTTAAAAATTTGATCTAACAATCATCGATGATTGTAAAGTGATTTATCATGCGTAACGGGCTATATTATTGTATGAAATGACTTATGGATTGCAATTCAACACTCAGTTAAAAATCCTTTGCCACCAATTTTTCTCGACGATTGAAAATCCTGACATATAACAACTAAAAAGAGCTTAAACTCCCTAAAAATTACAGACACTCTTTGGAATTATCTCTCCCTACAATTGTGCATTGTGTTTTTCCATTTTAGATGTACACTTTTTTCTTAAATCAAGACATTGACTTTTCGCACTCCCTTCATCCCGAAAACAAACAAGGCAAAAAGCTTACAACAAAATGAAAATTTTATAGTTGATGTATGGAAAAAATTTAAAAAAATAAGAAATATAAACGACGAAAATTTATTCACCCAACACAAATGAACACAAAATTTTTGTTTTCCAATTTTGGGAAATTCCACTAGTTTAATCCTAATAGCTTGGAATTTTGCAAGAAAGAGATTTCATCCACACATGTTTTAAAAATGGATATGCATGTTTGAAACATGTTAAAGATGCAAATGAGCTATGGATGCAATGCTTTTAAAGAGAATAACAAACTCTCATTAAATTCTCAAGTGAACTTGGCGTGGGATATTTACCCGAGTCAAACATGCCACTATTTTGCCCATTTGCAAAAAGCTGACATAATTAATCATAGATGATTGTAATGTGATATATCATGCGTAACGGGCTATATTTTTGTATGGAATGACTTATGGATTGCAATTCAACACTCAGTTAAAAATCCTCCCCAACCCATTTTTCCCGACGATTGCAAAACCTGAGATATAAAAACGAATAGGTGCTTACAATCCCAAAAAATTACAGACACTCTTTGGAATTATCTCTCTCTACATATGTGCATTGTACATTTCCTTTTTAGATGTACACATTTTTCTTAAATCAAAACATCGAGGTTTTCGCTCTCCCTTCATCCCGTAAATTAAAAAGGCAAATAGATCACATCAAAATGAAAATTTCATAGTTGATGTACGGAAAAAGTTTAAAACAGTAAAAAAAGTAAATGAAGAAAATTTATTCACACACCACAAATGAACACAAAAGTTTTGTTATCCAAGTTAGGGAAATTCCACTAGGCCAAAAATAATATCTTGGAATTTTACATGAAGGAGATTTTTTCAACACATGTTTTAAAAATGGATATGCATGCCAGACGCATGTTAAAGATTCAAATGTCCTTTGGATCCAAAGCTTTTAAAGAGAATAACAAACGCTCCTTCAATTCTCAAGTGAACGTGCGGTGGGATATTTGCCCGAGTCAAACAAGCCATTATTTTGCCCATATTCAAAAAGTTGAGCTAACAATCAGAGATGATTGTAAAGTGATTTGTCATGCGTAACGGGCTTTTTTTTTTGTAAGAAATGACTTATGGATTTGAAGTCAACACTCAGTTAAAAACCGCCCGCCTTCCCCGTGTCCCGACAATTGCAAAACCTTAGATATAAAAACGAAAGAGTGCATACGATCCCTAAAACAGACCGACACTCTTTGGAAATATCTCTCTCTACATTTGTTCATTGTGCATTTCCATTTTAGAAGTACACTTTTTTTTTAAATCCTTTGAGTTTTCGCTCCCCCTTAATCCCGTAAACAAAAAAGGCAAAAAAGATCACAACAAAATAAAAATTATATAGTTGACGTGTGGAAAATATTTAAAATAATAACTAATGTAAATAAAAAATATCTATTTACACACCACTAATGAACACAAAAGTTTTGTTATCCAAGTTTGGGAAATTCCATTAGTCCAACCCTATTAAGCTTAGAATTTTACATTAAGGAGATTTTTTCTACACATGTTTTAAAAATGGATATGCATGCTTGAAATATGTTAAAGATTCAAATGACCTATGGATCCAAAGCTTTTAAAGAGAATAACAAATACTCATTAAATTCTCAAGTGAACGTGCGGTGGGATATTTACCCAAGTCTAACAAGTCATTATTTTGCAAATTTTTAAAAATTTGATCTAACAATCATAGATGATTGTAAAGTGATTTATCATGCGTAACGGGCTATATTATTGTATGAAATGACTTATGGATTGCAATTCAACACTCAGTTAAAAATCCTCTGCCACCAATTTTTCTCGACGATTGAAAAACCTGAGATATAACAACTAAAAAGAGCTTACAATCCCTAAAAATTACAGACACTCTTTGGAATTATCTCTCCCTACAATTGTGCATTGTGTTTTTCCATTTTAGATGTACACTTTTTTCTTAAATCAAAACTTTGACTTTTCGCTCTCCCTTCATCCCGAAAACAAATAAGGCAAAAAGCTTACAACAAAATGAAAATTTTATAGTATATGTATGGAAAAAATTTAAAACAATAACAAATATAAACAAAGAAAATTTATTCACCCAACACAAATGAACACAAAAGTTTTGTTATCAAATTTTGGGAAATTCCACTAGTTTATTCCTAATAGCTTGGAATTTTGCCAGAAAGAGATTTTGTCCACACATGTTTTAAAATTGGATATGCATGTTTGAAACAAGTTAAAGATGCAATTGAGCTATGGATGCAAAGATTTTAAAGAGAATAACAAACGCTCATTAAATTCTCAAGTGAACTTGGCATGGGATATTTACCCGAGTCAAACATGCCATTATTTTGCCAATTTGCAAAAAGCCATCATAATTAATCATAGATGATTGTAATGTGATTTATCATGCATAACGGGCTGTATTTTTGTATGAAATGACTTATGGATTGCAATTCAACACTTAGTTAAAAATCCTACGCAACCCATTTTTCCCGACGATTGTAAAACCTGAGATATAAAAACGAAAAAGTGCTTACAATCCGTAAAAATTACAGATACTCTTTGGAATTATCTCTCTCTACATAAGTGCATTGTGCATTTCCATTTTAGATTTACACATTTTTCTTAAATCAAAACATCGAGTTTTTCGCTCTCCCTTCATCCCGTAAACAAAAAAGGGAAATAGATCACAGAAAAATGAAAACTTCATAGTTGATGTACGGAAAAAGTTTCAAACAATAAAAAAAGTAAATGAAGAAAATTTATTCACACACCACAAATGAACACAAAAGTTTTGTTATCCAAGTTTGGGAAATTCCACTAGTCCAAAACTAATATCTTGGAATTTTACATGAAGGAGACTTGTTCTACACATGTTTTAAAAATGGATATGCATGCCAGAAACATGTTAAAGATTCAAATGACCTTTGGATACAAAGCTTTTAAGGAGAATAACAAACACTAATTAAAATCTCAAGTAAACGTGCGGTGGGATACTTGCCCGTGTCAAACAAGCCATTATTTTCCCCATATTCAAAAAGATGAGATAACAATCATAGATGATTGTAAAGTGATTTTTCATGTGTAACGGGCTATATTTTTGTAAGAAATGACTTATGGATTTGATGTTAACACTCAGTTAAAAATTGCCCGCCTCCCCCGTTTCCCGACGATTGCAAAACCTTATATATAAAAACGAAAAAAGAGCATACGATCCCTAAAATATACCGACACGCTTTGGAAATATCTCTCTCTACATTTGTGTATTGTGCATTTCTATTTTAGATGTACACTTTATTCTTAAATCAGAACTTCGAGTTTTCGCTCCCCCTTCTTCCCATAAACAAAAAAGGCAAAAAAGGTCACAACAAAATAAAAAATTTATAGTTGATGTGTGGAAAATATTTAAAATAATAACTAATGTAAATAAAAAATATCTATTCACACACCACAAATGAACACAAAAGTTTTGTTATCCAAGTTTGGGAAATTCCATTAGTCCAACCCTATTAAGCTTGGAATTTTACATGAAGGAGATTTTTTCTACACGTTTTAAAAATGGATATGCATGCTTGAAACATGTTAAAGATTCAAATGACCTATGGATCGAAATATTTTAAAGAGAATAACAAACGTTCATTAAATTCTCAAGTGAACGTCCAGTGGGATATTTACCCGAGTCTAACAAGCCATTATTTTGCCCATTTTCAAAAATTTGATCTAAAATCATTGATGATTGTAAAGTGATTTATCATGCATAACGGGCTATATTTTTGTATGAGATGACTTATGGATTGCAATTCAACACTCATTTAAAACTCCTTTGCCACAATTTTTTCCCGACGATTGCAAAACCTGAGATATAAAAACTAAAAAGAGCTTACAATCCCTAAAAATTACAGACACTCTTTGGAATTAAATCTCCCTACAATTGTGCAATGTGCTTTTCCATTTTAGATGTAAACTCTTTTCTTAAATCAAAACTTTGACTTTTCGCTCTCCCTTCATCCCGAAAACAAACAAGGTAAAAAGCTTACAACAAAATGAAAATTTTATAGATGATGTATGGAAAAAATTTCAAACAATAACAAATATAAATCAAGAAAATTTATTCACCCAACACAATTGAACCCAAAAGTTTTGTTATCCAATTTTGGGAAATTCCACTAGTTTAACCCTAATAGCTTGGAATTTTTCAAGAAAGAGCTTTCGTCCACACATGTTTTAAAAATGGATATGCATGTTTGAGACATGTAAAAGATGCAAATCAGCTATGGATGTGAAACTTTTAAAGTGATTAACAAACACTCATTAAATTCTCAAGTGAACTTGGCGTGGGATATTTACCCGAGTTAAACATGCCATTACTTTTCCCATTTGCAAAAAATGACGTAATTAATCATAGATGATTGTAATGTGATTTATCATGCATAACGGGCTATATTTTTGTAGGAAATGACTTATGGATTGCAATTCAACACTCAGTTAAAAATCCTCCGCAACCCATTTTTCCCGAAAATTGCAAAACCTGAGATACAAAAACGAAAAGGTGCTTACAATCCCGAAAATTATAGACACTCTTCGGAATTATCTCTCTCTTCATGTGTGCATTGTGCATTTCCGTTTTACATGTACACATTTTTCTTAAATCAAAACTTCGAGTTTTTGGCTCTCCCTTCATCCCATAAACAAAAAAGGCAAATAGATCACAGCAAAATGAAAATTTCATAGTTGATGTACGGAAAAAGTTTAAAACAATAAAAAAAGTAAATGAAGAAAATTGATCCAAGTTTGGAAAATTCCACTAGTCCAAAACTAATATCCTGGAATTTTACATATAGGAGATTTTTTCTACGCATGTTTTAAAAATTGATATGCATGCCAGAAACATGTTAAAGATTCAAATGACCTATGGATCAAAAGCTTTTAAAGAAAATAAAAAACGCTCATTAAATTCTCAAATGAACGTGCGGAGGGATATTTGCCCGAGTCAAACAAGCCCTTATTTTGCCCATATTCAAAAAGTTGAGCTAACAATCATAGATGATTGTAAAGTGATATGTCATGCGTAACGGGCTTTATTTTTGTAAGAAATGACTTATGGATTTGAAGTCAACACTCAGTTAAAAATCGCCCGCCTCCCCCGTTTCCCGACGATCGCAAAACCTTAGATATAAAAAAGAAAAAAGTGCATACGATCCCTAAAACATACAGAAACTCTTTGGAAATATCAATCTCTACATTTTTACATTGTGCGTTTCCATTTTCGATGTACACTTTTTTCTTAAATCCGAACTTTGAGTTTTCGCTCCCCCTTCATCCTGTAAACGAAAAAAGACAAAAAAGATCACAATAAAATAAAAATTTTATAGTTGATGTGTGGAAAATATTTAAAATAATAACTAATGTAAATAAAAAATATCTATTCACACATCACAAATGAACACAAAAGTTTTGTTATCCATGTTTGGGAAATTCCATTAGTCCAACCCTATTAAGCTTGGAATTTTACATGAAGGAGATTTTTTCTACACATGTTTTAAAAGTGGATATGCATGCTTGAAACATATTAAGGATTCAAATGACCTATGGATCGAAAGCTTTTAAAGAGAATAACAAACGTTCATTAAATTCTCAAGCGAACGTGCGGTGGGATATTTACCCGAGTCCCACAAGTCATTATTTTGCCCATTTTTAAAGATTTTATCTAACAATCATATATGATTGTAAATTGATTTATCATGCGTAACGGGCTATATTTTTGTATGAAATGACTTATGGATTGCAATTCAACACTCAGTTAAAAATCATCTGCCACCAATTTTTCCTGACGATTGCAAAACCTGAGATATAAAAGCTAAAAAGAGCTTACAAACCCTAAAAATTATAGACACTCATTGGAATTATCTCTCCCTACAATTTTGCATTGTGCTTTTCCATTTTAGATGTACACTTTTTTCTTAAATCAAAACTTCGACTTTTCGCTCTCCCTTCATCCCGGAAACAAACAAGGCAAAAAGCTTACAACAAAATGAAAATTTTACAGTTGATGTATGGAAAAAATTTAAAACAATAAAAAATATAAATAAAGAAAATTTATTCATCCAACACAAATGAACACAAAAGTTTTGTTATCCAATTTTTGGAAATTCCACTAGTTTAACCCTAATAGCTTGGAATTTTGCAAGAAAGACATTTCGTCCACACATGTTTTAAAAATGGATACGCATGTTTGAAACATGTTGAAGATGCAAATGAGCTATGGATGCAAACCTTTTAAAGAGAATAACAACGCTCATTAAATTCTCAAGTGAACTTGCGGTGGGATATTTACCCGAGTCAAACATGCCATTATTTTGCCCATTTGCAAAAAGCTGACATAATTAATCATAGATGATTGTAATGTGATTTATCATGCGTAACGGGCTATATTTTTTGTATGAAATGACTTATGGATTGCAATTCAACACTCAGTTAAAAATCCTCCGCAACCCATTTTTACCGACGATTGCAAAACCTGAGATATAAAAACGAAAAGGTGCTTACAATCCCAAAAAATTACAAACAGTTTTTGGAATTATCTCTCTCTACATATGTGCTTTGTGCATTTCCGTTGTAGATGTACACATTTTTCTCCAATCAAAACTTCGAGTTTTTCACTCTCCCTTCATCCCGTAAACAAAAAAGGCAAATAGATCACAGCAAAATGAAAATTTCATAGTTGATGTATGGAAAAAGATTAAAACAATAAAAAAAGTAAATGAAGAAAATTTATTCACACACCACAAATGAAGACAAAAGTTTTGTTATCCAAGTTAGGGAATTTCCACTAGTCCAAAACTAATATCTTGGAATTTTACATGAAGGAGATTTTTTCTACACATGTTTTAAAAATGGATATGCATGCCAGAAACATGTTAAAGATTCAAATGACCTATGGATCCAAAGCTTTTAAAGAGAATAACAAATGCTCATTAAATTCTCAAGTGAACGTGCGGTGGGATATTTGCCTGAGTCAAACAAGTCATAATTTTGCCCATATTCAAAAAGTTGTGCTAACAATCATAGATGATTGTAAAGTGATTTGTCACGTGTAACGGACTTTATTTTTGTAAGAAATGACTTATGGATTTAAAGTCAACACTAAGTTAAAAATCGCCCGCCTCCCCCGTTTCCCGACGATAGCAAAACCTTAGATATAAAAACGAAAAAAGTGCATACGATCCCTTAAACATACAGACACTCTTCGGAAATATCTCTCTCTACATTTGTGCTTTGTGCATTTCCATTTTAGATGTACATTTTTTTCTTAAATCAGAACTTTGAGTTTTCGCTCCCCCTTCATCCCGTAAACAAAAAAGGCAAAAAAGATCACAACAAAATAAAAATTTTATAGTTGATGTGTGGAAAATATTTAAAATAATAACTAATGTAAATAAAAAATATCTATTCACACACCACAAATGAACACAAAAGTTTGGTTATCCAAGATTGGGAAATTCCATTAGTCCAACCTTATTAAGCTTGGAATTTTTTACGAAGGAGATTTTTTCTACACATGTTTTAAAAATGGATATGCATGCTTGAAACCTGTTAAAGATTCAAATGACCTCTGGATCCAAAGCTTTTAAAGAGAATAACAAACGCTCATTAAATTCTCAAGTGAACGTGCTGTGGGATATTTACCCGAGTCTAACTAGTCATTATTTTGCCCATTTTCAAAAATTTGATCTAACAATCATAGATGATTGTAAAGTGATTTATCAGGCGTAACGGGCTATATTTTTGTGTGAAATGACTTATGGATTACAATTGTACTCCCAATTGAAAATCTTCTGCGACCAATTTTTCCCGATGAATGCGAAACCTGATATATAAAAACCAAAAAGAGCTTACAATCCCTAAAAATTAGAGACACTCTTTGGAATTTTCTCTCCCTAAAATTGGGCATTGTGCTTTTAAATTTTAGATGTACACTCTTTTCTTAAAACAAAACTTTGACTTTTCGCTCTCCCTTCATCCCGAAAACAAACAAGGCAAAAAGCTTACAGCAAAATGAAAATTTTATAGTTGATGTATGGGAAAAAAATTAAAAAAATAAAAAATATAAATAAAGAAAATTTATTCACCCAACAAAAATGAACACAAAACTTTTGTTATCCAATTTTGGGAAATTGCACTAGTTTAACCCTAATAGCTTGGAATTTTGCAAGAAAGAGATTTCATCCACACATGTTTTAAAAATGGATATGCATGTTTGAAACATGTTAAAGATGCAAATGAGCTATGGATGCAAAGCTTTTAAAGAGAATAACAAACGCTCATTAAATTCTCAAGTGAACTTGCGGTGGGATATTTACCCGAGTCAAACAAGCCATTATTTTGCCCATTTGCAAAAAGCTGACATAATTAATCATAGATGATTGTAATGTGATTTGTCATGCGTAACGGGCTATATTTTTGTATGAAATGACTTATGGATTGCAATTCAACACTCAGTTAAAAATCCTCCGCAACCCATTTTTCCTGACGTTTGCAAAACCTGAGACATAAAAACGAAAAGGTGCTTACAATCCCTAAAAATTATAGATCCTCTTTGGAATTATCTCTCTCTATATATGTGCATTGTGCATTGCCGTTTTAGATGTACACATTTTTCTTAAATCAAAACTTCGAGTTTTCATCCCGTAAACAAAAAAGGCAAATAGATCACAGCAAAATGAAAATTTCATAGTTGATGTACGGAAAAAGTTTAAAAAAATAAAAAAAAGTAAATGAAGAAAATTTATTCACATACCACAAATGAACACAAAAGTTTTGTTATCCAAGTTAGGGAATTTCCACTAGTCCAAAACTAATATCTTGGAATTTTACATGAAGGAGATTTTTTCTACACATGTTTTAAAAATGGATATGCATGCCAGAAACATGTTAAATATTCAAATGACCTATGGATCCAAAGCTTTTAAAGAGAAAAACAAACGCTCATTAAATTCTCAAGTGAACGTGCGATGGGATATTTGCCCGAGTCAAACAAGCCATTACTTTTCCCATATTCAAAACGTTGAGCTAACAATCATAGGTGATTGTAAAGTGATTTGTCATGCGTAACGGGCTATATTTTTTGTAAGAAATGACTTATGGATTTGAAGTCAACACTAAGTTAAAAATCGCCCGCCTCCCCTGTTTCCCGACGATTGCAAAACCTTAGATATAAAAACGAAAAAAGTGCATACGATCACTAAACACATGCAGACACTCTTTGGAAATATCTCTCTTTACATTTGTGCATTGTGCATTTACATTTTAGATGTACACTTTTTTCTTAAATCAAAACTTTGAGTTTTCGTTCCCCCTTCATCCCCTAAACAAAAAAGGCAAAAAAGATCACAACAAAATAAAAATTTTATAGTTGATGTGTGGAAAATATTTAAAATAATAACTATTGTAAATAAAAAATATCTATTAACACACCACAAACGAACACAAAATTTTTGTTATCCAAATTTGGGAAATTCCATTAGTCCAACCCTATTAAGCTTGGAATTTTACACGATGGAGATTTTTTCGACACATGTTTTAAAAATGGATATGCATCTTGAAACATGTTAAAGATTCAAATGACCTATGGATCCAAAGCTTTTAAAGAGAATAACAAACTCTCATTAAATTCTCAAGTGAACGTGCGGTGGGATATTTACCTGAGTCTAACAAGAAATTATTTTGCCCATTTTCAAAAATTTGATCCAACAATCATAGATGATTGTAAAGTGATTTATCATGCGTAACGGGCTATATTTTGGTGTGAAATCACTTATGGATTGCAATTCAACACTCAGTTAAAAATCCACTGCCACCAATTTTTCCCGACGATTGTGAAACATGACATATAAAAACTAAAAACAGCTTACAATCCCTAAAAATTAGAGACACTCTTTGGAATTATGTCTCCCTACAAATGTGCATTGTGCTTTTCCATTTTATATGTACACTCTTTTCTTAAAACAAAACTTCGACTTTTCGCTCTCCCTTCATCCCGAAAACAAACAAGGCAAAAAACTTACATCAAAATGAAAATTTTATAGTTGATGTATGGAAAAAATTTAAAACAATAACAAATATATATAAAGAAAATTTATTCACCCAACACAAATGAAAACAAAGTTTTGTTATCCAATTTTGGGAAATTCCACTAGTTTAACCCTAATAGCTTGGAATTTTGCAAGAAAGAGATTTCATCCACACAAGTTTTAAAAATGGATATGCATGTTGGAAAGATGTTAAAGATGCAAATGAGCTATGGATGCAAAGCTCTTAAAGAGAATAACAAACGCTCATTAAATTCTTTAGTGAACTTGCGGTGGGATATTTACCCGAGTCAAACATGCGATTATTTTGCCCATTTGCAAATAGCTGACATAATTAATCATAGATGATTGTAATGTGATTTATCATGCGTAACGGGCTATATTTTGTATAAAATGACTTATGGATTGCAATTTAACACTCAGTTAAAAATCCTCCGCAACCCATGTTTCCCGACGATTGTAATACCTGAGATATAAAAATGAAAAGGTGCTAACAATCCCTAAAAATTACAGGCACTCTTTGGAATTATCTCTATCTACATATGTCCATTGTGCATTTCCATTTTAGATCTACCCATTTTTGTTAAATCAAAACTTTGAGTTTTTCGCTCTCCCTTCATCCCCGTAAACAAAAAAGGCAAATAGATCACAGCAAAATGAAAATTCCATAGTTGATGTACGGAAAAATTTTAAAACAATAAAAAAAGTAAATGAAGAATATTTATTCACACACCACAAATGAACACAAAAGTTTTATTATCCAAGTTTGGGAAGCTCCACTAGTCCAAAACTAATATCTTGGAATTTTACATGAAGGAAATTTTTTCTACACATGTTTTAAAAATGGATATGCATGCCAGAAACATGTGAAAGATTCAAATGACCTATCGATCCAAAGCTTTTAAAGAGAATAACAAACGCTCATTAAATTCTCAAGTGAACGTGTGGTGGGATATTTGCCCGAGCCAAACAAGCCATAACTTTGCCCATATTCAAAACATTGAGCTAACAATCACAGGTGATTGTAAAGTGATTTGTCATTTGTAACGGGCTATATTTTTGTAAGAAATGACTTATGGATTTGAAGTCAACACTCAGTTAAAAATTGCCCGCCTCCCTTGTTTCCCGACGATTGCAAAACCTTAGATATTAAAACGAAAAAGTGCATACGATCCCTAAAACATACAAACACTCTTTGGAAATATCTCTCTCTACATTTGTGCATTGTGCATTCCATTTTAGATGTACACTTTTTTCTTAGATCAGAAGTTTGAGTTTTCGCTCCCCCTTCATCCCATAAACAAAAAAGGCAAAAAAGATCACAACAAAATAAAAATTTTATAGTTGATATGTGGAAAATATTTAAAATAATAACTAATGTAAATAAAAAATATCTTTTCACACACCACAAATGAACACAAAAGTTTTGTTTTCCAAGTTTGGGAAATTCCATTAGTCCAACCCTATTAAGCTTGGAATTTTACACGAAGGAGGTTTTTTCTACACATGTTTTAAAAATGGATATGCATGCTTGAAACATGTTAAAGATTCAAATGACCTATGGATCCAAAGCTTTTAAAGAGAATAACAAATGCTCATTAAATTCTCAAGTGAACGTGCGGTCGGATATTACCCGAGTCTAACAAGTCATTATTTTGCCCATTTTCAAAAATTTGATCTAACAATCATAGACGATTGTAAAGTGATTTATCATGCCTAACGGGCTGTGTTTTTGTTTGAAATGACTTATGGATTGCAATTCAACACTCAGTTAAAAATCCTCTGCCACCAATTTTTCCGGACGATTGCAAAACTTGAGATATAAAAACTAAAAAGAGCTTACAATCCCTAAAAATAACAGACACTCTTTGGAATTATCTCTCCCTACTATTGTGCATTGTGCTTTTCCATTTTAGATGTACACTTTTTTCTTAAATCAAAACTTTGACTTTCCGCTCTCCTTCATGCCGAAAACAAACAAGGCAAAAAGCTTACAATAAAATGAAAATTTTATAGTTGATGTATGGAAAAAATTTAAAACCATAACCCAACACAAATGAACACAAAGGTTTTGTTGTCCAATTTTGGGAAATTCCACTAGTTTAACCCTAATAGCTTGGAATTTTGCAAGAAAGAGATTTCATCCACACATGTTTTAAAAATGGATATGCATGTTTGAAACATGTCAAAGATACAAATGCGCTATGGATGCAAAGCTTTTAAAGAGAATTACAAATGCTCATTAAATTCTCAAGTGAACTTGCGGTGGGATATTTACTCGTGTCAAACATGCCATTATTTTGCCCATTTGAAAAAACCTGACTTAATTAATCATAGATGATTGTAATGTGATTTATCATGCGTAACGGGCTATATTTTGTATGAAATGACTTATGGATTGCAATTTAACACTAAGTTAAAAATCCTCCGCAACCCATTTTTCCCGACGATTGCAAAACCTAAGATATAAAAACGAAAAGGTGCTTACAATCCCTAAAAATTACAGACACTCTTCAGAATTATCTCTTTCTACATATGTGCATAGTGCATTTCCGTTTTAGATCTACCCATTTTTCTTAAATCAAAACTTCGAGTTTTTCGCTCTCCCTTCATCCCCGTAAACAAAAAAGGCAAATAGATCATAGCAAAATGAAAATTCCATAGTTGATGTACGGAAAAAGTTTAAAACAATAAAAAATGGAAATGAAGAAAATTTATTCACACACCACAAATGAACACAAAAGTTTTATTATTTAAGTTTGGGAAATTCCACTAGTCCAAAACTAATATCTTGGAATTTTACATGAAGGAGATTTTTTCTACACATGTTTCAAAAATGGATATGCATGCCAGAAACATGTGAAAGATTCCAATGACCTATCGATCCAAAGCTTTTAAAGAGAATAACAAACGCTCATTAAATTCTCAAGTGAACGTGCGGTGGGATATTTGCCCGAGTCAAACAAGCCATTACTTTGCCCATATTCAAAACGTTGATCTAACAATCATAGGTGATTGTAAAGTGATTTGTCATGCGTAACGGGCTATATTTTTGTAAGAAATGACTTATGGATTTGAAGTCAACACTCAGTTAAAAATTGCCCGCCTCCCCCATTTCCAGACGATTGCAAAACCTTAGATATAAAAACGAAAAAGTGCATACGATCCCTAAAACATACAAACACTCTTTGGAAATATCTCTCTCTACATTTGTGCATTGTGCATTTCCATTTGAGATGTACACTTTTTTCATAAATCAGAAGTTTGAGTTTTCGCTCCCCCTTCCTCCCATAAACAAAAAAGGCAAAAAAGATCACAACAAAATAAAAATTTTATAGTTGATGTGTGGAAAATATTTAAAATAATAACTAATGTAAATAAAAAATATCTATTCACACACCACAAATGAACACAAAAGTTTTGTTTTCCAAGTTTGGGAAACTCCATTAGTCCAACCCTATTAAGCTTGGAATTTTACACGAAGGAGGTTTTTTCTACACATGTTTTAAAAATGGATATGCATGCTTGAAACATGTTAAAGATTCAAATGACCTATGGATCCAAAGCTTTTAAAGAGAATAACAAACGCTCATTAAATTCTCAAGTGAACGTGCGGTCGGATATTTACCCGAGTCTAACAAGTCATTATTTTGCCTATTTTTAAAAATTTGATCTAACAATCATAGATGATTGTAAAGTGATTTATCATGCCTAACAGGCTGTGTTTTTGTATGAAATGACTTATGGATTGCAATTCAACACTCAGTTAAAAATCCTCTGCCACCAATTTTTCCCGACAATTGCAAAACTTGAGATATAAAAACTAAAAAGAGCTTACAATAGATAAAAATAGCAGACACTCTTTGGAATTATCGCTCCCTACTATTGTGCATTGTGCTTTTCCATTTTAGATGTACACTTTTTTCTTAAATCAAAACTTTGACTTTTCGCTCTCCTTCATGCCGAAAACAAACAAGGCAAAAAGCTTACAACAAAATGAAAATTTTATAGTTGATGTATGGAAAAAATTTAAAACAATAACAAATATAAATAAAGAAAATTTATTCACCCAACACAAATGAACACAAAGGTTTTGTTATCCAATTTTGGGAAATTCCATTAGTTTAACCCTAATAGCTTGGAATTTTGTAAGAAAGAGATTTCATGCACACATGTTTTAAAAATGGATATGCATGTTTGAAACATGTTAAAGATGCAAATGCGCTATGGATGCAAAGCTTTTAAAGAGAATTACAAATGCTCATTAAATTCTCAAGTGAACTTGCGGTGGGATATTTACTCGAGTCAAACATGCCATTATTTTGCCCATTTGCAAAAAGCTGACATAATTAATCATAGATGATTGTAATGTGATTTATCATGCGTAACGGGCTATATTTTGTATGAAATGACTTATGGATTGCAATTTAACACTCAGTTAAAAATCCTCCGCAACCCATTTTTCCCGACGATTGAAAACCTAAGATATAAAAACGAAAAGGTGCTTACAATCCCTAAAAATTACACACACTCTTCGGAATTATCTCTATCTACATATGTGCATTGTGCATTTCCATTTTAGATGTACCCATTTTCTTAAATCAAAACTTCGAGTTTTGGGCTCTCCCTTCCTCCTCGTAAACAAAAAAGGCAAATAGATCACAGCAAAATGAAAATTCCATAGTTGATGTACGGAAAAAGTTTAAAACAATAAAAAAAGGAAATGAAGAAAACTTATTCACACACAACTAATGAACACAAAAGTTTTATTATTTAAGTTTGGGAAATTCCACTAGTCCAAAACTAATCTTGGAATTTTACATGAAGGAGATTTTTTCTACACATGTTTCAAAAATGGATATGCATGCCAGAAACATGTGAAAGATTCAAATAACCTATGGATCCAAAGCTTTTAAAGAGAATAACAAACGCTCATTAAATTCTCAAGTGAACGTGCGGTGGGATATTTGCCCGCGTCAAACAAGCCATTACTTTGCCCATATTCAAAACGTTGAGCTAACAATCATAGGTGATTGTAAAGTGATTTGTCATGCGTAACGGGCTATATTTTTGTAAGAAATGACTTATGGATTTGAAGTCAACACTCAGTTAAAAATTGCTCGCCTCCCCCGTTTCCCAACGATTGCAAAACCTTAGATATAAAAACGAAAAAGTGCATACGGTCCCTAAAACATACAAACACTCTTTGGAAATATCTCTCTCTACATTTGTGCATTGTGCATTTCCATTTTAGATGTACACTTTTTTCTTAAATCAGAAGTTTGAGTTTTCACTCCCCCTTCATCCCGTAAACAAAAAAGGCAAAAAAGATCACAACAAAATAAAAAATTTATAGTTGATGTGTGGAAAATATTTAAAATAATAACTAATGTAAATAAAAAATATCTATTCACACACCACAAATGAACACAAAAGTTTTGTTTTCCAAGTTTGGGAAATTCCATTAGCCTAACCCTATTAAGCTTGGAATTTTACACGAAGGAGGTTTTTTCTACACATGTTTTAAAAATGGATATGCATGCTTGAAACATGTTAAAGATTCAAATGACCTATGGATCCAAAGCTTTTAAAGAGAATAACAAACGCTCATTAAATTCTCAAGTGAACGTGCGGTCGGATATTTACCCGAGTCTAACAAGTCATTATTTTGCCCATTTTCAAAAATTTGATCTAACAATCATAGATGATTGTAAAGTGATTTATCATGCGTAACGGGCTGTGTTTTTGTTTGAAATGACTTATGGATTGCAATTCAACACTCAGTTAAAAATCCTTTGCCACCAATTTTTTTCGTCGATTGCAAAACTTGAGATATAAAAACTAAAAAGAGCTTACAATCCCTAAAAATAACAGACACTCTTTGGAATTATCTCTCCCTATTATTGTGCGTTGTGCTTTTCCATTTTAGATGTACACTTTTTTCTTAAATCAAAACTTTGACTTTTCGCTCTCCTTCATGCCGAAAACAAACAAGGCAAAAAGCTTACAACAAAATGAGAATTTTATAGTTGATGTATGGAAAAAATTTAAAACAATAACAAATATAAATAAAGAAAATTTATTCACCCAACACAAATGAACACAAAAGTTTTGTGATCCAATTTTGGGAAATTCCACTAGTTTAACCCTAATAGCTTGGAATTTTGCACGAAAGAGATTTCATCCACACATGTTTTAAAAATGGATATGCATGTTTGAAACATGATAAAGATGCAAATGAGCTATCGATGCAAAGCTTTTAAAGAGAATTACAAATGCACATTAAATTCTCTAGTGAACTTGCGGTGGGATATTTACTCGAGTCAAACATGCCATTATTTTGCCCATTTGCAAAAAGCTGACATAATTAATCATAGATGATTGTAATGTGATTTATCCTGCGTAACGGGCTATATTTTTGTATGAAATGACTTATGGATTGCAATTCAACACTCAGTTAAAAATGCACCACAACCCATTTTTCCCGACGATTGCAAAACCTGAGATATAAAAACGAAAAGGTGCTTACAATCCCTAAAAATTACAGACACTCTTTGGAATTATCTCTATCGACATATGTGCATTGTGCATTTCCGATTTTGATGTAAACATTTTTCTTAAATCAAAACTTCGAGTTTTTCGCTCTCCCTTCATCGCCGTAAACAAAAAAGGCAAATAGATCACTGCAAAATGAAAATTTCGTAGTTGATTTTCGAAAAAAGTTTAAAACAATAAAGAAAGTAAATGAAGAAAATTTATTCACACACCACAAATGAACACAAAAGTTTTGTTATCCAAGTTTGGGAAATTCCACTAGTCCAAAACTAATATCTTTGAATTTTACATGAAGGAGATTTTTTCTACACATGTTTTAAAAATGGATATGCATGCTAGAAACATGTTAAAGATTCAAATGACCTATGGATCCAAAGCTTTTAATGAGAATAACAAACGCTCATTCAATTCTCAAGTGAACGTGCGGTGGGATATTTGCACGAGTCAAACAAGCCATTACTTTGCCCATATTCAAAAAGTTGCGCTAACAACCATAGGTGATTGTAAAGTGATTTGTCATGCGGAACGGGCTATATTTTTGTAAGAAATGACTTATGGATTTGAAGTCAACACTCAGTTAAAAATCGCACGCCTCCCCCGTTTCTTGACGATTGCAAAACCTTCGATATAAAAACGAAAATGTGCATACGATCCCTAAAACATACAAACACTCTTTGGAAATCTCTCTCTCTAAATTTGTGCATTGTGCATTTCCATTTTAGATGTACACTTTTTTCTTAAATCAGAACTTTGAGTTTTTGCTCCCCCTTCATCCCATAAACGAAAAAGGCCAAAAAGATCACAACAAAATAGAAAAAATTTAGTTGCTGTGTTGAAAATATTTAAAATAATAACTAATGTAAATAAAAAATATCTATTGACACACCACAAATGAACACAAAATTTTTGTTATCCAAGTTTGGGAAATTTCATTAGTCCAACCCTATTAATCTTGGAATTTTACATGAAGGAGATCTTTTCTACACATGCTTTAAAAATGGATATGCATGCTTGAAACATGTTAAATATTCAAATGACCTATGGATCCAAAGCTTTTAAAGAGAATAACAAACGCTCATTAAATTCTCAACGTAACGTGCGGTGGGATATTTACCCGAGTCTAACAAGTCATTATTTAGCCCATTTGCAAAAAGATGACATAATTAATCATAGATGATTGTAATGTGATTTATCATGCGTAACGGGCTATATTTTTGTATGAAATGACTTATGGATTGCAATTCAATACTCAGTTAAAAATCTTCCGCAACCCATTTTTCCTGACGATTGCAAAACCTGAGATATAAAAACGAAAAGGTGCTTACAATCCCTAAAAATTATAGACACTCTTTTGAAATATCGCTCTCTACATATGTGCATTGTGCATTTCCGTTTTAGATGAACACATTTTTTTTAAATCAAAACTTTGAGTTTTTCTCTCTCCCTTCATCCCCGTAAACAAAAAAGGCTAATAGATCACAGCAAAATGAAAATTTCATAGTTGATGGACGGAAAAGTTTAAAACAATAAAAAAATTAATTGAAGAAAATTTATTCACACACCACAAATGAACACAAAAGTTTTGTGATGCAAGTTTGGGAAATTCCACTAGTCCAAAACTAAAATTTTGGAATTTTACTTGAAGGAGATTTTTTCTACACATGTTTTAAAAATGGATATACATGCCAGAAACATGTTAAAGATTCAAATGACCTATGGATCAAAAGCTTTTAAAGAGAATAACAAACGGTCATTAAATTCTCAAGTGAACGTGCGGTGGGATATTTGCTTGAGTCAAACAAGCCATTATTTTGGCCATATTCAAAAACTTGAGCTAACAATCATAGATGATTGTAAAGTGATTTGTCATGCGTAACGGGCTATATTTTTGTAAGAAATGACTTATGGATTTGAAGTCAACAATCAGTTAAAAATCGTTCGCCTCCCCCGTTTCCCGACGATTGCAAAACCAAAAACGAAAAAGTGCATACGATCCCTAAAACATACAGACACTCTTTGGAAATATCTCTCTCTACATTTGTGCATTGTGCATTTCCATTTTAGATGTACACTTTTTTCTTGAATCAGAACTTTGAGTTTTCGCTCCCCCTTTATCCCGTAAACAAAAAAGGCAAAAAAGATCACAACAAAATAAAAATTTTATATTTGATGTGTGGAAAATATTTAAAATAATAAATAATGTAAATAAAAAATATCTATTCACACACCACAAATGAACACAAAAGTTTTGTTATCCAAGTTTGGGAAATACCATTAGTCCAACCCTACTAAGCTTCGAATTTTACATGAAGGAGATTTTTTCAACACATGTTTAAAAAATGGATATGCGTGCTTGAAACATGTTAAAGATTTAAATGACCTATGGATCCAAAGTTTTTAAAGAGAGTAAAAAAGGCTCATTAAATTTTCAAGTGAACGTGCGGTGGGATATTTACCCGAGTCTAACAAGTAATTATTTTTCCAATTTTCAAAAATTTGATCTAACAATCATAGATGATTGTAAAGTGATTTATCATGCGTAACGGGCTATATTTTTGTATAAAAAGACTTATGGATTGCAATTCAGTACTCAGTTAAAAATCCTCTGCCACCATTTTTTCCCGATGATTGTGAAACCTGAGATATAAAAACTAAAAGGAGCTTACAATCTCTAAAAATTATAGACACTCTTTGGAATTATCTCTCCCTAAAATTGTGCATTGTGCTTTTCCATTTTAGATGTACACTTTTCTCTTAAATCAAAACTTCGAGTTTTTCGCTCTCCCTTCATCCCGTAAACAAAAAAGACAAATAGATAACAACAAAATGAAAATTTCAGAGTTGATGTACGGAAAAAGTTTAAAACAATAAAAAAAAGTAAACGAAGAAAATTTATTCACACACCACAAATGAACACAAAAGTTTTGTTATCCAAGTTTGGGAAATTCCACTAGTCCAAAACTAATATCATGGAATTTTACATGAAGGAGATTTTTTTTACACATGTTTTAAAAATGGATATGCATGCCAGAAACATGTTAAAGATTCAAATGACCTATGGATCCAAAGCTTTTAAAGAGAATAAAAACGCACATTAAATTCCCAAGCGAACGTGCGATGGGATATTTACCCGAGTCTTAAAAGTCATTATTTTGCCCATTTTCAAAAATTTGATCTAACAATCATAGATGATTGTAAAGTGATTTATCATGAGTAACGGGCTATATTATTGTAAGAAATGACCTATGGATTTGAAGTCAACACTCAGTTAAAAATCGCCCGCCTCCCCCGTTATATTTTTGTAACGGGCTATATTTTTGTAAAAAATCTCTTTCATGTAAAATTCCAAGATATTAGTTTTGGACTAGTGGAATTTTCCAAACTTGGATAAAAAAATGTTTGTGTTCAATTGTGGTGTGTGAATAAATTTTCTTCATTTAATTTTTATTATTTTTTTAAACTTTTTCCGTACATCAACTATGAAATTTTCATTTTGTTGTGATCTATTTGCCTTTTTTTTTTACGGGATGAAGTGAGAGGGTAAAACTCCAAGTTGTGGTTTAAGAAAAATGTGTACATCTAAAACGGAAATGCACAATGCACATATGTAGAGAGACAAAATTCCAAAGAGTGTCTGTAATTTTTAGGGATTGTAAGCACCTTTTCGTTTTTATATCTCAAGTTTTGCAATCGTCGGGCAAAATGGGTTGCAGAGGATTTATAACTGAGTGCTGAATTGACATCCATAAGTCATTTCATACAAAAGTACAGCCCGTTATGCATGATAAATCACATTACAATCATCTATGATTAATTATGCCAGCTTTTTGCAAATGGGCAAAATAATGGCTTGTTTGACTCGGGTAAATATCCACCGCAAGTTCACTTGAGAATTTAATGAGCGATTGTTACTCTTTAAAAGCTTTGCATCCATAGCTCATTTGCATCTTTAACATGTTTCAAACATGCATATCCATTTTTAAAACTTGTGTGGATGAAATCTCTTTCTTGCAAAATTCCTAGCTATTAGGGTTAAACTAGTGGAATTTCCCAAAATTAGATAACAAAACTTTTGTGTTCATTTGTGTTGGGTGAATAAATTTTGTTTATTTATATTTGTTATTGTTTTAAATTTTTTCCATACATCAACTATAAAATTTTCATTTTGTTGTAAGCTTTTTGCCTTGTATGTTTTCGGGATGAAGGGAGAGCGAAAAGTCAAAGTTTTGATTTAAGAAAAAAGTGTACATCTAAAATGGAAAATCACAATGCACAATTGTAGGGAGAGATAATTCCAAAGAGTGTCTGTAATTTTTAGGGATTGTAAGCACCTTTTCGTTTTTATTTCTTACGTTTTGCAATCGTCGGGAAAAATGGGTTGGGGAGGATTTTTAACTGAGTGTTGAATTGCAATCCATAAGTCATTTCATACAAAAATATAGCCCGTTACGCATGATAAATCACATTACAATCATCTATGATTAATTATGTCAGCTTTTTGCAAATGGGGAAAATAATGGCATGTTTGATTCGGGTAAATATCCCACCGCAAGTTCACTTGAGAATTTAATGAGCGTTTGTTATTCTCTTTAAAAGCTTTGCATCCATTGATCATTTGCATCTTTATCATGTTTCAAACATGCATATCCATTTTTAAAATATGTGTGGATGAAATCTCTTTCTTGCAAAATTCCAAGCTATTAGGGTTAAACTAGTGGAATTTCCCAAAATTGGATAACAAAACTTTTGTGTTCATTTGTGTTGGGTCAATAAATTTTCTTTATTTATATTTGTTATTGTTTTAAATTTTTTCCTTACATCAACTATAAAATTTTCATTTTGTTGTAAGCTTTTTGCCTTGTTTGTTTTCGGGATGAAGGGAGAGCGAAAAGTCAAAGTTTTGATTTAAGAAAAAAGTGTACACATAAAATGGAAAAGCACAATGCATAACTGTAGGGAGAGATAATTCCAAAGAGTGTCTGTAATTTTTAGGGATTGTAAGCTCTTTTTAGTTTTTATATCTCATGTTTTGCAATCGTTGGGAAAAATTGGTGGCAGAGGATTTTTAACTGAGTGTTGAATTGCAATCCATAAGTCATTTCATACAAAAATATAGCCCGTTACTCATAATAAATCACTTTACAATCATCTATGATTGTTAGATCAAATTTTTGAAAATGGGCAAAATAATGGCTTTTAAGATTCGGGTAAATATCCCATCGCATGTTCACTTGGGAATTTAATGTGCGTTTTTATTCTCTTTAAAAGCTTTGGATCCATAGGTCATTTGAATCTTTAACATGTTTCTGGCATGCATATCCATTTTTAAAACATGTGTAAAAAAAATCTCCTTCATGTAAAATTCCATGATATTAGTTTTGGACTAGTAGAATTTCCCAAACTTGGATAACAAAACTTTTGTGTTCATTTGTGGTGTGTGAATAAATTTTCTTCGTTTACTTTTTTTTATTGCTTTAAACTTTTTCCGTACATCAACTCTGAAATTTTCATTTTGTTGTGACCTATTTGCCTTTTTTGTTTACGGGATGAAGGGAGAGCGAAAAACTCGAAGTTTTGATTTAAGAAAAATGTGTACATCTAAAACGGAAATGCACAATGCACATATGTAGAGAGAGATAAATCCAAAGTGTGTCTGTAATTTTTAGGGATTGTAAGCACTTTTTTTTTTTATATCTCAGGTTTTGTAATCGTCGGGAAAAATGGGTTGCAACCGATTTTTAACTGAGTGTTGAATTGCAATCCTTAAGTCATTTCATACAAAAATATAGCCCGTTAGGCATGATAAATCACATTACAATCATCAATGATTAATTATGTCAGCTTTTTGCAAATGGGCAAACTAATGGCATGTTTGACTCGGGTAAATATCCCACAGCAAGTTCACTTGAGAATTTAATGAGCGTTTGTTCTTCTCTTTAAAAGCTTTGCATCCGTAGCTCATTTGCATCTTTAACATGTATCAAACATGCATATCCATTTTAAAACATGTGTGGATGAAATCTCTTTATTGCAAAATTCCAAGCTATTAGAGTTAAACTAGTGGAATTTCCAAAAATTGGATAACAAAACTTTTGTGTTCATTTGTGGTGTGTGAATAGATATTTTTTAATTACATTAGTTATTATTTTAAATATTTTCCACACATCAACTATAAATTTTTTATTTTTTTGTGATTTTTTTTGCCTTTTTTGTTTAAGGGATGAAGAGGGAGCGAAAACTGAAAGTTCTGATTTAAGAAAAAAGTGTACATCTAAAATGGAATTGCACAATGCACAAATGTAGGGAGAGATATTTCCAAAGAGTGTTTGCATGTTTTAGGGATCGTGTGCACTTTTTCGTTTTTCTATCTAAGGTTTTGCAATCGTCGGGAAACAGGGGAGGCGGGCGATTTTTAACAGAGTGTTGACTTCAAATTCAAAAGTCTACATATGTGCATTGTGCATTTCCGTTTTAGATCTACCCATTTTTCTTAAATCAAAACTTCGAGTTTTTCGCTCTCCCTTCCTCCCCGTAAACAAAAAAGGCAAATAGATCACAGCAAAATGAAAATTCCATAGTTGATATACGGAAAAAGTTTAAAACAATAAAAAAATGAAATGAAGAAAATTTATTCACACACAACAAATGAACACAAAAGTTTTATTATTTAAGTTTGGGAAATTCCACTAGTCCAAAACTAATATCTTGGAATTTTACATGAAGGAGATTTTTTCTAAACATGTTTTAAAAATGGATATGCATGCCAGAAACATGTTAAATATTCAAATGACCTATGGATCCAAAGCTTTTAAAGAGAATAACAAACGCTCATTAAATTATCAAGTGAACGTGCATTGAGATATTTCCCCGAGTCAAACACGCCATTATTTTGCCCATATTCAAATATTTGAGCTAAAAATCATAGATGATTGTAAAGTGATTTGTCATGCGTAACGGGCTATATATTTGTAAGAAATGACTTATGGATTTGAAGTCAACACTCAGTTAAAAATCGCCCGCCTCCCCCGTTTCCCGACGATTGCAAAACCTTTGATATAAAAACGAAAGAGTGCATACTTTTTTCTTAAATCAGAAGTTTGAGTTTTCGCACCCCCTTTATCCCGTAAACAGAAAAGGCAAAAAAGATCACAACAAAATAAAAATTTTATAGTTGATGTGTGGAAAATATTTAAAATAATAACTAATGTAAATAAAAAATATCTATTCACACACCACAAATGAACACAAAATTTTTGTTATCCAAGTTTGGGAAATTCCATTAGCCCAACCCAATTAAGCTTGGAATTCTACATGAAGGAGATCTTTTCTACACATGTTTTAAAAATGGATATGCATTCTTGAAACATGTTAAAGATTCAAATGACCTATGGATCCAAAGCTTTTAAAGAGAATAACAAACGCTCATTAAATTCTCAAGTGAACGTGTAGTGGGATATTTAGTCGAGTCTAATAAATCATTATTTTGCCCATTTTCAAAAATTTTATCTAACAATCATAAATGATTGTAAAGTGATTTATCTTGTGTAATGGGCTATATTTTTGTATGAAACAACTTATGGATTGCAATTCAACACTCAATTAATAATCCTCTGCCACCAATTTTTCCTAACGATTGCAAAACCTGAGATATAAAAACTAAAAAGAGCTTACAATCCCTTAAAATAACAGACACTCTTTGGAATTATCTCTCCCTATAATTGTGCATTGTGCTTTTCCATTTGAGATGTACACTTTTTTCTTAAATAAAAAACTTTGACTTTTCGCTCTCCCTTCATCCCGAAGACAAACAAGGCAAAAAGCTTACAACAAAATGAAAATTTTATAATTGATGTATGAAAGAAATTTAAAACAATAAAAAATATTAATAAAGAAAATTTATTCAGCCAACACAAATGAACACAAAAGTTTTGTTATCCAATTTTGGGAAACTCCACTAGTTTAACCCTAATAGCTTGGAATTTTGCAAGAAAGAGATTTCATCCACACATGTTTTAAAAATGGATATGCATGTTTGAAACATGTCAAAGATGCAAATGAGCTATGGATGCAAAGCTTTTAAAGAGAATAACAAACGCTCATTAAATTCTCAAGTGAACGTGCGGTGGGATATTTACCCGAGTCTAACAAGTCATTAGTTTGCCCTTTTTCAAAAATTTGATCTAACAATCATAGATGATTTTAAAGTGATTTGTCATGCATAACGGGCTATATTTTTGTATGAAATGACTTATGGATTCCAATTTAACACTCTGTTAAAAATCCTCTTCCACCAATTTTTCCCGACGAATGCAAAACTTGAGATATAAAAACTAAAAAGAGCTTACAATCCCTAAAAATTACAGCCACTCGTTGGAATTATCTCTCCCTACAATTGTGCATTTCGGTTTTCCATTTTAGATGTACACTATTTTCTTAAATCAAAACTTTGACTTTTCACACTCCCTTCATCCCGAAAACAAACAAGGCAAATAGCTTACAACAAAATGAAAATTTTATAGTTGATGTATGGAAAAAATTTAAAACAATAACAAATATAAATAAAGAAAATTTATTCGCCCAACACAAATGAACACAAAAGTTTTGTAATCCAATTTTGGGAAATTCCACTAGTTTAACCCTAATAGCTTGGAATTTTGCAAGAAAGAGATTTCATCCACACATGTTTTAAAAATGGATATGCATGTTTGAAACATGTTAAAGATGCAAATGAGCTATGGATTCAAATCTTTTAAAGAGATTAACAAACGCTCATTAAATTCTCAAGTGAACGTGCGGTGGGATATTTACCCGAGTCTAACAAGTCATTATTTTTCCCTTTTTCAAAAATTTGATCTAACAGTCATAGATGATTGTAAAGTGATTTATCATGTGTAACGTGCTATATTTTGTATGAAATGACTTATGGATTCCAATTTAACACTCAGTTAAAAATACTCTTCCACCAATTTTTCCTGACGATTGCAAAACCTGAGATATAAAAACTAAAAAGAGCTTACAATCTCTAAAAATTATAGACACTCATTGGAATTATCTCTCCCTAAAATTGTGCATTGTGCTTTTCCATTTCAGATGTACACTTTTTTCTTAAATCAAAACTTTGACTTTTCCCTCTCCCTTCATCCCGAAAACAAACAAGGCAAAAAGCTTACAACAAAATGAAAATTTTATAGTTGATGTATGGAAAAAAGTTAAAAAAATAACAAATATAAATAAAGAAAATTTATTCACCCAACTCAAATGAACCCAAAAGTTTTGTAATCCAATTTTGGGAAATTCCACTTGTTTAACTCTAATAGCTTGGAATTTTCCAAGAAAGAGATTTCATCCACACATGTTTTAAAAATGGATATGCATGTTTGAAACATGTAAAAGATGCAAATGAGCTATGGATGCAAAGCTTTTAAAGAGAATAACAAACGCTCATTAAATTCTCAAGTGAACTTGCAGTGGGATATTTACCGGACTCAAACATGCCATTATTTTGCCCATTTGCAAAAAGCTGACATAATTAATCATAAATGATTGTAATGTGATTTATCATGAGTAATGGGCTATATTTTTGTATGTAATGACTTATGGATTGCAATTCAACACTCAGTTAAAAATCCTCTACAACCCATTTTTCCCAATGATTGCAAAACCTGAGATATAAAAACGAAAAGGTGCTTACAATCCCTAAAAATTACAGACACTCTTTGGAATTATCTCTCTCCACATATGTGCATTGTGGATTTCCATTTTAGATGTACACATTTTTTTAAATCAAAACTTCGAGTTTTTCGCTCTCCCTTCATCCCGTAAACAAAAAAAGCAAATAGATCACAGCAAAAAGAAAATTTCATTGAGCATATACGGAAAAAGTTTAAAACAATAAAAAAATTAAATGAAGAAAATTTATTCACACACCACAAAGGAACACAAAAGTTTTGTTATCCAAGTTTGGGAAATTCCACTAGTTTAACCCTAATAGCTTGGAATTTTGGAAGAAAGAGATTTCATCCACACATGTTTTAAAAATGGATATGCATATTTGAAACATGTTAAAGATGCAAATGACCTATGGATGCAAAGATTTTAAAGAGAATAACAAACGCTCATTAAATTCTCAAGTGAACTTGTGGGTGGATATTTACTGGAGTCAAACATGCCATTGTTTTGCCCATTTGCAAAAAGTTGACATAATTAATCATAGATGATTGTAATGTGATTTATCATGTGTAAAGGCCACTATTTTTGTATGAAATGACTTATAGATTGCAATTCAACACTCTGTTAAAAATCCTCCGCAACCCATTTTTCCCGACGATTGCAAAACCTGAGATATAAAAATGAAAAGGTGCTCACAATCCCTAAAATTACAGACACTCTTTGGAATTAGCTCTCTCTACATATGTGGATTGTGCATTTCCGTTTTAGATGTACACATTTTTTTTAAATCAAAACTTCGAGTTTTTCGCTCTCCCTTTATCCAGTAAACAGAAAAGGCAAATAGATCACAGCAAAATGAAAATTTCATAGAGCATGTACAGAAAAAGATTAAAACAATAAAAATATAAATCAAGAAAATATATTCACCCAACACAAATGAACACAAAAGTTTTGTAATCCAATTTTGGGAAATTCCACTAGTTTAACCCTAATAGCTTGGAATTTTGCAAGAAAGAGATTTCATCCACACATGTTTTAAAAATGGATATGCATGTTTGAAACATGTTAAAGATGCCAATGAGCTATGGATGCAAAGCTTTTAAAGATAATTACAAACGCTCATTAAATTCTCAAGTGAACTTGCGGTGGGATATTTACCGAAGTCAAACATGCCATTATTTTGCCCATTTGCAAAAAGCTGACATAATTAATCATAGATGATTGTAATGTGATTTATCATGCGTAACGGGCTATATTTTTGTATGAAATGACTTATGGATTGCAATTCAACACTCAGTTAAAAATCCTCCGAAATCCATTTTTCCCTACGATAGCAAAACCTGAGATATAAAAACGAAAAGGTGCTTAAAATCCTGAAAAATTACAGACACTTTTTGGAATTATCTCTCTCTACATATGTGCATTTTGCATTTCCGTTTTAGATGTACACATTTTTCTTAAATCAAAACTTCGAGTTTTCGCATTCCCTTCATCCCGTAAACAAAAAAGGCAAATAGATCAAAGCAAAAAGAAAATTTCATAGAGCATGTACGGAAAAAGTTTAAAATAATAAAAAAGTAAATGAATAAAATTAATTCACACACCACAAATGAACACAAAAGTTTTGTTATCCAAGTCTGGGAAATTCCACTAGTCCAAAACTAATATCTTGGAATTTTACATGAAGGAGATTTTTTCTACACATATTTTAAAAATGGATATGCATGCCAGAAACATGCTAAAGATTTAAATGACCTATGGATCCAAAGCTTTTAAAGAGAATAACAAACGCTCACTAAATTCTCAGGTGAACGTGCGGTGGGATATTTGCCCGAGTCAAGCAAGCCATTATTTTGCCCATATTCATAAAGTTGAGCAAACAATCATAGGTGATTGTAAAGTGATTTGTCATGCATAACGGGCTATATTTCTGTAAGAAATGACTTGTGGATTTGAAGTCAACACTCAGATAAAAATCGCCCGCCTCCCCCGTTTCCCGACCATTGCAAAACCTTAGATATAAAAACTAAAGAGTGCATACGATGCCTAAAACTTACAAAAACTCTTTGGAAATATCTCTATCTACATTTGTGCATTGTGCATTTCCATTTTAGATGTACACTTTTTTTCTTAAATCAGAACTTTGAGTTTTCGCTCCCCCTTCATCCCGTAAACAAAAAAGGCAAAAAAGATCACAACAAAATAAAAATTTTATAGTTGATGTGTGGAAAATATTTAAAATAATAACTAATGTAAATAAAAAATATCTATTCACACACCACAAATGAACATAAAAGTTTTGTTATCCAAGTTTCGGAAATTCCATTACTCCAACCCTATTAAGCTTGGAATTTTACATGAAGGAGATTTTTTCTGCACATGTTTTAAAAATGGATATGCTTGCTTTAAACATGTTAAAGATTCAAATGACCTATAGATCCAAAGCTTTAAAAGTGAATAACAAATGCACATTAAATTCTCAAGACAACGTGCGATGGGATATTTACCAGAGTCTAACAAGTCATTATTTTGCCCATTTTCAAAAATTTGATCTAACAATCATAGATGATTGTAAGGTGATTTATCACGCGTAACGGGCTATATTTTTGTATGCAATGACTTATGGATTGCAATTCAACACTCAGTTAAAAATCCTCCGCCACCAATTTTTCCCGACGATTGCAAAACCTGATATATAAAAACTAAAAAGAGCTTACAATCCCTAAAATTACAGACACTCTTTGGAATTATCTCTCCCTACAATTGTGCATTGTGCTTTTCCATTTTAGATGTACAGTTTTTTCTTAAATCAAAACTTTGACTTTTCGCTCTCCCTTCATCTCGGAAACAAACAAAGCAAAAAGCTTACAACAAAATGAAAATTTTAGACGTGATGTATGGAAAAAATTAAAACAATAAAAAATATAAATAAATAAAATTTATTCAACCAACGCAAATGAACACTAACGTTTTGTTATCCAATTTTAGGAAATTCCACTAGTTTAACCCTAATAGCTTGGAATTTTGCAAGAAAGAGATTTCATCCACACATGTTTTAAAAATGGATATGCATGTTTGAAACATGTTAAAGATGCAGATGAGCTATGGATGCGAAGCTTTTAAAGAGAATAACAAACGCTCATTAAATTCTCAAGAGAACTTGCGGTGGGATATTTACCCGAGTCAAACATGCCATTATTTTGCCCATTTGCAAAAACCTGACATAATTAATCATAGATGATTGTAATGTGATTTATCATGCATAACGGACTACATTTTTGTATGAAACAACTTATGGATTGCAATTCAACAGTCAGTTAAAAATCCTCCGCAACCCATTTTTCCCGATGATTGCAAAACCTGAGATTTAAAAACGAAAAGGTGCTTACAATCCCTAAAAATTGCAGACACTCTTTGGAATTATCTCCCTCTACATATGTGCATTGTGCATTTCCGTTTCAGATGTATACATTTTTTTTAAATCAAAACTTCGAGTTTTTTGCTCTCCCTTCATCCAGTAAACAAAAAAGGCAAATAGATCACAGCAAAATGAAAATTTCATAGTTGATGTACGGAAAAAGTTTAAAACAATAAAAAAAGTAAATGAAGAAAATTTATTCACACACCACAAATGAGCACAAAAGTTTTGTTATCCAAGTTTGGGAAATTCCACTAGTCCAAAGCTAATATCTTGGAATTTTACATGAAGGGGATTTTTTCTATACATGTTTTAAAAATTAATATGCATGCCAGAAACATGTTAAAGATTCAAATGACCTATGGATCCAAAGCTTTTAAAGAGAATAAAAAATGGTCATTAAATTCTCAAGTGAACATGCGGTGGGATATTTGCCCGAGTCAAACAAGCCAATATTTTGCCATATTCAAAAAGTTGAGTTAAAAACCATAGATGATTGTAAAGTGATTTGTCATGCGTAACGGGCTATATTTTTGTAAGAAATGACTTATGGATTTTAAGTCAACACTCAGTTAAAAATTGCCAGCCTCCCCCGTTTCCCGACGATTGCAAAACCATAGATATAAAAACGAAACAGTGCATACGGTCCCTAAAATATATAGACACTCTTTGGAAACATCTCTCTCTACATTTGTGCATTGTGCATTTTCATTTTAGATGTACACTTTTTTCTTAAATCAGAACTTTGAGTTTTCGCTCCCCCTTCATCCAGTAAACAAAAAAGGCAAAAAGGATCACAACAAAATAAAAATTTTAATAGTTGATGTGTGGAAAATATTTAAAATAATAACTAATGTAAAAAAAAATATCTATTCACACGCCACAAATGAACACAAAAGTTTTGTTATCCAAGTTTGGGAAATTCCACCAGTCCAAAACTAATATCTTGGAATTTTACTTGAAGGGAATTTTTTCTACACATGTTTTAAAAATGGATATGCATGCCAGAAACATGTTAAAGATTCAAATGACCTATGGATCAAAAGCTTTTAAAGAGAATAACAAACGCTCATTAAATTCTCAAGTGAACGTGCGGTGGGATATTTGCTCGAGTCAAACAAGCCATTATTTTGCCCATATTCAAAAAGTTGAGCTAACAATCATAGATGATTGTAAAGTGATTTGTCATGCGTAACGGGCTATATTTTTGTAAGAAATGACATATGGATTTGAGGTCAACACTCAATTGAAAATCGCCCGCCTCCCCCGTTTCCCGACGATTGTAAAACCTTAGATATAAAAACGAAAGTGTATACAATCCCTAAAACATACAGACACTCTTTGGAAATATCTCTCTCTACATTTGTGCATTGTGCATTTCCATTTTAGATGTACATTTTTTTCTTAAATCAGAACTTTGAGTTTTCGCTCCCCCTTTATCCCGCAAACAAAAGAGGCAAAAACGATCACAACAAAATAAAAATTTTATAGTTGATGTGTGGAAAATATTTAAAATAATAACTAATGCAAAAAAAAATATCTATTCACACACCACAAATGAACACAAAATTTTTGTTATCCAAGTTTGGGAAATTCCATTAGTCCAACCCTATTAAGCTTGGAATTTTACAAGAGGGAGATTTTTTCTACAGTTTTTTTAAAAATGGATATGCATGCTTGAAACATATTAAAGATTCAAATGACCTATGGATCCAAAGCTTTTAAAGAGAATAACAAACGCTCATTAAATTCTCAAGTGAACGTGCGGTGGGATATTTACCCGAGTCTAACAAGTCATTATTTCGCCCATTTTCAAAAATTTGATCTAGCAATCACAGATGATTGTAAAGTGATTTATCATGCATAACGAGCTATATTTTTGTATGAAATGACTTATGGAATGCAATTTAACACTCAGTTAAAAATCCTCTGCCACCAATTTTTCCCGACGATTGCGAAACCAGAGATATAAAAACTAAAAAGAGCTTACAATCCCTAAAAATTACAGACACTCTTTGGAATTATCTCTCCGTACAATTGTGCATTGTGCTTTTCCATTTTAGATGTACCCTTTTTTCATAAATCAAAACTTTAATTTTTCGCTCTCCCTTCATCCCGAAAACAAACAAGGCAAAAAGGTTACAACAAAATGTAAATTTTATTAGCTTGGAATTTTGCAAGAAAGAGATTTCGACCACACATGTTTTAAAAATTGATATGCGTGTTTGAAACATGTTAAAGAAGCAAATGAGCTATGGATGCAAAGCTTTTAAACAGAATACCAAACGCTCATTAAATTCTCAAGTGAACTTGCGGTGGGATATTTACCCGAGTCAAACATGCCATTATTTTTCCCATTCGCAAAAAGCTGATATAATTAATCATAGATGATTGTAATGTGATTTATCATGTGTAACGGGCTATATTTTTTTATGAAATGACTTATGGATTGCAATTCAACACTCAGTTAAAAATCCTCCGCAACCCATTTTTCCAGACGATTGCAAAACCTGAGATATAAAATTGAAAAGGTGCTGACAATCCCTAAAAATTACAAACACTCTTTGCAATTATCTCTCTCTACATATGTGCATTGTGCATTTCCGTTTTATATGTACACATTTTTCTTAAATCAAAACTTCGAGGTTTTTTGCTCTCCCTTCATCCGTTAAACAAAAAAGGTAAATAGATTACAGCAAAATGAAAATTTCATAGTTGATGTACAGAAAACGTTTAAAACAATAAAAAAAGTAACTGAAGAAAATTTATTCACACACCACAAATGAACACAAAAGTTTTGTTATCCAAGTTTGGGAAATTCCACTAGTCCAAAACTAATATCTTGGAATTTTACATGAAGGGTAATTTTTCTACACATGTTTTAAAAATGGATATGCATGCCAGAAACATGTTAAAGATTCAAATGACCTATGGATCCAAAGCTTTTAAAGAGAATAACAAACGCTCATTAAATTCTCAAGTGAACGTGCGGTGGGATATTTGCCCGAGTCAAACAAACCATTATTTTGCCATATTCAAAAAGTTGAGCTGACAATCATAGATGATTGTAAAGTGATATGTCATGTGTAACGGTCTATATTTTTGAAAGAAATGACTTATGGATTTGAAGTCAACACTCAGTTAAAAATAGCCCGCCTCCCCCGTTTCCCGACGATTACAAAACCTTAGATATAAAAAAGAAAAAGTGCATACGATCCCTAAAACATACAGACACTCTTTGGAAATATCTCTCTCTACATTTGTGCATTGTGCATTTCCATTTTAGATGTACACTTTTTTCTTAAATAAGAACTTTGAGTTTTCACTTCCCCATCATTCCATAAACAAAAAAGGCAAAAAAGATCACAACATAATAAAAATTTTATAGTTGATGTGTGGGAAATATTTAAAATAATAACTTATGTAAATAAAAAGTATCAATTCACACTCCACAAATGAACAGAAAAGTTTTGTTATCCAAGTTTGGGAAATTCCAATAGTCCAACCCTATTAAGCTTGGAATTTTATATGAAGGAGATTTTTTCTACACATGTTTTAAAAATGGATATGCATGCTTGAAACATGTTAAAGATTCAAATGACCTATGGATCCAAAGCTTTTAAAGAGAATCACAAACGCTCATTAAATTCTCAAGTGAACGTGCGGTGGGATATTTACCCGAGTCTAACAAGTCAATATTTTGCCCATTTTCAATAATTTGACCTAACAATCATAGATGATTGTAAAGTGATTTATCATGCGTAACGGGTCATATTTTTGTATGAAATGACTTATAGATTGCAATTCAATAATCAGTTAAAAATCCTCTGCCACCAATTTTTCCCTACGATTGCAAAACCGGTGATATAAAAACTAAAAAGAGCTTACAATCCCTAAAAATTACAGTCACTCTTTGGAATTATCTCTCCCTACAATTGTGCATTGTGCTTTTCCATTTTAGATGTACCCTTTTTCCTTAAATCAAAACTTTGACTTTTCGCTCTCCCTTCATCCCGAAAACAAACAAGGCAAAAAGCTTACAACAAAATGAAAATTTTATAGTTGATGTATGGAAAAATTCTAAAACAATAAAAAATATAAATAAAGAAAATTTATTCACCCAACACAAATGAACACAAAAGTTTTGTTATCCAATTTTGGGAAATTCCACTAGTTTAACCCTAATAACTTGGAATTTTGCAAGAAAGAGATTTCGTCCACACATGTTTTAAAAATGGATATGCGTGTTTGAAACATGTTAACGAAGCAAATGAGCTATGGATGCAAAGCTTTCAAAGGGAATAAAAAATGCTCATTAAATTCTCAAGTGAACTTGCGGTGGGATATTTACCCGAGTCAAACATGCCATTATTTTGCCCATTCGCAAAAAGCTGATATAATTAATCATAGATGATTGTAATGTGATTTATCATGTGTAACGGGCTATATATTGTTATGAAATGACTTATGGATTGCAATTCAACACTCAATTAAAAATCCTCCGCAACCCATTTTTCCCGACGATTGCAAAACCTGAGATATAAAAACGAAAAGGTGCTGACAATCCCTAAAAATTACAAACAATGTTTGGAATTATCTCTCTCTACATATGTGCATTGTGCATTTCCGTTTTATATGTACACATTTTTCTTAAATCAAAACTTCGAGGTTTTTCGCTCTCCCTTCATCCCGTAAACAAAAAAGGCAAATAGATCACAACAAAATGAAAATTTCATAGTTGATGTACGGAAAACGTTTAAAACAATAAAAAAAGTAACTGAAGAAAATTTATTCACACACCACAAATGAACACAAAAGTTTTGTTATCCAAGTTTGGGAAATTCCACTATTCCAAAACTAATATCTTGGAATTTTACATGAAGGGCAATTTTTCTACACATATTTTAAAAATGAATATGCATGCCAGAAACATGTTAAAGATTCATATGACGTATGGATCCAAAGCTTTTAAAGAGAATAACAAACGCTCATTAAATTCTCAAGTGAACGTGCGGTGGGATATTTCCCCGAGTCAAATAAGCCATTATTTTGCCCATATTCAAAAAGTTGAGCAAACAATCATAGATCATTGTAAAGTGATATGTCATGCGTAACGGGCTATATTTTTGTAAGAAATGACTTATGGATTTGAAGTCAACACTCAGTTAAAAATCGCCAGCCTCCCCCGTTTCCCGACGATTGGAAAACCTTAGATATAAAAACGAAAAAGTGCATACGATCCCTAAAACATACAGACACTCTTTGGAAATATCTCTCTCTACATTTGTGCATTGTGCATTTCCATTTTAGATGTACACTTTTTTCTTAAATAAGAACTTTGAGTTTTCACTCCCCCATCATCCCGTAAACAAAAAAGGCAAAAAAGATCACAACATAATAAAAAATTTATAGTTGATGTGTGGGAAATATTTAAAATAATAACTTATGGAAATAAAAAAAATCAATTCACACACCACAAATGAGCACAAAAGTTTTGTTATCCAAGTTTGGGAAATTCCAATAGTCCAACCCTATTAAGCTTGGAATTTTATATGAAGGAGATTTTTTCTACACATGTTTTAAAAATGGATATGCATGCTTGAAACATGATAAAGATTCAAATGACCTATGGATCCAAAGCTTTTAAAGAGAATAACAAACGCTCATTAAATTCTCAAGTGAACGTGCGGTGGGATATTTACCCGAGTCTAACAAGTCATTATTTTGCCCAATTTCAAAAATTTGATCTAACAATCATAGATGATTGTAATATGATTTATCATGCGTAACGGGCTATATTTTTGTATGAAATGACTTATGGATTGCAATTCAAAAATCAGTTAAAAATCCTCTACCACCATTTTTTCCCGACGATTGAAAAACCTCAGATATAAAAACTAAAAAAGAGCTTACAATCCCTGAAAATTACAGACATTCTTTGGAATTATCTCTCCCTACAATTGTGCATTGTGCTTTTACATTTTAGATGTACACTTTTTTCTTAAATAAAAAATTTAACTTTTCGCTCTCCTTTCTTCCCAAAAACAAACAAGGAAAAAAGCTAACAACAAAATGTAAATTTATAGTTGATGTATGGAAAAAATTTAAAACAATAACAAATATAAATAAAAAAAATTTATTCACCCAACACAAATGAACACAAAAGTTTTGTTATCCAATTTTGGGAAATTCCACTAGTTTAACCCTAATAGCTCTGAATTTTGCAAGAAAGAGATTTCGTCCACACATGTTTTAAAAATGGATATGCATGTTTGAAACATGGTAAAGATGCAAATGAGCTATGGATGCAAAGCTTTTAATGAGAATAACAAACGCTCATTAAATTCTCAAGTGAACTTGCGGTAGGATATTTAACCGAGTCAAACATGCCATTATTTTGCCAATTTGCAAAAAGCTGACATAATTAATCATAGATTATTGTAATGTGATTTATCATGCGTAATGGGCTATAATTTATTATGAAATGACTTATGGATTGCAATTTAACACTCAGTTAAAAATCCTCCGCAACCCATTTTTCCCGACGATTGCAAAACCTGACATATAAAAACGAAAAGGTGTTGACAATCCCTAAAAATTACAAACACTCTTTGGAATTATCTCTCTCTACATATGTGCATTGTGCATTTCCATTTTATATGTACACATTTTTCTTAAATCAAAACTTCGAGGTTTTTTGCTCTCCCTTCATCCCGTAAACAAAAAAGGCAAATAGATCACAGCAAAATGAAAATTTCATAGTTGATGTACGGAAAACGTTTAAAACAATAAAAAAAGTAATTGAAGAAAATTTATTCACACACCACAAATGAACACAAAAGTTTTGTTATCCAAGTTTGGGAAATTCCACTAGTCCAAAACTAATATCTTGGAATTTTACATGAAGGGCAATTTTTCTACACATGTTTTAAAAATGGATATGCATGCCAGAAACATGTTAAAGATGCAAATGACCTATGGATCCAAAGCTTTTAAAGAGAATAACAAACGCTCATTAAATTCTCAAGTGAACGTGCGATGGGATATTTGCCCGAGTCAAATAAGCCATTATTTTGCCCATATTCAAAATGTTGAGCTAACAATCATAGATCATTGTAAAGTGATATGTCATGCGTAACGGGCTATATTTTTGTAAGAAATGACTTATGGATTTGAAGTCAACGCTCAGTTAAAAATCGCCCGCCTCCCCCGTTTCCCGACGATTGCAAAACTTTAGATATAAAAACGAAAAAGTGCATACGATCCCTAAAACATATAGACACTCTTTGGAAATATCTCTCTCTACATTTGTGCATTGTGCATTTCCGTTTTAGATGTACACTTTTTTCTTAAATAAGAACTTTGAGTTTTCACTCCCCCATCATCCCGTAAACAAAAAAGGCAAAAAAGATCACAACATAATAAACATTTTATAGTTGATGTGTGGGAAATATTTAAAATAATAACTTATGTAAATAAAAAATATCAATTCACACACCACAAATGAACACAAAAGTTTTGTTATCCAAGTTTGGGAAATTCCAATAGTCCAACCCTATTATGCTTGGAATTTTACATGAAGGAGATTTTTTCTACACATGTTTTAAAAATGGATATGCATGCTTGAAACATGTTAAAGATTTAAATCACCTATGGATCCAAAGCTTTTAAAGAGAATAACAAACGCTCATTAAATTCTCAAGTGAACGTGAGGTGGGATATTTACCCGAGTTTAACAAGTCATTATTTTGCCCCTTTTCAAAAATTTGATCTAACAATCATAGATGATTGTGAAGTGATTTATCATGCGTAACGGGCTATATTTTTGTATGAAATGACTTATGGATTGCATTTCAACAATCAGTTAAAAATCCTCTGCCACCATTTTTTCCGACGATTGAAAAACTTGAGATATAAAAACTAAAAAAGAGCTTACAATCCCTAAAAATTACAGACACTCTTTGGAATTATCTCTCCCTACAATTTTGCATTGTGCTTTTCCATTTTAGATGTACACTTTTTTCTTCAATCAAAACTTTGACTTTTCGCTCTTCCTTCACCCCGAAAACTAAATAGGAAAAAAGCTTACAAAAAAATGAAAATTTTATAGTTGATGTATGGAAAAAACTTAAAACAATAAAAAATATAAGTAAATAAAATTTATTCACCCAACACAAATGAACACAAAAGTTTTGTTATCCAATTTTGGGAAATTCCAATAGTTTAACCCTAATAGCTTGGAATTTTGCAAGAAAGAGATTTCGTCCACACATGTTTTAAAAATGGATATGCATGTTTGAAACATGGTAAAGTTGCAAATGAGCTACGGATGCAAAGCTTTTAAAGAGAATAACAAACGCTCATTAAATTCTCAAGTGAACTTGCGGTGGGATATTTACCCCTGTCAAACATGCCATTATTTTGCCCATTTGCAAAAAGCTGACATAATTAATCATAGATGATTGTAATGTGATTTATCATGCATAACGGGCTATATTTTGTTATGAAAGGACTTACGGATTGCAATTCAACACTCAGTTAAAAATCCTCCGCAACCCATTTTTCCCGACGATTGCAAAACCTGAGATATAAAAACGAAAAGGTGTTGACAATCCCTAAAAATTACAAACACTCTTTGGAATTATCTCTCTCTACATATGTGCATTGTGCATTTCCATTTTATATGTACACATTTTTCTTAAATCAAAACTTCGAGGTTTTTCGCTCTCCCTTCATCCCGTAAAAAAAAAAGGCAAATAGATCACATCAAAATGAAAATTTCATAGTTTATGTACGGAAAAAGTTTAAAACAATAAAAAAAGTAATTGAAGAAAATTTATTCACACACCACAAATGAACACAAAAGTTTTGTTATCCAAGTTTGGGAAATTCCACTAGTCCAAAACTAATATCTTGGAATTTTACATGAAGGGGATTTTTTCTACACATGTTTTAAAAATGGATATGCATGCCAGAAACATGTTAAAGATTCAAATGACCTATGGATCCAAAGCTTTTAAAGAGAACAACAAACGCTCATTAAATTCTCAAGTGAACGTGAGGTGGTATATTTGCTCGAGTCAAACAAGCCATTATTTTGCCCATATTCAAAAAGTTGAGCTAACAATCATTGATGATTGTAAAGTGATTTGTCTTCCGTAACGAGCTATATTTTTGTAAGAAATGACTTATGGATTTGAAGTCAACACTCAGTTAGAAATCGCCCGCCTCTCCCCTTTCCCAACGATTGCAAAATCTTAGATATAAAAACGAAAAAGTGCATACGATCCCTAAAACATACAGACACTCTTTGGAAATATCTCTCTCTACATTTTTGCATTGTGCATTTCCATTTTAGATGTACACTTTTTTATTAAATCAGAACTTTGAGTTTTCGCTCCCCCTTCATCCCGTAAACAAAAAAGGCAAAAAAGATCACAACAAAATAAAAATTTTATAGTTGATGTGTGGAAAACATTTTAAATAATAAATAATGTAAAAAAAAATATCTATTCACACACCACAAATGAACACAAAAGTTTTGTTATCCATGTTTGGGAAATTCCATTAGTCCAACCCTATTACGCTTGGAATTTTACATGAAGCAGATTTTTTCTACACATGTTTTAAAAATGGATATGCATGCTTGAAACATGATAAAGATTCAAATGACCTATGGATCCAAAGCTTTTTAAAGAGAATAACAAACGCTCATTAAATTCTCAAGTGAACGTGCGGTGGGATATTTACCTGAGTCAAACAAGTCATTATTTGGCCCATTTTCAAAAATTTGATCTAACAATCATAGATGATTGTAAAGTGATTTATCATGCGTAACGGGCTATATTTTTTTATGAATTGACTTATGGATTGCAATTCAACACTCAGTTAAAATCCTCTGCCACCATTTTTTTCCGAGGATTGCAAAACCTGAGATATAAAAACTAAAAAAGAGCTTACAATCCCTAAAAATTACAGACACTCTTTGGAATTATCTCTCCCTACAATGATGCATTGTGCTTTTCCATTTTAGATGTACAATTTTTTCTTAAATCAAAACTTTGACTTTTCGCTCTCCCTTCATCCCGAAAACAAACATGGCTAAAAACTAACAACAAAATTAAAATTTTACAGTTGATGTATGGAAAAAATTTAAAACAATAACAAATATAAATAAAGAAATTTTATTCACCCAACACAAATGAACACAAAAGTTTTGTTATCCAATTTTGGGAAAATCCACTAGTTTAACCCTAATAGCGTTGGAATTTTGCAAGAAAGAGATTTCGTCCACACATGTTTTAAAAATGGATATGCATGCCAGAAACATGTTAAAGATGCAAATGAGCTATGGATGCAAAGCTTTTAAAGAGAATAACAAACGCTCATCAAATTCTCAAGTGAACGTGCGGTGGGATATTTGCTCGAGGTAAACAAGCCATTATTTTGCCCTTATTCAAAAAGTTGAGCTAACAATCATAGATGATTGTAAAGTGATTTGTCTTGCGTAACGGGCTATATTTTTGTAAGAAATGACTTATGGATTTGAAGTCAACACTCAGTTAAAAATCGCCCGCCTCCCCCATTTCCCGACGATTGCAAAACCTTAGATATAAAAACGAAAAAGTGCATACGATCCCTAAAACATATAGACACTCTTTGGAAATATCTCTCTCTACATTTGTGCATTGTGCATTTCCATTTTAGATGTACACTTTTTTCTTAAATAAGAACTTTGAGTTTTCGCTCCCCCATCATCCCGTATACAAAAAAGGCAGAAAAGATCACAACATAATCAAAATTTTATAGTTGATGTGTGGGAAATATTTAAAATAATAACTTATGTAAATAAAAAATATCAATTCACACACCACAAATGAACACAAAAGCTTTGTTATCCAAGTTTGGGAAATTCCAATAGTCCATCCCTATTAAGCTTGGAATTTTACATGAAGGGGTATTTTTCTACACATGTTTTAAAAATGGATATGCATGCTTGAAACATGTTAAAGATTTAAATCACCTATGGATCCAAAGCTTTTAAAGAGAATAACAAACGCTCATTAAATTCTCAAGTGAACGTGCAGTGGGATATTTACCCGAGTCTAACAAGTCATTATTTTGCCCATTTTCAAAAATTTGATCTAACAATCATAGATGATTGTAAAGTGATTTATCATGCGTAACGGGCTATATTTTTGTATGAAATGACTTATGGATTGCAATTCAACAATCAGTTAAAAATCCTCTGCCACCATTTTTTCCCGACGATTGAAAAACCTGAGATATAAAAACTAAAAAAGAGCTTACAATCCCTAAAAATTACAGACACTCTTTGGAATTATCTCTCCCTAAAATTGTGCATTGTGCTTTTCCATTTTAGATGTACACTTTTTTCTTAAATCAAAACTTTGACATTTCGCTCTCTCTTCTTCCCGAAAACAAACAAGGAAAAAAGCTTACAACAAAATGAAAATTTTAGAGTTGATGTATGGAAAAATTTAAAACAATAACAAATATAAATAAAGACAATTTATTCACCCAACACAAATGAACACAAAAGTTTTGTTATCCAATTTTGGGAAATTCCACTAGTTTAACCCTAATAGCTTGGAATTTTGCAAGAAAGAGATTTCGTCCACTCATGTTTTAAAAATCTATATGCATGTTTGAAACATGGAAAAGTTTCAAATGAGCTATGGATGCAAAGGTTTTAAAGAGAATAACAAACGCTCATTAAATTCTCAAGTGAACTTGCAGTGGGATATTTACCCGAGTCAAACATGCCATTATTTTGCCCATTTGCAAAAAGCTGACATAATTAATCGTAGATGATTGTAATGTGATTTATCATGCGTAACGGGCAATATTTTGTTATGAAATGACTTATGGATTGCAATTCAACACTCAGTTAAAAATCCTCCGCAACCCATTTTTCCCGACGATTGCAAAACCTGAGATATAAAAACGAAAAGGGGCTTAAAATCCCTAAAAATTTCAAACACTCTTTGGAATTATCTCTCTCTACATATGTGCATCGAGCATTTCCGTTTTAGATGTACACATTTTTCTTAAATCAAAACTTTGAGTTTTTCGCTCTCCGTTCATCCCGTAAACAAAATAGGCAAATAGATCACAACAAAATGAAAATTTCATAGTTGATGTACGGAAAAAGTTTAAAAAAATAAAAAAAGTAAAAGAAGAAAATTTATTCACACACCACAAATGAACACAAAAGTTTTGTTATCCAAGTTTGGGAAATTCCACTAGTCCAAAACTAATATCTTGGAATTTTACATGAAGGGGATTTTTTCTACACATGTTTTAAAAATGGATATGCATGCCAGAAACACGTTAAAGATTCAAATGACCTATGGATCCAAAGCTTTTAAAGAGAACAACAAACGCTCATTAAATTCTCAAGTGAACGTGCGGTGGGACATTTGCCTGAATCAAAAGCGCCATTATTTTGCCTATATTCAAAAAGATGAGCTAACAATCATAGGTGATTGTAAAGTGATTTGTCATGCGTAACGGGCTATATTTTTGTAAGAAATGACTTATGCATTTGAAGTCAACATTCAGTTAAAAATCTCCCGCCTCCCCCGTTTCCCGACGATTGCAAAACCGTTGATATAAAAAGGAAAGAGTGCATACGATCCCTAAAACATACAAACACTCTTTGGAAATACCTCTCTCTACATTTGTGCATTGTGCATTTCCATTTTAGATGTACAGTTTTTTCTTAAATTAGAACATTGAGTTTTCGATCCCCCTTCATCCCGTAAACAAAAAAGGCAAAAAAAATCACAATAAAATAAAACTTTTATAGTTGATGAGTGGAAAATATTTAAAATAATAACTAATGTAAATAAAAAATATCTATTCATACACCACAAATGAACACAAAAGTTTTGTTACCCAAGTTTGGGAAATTCCATTAGTCCAACCCTATTAAGCTTGGAATTTTACATGAAGGAGATTTTTTCTACACATATTTTAAAAATGGATATGCATGCTTGAAACATGTTAAAGATTCAAATGACCCATGGATCCAAAGATTTTTAAAGAGAATAACAAACGCTCATTAAATTCTCAAGTGAACGTGCGGTGGGATATTTACCCGTGTCTAATAAGTCATTATTTTGCCCATTTTTAAAAATATGATCTAACAATCATAGATGATTGTAAAGTGATATATCATGCGTAACGGGCTATATTTTGTATGAAATGACTTATGGATTGCAATTCAACACTCAGTTCAAAATCCTTTGCCACAAATTTTTCCCGACGATTGAAAAACCTGAGATATAAAAACTAAAATTAGCTTACAATCCCTAAAAATTACAAACACTCTTTGGAATTATCACTCCCTACAATTGTGCATTGTGCGTTTCCATTTTAGATGTACACTTTTTTCTTAAATCAAAACTTTGACTTTTCGCTCTCCCTTCATCCCAAAAACAAACAAGGCAAAAAGCTTACAACAAAATGAAAATTTTATAGTTGATGTATGGACAAAATTTAAAACAATAAAAAATATAAATAAAGAAAATTTATTCACCCAACACAAATGAACACAAAGGTTTTGTTATCCAATTTTGGGAAACTCTTCTAGTTTAACCATAATAGCTTGGCATTTTGCAAGAAAGAGATTTCGTCGACACATGTTTTAAAAATGGATATTTATGTTTGAAACATGTTAAAGATGCAAATGAGCTATAGATGCAAAGCTTTTAAAGAGAATAACAAACGCTCATTAAATTCTCAAGTGAACTTGCGGCGGGATATTTACCCGAGTCAAATATTCCATTATTTTGCTCATTTGCCAAAAGCTGACATAATTAATCATAGATGATTGTAATATGATTTATCATGCGTAACGGTCTATATATTTGTATGAAATGACTTATGGATTGCAATTCAACACTTAGTTAAAAATCCTCTGCAACCCATTTTTCCCGACGATTGCAAAACCTGAGATATAAAAAGGAAAAGGTGCTTACAATCCCTAAAAATTACAGACACTCTTTGGAATTATCTCTCTCTACATATGTGCATTGTGCATTTCCGTTTTAGATGTACACATTTTTCTTAAATCAAAACTTTGAGTTTTTCGCTCTCCCTTCATCCCGTAAACAAAAAAGGCAAATAGATCACAGCAAAATGAAAATTTTATAGTTGATGTGTGGAAAATATTTAAATTATAAATAATTTAAATAAAAAATTTTTATTCACACACCACAAATGAAAACAAAAGTTTTGTTATCCAAGTTTCGGAAATTCTATTAGTCCAACCCTATTAAGCTTGGAATGTTACATGAAGGAGATTTTTTCTACACATGTTTTAAAAATGCATATGCATGCTTGAAACATGTTAAAGATTCAAATGACCTATGGATCCAAAGCTTTTAAAGAGAATAACAAACGCTCATTAAATTCTCAAGTGAGCTTGCGGTGGGATATTTACCCGAGTCTAACAAGTCATTATTTTGCCCATTTTCAAAAATTTGATCTAACAATCATAGATTATTGTAAAGTGATTTATCATTCGTAACGGGCTATATTTTTATATGAAATGACTTATGGATTGCAATTCAACACTCAGATAAAAATCCTCTGCCACCAATTTTTCCCGACTATTACAAAACCCGAGATATAAAAACTAAAAAGAGCTTACTATCCCTAAAAATTACAGACACACTTTGGAATTATTTCTCCCTACAATTGTGCATTGTGATTTTCCATTTTAGATGTACACTTTTTTTTAAATCAAAACTTTGACTTTTCGCTCTCCCTTCATCCCGAAAACAAACAAGGCAAAAAACTTACAACAAAATGAAAATTATATAGTTGATGTTTGGAAAAAATTTAAAACAATAAAAAATATAAATAAAGAAAATTTATTCACCCAACACAAATGAACACAAAAGTTTTGTTATCCAATTTTTGGAAACTCCACTAGTTTAACCATAATACCTTGGAATTTTGTAAGAAAGAGATTTCATCGACACATGTTTTAAAAATGGATATGCAAGTTTGAAACATGTTAAAGAGGCAAATGAGATATAGATGCAAAGTTTTTAAATAGAATAAAAAAAGCTCATTAAATTCTCAAGTGAACTTGCGGTGGGATATTTACCCGAATCAAATATGCCATTATTTTGCCCATTTGCAAAACGCTAACATAATTAATCATAGATGATTGTAATGTGATTTATCATGCGTAACAAGCTATATTTTTGTGTGAAATGACTTATGGATTGCAATTCAACACTCCGTTAAAAATCCTCCGCAACCCATTTTTCCCTACGATTGCAAAACCTGAGATATAAAAACAAAAAGGTGCATACAATCCCTAAAAATTATAGACACTCTTTGGAATTATCTCTCTCTACATATGTGCATTGTGCATTTCCATTTTAGATGTACACATTTTTCTTAAATCAAAACTTCGAGTTTTTCGCTCTCCCTTCATCTCGTAAACAAAAAAGGCAAATAGATCACAGCAAAATGAAAATTTTATAGTTGATGTCTGGAAAATATTTAAAATAATAAATAATGTAAATAAAAAATATCTATTCACACACCACAAATGAACACAAAAGTTTTGTTATCCAAGTTTGGGAAATTCCACTAGTCCAAAACTAATATCTTAGAATTTTGCAAGAAGGAGATTTTTTCTACACATGTTTTAAAAATGGATATGCATGCATGAAACATGTTAAAGAGTCAAATGACCTATGGATCCAAAAGTTTTAAAGAGAATAAAAAATGCTTATTAAATTCTCAAGTGAATGTGCGATGGGATATTTGCCCGAGTCAAACAAGCCATTATTTTTCCCTGAGCTAACAATAAGGGATGATTGTAAAGTGATTTGTCATGCGTAACGGGCTATATTTTTGTAAGAAATGACTAATGGATTTGAAGTCAACACTCAGTTAAAAATCACCCACCTCCCCCGTTTCCCGACGATTGCAAAACCTTAGATATAAATATGAAAGAGTGCATACGATCCCTAAAACATACAGACACTCTTTGGAAATATCTCTCTCTACATTCTTGCATTGTGCAAGTCCATTTTAGATGTACATTTTTTTCCTAAATCAGAACTTTGAGTTTTCGCTCCCCCTTCATCCCGTAAACAAAAAAGGCAAAAAAGATCACAACAAAATAAAAATTTTATAGTTGATGTGTGAAAAATATTTAAAATAATAACTAATGTAAATAAAAAATATCTATTCACACACCACAAATAAACACAAAACTTTTGTTATCCATGTTTTGGAAATTCCATTAGTCCAACCCTTTTAAGATTGGAATTTTACTTGAAGGACATTTTTTCTATACATGTTTTAAAAATGGATATGCCTGCTTCAAACATGTTAAAGATTCAAATGACCTATGGATCCAAAGCTTTTAAAGAGAATAACAAACGCTCATTAAATTCTCAAGTGAACGTGCGGTGGGATATTTACACGAGCCTAACAAGTCATTATTTTGCCCATTTTCAAAAATTTGATCTAACAATCATAGATGATTGTAAAGTGATTTATCATGCGTAACGGGCAATATTTTTGTATGAAATGACTTATGGATTGCAATTCAACACTCAGTTAAAAATCCACTGCCACCAATTTTTCCCGACGATTGCAAAACCTGAGATATAAAAACTAAAAAGAGCTTACAATCCCTAAAAATTATAGACACTCTTTGGAATTATCTCTCCCTACAATTGTGCAATGTTCTTTTCCATTTTATATGTACACTCTTTTCTTAAATATAAACTTTGACTTTTCGCTCTCCCTTCATCCCGAAAACAAACAAGGCAAAAAGCTTTCAACAAAATGAAAATTTTATAGTTGATGTATGGAAAAAATTTAAAAAAATAACGAATATAAATCAAGAAAATTTATTCACACAACACGAATGAACACAAAAGTTTTGTTATCCAATTTTGGGAAATTCCACTAGTTTAACCCTAATAGCTTGGAATTTTGCAAGAAAGTGATTCTCAAGTGAACTTGGCGTGGGATATTTACCCGAGTCAAACATGCCATTATTTTGCCAATTAGCAAAAAGCTTACATAATTAATCATAGATGATTGTAATGTGATTTATCATGCGTAACGGGCTATATTTTTGTATGAAATGACTTATGGATTGCAATTCAACACTCAGCTAAAAATCCTCCGCAACCCATTTTTCCCGACTATTGCAAAACCTGAGATATAAAAACGAAAAGATGCTTACAATCCCTAAAAATTACAGACACTCTTTGGAATTATCTCTCTCTACATATGTGCATTGTGCTTTTCCGTTTTAGATGTACACATTTTTCTTAAATCAAAACTTCGAGTTTTTCGCTCTCCCTTCATCCCGTAAACAAAAAAGGCAAATAGATCACAGCAAAATGAAAATTTCATAGTCGATGTACGAAAAAAGTTTAAAACAATAAAAAAAGTAAATGAAGAAAATTTATTCACACGCCACAAATGAACAGAAAAGTATTGTTACCCAAGTTTGGGAAATTCCACTAGTCCAAAACTAATATCTTGGAATTTTACATGAAGGAGTTTTTTCTACACATGTTTTAAAAATGGACATGCAAGCCAGAAACATGTTAAAGATTCAAATGACCTGTGGATCCAAATCTTTTAAAGAGAATAACAAACGCTTATTAAATTCTCAAGTGAACGTGAGGTGGGACATTTGCCGGAGTCAAACACGCCATTATTTTGCCCATATCCAAAACGTTGAGCTAACTATCTTAGGTGATTGTAAAGTGATTTGTCATGCATAATGGGCTATATTTTTGTAAGAAATGACTTATGGATTTGATGTCATCACTTAGTCAAAAATCGCCCGCCTCCCCCGTTTATCAACGATTGCAAAACCTTAGATATAAAAACGAAAAAAGTGCATACGATCCCTAAAACATACAGACACTCTTTGGAAATATCTCTCTCTACATTTCTGCATTGTGCATTTCCATTTTAGATGTACACTTTTTTATTAAATCAGAACTTTGTGTTTTCGCTCCCCCTTCATCTCGTAAACAAAAAAGGCAAAAAAGATCACAACGAAATGAAAATTTTATAGTTGATGTGTGGAAAATATTTAAAATAATAACTAATGTAAATAAAAAATATCTATTCACACACCACAAATGAAAAAAAAAGTTTGGTTATCCAAAATTGGGAAATTCCATTAGTCAGCCCTTATTAAGCTTGCAATTTTTGACGAAGGAGATTTTTTCTACACATGTTTTAAAAATGGATATGCATGCTTGAAACCTGTTAAAGATTCAAATGACCTCTGGATCCAAAGTTTTTAAAGAGAATAACAAACACTCATTAAATTCTCAATTGAACGTGCGGTGGGATATTTACCCGAGTCTAACAAGTCATTATTTTGCCCATTTTCAAAAATTTGATCTAACAATCATAGATGATTGTAAAGTGATTTATCATGCGTAATGCGCTATATTTTTGTAGGAAATTACTTATGGATTGCAATTCAACACTCACTTAAAAATCCTCCGCAACCAATTTTTCCCGACGATAGCAAAACCTGAGATATAAAAATGAAAAGGTGCTTACAATCCCTAAAAATTAGAGACACTCTTTGGAATTATCTCTCTCTACATATGTGCATTGTGCAATTCTGTTTTAGATGTACACATTTTTCTTAAATCAAAACTTCGAGTTTTTCGCTCTCCCTTCATCCCGTAAACAAAAAAGGCAAATAGATCACAACAAAATGAAAATTTCATAGTTAATGTACGGAAAAATTTTAAAACAGTAAAAAAAGTAAATGAAGAAAATTTATTCACACACCACAAATGAACACTAAAGTTTTGTTATCCAAGTTTGAGAAATTCCACTAGTCCAAAAGTAATATCATGGAATTTTACATGAAGGAGATTTTTTCTACACATGTTTTAAAAATGGATATGCATGCCAAAAACATGTTAAAGATTCAAATGACCTATGGATCCAAAGCTTTTAAAGAGAATAACAAATGCTCATTAAATTCTCAAGTGAACGAGCGGTGGGATCTTTGCCCGAGTCAAACAAGCCATTATTTTGCCCATATTCAAAAAGTTGAGCTAACAATCATAGATGATTGTAAAGTGATTTGTCATGCGTAACGGGCTATATTTTTGTAAGAAATGACTTATGGATTTGAAGTCAACACTCAGTTAAAAATCGCCCTCCTCCCCCATTTCCCGACGATTGCAAAACCTTCGATATAAAAACAAAAAAGTGCATACGATCCCTAAAACATACAGACACTCTTTGGAAATATCTCTCTCTACCTTTTTGCATTGTGCATTTCCATTTTAGATGTACACTTCTTTCTAAAATCAGAACTTTGAGTTTTCGCTCCCCCTTCATCCCGTAAACAAAAAAGGCAAAAAAGAACACAACAAAATAAAAATTTTATAGTTGATGTGTAAAAAATATTTAAAATAATCACTAATGTAAATAAAAAATATCTATTCACATACCATTGAACACAAAAGTTTTGTTATCCAAGTTTGGGAAATTCCATAAGTCCAACCCTATTAAGCTTGGAATTTTACATGAAGGAGATTTTTTCTACAAAAGTTTTAAAAATGGATATGCATGCTTGAAACATGTTACAGATTCAAATGACCTATGGATCCAAAGCTTTTAAAGAGAATAACAAACGCTCATTTAATTCTCAAGTGAACGTGCGGTGGAATATTTACCCGAGTCTAACAAGTCATTATTTTGCCCATTTTCAAAAATTTGATCTAACAATCATAGATGATTGTAAAGTGATTTATCATGCGTAACGGGCTATATTTTTGTATGAAATGTCTTGTGGATTGCAATTCAACACTCAGTTAAAAATCCTCTGCCGCCAATTTTTCTCAACGATTGCAAAACCTGAGATATAAAAACTGAAAAGAGCTTACAATCCCTAAATATTACAGACACTCTTTGAAATTTTCTCTCCCTACAATTGTGCACTATGTTTTTCCATTTTTGATGTACACTCTTTTCTTAAATCAAAACTTTGACTTTTCACTCTCCCTTCATCCCGAAAACAAACAAGGCAAAAAACTTACAACAAAATGAAAATTTTATAGTTGATGTATGGAAAATATTTAAAACAATAACAAATATAAATAAAGAAAATTTATTCACCCAACACAAATGAACAAAAAAGTTTTGTTATCCAATTTTGGGAAATTCCACTAGTTTAACCCTAATAGCTTGGAATTTTGCAAGAAATAGATTTCATCCACACATGTTTTAAAAATGGATATGAATGTTTGAAACATATTAAAGATGCAAATGAGCTATGGATGCAAAGCTTTTAAATAGAATAAGAAACGCTCATTAAATTCTCAAGTGAGCTTGCGTTGGGATATTTACCCAAGTCAAACATGCCATTATTTTGCCTATTTGCAAAAAACTGATATAATTAATCATAGATGATTTTAATGTGATTTATCATGCATAAAGAGCTATATTTTTGTTTGAAATGACTTAAGGATTGCAATTCAAAACTCAGTTAAAAATCCTCTGCCACCAATTTTTCTCGACGATTGCAAAACCTGAGATATAAAAACTAAAAATATCTTACAATCCCTAAAAATTACAGACACTCTTTGGAATTATCTCTCCCTACAATTATGCATTGTGCTTTTCCATTTTAGATGTACACTTTTTTCTTAAATCAAAACTTTGACTTTTCGCTCTCCATTTCATCCCAAAAACAAACAAGGCAAAAAGCTTACAACAAAATGAAAATTTTATAGTTGATGTATGGAAAAAATATAAAACAATAACAAATATAAATAAATAAAATTTATTCACCCAACACAAATGAACACAAAATTTTTGTTATCCAATTTTGGGAAATTCCACTAGTTTAACCCTAATAGCTTGGAATTTTGCAAGAAAGAGATTTCATCCACACATGTTTTAAAAATGGATATGCATGTTTGAAACATGTTAAAGATGCAAATGAGCTATGGATCCAAAGCTTTTAAAGAAAATAATAAACGCTCATTAAATTCTCAAGTGAACTTGCGGTGGGATATTTACGCAAGTCAAACATGCCATTATTTTGCCCATTTGCAAAAAGCTGAAATAATTAATCAGAGATGATTGTAATGAGATTTATCATGCATAATGGGCTATATTTTTATATGAAATGACTTATGGATTGCAATTCAACACTCAGTTAAAAATCCTCCGCAACCCATTTTTCCCCACGATTACAAAACCTGAGATATAAAAACTAAAAAGAGCTTACAATCCCTAAAAATTACAGACACTCTTTGGAATTATCTCTCCCTACAATTGTGCATTGTGCTTTTCCATTTTAGATGTACAATTTTTTCTTAAATCAAAACTTTGACTTTTCGCTCTTCCTTCATCCCAAAAACAAACAAGGCAAAAAGCTTACAACAAAAAGAAAATTTTATAGTTGATGTATAAAAAAAATTTTAAACAATAAAAAATATAAATAAAAAAAATTTATTCACCCAACAAAAATGAAGACAAAAGTTTTGTTATCCAATTTTAGGAAATTCCACTAGTTTAACGCTAATAGCTTGGAATTTTGCAAGAATGAGATTTCATCGACACATGTTTTAAAAATGGATATGCATGTTTGAAACAAGTTAAAGATGAAAATGAGCTAAGGATGCAAAGCTTTTAAACAGAATAAAAATCGCTCATTAAATTCTAAAGTGAACTTCCGGTGGGATATTTACCCGAGTCAAACATGCCATTATTTTGCCCATTTGCAAAAAGCTGACATAATTAATCATAGATGATTGTAATGTGATTGATCATGCGTAACGGGCTATATTTTTGTATGAAATGACTTATAGATTGCAATTCAACACTCAGTTAAACATCCTCCGTAACCCATTTTTCCCGACGATTGCAAAACCTGAGATATAAAAACGAAAAGATGCTTACAATCCCTAAAAAATACAGACACTCTTTGGAATTATCTCTCTCTACATATGCGCATTCTGCATTTATGATTTAGATGTACAAATTTTTCTTAAATCAAAACTTCGAGTTTTTCGCTCTCCCTTCATTTCGTAAATATAAAAGGCAAATAGATCACAACAAAATGAAAATTTCTTAGTTGATGTACGAAAAAAGTTTACAACAATAAAAAAAGTAAATGAAGAAAATTTATTCACACACCACAAATGAACACAAAAGTTTTGTTATCCAAGTTTGGGAAATTCCACTAGTCCAAAACTAATATCTTGGAATTTTACTGAAGGAGATTTTTTCTACACATGTTTTAAAAATGGATATGCATGCCAGAAACATGTTAAAGATTCAAATGACCTATGGATCCAAAGCTTTTAAAGAGAATTACAAACGCGCTTTAAATTCTCAAGTGAACGTGCGGAGAGATATTTGCCTGAGTCAAACAAGCCATTATTTTGCCCATATTCAAAAGTTTGGGCTAACAATCATAGGTGATTGTAAAGTGATTTGTCATGCGTAACGGGCTTTATTTTTTTAAGAAATGACTTATGGATTTGAAGTCAACACTCAGTTAAAAATCGCCCGCCTCCCCCGGTTCCCGACGATTGCAAAACCTTTGATATAAAAACGAAAAAAGTGCATATAACCACTAAAACATACACACACTCTTTGGAAATATCTCTCTCTACATTTGTGCATTGTGCATTTCCATTTTAGATGTATACTTTTTTCTTAAATCAGAACTTTGAGTTTTCGCTCCCCCTTCATCCCGTAAACAAAAAAGGCAAAAAAGATCACAACAAAATAAAAATTTTATAGTTGATGTGTGGAAAATATTTAAAATAACAACTAATGTAAATAAAAAATATCTATTCACATACCACAAATGAACATAAAAGTTTTGTTATCCAAGTTTGGGAAATTCCATTAGTCCAACCCTATTAAGCTTGGAATTTTACATGAAGGAGATTTTTTCTTCACATGTTTTAAAAATGGATAAGCATGCTTGAAACATGTTAAAGATTCAAATGACCTATGGATCCAAAGCTTTTAAAGAGAATAACAAACGCTCATTAAATTCTCAAGTGAACGTGAGGTGGGATATTTACCCGAGCCTAACAAGTCATTATTTTGCCCATTTTTAAAAATTTGATCTAACAATCATCGATGATTGTAAAGTGATTTATCATGCGTAACGGGCTATATTTTTGTATGAAATGACTTATGGATTGCAATTCAACACTCAGTTAAAAATCCTCTGCCACCAATTTTTGCCGACGATTGCAAAACCTGAGATATAAAAACTATAAAGAGCTTACAATCCCTAAAAATTACAGACACTCTTTGGAATTATCTCTCCCTACAATTCTTCATTGTGCTTTTCCATTTTAGATGTACACTTTTTTCTTAAATCAAAACATTTCGCTCTCCCTTCATCTGGAAAACAAACAAGGCAAAAAGCTTACAGCAAAATGAAAATTTTATAGTTGATGTATGGAAAAAATTTTAAAAAATAACAAATATAAATAAAAAATTTATTCACCCAACACAAATGAACACAAAAGTTTTGTTATCCAATTTTTGGAAATTCCACTAGTTTAACCCAAACAGATTGAAATTTTGCAAGAAAGAGATTTCATCCACACATGTTTTAAAAATGGATATGCATGTTTGTAACATGTTAAAGATGCAAATGAGCTATGGATGCAAAGATTTTAAGGAGAATAATAAACGCTTATTAAATTCTCAAGTGAACTTGCGGTGGGATATTTACCCGAGTCAAACATGCCATTATTTTGCCCATTTGCAAAAAGCTGACATAATTAATCATAGATGATTGTAATGTGATTAATCATGTGTAACGGGCTATAATGCTGTGAGAAATGACTTATGGATTGCAATTCAACATTCAGTTAAAAATCCTCCGCATCCCATTTTTCCCGACGATTGAAAAACCTGAGATATAAAAACGGAAAGGTGCTTACAATCCCTAAAAATTACAGACACTCTTTGGAATTATCTCTCCCTACAAATGTGCATTGTGCATTTCCATTTTAGATGTACTCATTTTTCTTAAATCAAAACTTCGAGTTTTTTGCACTCCCTTCATCCCGAAAACAAACAAGGCAAAAAGCTTACAACAAAATGAAAATTTTATCGTTGATGTGTGGAAAAAATTTAAAACAACAAAAAATATAAATAAAGAAAATTTATTCACCCAACACAAATGAACACAAAAGTTTTGTTATCCAATTTTGGGAAATTCCACTAGTTTAACCCTAATAGCTTGGAATTTTGCAAGAAAGAGATTTCATCCACACATGTTTTAAAAATGGATATGCATGTTTGAAACATGTTAAAGATTCAAATGAGCTATGGATGCAAAGCTTTTAAAGAGAATAACAAATGCTCATTAAATTCTCAAGTGAACTTGCGATGGTATATTTACCCGAGTCAAACATGCCATTATTTTGCCCATTTCCAAAAAGCGGACATAATTAATCATAGATGATTGTAATGTGATTTACAATGCGTAACGGGCTATTTTTTGCCAGAAATGACGTATGGATTGCAATTCAACACTCACTGAAAAATCCTCTGCCACCAATTTTTCTCGACGATTGCAAAACCTGAGATATAAAAACTAAAAAGACCTTACAATCCTTAAAAATTACAGACACTCTTTGGAATTATCTCTCCCTACAATTGTGCATTGTGCTTTTCCATTTTAGATGTACACTTTTTTCTTAAATCAAAACTTTGACTTTTCGCTCTCCCTTAATCCCGAAAACCAACAAGGCAAAAAGCATACAACAAAATGAAAATTTTATAGTTGATGTATGGAAAAAATTTAAAACAATAACAAATATAAATAAAGAAAATTTATTCACCCAACACAAAAGAACACAAAAGTTTTGTTATCCAATTTTGGGAGATTCCACTAGTTTAAACCTAATAGATTGGAATTTTGAAAGAAAGAGATTTCTTCCACACATGTTTTCAAAATGGATATGCATGTTTGAAACATGTTAAAGATGAAAATGAGCTATGGATGCAAAGCTTTTAAAGAGAATAACAAATGCTCATTACATTCTCAAGTGAACTTGCAGTGGGAAATTTATCCGAGTCAAACATGCCATTATTTTTCCCATTTGCAAAAAGCTGACATAATTAATCATAGATGATTGTAATTGGATTTATCATGCGTAACGGGCTATATTTTTGTATGCAATGACTTTTGTATTGCAATTCAACACTCAGTTAAAAATCCTCCGCAACCCATTTTTCCCGACGATTGCAAAACCTGAGATATAAAAACGAAAAGGTGCTTACAATCCCTAAAAATTACAGACACTCTTTGGAATTATCTCTCTCTACATATGTGCATTGTGCTTTTCCGTTTTAGATGTACACTTTTTTCTTAAATGAAAACTTTGACTTTTCAATCTCCCTTCATCCCGAAAACAAACAAGGCAAAAAGCTCACAGCAAAATGAAAATTTCATAGTTGATGTACGGAAAAAGTTTAAAACAATAAAAAAAGTAAAATGAAGAAAATTTATTCACACACCACAAATGAACACAAAAGTTTGGTTATCCACGTTTGGGAAATTCCACTAGTCCAAAACTAATATCTTCCAATTTTGCACGCAGGAGATATTTTCCACACATGTTTTAATAATGGATATGGATGTTTGAAACATGTTAAAGATACAAATGACCTATGGATCAAAAGCTTTTAAAGAGAATAACAAACGCTCATTAAATTCTCAAGTGAATGTGCGGTGGGATATTTGCCCGAGTCAAACAAGCCATTATTTTGCCCATATTCAAAAAGTTGAGCTAACAATCATAGATGATTGTAAAGTGATTTGTCATGCGTAATGGGCTATATTTTTGTAAGAAATGACTTATGGATTTGAACTGAACACTTAGTTAAAAATCACCCGCCTCCCCCGTTTCCCAACAATTGTAAAACCTTAGATATAAAAACGAAAAAGTGCATACGATCCCTAAAACATACAGACACTCTTTGGAAATATCTCTCTCTACATTTGTGCATTGTGCATTTCCATTTTAGATGTACACTTTTTTCTTAAATCAGAACTTTGAGTTTTTGCTCCCCCTTCATCCTGTAAAAAAAAAAGACAAAAAAGATCACAACAAAATAAAAATTTTATAGTTGATGTGCGGAAAATATTTAAAATAATAACTAATGTAAATAAAAAATAACTATCTATTCACACACCACAAATGAACACAATAGTTTTGTTATTCAAGTTATGGAAATTTCATTTGTCCAACCCTATTAAGCTTTGAATTTTACATGAACGAGATTTTTTCTACACATGTTTTAAAAATGGATATGCACGCTTGAAACATGTTAAAGATTCAAATGACCTATGGATCCAAAGCTTTTAAAGAGAATAACCAACGCTCATTAAATTCTCAAGTGAACGTGCGGTGGGATATTTACCCGAGTCTAACAAGTCATTATTTTGCCCATTTTCAAAAATTTGATCTAACAATCATAGATGAATGTAAAGTGATTTATCATGCATAACGGGCTATATTTTTGTATTAAATGACTTACAGATTGCAATTCAACACTCAGTTAAAAATCCACTGCCACCAATTTTTCCTGATGATTGCAAAACCTGAGATATAAAAACTAAAAAGAGCTTACAATCCCTAAAAATTACAAACACTCTTTGGAATTATCTCTCCCTACAATTTTGCATTGTGCTTTTCCATTTTAGATGTACACTTTTTTCATAAATCAAAACTTTGACTTTTCGCTCTCCCTTCATCCCGAAAACAAACAAGGCAAAAAGCATACAACAAATTGAAAAATTTATAGTTGATGTATGGAAAAAATTCAAAACAATAACAAATATAAATAAAGAAAATTTATTCACCCAACACAAATGAACACAAAAGTTTTGTTATCCAATTTTGGGATATTCCACTAGTTTAACCCTAATAGCTTGAAATTTTGCAAGAAAGAGATTTCATCCACACATGTTTTAAAAATGGATATGCATGTTAGAAACATGTTAAAGATTCAAATGAGCTAAGGATACAAATATTTTAAAGAGAATAACAAACGCTCATTAAATTCTCAAGTGAAATTGCGGTGGGATATTTACCCGAGTCAAACATGCCATTATTTTGCCCATTTGCAAAAAGCTGACATAATTAATCATAGATGATTTTAAAGTGATTTATCATGCGTTACGGGCTATAGTTTTTGTATGAAATGACATATGGATTGCAATTCAACACTCAGTTAAAAATCTTTTGCCACCAATTTTTCCCGACGATTGCAAAACCTGAGACATAAAAACTAAAAGTAGCTTACAATCCCTAAAAATTAAAGACACTCTTTTGAATTATCTCTCCCTACAATTGTGCATTGTGTTTTTGCATTTTAGATGTACATTCTTTTCTTAAATCAAAACTTTGACTTTTCGCTCTCCCTTCATCCCGAAAACAAACAAGGCAAAAACCTAACAACAAAATGAAAATTTTATAGTTGTTGTATGGAAAAAATTCAAAACAATATAAAATATAAATAAAGATAATTTATTCACCCAACACAAATGAACACAAATGTTTTGTTATCCAATTTTGGGAAATTCCATTAGTTTAACCCTAATAGCTTGGAATTTTGCAAGAAAGAGATTTCATCCACACGTGTTTTAAAAATGGATATGAATGTTTGAAATATGTTGAAGATGAAAATGAGCTATGGATGAAAAGATTTTAAAGAGAATAACAAACGCTCATTAAATTCTCAAGTGAACTTGCGGTGGGATATTTACCCGAGTCAAAAATGCCATTATTTTCCCCATTTGTAAAAAACTGACATAATTAATCATAGATGATTGTAATGTGATTTATCATGTGTAAGGGGCTATATTTTTGTATGAAATGACTTATGGATTGCAATTCCACACTCAGTTAAGAATCCTCTGCCACCAATTTTTCCCGACGATTGCAAAACCTGAGATATAAAAACTAAAAAGAGCTTACAATCCCTAAAAATTACAGAAACTCTTTGGAATTATCTCTCCCTACAATTGTGCATTGTGCTTTTCCATTTTAGATGTACACTCTTTTCTTAAATCAAAACTTTGACTTTTCGCTCTCCCTTCATCCCGAATACACTCTTTTCTTAAATCAAAACTTTGACTTTTCGCTCTCCCTTCATCCCGAAAACAAACAAGGCAAAAAGCTTTCAAATTTTATAGTTGATGTATGGAAAAAATTTAAAACAATAACAAATATAAATAATGAAAAATTATTCACCCAACACAAATGAACCAAAAAGTTTTGTTATCCAATTTTTGGAAATTCCACTAGTTAAACCCTAATAGCTTGGAATTTTGCAAGAAAGAGATTTTATCCACACATGTTTTAAAAATGGATATGAATGTTTGAAACAAGTTAAAGATGCAAATGAGCTATGGATGAAAAGATTTTAAAGAGATTAACAAACGCTCATTAAATTCTCAAGTGAACTTGCGGAGGGATATTTACCCGAGTCAAACATGAAATTATTTTCCCCATTTGTAAAACCTGACATAATTAATCATAGATGATTGTATTGTGATTTATCATGTGTAACGGGCTATATTTTTGTATGAAATGACTTATGGATTGCAATTCAACACTCCACAAATTTATTCACACACCACAAATGAACACAAAAGTTTTGTTATCCTGGTTTGGGAAATTCCACTAGTCCAAAACTAATATCTTGGAATTTTATATGAAGGAGATTTTTTCTACACATGTTTTAAAAATGGATATGCATGCCAGAAACATGTTAAAGATTCAAATAACCTATGGATCCAAAGCTTTTAAAGAGAATAACAAACGCTCATTAAATTTTCAAGTGAATGTGCGGTGGGATATTTTCCCGAGTCAAACAAGCCATTATTTTGCCCATATTCAAAAAGTTGAGTTAACAATCATAGATGATTGTAAAGTGATTTGTCATGCGTGACGGGTTATTTTTTGTAAGAAATGACTTATGGATTTGAAGTCAACACTCAGTTAAAAATGGCCCACGTCCCCCGTTTCCCAACGATTGCAAAACCTTAGATATAAAAACAAAAAAGTGCATAGGATCCCTAAAACATACATACACTCTTTGGAAATATCTCTCTCTATATTTGTGCATTGTGCATTTCCATTTTAGATGTACACTTTTTTCTTAAATCAGAACTTCGAGTTTTAGGTCCCCCTTCATCCCGTAAACAAAAAAGGCAAAAAAGATCACAAAAAAATAAAACTTTTATAGTTGATGTGTGAAAAATATTTAAAATAATAACTAATGTAAATAAAAAATATCTATTCACACACGACAAATGAACACAAAAGTTTTGTTATCCAAGTTTGGGAAATTCCAATAGTCGAACGCTTCTAAGCTTGGAATTTTACATGAAGGAGTTTTTTCTACACATGTTTTAAAAATGGATATGCATGCTTGAAACATGTTAAAGATTCAAATGACCTATGGATCCAAAGCTTTTAATGAGAATAACAAACGCTCATTAAATTCTCAAGTGAACGTCCGGTGGGATATTTACCCGAGTCTAACAAGTCATTATTTTGCCCATTTTCAAAAATTTGATCAAACAATCATAGATGATTGTAAAGTGATTTATCATGCGTAACGGGCTATAGTTTTGTATGAAATGACTTATGGATTGCAATTCAACACTCAGTTAAAAATCCTCTGCCACCAATTTTTCCTCACGATTGTAAAACCTGAGATATAAAAACTAAAAAGAGCTTACAATCCCTAAAAATTACAGACACTCTTTGGAATTATCTCTCCCTACAATTGTGCATTCTGCGTTTCCATTATAGATGTACACTCTTTTCTTAAATCAAAACTTTGACTTTTCGCTCTCTCTTCATCCCGAAAACAAACAAGGCAAAAAGCTTACTACAAAATGAAAGTTTTATAGTTGATGTATGGAAAAAATTTAAAAAAATAACAAATATAAATAAAGAAAATTTATTCACCCAACACAAATGAACACAAAATTTTTGTTATCCAATTTTGGGAAATTCCACTAGTTTAACACTAATAGCTTGGAATTTTGCAAGAAAGAGATTTCGTCCACACATGTTTTAAAAATGGATATGCATGTTTGAAACATGTTAAAGAAGCAAATGATGCAAAGCTTTTAAAGAGAATAACAAACGCTAATTAAATTCTCAAGTGAACTTGCGGTGGGATATTTACCCGAGTCAAACATGCCATTATTTTGCCCATTTGCAAAAAGCTGACATAATTAATCATAGATGATTGTAATGTGATTTATCATGCATAACGGGCTATAATTTTGTATGAAATGCGTTATGGATTGCAATTCAGCAGTCAGCTAAAAATCCTCCGCAACCCATTTTTCCCGACGATTGCAAAACCTGAGATATAAAACTGAAATAGTGCTTACAATCCCTAAAAATTACAGACACTCTTTGGAATTATCTCTCTCTACATATGTGCATTGTGCATTTCCGTTTTAGATGTACACATTTTTCTTAAATCAATACTTCGAGTTTTTCGCTCTCCCTTCATCCCGTAAACAAAAAAGGCAAATAAATCACAGCAAAATAAAAATTTCATAGTTGATGTACGAAAAAAGTTTAAAAAAATAAAAATATTAAATGAAGAAAATTTATTCACGCACCACAAATGAATACAAAAGTTTTGCTATCCAAATTTGAGAAATTCCACTAGTCCAAAAGTAATATCTTGGAATTTTACATGAAGGAGATTTTTTCTACATATGTTTTAAAAATGGATATGCCTGGCAGAACCATGTTAAAGATTCAAATGACCTATGGATCCAAAGCTTTTAAAGAGAATAACAAACTCTCATTAAATTCTCAAGTGAACGTGCAGTGGGATATTTGCCCGAGTCAAACAAGCCATTATTTTGCCCATATTCAAAAAGTTGAGCTAACAATCATAGATGATTGTAAAGTGATTTGTCTTGCGTAACGGGCAATATTTTTGTAAGAAATGACTTATGGATTTGAAGTCAACACTCAGTTAAAAATCGCCCGCCTCCCCCATTTCCAAATGATTGCAAAACCTTAGATATAAAAACGAATAAGTGCATACGATCCCTCAAACATCTAGACACTCTTTGGAAATATCTCTCTCGACATTTGTGCATTGTGCATATCCATTTTAGATGTATACTTTTTTCTTAAATCAGAACTTTGAGTTTTCGCTCCCCCTTCATCCCGTAATAAAAAAAGGCAAAAAAGATCACAACAAAATAAAAAATTTATAGTTGATGTGAGAAAAATATTTGAAATAATAACTAATGTAAATAAAAAATATCTATTCACACACCACATATGAACACAAAAGTTTGGTTATCCAAGTTTGGGAAATTCCATTAGTCCAACCCTATTAAGCTTGGAATTTTACATGAAGGAGATTTTTTCTACACATGTTTTAAAAATGAATGTGCATGTTTGAAACATGTTAAAGATGCAAATGAGCTATGGATGCAAAGCTTTTAAAGAGAATGACAAACGCTCAATAAAATCTCAAGTGAATGTGCGGTGGGATATTTACCCGAGTGAAACAAATCATTATATTGCCCATTTTCAAAAATTTGATCTAACAATCATAGATGATTGTAAAGTGATTTATCATGCGTAACGGGCTATATTTTTGTATGAAATGACTTATGGATTGCAATTAAACACTCAGTTAAAAATCCTCTACCACCAATTTTTCCCGACGATTGCAAAACCTGAGATATAAAAACTAAAAAGTGCTTACAATCCCTAAAAATTACAGACACTCTTTGGAATTATCATTCCCTACAATTGTGCGTTGTGCTTTTCCATTTTAGATGTACACTATTTTCTTAAATCAAAACTTTGACTTTTCGCTCTCTCTTCATCCCAAAAACAAACAAGGCAAAAAGCTTACAACAAAATGAAAATTTTATAGTTGATGTATCGAAAAAATTTAAAAAAATAAAAAATATAAATAAAGAAAATTTATTCACCCAACACAAATGAACACAAAAGTTTTGTTATCCAATTTTGGGAAATTCCACAAGTTTAACCCTAATAGCTTGGAATTTTGCAAGAAAGAGATTTCATCCACACGTGTTTTAAAAATGGATATGCATGTTTGAAACATGTTAAAGATGCAAATGAGCTATGGATGCAAAGCTTTTAAAGAGAATAACAAACGCTCATTAAATTCTCAAGTGAACTTGCGATGGGATATTTACCCGAGTCAAACATGCTGTTATTTTGCCCATTTGCGAAAAGCTGACATAATTAATCATAGATGATTGTAATGTGATTTATCATGCGTAACGGGCTATATTTTTGTATGAAATGACTTATGGATTGCAATTCAACACTCTGTTAAAAATCCTCCGCAACCCTTTTTTCCCGACGATTGCAAAACCTGAGATATAAAAACGAAAAGGTGCTTACAATCCTTAAAAATTACAGACGCTCTTTGGAATTATCTCTCTCTACATATGTGCATTGTTCATTTTTGTTTTAGATGTACACATTTTTGTTAAATCAAAACTTTGAGTTTTACGCTCTCGCTTCTTCCCGTAAACAAAAAAGGCGAATAGATCATAGCAAAATGAAAATTTCATAGTTGATGTACGGAAAAAGTTTTAAACAATAAAAAAAGTAAATGAAGAAAATTTATTCACACACCACAAATGAACACAAAAGTTTTGTTTTGCAAGTTTGGGAAATTCCACTAGTCCTAAAATAATATCTTGGAATTTTACTTGAAGGAGATTTTTTCTAAACATGTTTTAAAAATGGATATGCATGCCAGAAACATGTTAAAGATTCAAATGACCAATGGATCCAAAGCTTTTAAACAGAATAAAAAACGCTAATTAAATTCTCAAGTGAACGTGCGGGGGAATATTTTCCCGAGTCAAACAAGCCAATATTTTTCCCGTATTCAAAAAGTTGAGCTAACAATCATAGTTGATTGTGAAGTGATTTGTCATGCGTAACGGGCTATATTTTTTGTTAGAAATGACTTATGGATTTGAAGTCAACACTCAGTTAAAAATCGCCCACCCCGCCCGTTTCCCGACGATTGCAAAACCTTAGATATAAAAACAAAAAAGTGCATATGATCCCTAAAACATACAGAAATTCTTTGGAAATATCTCTCTCTATATTTGTGCATTGTGCATTTCCATTTTAGATGTACACTTTTTTCTTAAATCAGAACTTTGTGTTTTCGCTCCCCCTTCATCCCGTAAACAAAAAAGGCAAAAAAGATCACAACAAAATAAAAATTTTATAGTTGATGTGTGGAAAATATTTAAAATAATAACTAATGTAAATAAAAAATATCTATTCACACACCACAAATGAACACAAAAGTTTTGTTATCCAAGTTTAGGAAATTGCATTAGTCCGACCCTATTAAGCTTGGAATTTACATGAAGGAGATTTTTTCTACACATGTTTTAAAAATGGATATGCATGTTTGAAACATGTTAAAGATGCAAATGAGGTATAGATCCAAAGCTTTTAAAGAGAATAACAAACGCTCATTAAATTCAAAAGTGAACTTGCGGTGGGATATTTACCCGAGTCAAACATGCCATTATTTTGCCCATTTGCAAAATCTGACATAATTAATCATAGATGATTGTAATGTGATTTATCATGCATAACGGGCTATATTTTTGTATGAAATGACTTATGGATTGCAATTCAACACTCAGTTAAAAATCCTCTGCCACCCATTTTTCCCAACGATTGCAAAACTTGAGATATAAAAACTAAAAAGAGCTTACAATCCCTAAAAATTACAGACACTCTTTGGAATTATCTCTCCCTACAATTGTGCATTGTGCTTTTCCATTTTAGATGTACACTTCTTTCTTAAATCAAAACTTTGACTTTTCGCTCTCCCTTCATCCCGAAAACAAACAAGGCAAAAAGCTTACAACAAAGTGAAAATTTTATAGTTGATGTATGGAAAAAAATTTAAAAGAATAAAAAATAAATATAAAGAAAATTTATTCACCCAACACAAATGAACACAAAAGTTTTGTTATCCAATTTTGGGAAATTCCACTACTTTAACCCTAATGGCTAGCAATTTTGCAAGAAAGAGATTTCATCCACACATGTTTTAAAATTGGATATGCATGTTTGAAACATGTTAAAGATGCAAATGAGCTATGGGTGCAAAGCTTTTAAAGAGAATAACAAACACTCATTGAATTCTCAATTGAACTTGCGGTGGGATATTTACCCGAGTCAAACATGCTATTATTTTGCCCATTTGCAAAAAAGATGACATAATTAATCATAGATGATTGTAATGTGATTTATAATGCGTAACGGGCTATATTTTTGTATGAAATGACTTATGGATTGCAATTCAACACTGTTAAAAATCCTCCGCAACCCATTTTTCCTGACGATTGCAAAACCTGAGATATAAAAACGAAAAGGTGCTTACAATCCTTAAAAATTACAGACACTCTTTGGAATTATCTCTCTCTACATATGTGCATTGTTCATTTCCGTTTTAGATGTACACATTTTTGTTAAATCAAAACTTCGAGTATTATGCTCTCGCTTCATCCTGTAAACAAAAAAGGCAAATAGATCATAGCAAAATGAAAATTTCATAGCTGATGTACGGAAAAAGTTTAAAACAAAAAAAAAAGTAAATGAAGAAAATTTATTCACACACCACAAATGAACACAAGAGTTTTGTTATCCAAGTTTGGGAAATTCCACTAGTCCAAAAATAATATCTTGGAATTTTACATGAAGGAGATTTTTTCTAAACATGTTTTAAAAATGCATATGCATGGCAGAAACATGTTAAATATTCAAATGACCTATGGATCCAAAGCTTTTAAAGAGAATAACAAACGCTAATTAAATTCTCAAGTGAACGTGCGGTGGGATATTTTCCCGAGTCAAAAAAGCCATTATTTTTCCCATATTCAAAAAGTTGAGCTAACAATCATAGTTGATTGTAAAGTGATTTGTCATGCGTAACGGGCTATATTTTTTGTTTGAAATGACTGATGGATTTGAAGTCAACACTCAGTTAAAAATCGCCCGCCTCGCCCATTTCCAGACGATTGCAAAACCTTAGATATAAAAACGAAAAAGTGCATACGATCCCTAAAACATACAGACACTCTTGGGAAATATCTCTCTCTACATTTGTGCATTGTGCATTTCCATTTTAGATGTACACTTTTTTTTTAAATCAGAACTTTGTGTTTTCGCTCCCCCTTCATCCCGTAAACAAAAAAGGTAAAAAAGATCACAACAAAATAAAAATTTTATAGTTGTTGCGTGGAAAATATTTAAAATAATAACTAATGTAAATAAAAAATATCTATTCACACACCACAAATGAACACAAAAGTTTTGTTATCCAAGTTTAGGAAATTCCATTAGTCTGATCCTATTAAGCTTGGAATTTACATGAAGGAGTTTTTTTCTACACATGTTTTAAAAATGGATATGCACGTTTGAAACATGTTAAAGATGCAAATGAGGTATGGATCCAAAGCTTTTAAAGAGAATAACAAACGCTCATTAAATTCTCAAGTGAACTTACGGTGGGATATTTACCAGAGTCAAACATGCCATTATTTTGCCCATTTGCAAAAAGCTGACATAATTAATCATAGATGATTGTAATGTGAATTATCATGCGTAACGGGCTATATTTTCGTATGAAATGACTTATGGATTGCAATTCAACACTCAGTTAAAAATCCTCTGCCACCAATTTTTCCCAACGATTGCAAAACCTGAGATATAAAAACTAAAAAGAGCTTACAATCCCTAAAAATTACAGACACTCTTTGGAATTATCTCTCCCTACAATTGTGCATTGCGCTTTTCCATTTTAGATGTACACTTCTTTCTTAAATCAAAACTTTGACTTTTCGCTCTCCCTTCATCCCGAAAACAAACAAGGCAAAAAGTTTACAACAAAATGAAAATTTTATAGTTGAAAAAAAAATATATAAAGAAAATTTATTCACCCAACACAAATGAACACAAAAGTTTTGTTATCCAATTTTGGGAAATTCCACTAGTTTAACCCTAATGGCTTGGAATTTTGCAAGAAAGAAATTTCATCCACACATGTTTTAAAAATGGATATGCATGTTTGAAACATGTTAAAGATGCAAATGAGCTATGGATCCAAAGCTTTTCAAGAGAATAACAAACGCTCATTAAATTCTCAAGTGAACTTGCGGTGGGATATTTACCCGAGTCAAACATGCCATTATTTTTTCGATTTGTAAAAAGCTGACATAATTAATCATAGATGATTCCAATGTCATTTATCATGCGTAATGGGCCATATTTTTGTATGAAATGACTTATGGATTGCAATTCAACACTCAGTTTAAAATCCTTAGCAACCCATTTTTCCCGACGATTGCAAAACCTGATATATAAAAATGAAAAGGTGCTTAGAATCCCTAAAAATTATAGACATTCTTTGGAATTATCTCTCTCTACATATGTGCATTGTGCATTTCTGTTTTAGATGTACACATTTTTCTTAAGTCATAACTTCGAGTTTTTCGCTCTCCCTTCATCCCGTAAACAAAAAAGGCAAATAGATCACATCAAAATGAAAATTTCATAGTCGTTGTACGGAAATAGTTTAAAATAATAAAAAAAGTAAATGAAGGAAATTTATTCACACACCACAAATGAACACAAAAGTTTTGTTATCCAATTTTGGGAAATTCCAATAGTCCAAAACTAATATCTTGGAATTTTACATGAAGAAGATTTTTTCTACAAATGTTTTAAAAATGGATATGCATGCCAGAAACATGTTAAAGATTCAAATGACCTATGGATCCAAAAATTTTAAAGAGAATAACAAACACTCGTTAAATTCTCAAGTGAACGTGCGGTGGAATATTTGCCCGAGTCAAACAAGCCAGTATTTTGCCCTTATTCAAAAAGTTGAGCTAACAATCATAGATGATTGTAAAGTGATTTGTCATGCGTAACGGGCTATATTTTTGTAAGATATGACTAATGGATTTGAAGTCAACACACAGTTACAAATCTCCGCCTCCCCCCATTCCCGACGATTGCAAAACCTAAGATATAAAAACGAAAAAATGCATACAATCCATAAAACATACAGGCACTCTTTGGAAATATCTCTCTCTACATTTGTGCATTGTGCATTTCCATTTTAGATGTACACTTTTGTCTTAAATCAGAACATTGAGTTTTCGCTCCCCCTTCCCCGTAAACAAAAATGGCAAAAAAGATCACAAAAAAATAAAAATTTGGGAAATTCCATTAGTCCAACCCTATTAAGCTTGTAATTCCATTAGTCCAACCCTATTAAGCTTGTAATTTTACATGAAGGACATTTTTTCTACACATGTTTTAAAAATGGATATGCATGCTTGAAACATGTTAAAGATTCAAATGACCTATGGACCCAAAACTTTTAAAGAGAATAACAAACGCTCATTAAATTTTCAAGTGAACGTACGGTGGCATATTTACCCGAGCCTAAAAAGTCATTGTTTTGCCCATTTTCAAAAATTTGATCTAAGAATCATAGATGATTGTAAAGTGATTTATCATGCGCAACGGGCTATATTTTTGTATAGAATGATGACTTATGGATTGCAATTCAACACTTAGTTAAAAATCCTCTGCCACCAATTTTTCCCGACGATTGCAAAACCTGAGATATAAAAACTAAAAAGAGCTTACAATCCCTAAAAATTACAGACACTCTTTGGAATTATCTCTCCCTACAACTGTGCATTGTGCTTTTCCATTTTAGATGTACACCCTTTTCTTAAATCAAAACTTTGACATTTCGCTCTCCCTTCATCCCGAAAACAAACACGGCAAAAAGTTTACAAAAAAATGAAAATTTTATAGTTGATGTATGGAAAAAATTTAAAACAATAACAAATATAAATAAAGAAAATTTATTCGCCCAACACAAATGAACACAAAAGATTTTTTATCCAATTTTTGGAAATTCCACTAGTTTAACCCTAATATCTTGGAATTTTGCAAGAAAGAGATTTCATCCACACATGTTTTAAAAATGGATATGCATGTTTGAGCTATGGATGCAAAGCTTTTTAAGAGAATAACAAACACTCATTAAATTCTCATGTGAACTTGCGGTGGGACATTTACTCGAGTTAAACATGCCATTATTTTGCCCATTTGCAAAAAGCTGACATAATTAATCATAGATTATTGTAATGTGATTTATAATGCGTAACGGGCTATATATTGTTATGGAATGACTTATGCATTTCAATTCAACACTCAATTAAAAATCTTTCGCAACCCATTTTTCCCGACGATTGCAAAACTGAGATATAAAAACGAAAAGGTGCTTACAATCCCTATAAATTACAGACACTCTTTGGAATTATCTCTCTCTACATATGTGCATTGTGCATTTCCGTTTTAGATGTACACATTTTTCTTAAATCAAAACTTCGAGTTTTTCGCTCTCCCTTCATCCCGTAAACAAAAAAGGCAAATAGATCACAGCAAAATGAAAATTTCATTGTTGATGTACGAAAAAAGTTTAAAACAATAAAAAAAGTAAATGAAGAAAATTTATTCACACACCACAAATGCACAGAAAAATTTTGTTATCCAAGTTTGGGAAATTCCACTAGTCCAAAACTAATATCTTGGAATTTTACATGAAGGAGATTTTTTCTACACATGTTTTAAAAATGGATATGCAAGCCAAAAACATGTTAAAGATTCAAATGACCTATGGATCCAAAGCTTTTAAAGAGAATAACAAACGCTCATTAAATTCTCAAGTGAACGTGCGGTGGGATATTTACACGAGCCTAACAAGTCATTATTTTGCCCATTTTCAAAAATTTGAGCTAACAATCATAGATGATTGTAAAGTGATCTGTCATGCGTAACGTGCTATATTTTTGTAAGAAATGACTTATGGATTTGAAGTCATCACTCGGTTAAAAATCGTCTGCCTCCTCCGTTTCCCGACAATTGCAAAACCTTAGATATAAAAATGAAAAAAGTGCATACGATCCCTAAAACATATAGACACTCTTTGGAAATATCTCTCTGTACATTTGTGCATTGTGCATTTCCATTTTAGATGTACACTTTTTTCTTAAACCAGAACTTTGGGTTTTCGCTCCCCCTTCATCCCGTAAACAAAAAAGGAAAAAAAGATCATAACGAAATAAAAATTTTATAGTTGATGTGTGGAAACTATTTAAAATAATAACTAATGTAAATAAAAAATATCTATTCACACACCACAAATGACCACAAAAGTTTTGTTATCCAAGTTTAGGAAATTCCATTAATCCCACCCTATTAAACTCGGAATTTTACACGAAGGAGATTTTTTCTACACATGTTTTAAAAATGGATATGCATGTTTGAAACATGATAAAGATGCAAATGAGCTATGGATCCAAATCTTTTAAAGAGAATAACAAACGCTCATTAAATTCTCAAGTGAACTTGCGGTGGGATATTTACCCGAGTCAAACATGCCATTATTTTGGCCATTTGCAAAAAGCTGACATTATTAATCATAGATGATTGTAATGTGATTTATCATGTGTATGGGCTATATTTTTGTATGAAATGACTTATGGATTGCAATTCAACACTCAGTTAAAAATCCTCTGCCACCAATTTTTCCCGACGATTGCAAACCCTGAGATATAAAAAGTAAAAAGAACTTACAATCCCTAAAAATTACAGACACTCTTTGGAATTATCTCTCCCTACAATTGTGCATTGTGCTTTTCCATTTTAGAAGTACACTTTTTTCTTAAATCAAAACTTTGACTTTTCGCTCTCCCTTTATCCCGAAAACAAACAAGGCAAAAAGCTTACAACAAAATCAAAATTTTATAGTTGATGACTGCAAAAAATTTAAAACAAAAAAAATATAAATAAAGAAAATTTATTCACCCAACACAAATGAACACAAAAGTTTTGTTATCCAATTTTGGGAAATTCCACAAGTTTAACCCTAATAGCTTGGAATTTTGCATGAAAGAGATTTCATCCACACATGTTTTAAAAATGGATATGCATGTTTGAAACATGTTAAAGATGCAAATGAGCTATGGATTCAAAGCTTTTAAATAGAATAACAAACGCTCTTTAAATTTTCAATTGAACTTGCGGTGGGATATTTACCCGAGTCAAACATGCCATTATTTTGTCCATTTGAAAAAAGCTGACATAATTAATCATAGATGATTTTAATGTGATTTATCATGCATAATGGGCTATATTTTTGTATGAAATGACTTATGGATTGCATTTCAACACTCAATTAAAAATCCTCTGCCACCAATTTTTCCCGACGATAGCAAAACCTGAGATATAAAAACTAAAAAGAGCTTAGAATCCCTAAAAATTACAGAAACTCTTTGGAATTATCTCACCCTACAATTGTGCATTGTGCTTTTCCATTTTAGATGTACACTCTTTTCTTAAATCAAAACTTTGACTTTTTGCTCTCCCTTCATCCCGAAAACAAACAAGGCAAAAAGCTTACAACAAAATGAAAATTTTATAGTTGATGTACGGAAAAAATTTTAAACAATAAAAAATATAAATAATGAAAAATTATTCACCCAACACAAATGAACAAAAAAGTTTTGTTATCCAATTTTGGGAAATTCCACTAGTTTAATAGCTTGGAATTTTGCAAGAAAGAGATTTCATCCACACATGTTTTAAAAATGGATATGCATGTTTGAAACATGTTAAAGATGCAAATGAGCTATGGATCCAAAGCTTTTCAAGAGAATAACAAACGCTCATTAAATTCTCAAGTGAACTTGCGGTGGGATATTTACCCGAGTCAAACATGCCAGTATTTTGTGCATTTGTAAAAAGCTGACATAATTAATCATAGATGATTGTAATGTGATTTATCATGCGTAACGGGCTATATTTTTGTATGAAATGACTTATGGATTGCAATTCAACACTCATATAAAAATCCTCCGCACCCTTTTTTTCCCGATGATTGCAAAACCTGATATACAAAAACGAAAAGGTGTTTAGAATCCCTAAAAATTACAGACACTCTTTGGAATTAACTCTCTACATATGTGCATTATGCATTTCTGTTTTAGATGTACACATTTTTCTTAAATCAAAACTTCGAGTTTTTCGCTCTCCTTTCATCCCGTAAACAAAAAAGGCAAATAGATCACAGCAAAATGAAAATTTCATAGTTTATGTAGCGAAAAAGTTTAAAACAATAAAAAAAGTAAATGAAGAAAATTTATTCACACACCACAAATGAACACAATAGTTTTGTTATCCAAGTTTGGGAAATTCCACTAGTCCAAAACTAATATCTTGGAATTTTACATGAAGGAGAATTTTCCTACACATGTTTTAAAAATGGATATGCATGCCAGAAACATGTTAAAGATTGAAATGACCTATGGATCCAATGCTTTTAAAGAGAATAAAAAACGCTCATTAAATTCTCAAGTGAACGTGCGGTGGGATATTTGCCCGAGTCAAACAAGCCATTATTTTGCCCATATTCAAAAAGTTGAGCTAACAATCATAGATGATTGTAAAGTGATTTGTCATGCGTAACGGGCTTTATTTTTGTAAGAAATGACTTATGGATTTGAAGTCAACACTCAGTTAAAAATCGCCCGCCTCCCCCGTTTCCCGACGATTGCAAAACCTTAGATACAAAAACGAAAGAGTGCATACGATCCCTAAAACATACAGAAACTCTTTGGAAATATCTCTCTCTACATTTGTGCATTGTCATTTCCATTTTAGATGTACACTTTTTTCTTAAATCAGAACTTTGAGTTTTCGCTCCCCCTTCATCCCGTAAAGAAAAAAGGCAAAAAAGATCACAATAAAATAAAAAATTTATAGTTGATGTGTGGAAAATATTTAAAATAATAACTAATGTAAATAAAAAATATCTATTCAGACACCACAAATGAACGCAAAAGTTTTGTTATCCAAGTTTGGGAAATTCCATTAGTCCAACCCTCTTAAGCTTGGAATTTTACATGAAGGAGATTTTTTCTACACATTTTTTAAAAATGGATATGCATGCTTGAAACATGTTAAAGTGTCAAATGACCTATGGATCCAAAGCTTTTAAAGAGAATAACAAACGCTCATTAAATTCTCAAGTGAACGTGAGGTGGGATATTTACCCGAGTCTAACAAGTCATTATTTTGACCATTTTCAAAAATTTGATCTAACAATCATAGATTTTTGTAAAGTGATTTATCATGTGTAATGGGCTATATTTTGTATGAAATGACTTATGGATTTCAATTCAATACTCTGTTAAAATTCATCTGCCACCAATTTTTCTCGACGATTGAAAAACCTGAGATATAAAAACGAAAAAGAGTTTACAATCCCTAAAAATTATAGACACTCTTTGGAATTATCTCTCCCTACAATTGTGCTTTGTGCTTTTCAATTTTAGATGTACACTTTTTTCTGAAATCAAAAGTTTGACTTTTCGCTCTCCCTCCATCCCCAAAACAAACAAGGCAAAAAGCTTACAACAAAATGAAAATTTTGTAGTTGATGTATGGAAAAAATTTAAAACAATAAAAAATATAAATAAAGAAAATTTATTCACCCAACACAAATGAACACAAAAGTTTTGTTATCCAATTTTGGGAAATTCCACTAGTTTAACCCTAATAGCTTCGAATTTTGCCAAAAAGAGATTTCATCCACTCAGTTTTTAAAAATGGATATGCATGTTTGAAACATGTTAAAGATGCAAATGAGCATTGCATGCAAAGCTTTTAAAGAGAATAAAAAACGCTGATTAAATTCTCAAGTGAACATGCGGTGGGATATTTACTGAGTCAAACATGTCATTATTTTGCCCATTTGCAAAAAGCTGACATAATTAATCATAGATAATTGTAATATGATTTATCATGCGTAACGGGCTATATTTTTGTATGAAATGACTTATGGATTGCAATTCAACACTCAGTTAAAAATCCTCCGCAACCCATTTTTCCTGACGATTGCAAAACGTGAGATATAAAAACGAAAAGGTTCTTACAATCCCTAAAAATTACATACACTCTTTTCAATTATCTCTCTCTACATAAGTGCATTGTGCATTTCCGTTTTAGATGTACGCATTATTATAGAATCAAAACTTCAAATTTTTCGCTCTCCGTTCATCCCGTAAACAAAAAAGGCAAATAGATCACAGCAAAATGAAAATTTCAGAGTTGATGTACGGGAAAACTATAAAACAATAAAAAAAGTAAATGAAGAAAATTTATTCACACACCACAAATGAACACAAAAGTTTTGTTATCCAAGTTTTGGAAATTCCACTTGTCCAAAACTAATATCTTGGAATTTTACATGAAGGAGATTTTCCCTACACATGTTTTAAAAATGGATATGCATGCCAGAAACATGTTAATGATTCAAATGACCTATGGATCCAAAGCTTTTAAAGAGAATAACAAAAACTCATTAAATTCTCAAGTGAACTTGCGGTGGGATATTTGCCCGAGTCAAACAAACCCTTATTTTGCCCTTATTCAAAAAGTTGAGCTAACAATCATGGATGATTGTAAAGTGATTTGTCATGCATAACGGGCTTTATTTTTGTAAGAAATGGCTTAAGGATTTGAAGTCAACACTCAGTTAAAAATCGCCCGCCTCCCCCGTTTCCCGACGATTGCAAAACCTTAGATATAAAAACGAAAGAGTGCATACGATCCCTAAAACATACAGACACTCTTTTGAAATATCTCTCTCTACAAATGTGCATTGTGCATTTCCATTTTAGATGTACACTTTTTTCTTAAATCAGAACTTTGAGTTTTCGCTCCCCCTTCATCCCGTAAACAAAAAAGGCAAAAAAGATCACAACAAAATAAAAATTTTATAGTTGATGTGTGGAAAATATTTCAAATAATAACTAATGTAAATAAAAAATATCTATTCACACACCACAAATGAACACAAAAGTGATGTTATCCAAGTTTGGGAAATTCCATTAGTCCAACCCTATTAAGCATGGAATTTTACATGAAGGAGATTTTTTCTACACATGTTTTAAAAATGGATATGCATGCTTGAAATATGTTAAAGATTCAAATGACCTATGGATCCAAAGCTTTTCAAGAGAATAACAAACGCTCATTAAATTCTCAAGTGAATGTGCAGTGGGATATTTACCCGAGTCTAACAAGTCATTATTTTGCCCATTTTCAAAAATTTGATCTAACAATCATAGATGATTGTAAAGTGATTTATCATGCGTAACGGGCTATATTTTTGTATGAAATGACTTATGGATTGCAATTCAACACTCAGTTAAAAATCCTCTGCCACCAATTTTTCCCGACGATTGCAAAACCGGAGATATAAAAACTAAAAAGAGCTTACAATCCCTAAAAATTACAAAAACTCTTCAGAATTATCTCTCCCTACAATTGTGCATTGTGATATTCCATTTTAGATGTACACTTTTTTCTTAAATCAAAACTTTGACTTTTCGCTCTCTCTTCAGCCCGAAAACAAACAAGGCAAAAAGCTTACAAAAAAATGAAAATTTTATAGTTGATGTATGGAAAAAATTTAAAACAATAACAATTATAAATAAAGAAAATTTTTTCACCCAACACATTGAACACAAAAGTTTTGTTATCCAATTTTGGGAAATTGCACTAGTTTAACCCTAATTGCTTGGAATTTTGCAAGAAAGAGATTTCATCCACACATGTTTTAAAAATGGATATGCATGTTTGAAACTTGTTAAAGATGCAAATGAGCTATGGATGCAAAGCTTTTAAAGAGAATAACAAACGCTCATTAAATTCTCAAGTGAACTTGCGGTGGGATATTTACCTGAGTCAAACATGCCATTATTTTGCCCATTTACAAGAAGCTAACATAATTAATCGTAGGTGATTGTAATGTGATTTATCATGAGTAACGGGCTATATTTTTGTATGAAATGACTTATGGATTGCAATTCAACACTCAGTTAAAAATCCTCCGCAACCCATTTTTCCTGACGATTGCAAAACCTGAGATATAAAAACGAAAAGGCGCTTACAATCCCTAAAAATGACAGACACTCTTATGAATTATCACTCTCTACATATGTGCATTGTGTATTTCTGTTTGAGATGTACACAATTTTCTTAAATCAAAACTTCGAGTTTTTCGCTCTCCCTTCATCCTGTAAACAAAATAGGCAAATAGATCACAGCAAAATGACTTATGGATTTGAAGTCAACACTCAGTTAAAAATCGCCCGCCTCTCCCGTTTTCCGACGATTGCAAAACCTTAGATATAAAAATGAAAGAGTGCATACGATCCCGAAAACTTACAGACACTCTTTAGAAATATCTCTCTCTACATTTGTGCATAGAGCATTTCCATTTTAGATATCCACTTTTTTCTTAAATCAGAACTTTGAGTTTTCGCTCCCCCTTCAACCCGTAAACAAAATGGCAAAAAAGATCACAGCAAAAAAAAAAATTTATAGTTGATGTGTGGAAAATATTTAAAATAATAACTAATATAAAAAAAATATCTATTCACACACCACAATTGAACACAAAAGTTTTGTTATCCAAGTTTGGGAAATTCCATTAGTCCAACCCTATTAAGCTTGGAATTTTACTTGAAGGAGATTTTTTCTACACATGTTTTAAAAATGGATATGCATGCTTAAAATATGTTAAAGATTCAAATGACCTAAAAGAGAATAACAAACGCTCATTAAATTCTCAAGTGAATGTGCGGTGGGATATTTACCCGAGTCTAACAAGTCTTTATTTTGCCCATCTTCAAAAATTTGATCTAACAATCATAGATGATTGTAAAGTGATTTATCATGCGTAACGGGCTATATTTTTGTATGAAATGACTTATGGATTGCAATTCAACACTCAGTTAAAAAACTTCTGCCACCAATTTTTCCCGACGATTGCAAAACCTGATATATAAAAACTAAAAAGAGCTTACAATCCCTAAAAATTACAGACACTCTTTGGAATTATCTCTCCCTACAATTGTGCATTGTGATTTTCCATTTTAGATGTACACTTTTTTCTTAAATCAAAACTTTGACTTTTCGCTCTCCCTCATCCCTAAAACAAACAAGGCAAAAAGCATACAAAAAAATGAAAATTTTATAGTTGATGTTTGGTAATTTTTTTAAAAAATAACAAATATAAATAAAGAAAATTTATTCACCCAACACAAATGAACACAAAAGTATTGTTATCCAATTTTGGGAAATTCCACTAGTTTAACCCTAATAGCTTGGAATTTTGCAAGAAAGAGATTTCATCCACACATGTTTTAAAAATGGATATGCATGTTTGAAACATGTTAAGGATGCAAATGAGCTATGGATTCAGTGCTTTTAAAGAGAATAACAAACGCTCTTTAAATTCTCAAGTGAACTTGAGGTGGGATTTTTACCCGAGTCAAACATGCTATTATTTTGCCCATTTGCAAAAAACTAACATAATTAATCATAGATGATTGTAATGTGATTTATCATACGTAACGGGCTATATTTTTTTATGAAATGACTTATGGATTGCAATTCAACACTCAGTTAAAAATCCTCCCAACCCTTTTTTCCCGACGATTGCAAAACCTGAGATTTAAAAACGAAAAGGCGGTTACAATCCCTAAAAATTATAGACACTCTTTGGAATTATCTCTCTCTATATATGTGCAATGTGCATTTCCATTTTAGATGTACACAATTTTCTTAAATAAAAAATTTGAGTTTTTCGTTCTACTTTCATCACGTAAACAAAAAAGGCAAATAGATCATAGCAAAAAGAAAATTTCTTAGTTGATGTACGGAAAAAGTTTAAAACAAAAAAAAAGCTAAATGAAGAAAATTTATTCACACACCACAAATGAACACAAAAGTTTTGTTATCCAAGTTTGGGAAATTCCACTAGTCCAAAACTAATATCTTGGAATTTTACATGAAGGAGATTTTTTCTACACATGTTTTAAAAATGGATATGCATGCCAGAAACATGTTAAAGATTCAAATGACCTATGGATCCAAAGCTTTTAAATAGAATAACAAACGCTCATGAAATTCTCAAGTGAACATGCGGTGCGATATTTGCCCGAGTCAAACAAGCCATTATTTTGCCCATATTCAAAAAGTTGAGCTAACAATCATAAATGATTGTAAAGTGATTTGTCATGCGTAACGGGCTATATTTTTGTAAGAAATGACTTATGGTTTTGAAGTCAACACTCAGTTAAATATCGCCCGCCTCACCCGTTTCCAGACGATTGCAAAACCCAACATATAAAAACGGACGAGTGCATACGATCCCTAAAACATACAAAAACTCTTAGGATATATCTCTCTCTACATTTGTGCATTGTGCTTTACCATTTTAGATGTACACTTTTTTCTTAAATTAGAACTTTGAGTTTTCGCTCCCCCTTCATCCCGTAAACAAAAAAGGCAAAAAAGATCACAACAAAATAACAATTTTACAGTTGATGTGTGGAAAATATTTAAAATAATAACTAATGTAAATAAAAAATATCTATTCACACACCACAAATGAACACAAAAGTGTTGTTATCCAAGTTTGGGAAATTCCATTAGTCCTACCCTATTCAGCATTGAATTTTACATGAAGGAGATTTTTTCTACACATGTTTTAAAAATGGATATGCATGCGTGAAACATGTTAAAGATTCAAATCACCTATGGATCCAAAGCTTTTAAAGAAAATAACAAACGCTCAATAAATTCTCAAGTGAACGTGAGGTGGGATATTTACCCGAGTCTAACAAGTCATTATTTTGCCCATTTTCAAAAATTTGATCTAACAATCGTAGATGATTGTAAAGTGATTTATCATGCGTAACGGGCTATATTTTTGTATGAAATGACTTATGGATTGCAATTCAACTCTCAGTTAAAAATCCTCTGCCACTAATTTTTCCCGACGATTGCAAAACCAGAGAAATAAAAACTAAAAAGAGCTTACAATCCAAAAAAATTATAGACACACTTTGGAATTATCTCTCCCTAAAATTGTGCATTGTGCTTTTCCATTTTAGATGTATACTTTTTTCATAAATCAAAACTTTGACTTTTCGCTCTCCCTTCATCCCCAAAAGAAACAAGGCAAAAAGCTTACAACAAAATGAAAATTTTATTGTTCATGTATGGAAAAAATTTAAAACAATAAAAAATATAAATAAAGAAAATTTATTCACCCAACACAAATGAACACAAAAGTTTTGTTATCACATTTTTGAAAATTCCACTAGTTTAACCCTAATAGCATGGAATTTTGCAAGAAAGAGATTTCATCCACACATGTTTTAAAAATGGATATGCGTGTTTGAAACATGTTAAAGATGCAAATGAGCAATGAATGGAAAGCTTTTAAAGAGAATAACAAACCCTCATTAAATTCTCAAGTGAACTTGCGGTGGGATATTTACCCGAGTCAAACATGACATTATTTTGCCCATTTGCAAAAAGCTGACATAATTAATCATAGATGATTGTAATGTGATTTATCATGCGTAACCGGCTATATTTTTGTATGAAATGACTTATGGATTGCAATTCAACACTCGGTTAAAAATCCTCCGCAACCCATTTTTCGCGACGATTGCAAAACCTGAGATATAAAAACGAAGAGGTGCTTACAATCCCTAAAAATTACAGACACTCTTTCGAATTATCTCTCTCTACATATGTCCATTGTGAATTTCCGTTTTAGATGTACACATTTTTCTTAAATCACAACTTCGAGGTTTTCGCTCTCCCTTCATCCCGTAAACAAAAAAGGCAAATAGATCACAGCAAAATGAAAACTTCATAGTTGATGTACAGAAAAAGTTTAAAACAATAAAAAAAGTAAAAGAAGAAATTTTATTCACACACCACAAATGAACACAAAAGTTTTGTTATCCAAGTTTGGGAAATTCCACTAGTTCAAAACTAATATCTTGGAATTTTGCACGAAGGAGATTTTTTCAGCACATGTTTTAAAAATGGATATGCATGCCAGAAACATGTTAAAGATTCAAATGACCTATGGATCCAAAGCTTTTAAAGAGAATAACAAACGCTCATTAAATTCTCAAGTGAACATGGGGTGGGATATTTGCCCGAGTCAAACAAGCCATTATTTTCCCCTTATTCAAAAAAGTTGAGCTAACAATCATAGATGATTGTAAAGTGATTTGTCATGCGTAACGGGCTATATTTTTGTAAGAAGTGACTTATGGATTTGAAGTCAACACACAGTTAAAAATCGCCCGCCTCCCCCTTTTCTCGACGATTCCAAAACCTTAGATTTAAAAACAAAAAAAGTGCATACGATCCCTAAAACATACAGACACTCTTTGGAAATACCTCTCTTTACATTTGTGCATTGTGCATTTCCATTTTAGATGTACACTTTTTTCTTAAATCAGAACTTTGAGTTTTCGCTCCCCCTTCATCCCGTAAAAAAAAAGGCAAAAAAGATCACAACAAAATAAAAATTTTATAGTTGATGTGTGGAAAATATTCAAAATAATAACTAATGTAAATAAAAAATCTTTATACACACAACACAAATGAACACGAAAGTTTTGTTATCCAAGTTTGGGAAATTTCATAGTCCAACCCTATTAAGCTTGGAATTTTACATGAAGGAGATTTTTTCTACACATGTTTTAAAAATGGATATGCATGCTTGAAACATGTTAAATATTTAAATGACCTATGGATCCAAAGCTTCTAAATAGAATAACAAACGCTCATTAAATTCTCGAGTGAACGTGCTGAGTGATATTTACCCGAGTCTAACAAGTCATTATTTCGCCCATTTTCAAAAATTTGATCTAACAATCATAGATGATTGTAAAGTGATTTATCATGTGTAATGGGCTATATTTTTGTATGAAATGACTTATGGATTGCAGTTCAACACTCAGTTAAAACTCCTTTGCCACCAATTTTTTCCGACGATTGCAAAACCTGAGATATAAACACTAAAAAGAGCTTACAATCCCTAAAAATTACAGACACTCTTTGGAATTATCTCTCCCTACAATTGTGCATTGTGCTTTTCCATTTTAGATGTACACTTTTTTCTTAAATCAAAATTTGACTTTTCGCTCTCCCTTCATCCCGAAAACAAACAAGGCAAAAAGCTTACAACAAAATGAAAATTTTATAGTTGATGTATGGAAAAAATTTAAAACAATAACAAATATAAATAAATAAAATTTATTCACCCAACACAAATGAACACAAAAGTTTTGTTATCCAATTTTGGGAAATTCCACTAGTTTAACCCTAATAGCTTGGAATTTTGCAAGAAAGAGATTTCATCTAGACATGTTTTAAAAATGGATATGCGTGTTTGAAACATGTTAAAGATGCAAATGAGCTATGGATGCAAAGCTTTTAAAGATAATAACAAACGCTCATTAAATTCTCAAGTGAACTTGCGGTGGGATATTTACCCGAGTCAAGCATGCCATTATTTTGCCCATTTGCAAAAAGCTGACATAATTAATCATAGATGATATTAATGTGATTTATCATGCGTAACGGGCTATATTTTTGTATGAAATGACTTATGGATTGCAATTCAACACTCAGTTAAAAATCCCCCGCAACCCATTTATCCCGACAATTGCAAAACCTGAGGTATAAAAACGAAAAGGTGCTTAGAATCCCTAAAAATTACAAACACTCTTTGGAATTATCTCTCTCTACATATGTGCATTTTGCATTTCTGTTTTAGATGTACACATTTTTCTTAAATCAAAACTTCGGGTTTTTCGCTCTCCCTTCATCCCGTAAACAAAAAAGGCAAATAGATCACCGCAAAATGAAAATTTCATAGTTGATGTACGGAAAAAATTTAAAAAATAAAAAAAGTAAATGAAGAAAATTTATTCACAGACCACAAATGAACATAAAAGTTTTGTTATCCAAGTTTGGGAAATTCCACTAGTCCAAAACTAATATCTTGAAATTTTACATGAAGGAGATTTCTTCTACACATGTTTTAAAAATGGATATGCCTGCCAGAAACATGTTAAAGATTCAAATGAGATATCGATGCAAAGCTTTTAAAGAGAATAAGAAAAGCTCATTAAATTATCAGGTGAACTTGCAGTGGGATATTTGCCCGAGTCAAACAAGCCATTATTTTGCCCATATTCAAAAGGTTGAGCTAACAATCATAAATGATTGTAAAGTGATTTTTTATGCATAACGGGCTATATTTTTGTATGAAAGGACTTATGGATTCTAAGTCAACACTCAGTTAAAAATCGCCCGCCTCCCCCTTTTCCCGACGATTGCCTAACCTTAGATATATAAACGAAAGAGTGCATACGATCCCTAAAACATACAGACACTCTTTGGAAATATCTCTTTCTACATTTGTGCATTGTGCCTTTCCATTTTAGTTGTACACTTTTTTCTTAAATCAGAACTTTGAGTTTTCGCTCCCCCTCCATCTCGTAAACAAAAAAGTCAGAAAAGATCACAACAAAATGAAAATTTTATAGTTGATGTTTGGAAAATATTTAAAATAATAATTAATGTAAATAAAAAATATCTATTCACACACCACAAATGAACACAAAAGTTTAGTTATCCAAGTTTGGGAAATTCCATTAGTGCAACCCTTTTAAGCTTGGAATTTTACATGAAGGAGATTTTTTCTACACATGTTCTAAAAATGGATATGCATGCTTGAAACATGTTAAAGATTCAAATGACCTATGGATCCAAAGCTTTTAAAGAGAATAACAAACGCTCATTAAATTCTAAAGTGAACGTGCGGTGGGATATTTACCGGAGTCTAACAACTCATTATTTTGCCCATTTTCAAAAATTTGATCTAACAATCATAGATGATTGTAAAGTGATTTATCATGCATAATGGGCTATATTTTTGTATGAAATGACTTATGGATTGCAATTCAACGCTCAGTTAAAAATCCTCTGCCACTAATTTTTCCCGACGATTGCAAAACATAAGATATAAAAACTAAAAAGAGCTTACAATCCCTTAAAATTACAAACACTCTTTGGAATTATGTCTCCCTACAATTGTGCATTGCTCTTTTCCAATTTAGGTGTACACTTTTTTCTTAAATCAAAACTTTGACTTCTCGCTCTCCCTTTATCCCGAAAACAAACAAGGCAAAAAGCTTTCAACAAAATGAAAATTTTATAGTTGATGTAAGGAAAATAATTAAAAAATAAAAAATATAAATAAAGAAAATTTATTCACCCAAGACAAATGAACACAAAAGTTTTGTTATCCAATTTTGGGAAATTCCACTAGTTTAACCCTAATAGCTTGGAATTTTGCAAGAAAGAGATTTCATCTACAAATGTTTTAAAAATGGATATGCATGCTTGAAACATGTTAAAGATTTAAATGACCTATGGATCCAAAGCTTTTAAAGAGAATAACAAACGCTCATTAAATTCTCAAGTGAACGTGCGGTGGGATATTTGCCCGAGTCAAACAAGCCATTATTTTGCCCATATTCAAAATGTTGCTCTAACAATCATAGATGATTGTAAAGTGATTTGTCATGCGTAATGGGCTATATTTTTGTAAGAAATGACTTATGGATTTGAAGTCAACACTCAGTTAAAAATCACCCGCCTTCCCCGTTTCCCGAGGATTGCAAAACCTTAGATGTAAAAATGAAAAAGTGCAAAAGATCCCTAAAACATACAAACACTCTTTGGAAATATCACTCACTACATTTGTGCATTGTGCAATTCCATTTTAGATGCACACTTTTTTCTTAAATCAGAACTTTGAGTTTTCGCTCCTCCATCTCGTAAACAAAAAAGGCAGAAAGGATTACAACAAAATAAAAATTTTATAGTGGATGTGTGGAAAATATTCAAAATATTAACTAATGTAAATAAAAAATATCTATTTACACACCACAAATGAACACAAAAGTTTTGTTATCCAAGTTTGGGGAATTCCATTATTCCAACCCTATTAAGCTTGGAATTTTACATGAAGGAGATTTTTTCTACACATGTTTTAAAAATGGATATGCATGCTTGAAACATGTTAAAGATTCAAATGACCTATGGATCCAAAGCTTTTAAAGAGAATAACAAACGCTCATTAAATTATCAAGTGAACGTGCGGTGGGATATTTGCCCGAGTCAAACAAGCCATTATTTTACCCATTTTCAAAAAGTTGAGCTAACAATCATAGATGATTTTAAAGTGATTTGTCATGCGTAACGAGCTATATTTTTGTAAGAAATGACTAATGGATTTGAAGTCAACACTCAGTCAAAAATCGCCCGCCTCCCCCGTTTCCCAATGATTGCAAAACCTTAGATATAAAAACAAAAAAGTGCATACGATCCCTAAAACATACAGACACTCTTTGTGCATTGTGCATTTCCATTTTAGATGTACACTTTTTTCTTAAATCAAAACTTTGTGTTTTCGCTCCCCCTTCATCCCGTAAACAAAAAAAGCAGAAAAGATCACAACAAAATAAAAATTTTATAGTTGATGTGTGGAAAATATTTAAAATAATAACTAATGTAAATAAAAAATATCTATTCACACACCACAAATGAACAGAAAAGTTTAATTATCAAAGTTTGGGAAATTCCATTAGTCCAACCCTATTAAGCTTGGAATTTTACAAGAAGGAGAGTTTTTCTACACATGTTTTAAAAATGGATATGCATGCTTGAAACATGTTAAAGATTCAAATGACCTATGGATGCAATGCTTTTAAAGAGAATAACAAACGCTCATTAAATTCTCAAGTGAACGTGCAGTGGGATATTTACCCGAGTATAACAAGTCATTATTTTGCCCATTTTCAAAAATTTGATCTAACAATCGTAGATGAGTGTAAAGTGATTTAACATCCGTAACGGGCTATATTTTTGTGTGAAATGACTTATGGATTGCAATTCAACACTCAGTTAAAAATCCTCTTCCACCATTTTTTCCCGATGATTGCAAACCCTGAGACATAAAAACGAAAAGGTGCTTACAATCCCTAAAAATTACAGGCACTCTTAGGAATTATCTCTCTCTACATATGTGCATTGTGCATTTCCATTTTAGATGTACGCATTTTTCTTAAATCAAAACATCGAGTCTTTCGCTCTCCCTTCATCCCGTAAACAAAAAAGGCAAATACATCACAGCAAAACGAAAATTTCATAGTTGATGTACGAAAAAAGTTTAAAACAATAAAAAAAGTGAATGAAGAAAAAATTTATTCACACACCACAAATGAACACAAAAGTTTTGTTTTCCAAGTTTGGGAAATTCCACTAGTCCAAAACTAATATCATGGAATTTTACATGAAGGATATTTTTTCTGCACATGTTTTAAAAATGGATATGCATGCTAGAAACATGTGTTAAAGATTCAAATGACCTATGGATCCAAAGCTTTTAAAGTGAATAACAAACGCTCATTAAATTCTCAAGTGAACGTACGGTGGGATATTTGCCCGAGTCAAACAAGCCATTATTTTGCCCATATTCAAAAAGTTGAGATAACAATCATAGGTGATTGTAAAGTGATTTTTCATGCGTAACGGGCTATATTTTTGTAAGAAATGAGTTATGGATTTGAAGTAAACACTCAGTTAAAAATCACCGCCTCCCCCGTTTCCCGACAATTGCAAAACCTTTGATATGAAAACGAAAAAGTGCATACGATCCCTAAAACATACAGACAATCTTTGGAAATATCTCTCTCTACATTTGTGTATTGTGCATTTCTATTTTAGATGTACTCTCTTTTCTTAAATCAGAACTTTGAGTTTTCGCTCCCCCTTCATCCTGTAAAGAAAAAAGGCAGAAAAGATCACAACAAAATTAAAATTTTATAGTTGAAGTGTGGAAAATATTCAAAATAATAACTAATTTAAATAAAAAATCTTTATTCACACTACACAAATGAATACGAAAGTTTTGTTATCCAAGTTTGGGAAATTCCATTAGTCCAACCCTATTAAGCTTGGAATTTTACATGAACGAGATTTTTTCTACACATGTTTTAAAAATGGATATGCATGCTTGAAACATGTTAAATATTCAAATGACCTATGGATCCAAAGCTTCTAAATAGAATAACAAACGCTCATTAAATTCTCAAGTGAACGTGCGGTGTGATATTTACCCGAGTCTAACAAGTCATTATTTCGCCCATTTTCAAAAATTGGATCTAACAATCATAGATGATTGTAAAGTGATTTATCATGTGTAACGGGCTATATTTTTGTATGAAATGACTTATGGATTGCAGTTCAACACTCAGTTAAAACTCCTTTGCCACCAATTTTTTCCGACGATTGCAAAACCTGAGATATAAACACTAAAAAGAGCTTACAATCCCTAAAAATTACAGACACTCTTTGGAATTATCTCTCCCTACAATTGTGCATTGTGCTTTTCCATTTTAGATATACACTTTTTTCTTAAATCAAAACTTTGACTTTTCGCGTTCCCTTAATCCCGAAAACAAACAAGGGAAATAGCTTACAACAAAATGAAAATTTTATAGTTGATGTATGGAAAAAAATTAAAATAATAAAAAGTGTAAAAAAGAAAATTTATTCACCTAACAAAAATGAACACAAAAGTTTTGTTATCCAATTTTGGGAAATTAAACTAGTTTAACCATAATTTTCTTGGAATTTTGCAAGAAAGAGATTTCATCCACACATGTTTTAAAAATGGATATGCATGTTTGAAACATGTTAAAGATGCAAATGAGCTATGGAATACAAAGCTTTTAAAGGGAATAACAAACGCTCATTAAATTCTCAAGTGAACTTGCGGTGGGATATTTATCCGAGTCAAACATGCCATTATTTTGCCCATTTCCAAAAAGCTGACATAATTAATCATAGATGATTGTAATGTGATTTATCATGCGTAACGGGCTATATTTTTGTATGAAATTACTTATGGATTGCAATTCAACACTCAGTTAAAAATCCTCCGCAACCCATTTTTCCCAACGATTGCAAAACCAGAGAAATAAAAACAAAAAGGTGCTTTCATTCCCTAAAAATTACAAGCACTCTTTGGAATTATCTCTCTCTACATATGTGCATTGTGCATTCCCGTTTTAGATGTACACATTTTTCTTCAATCAAAACTTCGAGGTTTTCGCTCTCCCTTCATCCCGTAAACAAAAAAGGCAAATAGAGCAGAGCAAAATGAAAATTTCATAGTTGATATACGGAAAAAGTTTAAAACAATAAAAAAGTAAATGAAGAAAATTTATTCACACACCACAAATGAACACAAAAGTTTTGTTATCCAAGTTTAGGAAATTCCACTAGTCCAAAACGAATATCTTGGAATTTTACAAGAAGGAGATTTTTTCTACACATGATTTAAAAATGGATATGCATGCCAGAAACATGTTAAAGATTCAAATGACCTATGGATCCAAAGCTTTTAAAGAGAATAACAAACGCTCATTAAATTCTCAAGTGAACGTGGATGGGATATTTGCCCGAGTCAAACAAACCATTATTTTTCCCAAATTCAAAAAGTTTAGCAAACAATCAGAGATGATTGTAAAGTTATTTCTCATGTGTAACGGGCTATATTTTTTTAAGAAATGACTTATAGATTTGAAGTGAACACTCAGTTAAAAATCGTCCGCCTCCCACGTTTCCTAACGATTGCAAAACCTTAGATATAAAAACGAAAAAGTGCATACAATCTCTAAAACATACAGACCCTCTTTGGAAATATCTCTCTCTACATTTGTGCATTGTGCATTTCCATTTTAGATGTACACTTTTTTCTTAAATCAGAACTTTGAGTTTTCGCTCCCCGTTCATCCCGTAAAAAAAAAGGCAGAAAAGATCACAACAAAATAAAAATTTTATAGTTGATATGTGGAAAATATTTAAAATAATAACTAATGTAAATAAAAAATATCTATTCACACACCACAAATGAACACGAAAGTTTTGTTATCCAAGTTTGGGAAATTCCATTAGTCCAACCCTATTAAGCTTGGAATTTTACATGCAGGAGATTTTTTCTACACATGTCTTAAAAATGGACATGCATGCTTGAAACATGTTAATGAATAAAATGACATATGGATCCAAAGCTTTTAAAGAAAATAACAAACTCTCATTAAATTCTCAGGTGAACGTGCAGTGGGATATTTACCCGAGTCTAACAAGTCATTATTTTGCCCATTTTCAAAAAATTTGAACTAACAATCATAGATCATTGTAAAGTGATTTGTCATGCATAATGGGCTATTTTTTTGTAAGAAATGACTTATAGATTGCAATTCAACACTCAGTTAAAAATCCTCTGCCACCAATTTTTCCCGACGATTGGAAAACTTGAGATATAAAAACAAAAAAGAGCTTACAATCCCTAAAAATTACAGACACTCTTTGGAATTATCTCTCCCTAAAATTGGGCATTGTGCTTTTCCTTTTTAGATGTACACTTTTTTCTTAAATCAAAATATTGACTTTTCGCTCTTCCTTCATCCCGGAAAAAACAAGGCAAAAAGCTTACAACAAAATGAAAATTTTATTGTTGATGTATGGAAAAAATTTAAAACCATAACAAATATAAATAAAGAAAATTTATTCACCCAACACAAATGAACACAAAAGTTTTGTTATCCAATTTTGGGAAATTCCACTAGTTTAACCCTAATAGCTTGGAATTTCGCAAGAAAGAGATTTCATCCACACAGGTCTTAAAAACGAAAAAGTGCTTACAATCCCTAAAAATTACAGACACTCTTTGGAATTATCTGTCTCTACATATTGGCATTGTGCATTTCCGTTTTAGATGTGAACAATTTTCTTAAATCAAAACTTCGAGTCTTTCGCTCTCCCTTCATCCCGTAAACAAAAAAGGCAAATAGATAAGAGCAAAATGAAAATTTCATAGTTGATGTATGTAAAAAGTTTAAAACAATAAAAAAATTAAATGAAGAAAATTTATTCACACACCACAAATGAACACAAAAGTTTTGTTATCCAAGTTTGGGAAATTCAACTAGTCAAAACTAATATCTTGGAATTTTACATGAAGGAGATTTTTTCTACACATGTTTTAAAAATGGATATGCAAGCCAGAAACATGTGTTAAAGATTCAAATGACCTATGGATCCAAAGCTTTTAAAAAGAATAACAAACGCTCATTAAATTCTCAAGTGAACGTGCGGTGGGATATTTGCCTGAGTCAAACAAGCCATTATTTTGCACATATTCAAAAAGTTGAGCTAACAATCATACAAGATTGTAAAGTGATTTGTCATGCGTAACGGGCTATATTTTTGTAAGAAATAACTTATGGATTTGAAGTCAACACTCAGTTAAAAATCGCCCGCCTCCCCCGTTTCCCGACGATTGCAAAACCATAGATATAAAAACGAAAAAGTGCATACGATCCCTAAAACATACAGACACTCTTTGGAAATATCTCTTTCTACATTTGCGCATTGTGCATTTCCATTTTACATGTACTCTCTTTTCTTCAATCAGAACTTTGAGTTTTCACTCCCCCTTCATCCTATAAACAAAAAAGGTAGAAAAGATCACAGCAAAATAAAAAATTTATAGTTGTTGTGTGGAAAATATTTAAAACAATAACTAATGTAAATAAAAAATATCTATTCACACACCACAAATGAACACAAAAGTTTTGTTTTCCAAGTTTGGGAAATTCCATTAGTCCAACATGTTAATGATTAAAATGACCTATGGATCCAAATCTTTTAAAGAGAATAACAAACGCTCATTAAATTCTCAAATGAACGTGCGGTGGGATATTTACCCGAGTCTAACAAGTCATTATTTTGCCCATTTTCAAAAATTTGATCTAACAATCATAGATGATTGTACATTTTCAAAAATTTGATCTAACAATCATAGATGATTGTAAAGTGATTTATCATGCATAACGGGCTATATTTTTGTATGAAATGACTTATGGATTGCAGTTCAACACTCCGGTAAAAATCCTCTCCCACCAATTTTTCCTGACGATTGCAAAACCTGAGATATAAAAACTAAAAAGAGCTTACAATCACTAAAAATTTCAGACACTCTTTGTAATTACCTCTTCCTAAAATTGTGCATTGTGCTTTTCCTTTTTAGATGTACACTTTTTTTTTAAATGAAAACTTTGACTTTTCGCGTTGCCTTAATCCCGAAAACAAACAAGGCAAAAAGCTTACAACAAAATGAAAATTTTATAGTTGATGTATGGAAAAAATTTAAAACAATAAAAAATATATATAAAGAAATTTATCCATCCAACACAAATGAAAACAAAAGTTTTGTTATCTAATTTTGAGAAATTCCACTAGTTTAACCATAATAGCTTGGAATTTTGCAAGAAAGAGATTTCATCCCTACATGTTTTAAAAATGGATATGCATGTTTGAAATATGTTAAAGATGCAAATGAGCTATGGATGCAATGCTATTAAAGGGAATAACAAACGCTCATTAAATTCTCAAGTGAACTTATGGTGGGATATTTACCCGAGTCAAACATGCCATTATTTTGCCCATTTGCAAAAAGTTGACATAATTAATCATATATGATTGTAATGTGATTTATCATGCGTAATGGGCTATATTTTTGTATGAAATAACTTATGGATTGCAATTCAACACTCAGTTAAAAATCCACCGCAACCCATTTTTCTCGACGATTGCGAAACCTGAGATATAAAAACGAAAAGGTGCTTAAAATCCCTAAAATTTACAGGCACTCTTAGGAATTATCTCTGTCTACATATGTGCATTGTGCATTTCCATTTTAGATGTAGACTTTTTTCTTAAATCAAAACTTCGAGTTTTTCGCTCTCCCTTCATCCCGTAAACAAAAAAGGCAAATAGATCACAACAAAATGAAAATTTCATAGTGGATGTACGGAAAAATTTTAAAACAATAAAACAATTAAATGAACAAAATTTATTCACACACCACAAATGAACACAAAAGTTTTGTTATCCAAGTTTGGGAAATTCCACGAGTCAAAACTAATATCTTGGAATTTTACACGAAGGAGATTTTTTCTACACATGTTTTGAAAATGGATATGCATGCCAGAAACATGTGTTAAAGATTCAAATGACCTATGGATCCAAAGCTTTTAAAGAGTATAACAAACGCTCATTAAATTTTCAAGTGAACGTGCTGTGGGATATTTGCCCGAGTCAAACAAGCCATTATTTTGCCCATATTCAAAAAGTTGAGCTAAAAATCATACATGATTGTAAAGTGATTTGTCATGCGTAACGGGCTATAATTTGTAACAAATGACTTATGGATTTGAAGTCAACACTCAGTTAAAAATCGCCCGCCTCCCCCGTTTCCCGACGATTACAAAACCTTAGATATAAAAACGAAAGAGTGCATACGATCCCTAAAACATACAGACACTCTTTGGGAATATCTATGTCTACATTTGTGCATTGTGCATTTCCATTTTAGATGTACACTTTTTTCTTAAATCAGAACTTTGAGTTTTCGCTCCCCCTTCATCCCGTAAACAAAAAATGCAGAAAAGAAGAAAGCAAAATAAAAATTTTATAGTTGATGTGTGGATAATATTTAAAATAATAACTAATGTAAATAAAAAATATCAATTCACACACAACAAATGAACAAAAAAGTTTTGTTATCAAAGTTCGGGAAATTCCATTAGTCACCCCCTATTAAGCTTGGAATTTTACATGAAGGAGATTTTTTCTACACATGTTTTAAAAATGGATATGCATGCTTGAAACATGTTAAAGATTCAAAAGACATATGGATCCAAAGCTTTTAAAGAGAATAACAAACGCTCATTAAATTCTCAAGTGAACGTGCGGTGGGATATTTGCCCGAGTCAAACAAGCCATTATTTTGCCCATATTCAAAAATTTGAGCTAACAATCATAGGTGATTGTAAAGTGATTTGTCATGCGTAATGGGCTATATTTTTTTGTAAGAAATGACTTATGGATTTGAAATTAACACTCAGTTAAAACTCGCCCGCCTCCCCCGTTTCCCGACGATTGCAAAACCTTAGATATAAAAACAAAAGAGTGCATACGATCCCTAAAACATACAGACACTCTTTTGGAATATCTCTCTCTACATTTGTGCATTGTGCATTTCCATTTTAGATGTACACTTTTTTCTTAAATCAGAACTTTGAGTTTTCGCTCCCCCCTTCATCCCGTAAACAAAAAAGACAAAAAAGATCAAAAGAAAATAAAAAAATTATAGTAGATGTGTGGAAAATATTTAAAAAATAACTAATGTAAATAAAACATATCTATTCACACACCACCAATGAACACAAAAGTTTTGTTATCCAAGTTTGGGAAATTCCATTAGTCCAACCCTATTAAGCTTGGAATTTTACATGAAGGAGATTTTTTCTCCACATGTTTTAAAAATGGATATGCATGCTTGAAACATGTTAAAGATTCAAATGACCTATGGATCCAAAGCTTTTAAAGAGAATAACAAACGCTCATTAAATTCTCAAGTGAACGTGTGGTGGGATATTTACCCGAGTCTAAGAAGTCATTATTTTGCCCATTTTAAAAAATTTGCTCTAAGAATCATAGATGATTCTAAATTGATTTATCATGCGGAACGGGCTATATTTTTTTATTAAATGACTTATGGATTGCAATTCAACACTCAGTTAAAAATTCTCTGCCACCAATTTTTCCCGACGATTGCAAAACCTGAGATATAAAAACTAAAAGGAGCTTACAATCCCTAAAAATTACAGACACTCTTTGGAATTATCTCTCCCTACAATTGTGCATTGTGCTTTTTCCATTCTAGATGTGCATTTTTTTCTTAAATCAAAACTTTGACTTTTCGCTCTCCCTTCATCCCGAAAACAAATAATGGAAAAAGCTTACAACAAAATGAAAATTTTATAGTTGATGTATGGAAAAAATTTAAAACAAAAACAAATATAAATAAAGAAAATTTATTCACCCAACACAAATGAACATAAAAGTTTTGTTATCCAATTTTTGGAAATTCCACTAGTTTAACCCTAATAGCTTGGAATTTTGCAAGAAAGAGATTTCATCCACTCATGTTTTAAAAATGGATATGGATGTTTGAAACATGTTAAAGATGCAAATGAGCTATGGATGCAAAGCTTTTAAAAAGAAAAACAAACGCTCATTAAATTCTCAAGTGAACATGCAGTGGGATATTTACCCTAGTCATACATGCCATTATTTTGCCCATTTGCAAAAAGCTGACATAATAAATCATAGATGATTGTAATGTGATTTATCATGCATAATGGGCTATATTTTTGTATGAAATGACTTATGGATTTGAAGTCAACACTCAGTTAAAAATCACCCGCCTCCCCCATTTCTCGACGATTGCAGAACCTTAGATATAAAAACGAAAGAGTGCATACGATCCCTAAAACATATAGACACTCTTTGGCAATATCTCTCTCTACATTTGTGCATTCTGAATTTCCATTTTAGAAGTACACTTTTTTCTAAAATCAGAACTTTGAGTTTTCGCTCACCCCTCAACCCGAAAACAAAAAAGGAAAAAAATATCACAACAAAATAAAAAAAATTATAGTTGATGTGTGGAAAATATTTAAAATAATAACTAATGTAAATAAAAAATATCTATTCACACACCATAAATGACCACAAAATTTTTATTATCCAACTTTGGGAAATTCCATTAGTCCAACCCTATTAAGCTTGGAATTTTATATGAAGGAGATTTTTTCTACACATGTTTTAAAAATGGATATCCATGCTTGAAATATGTTAAAGTAACAAATGACCTATGGATCCAAGGCTTTTAAAGAGAATAAAAAACGCTCATTAAATTCTCAAGTGAACGTGCGGTGGGATATTTACCCGAGTCTAACAAGTCATTATTTTTCCCATTTTTAAAAATTTGATCTAACAATCATAGATGATTTTAAAGTGATTTATCATGCGTAACGGGATATATTTTTTTATGAAATGACTTATGGATTGCAATTCAACACTCAGTTAAAAATCCTTTGCTACCAATTTTTCCCGACGATTGCAAAACCTGAGATATAAAAACTAAAAAGAGCTTACAATCCCTAAAAATTACAGACACACTTTGGAATTATCTCTCCCTACAATTGTGCATTGTGTTTTTCCATTTTAAATGTACACTTTTTTCTTAAATCAAAACTTTGACTTTTCGCTCAACCTTCATCCCGAAAACAAAAAAGGCAAAAAGCTTACATCAAAATGAAAATTTTATCGTTGATGTACGGAAAAAATTTAAAACAATAACAAATATAAATAAATAAAATTTATTCACCCAACACAAATGAACACAAAAGTTTTGTTATCCAATTTTGGGAAATTTCACTAGTTTAACCATAATTGCTTGGAATTTTGCAAGAAAGAGATTTCATCCGCACGTGTTTTAAAAATGGATATGCATGTTTGAAACATGTTAAAGATGCAAATGAGCTATGGACTCAAAACTTTTAAAGAGAATAACAAACGCTCATTAAATTCTCAAGTGAACTTGCGGTGGGATATTTACCCGAGTCAAACATGCCATTATTTTGCCCATTTGCAAAAAGCTGAGATAATTAATCATAGATGATTGTAATGTGATTTATCATGGGTAACGGGCTATTTTTTTGTATGAAATGACTTATGGGTTGCAATTCAACACTCAGTTAAAAATCCACTGCAACCCATTTTTCCAAACGATTGCAAAACCTGAGATATAAAAACAAAAAGGTGCTTACAATCCGTAAAAATTACAGACACTCTTTGTAATTATCTCTCCCTACATATGTGCATTGTGCATTTCCGTTTTAGATGTACACATTTTTCTTAAATCAAAACATTGAGTTTTTCACTCTCCCTTCTTCCCGAAAATAAACAAGGCAAAAAGCGTACAACAAAAGGAAATTTTTATAGTTAATGTATGGAAAAAATTTAAAACAATAACAAATATAAATAACGAAAATTTATTCACCCAACACAAATGAACACAAAAGTTTTGTTATCCAATTTTGGGAAATTCCACTAGTTTAACCCTAATAGCTTGGAATTTTGCAAGAAAGCGATTTTATCTACACATGTTTTAAAAATGGATATGCGTGTTTGAAATATGTTAAAGATGCAAATGAGCTATGGACGCAAAGCTTTTAAAGATAATAACAAACGCTCATTAAATTCTCAAGTGAACTTGCGGTGGGATATTTACCCGAGTCAAACATGCCATTATTTTGCCCATTTGCAAAAAGCTGACATAATTAATCATAGATGATTGTAATGTGATTTATCATGCGTAACGGGCTATATTTTTGTATGAAATGACTTATGGATTGCAATTCAACACTCAGTTAAAAATCCCCCGCAACCCATTTATCCCGACGATTGCAAAACCTGAGGTATAAAAATGAAAAGGTGCTTAGAATCCCTAAAAATTACAAACTCCCTTTGGAATTATCTCTCTCTACATATGTGCATTTTGTATTTCTGTTTTAGATGTACACATTTTTCTTAAATCAAAACTTCGAGTTTTTCGCTCTCCCTTCATCCTGTAAACAAAAAACGCAAAGAGATCAGAGGAAAATGCAAATTTCACAGTTAATATACGGAAAAAGTTTAAAAAAATGAAAAAAGTAAATGAAGAAAATTTATTGACACACCACAAATGTACACAAAAGTTTTGTTATCCAAGTTTCGGAAATTCCACTAGTCCAAAACTAATATCTTGGAATTTTATATGAAGGAGATTTTTTCTACATATGTTTTAAGTATGGATATGCATGCCAGAAACATGTTAAAGATTCAAATGACCTATGGATCCAAAGCTTTTAAAGAGAATAACAAACGCTCATTAAATTCTCAAGTGAACTTGCGGCGGGATATTTGCCCGAGTCAAACAAGCCATTATTTTGCCCATATTCAAAAAGTTGAGCTAACAATCATAAATGATTGTAAAGTGATTTGTCATGCATAACGGGCTATATTTTTGTAAGAAATGACTTATGGATTTGAAGTCAACACTAAATTAAAAATCGCCCGCCTCCCCCGTGTCCCGACGATTGAAAAACCTTAGATATAAAAATGAAAGAGTGCATACGATCACTAAAACATACAGACACTATTTGGTAATATCTCTCTCCAAATTTGTGTGTTGTGCATTTCCATTTTAGATGTACACTTTTTTCTTAAATCAGAACTTTGAGTTTTCGTTCCCCCCTCATCCTGTAAACAAAAAAGGCAAAAAAGATTACAACAAAATAACAATTTAATAGTTGATTTGTGGAAAATATTTAAAATAATAACTAATATAAATAAAAAATATCTATTCACACACCACAAATGAACACAAAAGTTTTGTTATCCAAGTTTGGGAAATTCCATTAGTCCAACCCTATTAAGCTTGGAATTTTACATGAAGGAGATTTTAAAAATAGATATGCATGCTTGAAACATGTTAAAGATTCAAATGACCTATGGATCCAAAGCTTTTAAAGAGCATAACTAACGGTCATTAAATTCTCAAGTGAACGTGCGGTGGGAGATTTACCCGAGTCTAACAAGTCATTATTTTGCCCATTTTCAAAAATTTGAACTAACAATCATAGATGATTGAAAAGTGATATATCATGCGTAACGGGCTATATTTTTGTATGAAATGACTTATGGATTGCAATTCAACACTCAGTTAAAAATCCTCTACCACCAATTTTTCCCGACGATTGCAAAACCTGAGATATAAAAACTAAAAAGAGCTTACAATCCCTAAAAATTACAGACACTCTTTGGAATTATCTCTCCCTACAATTGTGCATTGTGCTTTTCTTTTTTAGATGTACATTTTTTTCTTAAATGAAAACTTTGACTTTTCGCTCTCCCTTCATCCCGAAAACAAACAAGGCAAAAAGCTTACATCAAAATGAAAATTATATCGTTGATGTATGGAAAAATTTAAAACAATAACAAATATAAATAAAGAAAATTTATTCACCCAACACAAATGAACACAAAAGTTTTGTTATCCAATTTTGGGAAATTCCACTAGTTTAAACTGAATAGCTTGGAATTTTGCAAGAAAGAGATTTCATCCACACAAGTTTTAAAAATGGATATGCATGTTTGAAACATGTTAAAGATGCAAATGAGCTATGGATGCAAAACTTTTAAAGAGAATAACAAACGCTCATTAAATTCTTAAGTGAACTTGCGGTGGGATATTTACCCGAGTCAAACATGCCATTATTTTGCCCATTTCCAAAAAGCTGACATAATTAATCATAGATGATTGTAATGTGATTTATCATGCGTAACAGGCTATATTTTTGTATGAAATGACTTATGGGTTGCAATTCAACACTCAGTTAAAAATCCTCCGCATCCCATTTTTCCCGACGATTGCAAAACCTGAGATTTAAAAACAAAAAGGTGCTTACAATCCCTAAAAATTACAGACACTCATTGGAATTATCTCTCTCTACATATGTGCATTGGGCATTTCTGTTTTAGATGTACACATTTTTCTTAAATCTAAACTTCGAGTTTTTCGCTCTCCCTTCATCCCGAAAAAAAGAAAGGCAAATTGATCAAAGCAAAATGAAAATTTCATAGTTGATGTACAGAAAAAGTTTAAAACAATGAAAAAACTAAATGAAGAAAATTTACTCACACACCACAAATGAACACAAAAGTTTTGTTATCCATGTTTGGGAAATTCCACTAGACCAAAACTAATATCGTGGAATTTTACATGAAGGAGATTTTTTCGACATATTTTTAAAAATGGATATGCAGGCCAGAAACATGTTAAAGATTCAAATGACCTATGGATCCAAAGCTTTTAAAGAGAATAACAAACGCTCATTAAATTCTCAAGTGGACGTGCGGTGGGATATTTGCCCGAGTCAAACAAGCCATTATTTTTCCCATATTCAAAAAGTAGAGCTAACAATCATAAATGATTGTAAAGTGATTTGTCATGCTTAACGGGCTATATTTTTGTAAGAAATGACCTATGGATTTGAAGTCAACACTAAGTTAAAAATCGCCCGCCTCCCCCGTGTCCCGACGATTGAAAAACCTTAGATATAAAAACGAAAGAGTGCATACGATCACTAAAACATACAGACACTATTTGGTAATATTTCTCTCTAAATTTGTGTGTTGTGTATTTCCATTTTAGATGTACACTTTTTTCTTAAATCAGAACTTTGAGTTTTCGTTCCCCCCTCATCCTGTAAACAAAAAAGGCAAAAAAGATCACAACAAAATAACAATTTAATAGTTGATGTGTGGAAAATATTTAAAATAATAACTAATGTTAATAAAAAATATCTATTCACACACCACAAATGAACACAAAAGTTTTGTTATCCAAGTTTGGGAAATTCCATTAGTCCAACCCTATTAAGCTTGGAATTTTACGTGAAGGAGATTTTTTCTGCACATGTTTTAAAAATGGATATGCATGCTTGATACATGTTAAAGATACAAATGACCTATGGATCCAAGGCATTTAAAGAGAATAACAAACGCTCATTAAATTCTCAAGTGAACGTGCGGTGGGATATTTACCTGAGTCAAACAAGTCATTATTTTGCCCATTTTCAAAAATTTGATCTAACAATCATAGATGATTGTAAAGTGATTTATCATGCGTAACGGGTTATATTTTTGTATGAAATGACTTATGGATTGCAATTCAACACTCAGTTAAAAATCCTCTTCAACCAATTTTTCCCGACGATTGCAAAACCTGAGATATAAAAACTAAAAAGAGCTTACAATCACTAAAATTTACAGACACTCTTAGGAATTATCTATCCCTACAATTTTGCATTGTGCTTTTCCATTATAGATGTACACTTTTTTCTTAAATCAAAACTTTCACTTTTCGCTCTCCCTTCATCCCGAAAACAAAAAAGCCAAAAAGCTTACAACAAAATGAAAATTTTATTGTTGATGTATGGAAAAAATTTAAAACAATAAGAAAATATAAACAAAGAAAATTTATTCACCCAACACAAATGAACACAAAAGTTTTGTTATCCAATTTTGGGAAATTCCACTAGTTTAACCCTAATAGCTTGGAATTTTGCAAGAAAGTGATTTCATCCACACATGCTTTAAAAATAGATATGCATGTTTGAAACATGTTAAAGATGCAAATGAGTTATGGATACAAAGCTTTTAAAGAGAATAACAAACGCTCATTAAACTCTCAAGTGAACTTACGGTGGGATATTTACCCGAGTCAAACATGCCATTATTTTCCCCATTTGCAAAAAGCTGACATAATTAATCATAGATGATTGTAATGTGATTTATCATGCATAATGGGCTATATTTTTGTATGAAATGACTTGTGGATTGCGATTCAACACTCAGTTAAACAACCTCCGCTACCCATTTTTCCCGACAATTGCAAAACCTGAGATCTAAAAACGAAAAGGTGCTTACAATCCCTAAAAATTACAGACACTCTTTGGAATTATCTCTCTCTACATATATGCAGTGTGCATTTTTGTTTTAGAAGTACATATTTTTCTTAAATCAAAACTTTGAGTTTTTCGCTCTCCCTTCATCCCGTAAACAAAAAAGGCAAATAGATCACAGCAAAATGAAAATTTCATAGTTGATGTACGAAAAAGTTTAAAACAATAAAAAAAGTAAAAGAAGAAAATTTATTTACACACCACAAATGAACACAAAAGTTTTGTTATCCAAGTTAGGGAAATTCCACTAATCCAAAACTAATATCTTGGAATTTTACCTGAAGGAGATTTTTTCTACACATGTTTTAAAAATAGATATGCATGCCAGAAACATGTTAAAGATTCAAATGACCTATGAATCCAAAGCTTTTAAAGAGAATAACAAATGCTCATTAAATGCTCAAGTGAACGTGCGGTGGGATATTTTCCTGAGTCAAACAAACCATTATTTTGCCCATATTCAAAAAGTTGAGCTAACAATCATAGATGATTGTAAAGTGATTTGTCATGTGTAACGGGCTATATTTTTGTAAGAAATGACTTATGGATTTGAAGTCAACACTTAGTTAAAAATCGCCTGCCTCCCCCGTTTCCAGACGATTGGAAAACCTTAGATATAAAAACGAAAGAGTGCATACGATCACTAAAACATACAGACACTCTTGGGAAATATCTATCTCTACATTTGTGCATTGTGCATTTCCTTTTTAGATATATACTTTTTTCTTAAATCAGAACTTTGAGTTTTCGCTCCCCCTTCATCCTGTAAACAAAAAACGCAAAAAAGATCACAACAAAATAAAATTTTTATAGTTGATGTGTGGAAAATATTTAAAATAATAACTTATGTAAATAAAAAATATCTATTCACACACCACAAATGAACACAAAAGTTTTGTTATCCAATTTTGGGAAATTCCATTAGTCCAACCCTATTAAGCTTGGAATTTTACATAAAGGAGATTTTTTCTACACATGTTTTAAAAATGGATAAGCATGCTTGAAACATGTTAAAGATTCAAATGACCTATGGATCCAAAGTTTTTAAAGAGAATAACAAACGCTCATTAAATTCTCAAGTGAACGTGCGGTGGGATATTTACTCGAGTCTAACAAGTCATTATTTTGCCCATTTTCAAAAATTTGATCTAACAACCATAGATGATTTTAAAGTGATTTATCATGCATAACGGGCTATATTTTTTTATGAAATGACTTATGGATTGCAATTCAACACTCAGTTAAAAATCCTCTTCCACCAATTTTTCCCGACGATTGCAAAACCTGCGATATAAAAACTAAAAAGAGCTTACAATCCCTAAAAATTACAGACACTCTTCGGAATTATCTCTCCCTACAATTTTGCATTGTGGTTTTGCATTTTAGATGTACACTTTTTTCTTAAACCAAAACTTTGACTTTTCGCTCTCCCTTCATCCCGAAAACAAACAAGGCAAAAAACTTACAACAAAATGAAAATTTTATCGTTGATGTATGGAAAAAATTTAAAACAATAACAAATATAAATAAAGAAAATTAATTCACCCAACACAAATGAACACAAAAGTTTTGTTATGCAATTTTGGGAAATTCCACTAGTTTAACCCTAGTAGCTTGGAATTTCGCAAGAAAGAGATTTCATCCACATATGTTTTAAAAATGGATATGCATGTTTGGAACATGTTAAAGATGCAAATGAGCTATGGATGCAAAACTTTTAAAGAGAATAACAAACGCTCATTAAATTCTCAAGTGAACTTGCGGTGGGATATTTACCCGAGTCAAACATGCCATTATTTTGCCCATTGGCAAAAAGTTGACATAATTAATCATAGATGATTTGAATGTGATTTATCATGCATAACGGGCTATATTTTTGTATGAAATGACTTATGGATTGCAATTCAACACTCAGTTAAACATCCTCCGCAACCCATTTTTGTCGACGATTGCAAAACCTGAAATATAAAATCGAAAAGGTGCTTACAATCCCTAAAAATTACAGACACTCTTTGGAATTATCTCTCTCCACATATGTGCATTGTGCATTTCCGTTTTAGATGTACACATTTTTCTTAAATCAAAACTTCGAGTTTTTCGCTCTCCGTTCATCCCGTAAAGAAAAAAGCCAAATAGATCACCGCAAAATGAAAATTTCATAGCAAATGTACGGAAAAAGTTTAAAACAATAAAAAAAGTAAATGAAGAAAATTTATTCACACACCACAAATGAACACAAAAGTTTTGTTATCCAAGTTTGGGAAATTCCACTAGTCCAAAAGTAATATCTTCGAATTTTACATGAAGGACATTTTTTTCACACATGTTTTAAAAATGGATATGTATGCCAGAAACATGTTAAAGATTCAAATGACCTATGGATCCAAAGCTTTTAAAGAGAATAACAAACGCACATTAAATTCTCAAGTGAACGTGCGGTGGGATATTTAACCGAGTCCAACAAGTCATTATTTTGCCCATTTTCAAAAATTTGATCTAACAATCATAAATGATTGTAAAGTGATTTATCATGCGTAACGGGCTATATTTTTGTATAAAATGACTTATGGGTTGCAATTCAAGACTCAGTTAAAAATCCTCTGCCACCAATTTTTCCCGACGATTGCAAAACCTGAGATATAAAAACTAAAAAGAGCTTACAATCCCTAAAAATTATGGACACTCTTTGGAATTATCTCTCCCTAAAATTTTGCATTGTGCTTTTCATTTTAGATGTACACTTTTTTCTTAAATCAAAACTTTGACTTTTCGCTCTCCCTTCACACCGAAAACATACAAGGCAAAAAGTTTACAAAAAAATAAAAATTTTATATTTGATGTATGGAAAAAATTTAAAACAATATCAAATACAAATAAAGAAAATTTATTCACCCAACACAAATGAACACAAAAGTTTTGTGATCCAATTTTGGGAAATTCCACTAGTTTAACCCTAATAGCTTGGAATATTGCAAGAAAGAGATTTCATCCACACATGTTTTAAAAAGGGATATGCATGTTTGAAACATGTTAAAGATGCAAATGAGCTATGGATGCAAAGCTTTTAAAGAGAATAACAAACGCTCATTAAATTTTCAAGTGAACTTGCGGCGGGATATTGACCCGAGTCAAACATGCCATTATTTTGCCCATTTTCAAAAAGTTGACATAATTAATCATAGATGATTGTAATGTGATTTATCATGTGTAACGGGCTATATTTTTGTATGAAATGACTTATGGATTGCAATTCAACACTCAGTTAAAAATCCTCCTCAACCCATTTTTCCCGACGATTGCAAAACCTGAGATATAAAAACGAAGAGGTGCTTACAATCCCTAAAAATTACAGACACTCTATGGAACTATCTCTCTCTACATATGTGCATTGTGCTTTTCCATTTTAGATGTACACATTTTTCTTAAATCAAAACTTCGAGTTTTTCGCTCTCGCTTCATCCCATAAAAAAAAAAAGGTAAATAGATCACAGCAAAATGAAAATTTCATAGTTAATGTACGGAAAAAGTTTAAAACAATAAAAAAGGTAAATGAAGAAAATTTATTCACACACCACAAATGAACAAAAAAATTTTGTTATCCAAGTTTGGGAAATTCCACTAGTCCAAAACTAATATCTTGGAATTTTATATGAAGGAGATTTTTTCTACACATGTTTTAAAAATGGATATGCATGCCAGAAACATGTTAAAGATTCAAATGACCTATGGATCCAAAGTTTTTAAAGAGAATAACAAACGCACATTAAATTCTCAAGTGAACGTGCGGTGGGATATTTAACTGAGTCCAACAAGTAATTATTTTGCCCATTTTGAAAAATTTGATCTAACAATCATAGATGAGTGTAAAGTGATTTATCATGCGTAACGGGCTATATTTTTGTATAAAATGACTTATGGATTGCAATTCAACACTCAGTTAAAAATCCTCTGCCACCAATTTTTCCCGACGATTGCAAAACCTGAGATATAAAAACTAAAAGGTGCTTACAATCCCTAAAAATTATAGACACTCTTTGGAATTATCTCTCTCTACATATGTTCATTGTGCATTTCCATTTTAGATGTACTCATTTTTCTTAAATCAAAACTTTGACTTTCGCTCTCCCTTCATCCCGAAAACAAACAAGGCAAAAAGATTACAACAAAATGAAAATTTTATCATTGATGTATGAAAAAAATTTAAAACAATAACAAATATAAATAAAGAAAATATATTCACCCAACACAAATGAACACAAAAGTTTTGTTATCCAATTTTGGGAAATTTCACTAGTTTAACCCTAATAGCTTGGAATTTTGCAAGAAAGAGATTTCATCCACACATGATTTAAAAATATATATGCCAGTTTGAAACATGTTAAAGATGCAAATGAGCTATGGATGCAAATCTTTTAAAGAGAATAACAAACGCTGATTAAATTCTCAAGTGAACTTGCGGTGGGATATTTACCTGAGTCAAACATGTCATTATTTTGCCCATTTGCAAAAGCTGACATAATTAATCATAGATGATTGTAATGTGATTTATCATGCATAACGGGCTATATTTTTGTATGAAATGACTTATGGATTGCAATTCAACACTCAGTTAAAAATCCTCGGCAACCCATTTTTCCTGACGATTGCAAAACCTGAGATATAAAAACGAAAAGGTGCTTAAAATCCCTAAATTATAGACACGCTTTGGAATTATATCTGTCTACATATGTACATTCTGCATTTCCATTTTAGATGTACACATTTTTTCTAAATCAAAACTTCGAGTTTTTCGCTATCGCTTCATCCCGTAAACAAAAAAGGCAAATAGATCACAGCATAATGAAAATTTCATAGTTGATGTACGGAAAAAGATTAAAACAATAAAAAAAGTAAATGAAGAAATTTATTCACACAGCACAAATGAACACAAAAGTTTTTTTATCCAAGTTTGGGGAATTCCACTAGTCCAAAACTAATATCTTGGAATTTTACATGAAGGAGATGTTTTCTACACATGTTTTAAAAATGGATATGCATGCCAGAAACATGTTAAAGATTCAAAGCTATTAAAGAGAATAACAAACGCTCATTAAATTCTAAAGTGAACTTGCGGTGGGATATTTACCCGAGTCAAACATGCCATTATTTTGCCCACTTGCAAAAAGTTGTCATAACTAACCATAGATAATTGTAATGTGATTTATCATGCATAACGGGATCATTTTTCTCGACTATTGCAAAACCTGAGATATAAAAACGAAAAGGTGCTTACAATCCTAAAAATTACAGACACTCTTTGGAATTATCTCTCTCTACATATGTTCATTGTGCATTTCCGTTTTAGATGTACTCATTTTTCTTAAATAAAAACTTCAAGTTTTTGGCTCTCCCTTCATCCCGTAAACAAAAAGGCAAATAGATCACAGCTAAATGAAAATTTCATAGTTGATGCATGGAAAAAGTTTAAAAATATAAAAAATGTAAATGAAGAAAATTTATTCACACACCACAAATGAACACAAAAGTTTTGTTATCCAAGTTTGGGAATTTCCACTAGTCCAAAACTAATATCTTGAAATTTTACATGATGGAGATTTTTTCTACACTTGTTTTAAAAATGGATATGCATGCCAGAAACATTTTTAAGATTCAAATGACCTATGGATCCAAAGCTTTTAAAGACAATAACAAATGCTCATTAAATTCTCAAGTGAAGGTGCGGTGGGATATTTGCCCGAGTCAAACAAGCCATTATTTTGCCCACATTCAAGAAGTTGAGCTAACAATCATAGATGATTGTAAAGTAATTTTTCATGTGTAACAGGCTATATTTTTGTAAGAAATGACTTATGGATTTGAAGTCAACACTTAGTTAAAAATTGCCCGCCTCCCCCATTTCTCGACGAATGCAAAACCTTAGATATAAAAACGAAAGAGTGCATATGATCCCTAAAACATACAGACACTCTTTGGAAATATCTCTCTTTACATTTGTGCATTGTGCATTTCCGTTTTAGATGTACACTTTTTTCTTAAATCTGAACATTTAGTTTTCACTCCCCCTTCATCCCGTAAACAAAATAGGCAAAAAAGATCACAACAAAATAAAAATTTTAAAGTTGATGTGTGGAAAATATTTAAAATAATAACTAATGTAAATAAAAAATATCTATTCACACACCACAAATGAACCCAAAAGTTTTGTTATCCAAGTTTGGGAAATTCCATTAGTCCAACCCTATTAAGCTTTGAATTTTACATGAAGGAGATTTTTTCTACAGATGTTTTAAAAATGGATATGCATGCTTGAAACATGTTAAAGATTCAAATGACCGATGGATCCAAAGCTTTTAAAGAGAATAACAAGCGCTCATAAAATTCTCAAGTGAATGTGCGGTGGGATATTTTCCCGAGTCCAAAAAATCATTATTTTTCCCATTTTCAAAAATTTGATCTAACAATCATAGATGATTGCAAAGTGATTTATCATGCGTAACGGGCTATATTTTTGTATGAAATGACTTAATGATTGCAATTCAACACTCAGCTAAAAATCCTCTGCCACCAATTTTTCTCGACGATTGCAAAACCAGAGATATAAAAACTAAAAAGAGCTTACAATCGCTAAAAATTACAAACACTCTTTGGAATTATCTCTCCTTACAATTGTGCATTGTGCTTTTCTATTTTAGATGTACACTTTTTTCTTAAATCAAAACTTTGACTTTTCGCTCTCCCTTCATCCCGAAAATAAACATGGCAAAAAGCTTACAACATAATGAAAATTTTATAGTTGAGGTATGGAAAAAATTTAAAAAAGTAACAAATATAAATAAAGAAAATTTATTCACCCTACACAAATGAACACAAAAGTTTTGTTATCCAATTTTGCGAAATTCCACTAATTTAACCCTAATAGCTTGGAATTTTGCAAGAAAGATATTTCATCCACACATGTTTTAAAAATGTATATGCATGTTTGAAAATTTTCAAGATGCAAATGGGCTATGGATGCAAAGCTTTGAAAGAGAATAACAAACCCTCATTAAGTTCTCAAGTGAACTTGCGGTGGGATATTTACCCGAGTCAAACATGTCATTATTTTGCCCATTTGCAAAAAGCTGATATAATTAATCATAGATGATTGTAATATGATTTATCATGTGTAACGGGCTATATTTTTGTATGAAATGACTTATGGATTGCAATTCAACACTCAGTTAAAAATCCTCCGCAACCCATTTTTCCCGACGATTGCAAAACCTGAGAAATAAAAACGAAAAGGTGTTTACAATCCCTAAACAATACAGACACTCTTTGGAATTATCTCTCTCTACATATGTTCATTGTGCATTTCCGTTTTAGATGTACACATTTTTCTTAAATCAAAACTTCGAGTTTTTCGCTCTCCCTTCATCCGGTAAACAAAAAAGGCAAATAGATCACAGTTAAATGAAAATTTCATAGTTGAAGTAGGGAAAAAGTTTAAAAATATAAAAAATGTAAATGAAGAAAATTTATTCACACACCACAAATGAACACAAAACTTTTGTTATCCAAGTTTGGGAAATTCCACTAGTCCAAAACTAATATCTTGGATGTTTGCATGATGGAGATTTTTTCTACACTTGTTTTAAAAATAGATAAGCATGCCAGAAACATTTTAAAGATTCAAATGACCTATGGATCCAAAGCTATTAAAGAGAATAACAAACGCTCATTAAATTCTCAAGTGAACGTGCGGTGGGATATTTGCCAGAGTCAAACAAGCCATTATTTTTCCCATATTCAAAAAGTAGAGCTAACAATCATAAATGATTGTAAAGTGATTTGTCATGCTTAACGGGCTATATTTTTGTATGAAATGACTTATGGATTGCAATTCAACACTCAGTTAAAAATCCACTGCCACAATTTTTTCTCGATGATTGCAAAACCTGAGATATAAAAACTAAAAAGACCTTACAATCGCTAAAAATTACAAACACTCTTTGGAATTATCTCTCCTTACAATTGTGCATTGTGCTTTGTTATGGTCCTGGGTTAAGTACCTATGTCTTCCGCTCCTAACAGGCCGGTCTTTTGGGTAGTATTGGCTACGTCCTGACTTCGAGTCCCAGCGGCCGCGTGCGCAGGTGGACCGCAAGCCCCTGGCGTGACCCCTGACCCGGTCGCGTTGCTGTGTTAATGCCGCCGTGGTCGTCGGCTCGGGCGGGCGGGGTGTGATGTTATGGTCCTGGGTTAAGTACCTATGTCTTCCGCTCCTAACTGGCCGGTCTTTTGGGTAGTATTGGCTAGGTGCTTAACATGCTTTTCCATTTTAGATGTACACTTTTTTCTTAAATCAAAACTTTGACTTTTCGCTCTCCCTTCATCCCGAAAACAAACAAGGCAAAAAGTTTACAACAAAATGAAAATTTTATAGTTGATGTATGGAAAAAATTTAAAACAGTAAAAAATATAAATAAATAAAATTTATTCACCCAACACAAATGAACACAAAAGTTTTGTTATCCAATTTTGCGAAATTCCACTAATTTAACCCTAATAGCTTGGAATTTTGCAAGAAAGAGATTTCATCCACACATGTTTTAAAAATGGATATGCATGTTTGAAACATGTTAAAGATGCAAATGGGCTATGGATGCAAAGTTTTTAAAGAGAATAACAAACCCTCATTAAATTCTCAAGTGAACTTGCGGTGGGATATTTACCCGAGTCAAACATGTCATTATTTTGCCCATTTGCAAAAAGCTGATATAATTAATCATAGATGATTGTAATGTGATTTATCATGCGTAACGGGCTATATTTTTGTATGAAATGACTTATGGATTGCAATTCACCACTCAATTAAAAATCCTCCGCAACCCATTTTTCCCGACGATTGCAAAACCTGAGATTTAAAAACGAAAAGGTGCTTACAATCCCTAAAACTTACAGACACTCTCTGGAATTATCTCTCTCTACATATGTGCATTGTGCTTTTCCATTTTAGATGTACACATTTTTCTTGAATCAAAACTTAGAGTTTTTGGCTCTCCCTTCATCCCATAAACAAAAAAAGCAAATAGATCACAGCAAAATAAAAATTTCATAGTTGATGTACGGAAAAAGTTTAAAACAATAAAAAAATTAAATGAAGAAAATTTATTCACACGCCACAAATGAACACAAAAATTTTGTTTTCCAAGTTTGGAAAATTTCACTAGTCCAAAACTAATATCTTGGAATTTTACATGAAGGAGATTTTTTCTACACATGTTTTAAAAATGGATATGCATGCAAGAAACATGTGTTAAAGATTCACAAGACCTATGGATCCAAAGCTTTTAAAGAGAATAACAAACGCTCATTAAATTCTCAAGTGAACGTGCGGTGGGATATTTGCCCGAGTCAAACAAGCCATTATTTTGCCATATTCAAAGAGTTGAGCTAACAATCATAGAAGATTGTAAAGTGATTTGTCATGCGTAATGGGCTATATTTTTGTAAGAAATGACTTATGTATTTGAAGTCAACACTCAGTTAGAAATCACCCGCCTCCCCCGTTTCCCGACGATTGCAAAACCTTACATATAAAAACGAAAAAGTGCATATGATCCCTAAAACATAAAAGCACTCTTTGGAAATATCTCTCTCTACATTTGTGCATTGTGCATTTCCATTTTAGATGTACACTTTTTTCTTAAATCAGAACTTTGAGTTTTCGCTCCCCCTTCATCCTGTAAACAAAAAAGGCAGAAAAGATCACAAAAAAATAAAAATTTATAGTTGATGTGTTGAAAATATTTAAAAAAATAACTAATATAAATAAAAAATATCTATTCACACACCACAAATGAACACAAAAGTTTTGTTATCCAAGTTTGGGAAATTCCATTAGTCCAACCCTGTTAAGCTTGGAATTTTACTTGAAGGAGATTTTTTCTACACATGTTTTAAAAATGGATATGCATGCTTGAAACATGTTAAAGATTCAACTGACCTATGGATCCAAAGCTTTTAATGAGAATAACAAATGCTCATTAAATTTTCAAGTGAACCTGCGATGGGATATTTACCCGAGTCTAACAAGTCATTATTTTGCCCATTTTCAAAAATTTGATCTAACAACTATAGATGATTTTAAAGTGATTTATCATGAGTAACGGGCCATATTTTTGTATGAAATGAATTATGGATTGCAGTTCAACATTCAGTTAAAAATCCACTGCCACCAGTTTTTCCCGACGCTTGCAAAACCTGAGAAATAAAAACTAAAAAGAGCTTACAATATCTAAAAATTACAGACACTCATTGGAATTATCTCTCCCTACAATTGTGCATTGTACTTTTCCATTTTAGATGTACACTTTTTTGTTAAATCAAAACTTTGACTTTTCGCTCTCCCTTCATCCAGAAAACAAACAAGGCAAAAAGGCTTACAACAAAATGAAAATTTTATAGTTGATGTATGGAAAAAATTTAAAACAATAACAAATATAAATAAAGAAAATTTATTGACCCAACACAAATGAACACAAAAATTTTGTTATCCAATTTTATGAAATTCCACTAGTTTAAACCTAATAGCTTGGAATTTTATGCAAGAAAGAGATTTCATCCACACATGTTTTAAAAATGGATATGCATGTTTGAAACATGTTAAAGATGCAAATGAGCTATGGATCCGAAGCTTTTAAAGAGAATAACAACGCTCATTAAATTCTCAAGTGAACTTGTGGTGGGATTTTTACCCGAGTCAAACAAGCCATTATTTTGCGCTTTTGCTAAAAGCTGACATAATTAATCATAGATGATTGTAATGTGATTTATCATGCGTAACGGGCTATATTTTTATATGAAATGACTTATGGATTGCAATTCAGCACTTAGTTAAAAGTCCTCCGCAACCCATTTTTCATGACGATTGCAAAACCTGAGATATAAAAACAAAAAGGTGCTTACAATCCCTAAAAATTACAGGCACTCTTTTGAATTATCTCTCTCTACATATGTGCATTGTGCTTTTCCGTTTTAGATGTACACATTTTTCTTAAATCAAAACATCGAGTTTTTGGCTCTCCCTTCATCCCATAAACAAAAATGGCAAATAGATCACAACAAAATGAAAATTTCATAGTTGATGTACGGAAAAGGTTTAAAACAATAAAAAAATTAAATGAAGAAAATTTATTCACACACCACAAATGAACACAAAAGTTTTGTTATCCAAGTTTGGGAAATTCCACTAGTCCAAAACTAATATCTTCGAATTTTACATGAAGGACATTTTTTCTACACATGTTTTAAAAATGGATATGCATGCCAGAAACATGTTAAAGATTCAAATGACCTATGGCTCCAAAGCTTTTAAAGAGAATAACAAAACCTCATTAAATTCTCAAGTGAGCGTGCGGTGGGATATTTGCCCGAGTCAAAGAAGCCATTATTTTGCACATATTCAAAAAGTTGAGCTAACAATCATAGATGATTGTAAAGTGATTTGTCATGCGTAACGGGCTATATTTTTGTAAGAAATGACTTATGGATTTGAAGTCAACTCTCAGTTAAAAATCGCCCGCCTCCCCCGTTTCCCGACGATTGCAAAACCATAGATATAAAAACGAAAGAGTGCATACGATCCCTAAAACATACAGACACTCTTTGGAAATATCTCTCACTACATTTGTGCATTGTGCATTTCCTCTTTAGATGTACACTTTTTTCTTAAATCAGAACTTTGAGTTTTTGCTCCCTCTTCATCCCGTAAACAAAAAAGGCAAAAAAGATCACAACAAAATAAAATTTTTATAGTTGATGTGTGGAAAATATTTAAAATAATAACTAATTTAAATAAAAAATATCTTTTCACACACCACAAATGAACAGAAAAGTTTTGTTATCCAAGTTTGGGAAATTGCTTTAGTCTAGCCCTCTTAAGCTTGGAATTTTACATGAAGGAGATTTTTTCTACACATGTTTTAAAAATGGATATACATGCTTGAAACATGTTAAAGATTCAAATGACCTATGGATCAAAAGCTTTTCAAGAGAATAACTAACGCTCATTAAATTCTCAAGTAAAAGTGCGGTGGGATATTTACCCGAGTCTAACAAGTCATTATTTTTCCCATTTTCTAAAATTTGATCTAACAATCATAAATGAATGTAAGGTGATTTATCATGCGTAACGGGTTATATTTTTGTATGAATGGACATATGGATTGCAATTCAACACTCAGTTAAAAATTCTCTGCCACCAATTTTTCCCGACGATTGCAAAGCCTGAGATATAAAAACTAAAAAGAGCTTACAATATCTAAAACTTACAGACACTCATTGGAATTATCTCTCCCTACAATTGTGCATTGTACTTTTCCATTTTAGATGTACACTTTTTTGTTAAATCAAAACTTTGACTTTTCGCTCTCCCTTCATCCAGAAAACAAACAAGGCAAAAAAGCTTACAACAAAATGAAAATTTTATAGTTGATGTATGGAAAAAATTTAAAACAATAACAAATATAAATAAATAAAATTTATTGACCCAACACAAATGAACACAAAAATTTTGTTATCCAATTTTATGAAATTCCACTAGTTTAAACCTAATAGCTTGGAATTTTATGCATGAAAGAGATTTCATCCACACATGTTTTAAAAATGGATATGCATGTTTGAAACATGTTAAAGATGCAAATGAGCTATGGATCCAAAGCTTTTAAAAATAATAACAAACGCTCATTAAATTCTCAAGTGAACTTGCGGTGGGATTTTTACCCGAGTCAAACATGCCATTATTTTACGCTTTTGCAAAAAGCTGACATAATTAATCATAGATGATTGTAATGTGATTTATCATGCATAACGGGCTATATTTTTATATGAAATGCTTATGGATTGCAATTCAACACTCAGTTAAAAATCCTCCGCAACCCATTCTTCATGACGATTGCAAAACCTGAGATATAAAAACAAAAAGGTGCTTACAATCCCTAAAAATTACAGGCATTCTTTTGAATTATCTCTCTCTACATATGTGCATTGTGCTTTTCCGTTTTAGATGTACACATTTTTCTTAAATCAAAACTTCGAGTTTTTCGCCCTCCGTTCATCTCGTAAAAAAAAAAGGCAAATAAATCACAGCCAAATGAAAATTTCATAGTTGATGTAAGGAAAAAGTTTAAAATAGTAAAAAAAGTAAATGAAGAAAATTTATTCACACACCACAAATGAACACAAAAATTTTGTTATCCAAGTTTGGGAAATTTCACAAGTCCAAAACTAATATCTTGGAATTTTACAAGAAGGAGATTTTTTCTACATATGTTTTAAAAATGGATAGGCATGCCAGAAACATGTGTTAAAGATTCAAATGACCTATGGATCCAAAGCTTTTAAAGAGAATAATAAACACTCATTAAATTCTCAAGTGAACGTGCGGTGGGATATTTGCCCGAGTCAAACAAGCCATTATTTTGCCCGTATTCATAAAGTTGAGCTAACAATCATAGATGATTGTAAAGTGATTTGTCATACGTATATTTTTTGAAGAAATGACTTATGGATTTGAAGCCAACACTCAGTTAAAAATCGCCCGTCTCCCCCATTTTCGGACGATTGCAAAACCTTAGATATAAAAAAAAAAAAGTGCATACGATCCCTAAAACATACAGACATTCTTTGGAAATATCTCTCTCTACATTTGTGCATTGTGCATTTTCATTTTAGATGTACACTTTTTTCTTAAGTCAGAACTTTGAGTTTTCGCTCCCCCTTCATCCCGTAAACAAAAAAGGCAGAAAAGATCACAACAAAAGAAAATTTTGATAGTTGATGTGTGGAAAATATTTAAAATAATAACTAATGTAAATAAAAAATATCTATTCACACACCACAAATGAACACAAAAGTTTTGTTATCCAAGTTTGGGAAATTCCATTAGTCCAACCCTATTAAGCTTGGAATTTTACATGAAGGAGATTTTTTCTACACAAGTTTTAAAAATGGATATGCAGGCTTGAAACATGTTAAAGATTCAAATGACCCATGGATCCAAATAATTTAAAGAGAATAACCAACGCTCATTAAATTCTCAAGTGAACTTGCGGTGGGATATTTACCCGAATTAAACATGGCATTATTTTGCCCATTTGCAAAAAGCTGACATAATTAATCATAGATGATGGTAATGTGATTTATCTTGCGTAACAGGCTATATTTTTGTATGAAATGACTTTATGATTGCAATTCAACACTCAGTTAAAAATCCTCCGCAACCCATTTTTCCCGACGATTGCAAAACCTGAGATATAAAAACAAAAAGGTGCTTACAATCCCTAAAAATTACAGGCACTCTTTGGAATTATCTCTCTCTACATATGTGCAAATACCATTTCCATTTTAGTTGTACACATTTTTCTTAAATCAAAACTTCAATTTTTCGCGCTCCCTTCATCCTGTAAACAAAAAAGGCAAATAGATCACAGCAAAATGAAAATTTCATAGTTGATGTACGGAAAAAGTTTAAAACAATAATAAAAGTAAATGAAGAAAATTTATTCGCACACCACAAATGAACACAATAGTTTTGTTATCCAAGTTTTGGAAATTCCACTAGTCCAAAACTAATATCTTGGAATTTTACCTGAAGGAGATTTTTTCTACACATGTTTTAAAAATTGATATGCATGCCAGAAACATGTTAAAGATTCAAATGACCTAAAGATCTAAATATTTTAAAGAGAATAACAAACACTCATTAAATTCTCAAGTGAACATGCGATGGGATATTTGCCCCAGGCAAACAAGCCATTATTTTGCCCATATTCAAAAAGTTGAGCTAACAATCATAGATGATTATAAAGTGATTTGTCATGTGTAATGGGCCATATTTTTGTAAGAAATGACTTATGAATTTGAACTCAACACTCAGTTAAAAATCGCCCGCCTCCCCCCTTTCCCGAGGATTGCAAAACCGTAGATATAAAAATGAAAAAGTGCATATGATCCCTAAAACATACAGACACTCTTTGTAAATATCTCTCTCTAAATTTGTGCATTGTGCATTTTCAATTTAGATGTACACTTTTTTCTTAAATCAGAACATTGAGTTTTCGCTCCCCCTTCATCCGGTAAACAAAAAAGGCAGAAAAGATCACAACAAAATAAAAATTTTATAGTTGATGTGTCAAAAATATTTAAAATAATAACTAATGTAAATAAAAAATATCTATTCACACACCACAAATGAACACAAAAGTTTTGTTATCCAAGTTTGGGAAATTCCATTAGTCCAACCCTATTAAGCTTGGAATTTTACATGAAGGAGATTTTTTCTACACAATTTTTAAAAATGGATATGCATGCTTGAAACATGTTAAAGATTCAAATGACCAATGGATTCAAAGCTATTATAGAGAATAACAAACGCTCATTAAATTCTCAAGTGAACGTGAGGTGGGATATTTAGCCAAGTCTAACAAGTCATTATTTTGCCCATTTTCAAAAATTTGATCTAACATTCATAGATGTTTGTAATGTGATTTATCATGCCTAACGGGCTATATTTGTTTATGAAATGACTTATGGATTGCTAAACCTGAGATATAAAAATGAAAAGGTGCTTACAATCCCTAAAAATTACAAGCACTATTTGGAATTATCTTTCTCTACATATGTGCATTGTGCATTTCCGTTTTAGATGTACACATTTTTCTAAAATAGAAACTTCGAGTTTTTTGCCCTCCCTTCATCCAGTAAAAAAAAAAAGGCAAATAGATCACAACAAAATGAAAATTTCATAGTTGATTTACGGAAAAAGTTTAAAACAATAAAAAAATTAAATGAAGAAAATTTATTCACTCACCACAAATGAACACAATAGTTTTGTTATCCAAGTTTGGGAAATTCCACTAGTCCAAAACTAATATCTAGGAATTTTACATGAAGCTACACATGTTTTAAAAATGGATATGCATGCCAGAAACATGTTAAAGATTCAAATGACCTATGGATCAAAAACTTTTAAAGAGAATAACAAATGCTCATTAAATTCACAAGTGAACATGCGGTGGGATATTTGCCCGAATGAAACAAGCCATTATTTTGCCTATATTCAAAAAGTTGAGCTAACAATCATAGATGATTATAAAGTGATTTGTCATGCGTAACGGGCCATATTTTTGTAAGAAATGACTTATGGATTTGAAGTCAACACTCAGTTAAAAATCGCTCGCCTCCCCTGTTTCCCGACAATTGCAAAACGTTAGATATAAAACGAAAAAGTGCATATGATCCCTAAAACATACAGACACTCTTTGGACATATCTCTCTCTAAATTTGTGCATTGTGCATTTCCTTTTTAGATGTACACTTTTTTCTTAAATCAGAACTTTGAGTTTTCGCACCCCCTTCATCCCTTAAACAAAAAAGGCAAAAAAGATCGCAACAAAATAAAAATTTCATAGTTGATGTGTGGAAAATATTTAAATTAATAACTAATGTAAATAAAAACTATCTATTCACACCAGAAATGAACACAAAAGTTTTGTTATCCAAGTTTAGGAAATTTCATTAGTCCAACCCTATTAAGCTATTATTTCTTCACATGTTTTAAAAATGGAAATGCATGCTTGAAACATGTTAAAGATTCATATGACCTGTGGATCCAAAGCTTATAAAGAGAATAACAAATGCTCATTAAATTCTCAAGTGAATGTGCGGTGGGATATTTACCCGAGTCTAACAAGTCAATATTTTGCCCTTGTTAAAAAATTTGATCTAACAATCATAGATGATTGTAAAGTGATTTATCATGCGTAACGGTCTATATTTTTGTATGAAATGACTTATGGATTGCAATTCAACACTCAGTTAAAAATCCTCTGCCACCAATTTTTCCTGATGATTGCAAAACCTGAGGTATAAATACTAAAAAGAGCTTACAGTCCCTAAAAATTACAGACACTCTTTGGAATTATCTCTCCATACAATTGTGCATTGTGCTTTTCCATTTTAGATGTACATTTTTTTCTTAAATCAAAATTTTGACTTTTCGCTCTCCCTTCATCCCGAAAACAAACAAGGCAAAGTGCTTACAACAAAATGAAAATTTTATAGTTGATGTATGGAAAAAATTTAAAACAATAACAAATATAAATAAAAAAAATTTATTCACCCAACGCAAATGAACACAAAAGTATTGTTATCCAATTTTGGGAAATTGCACTAGTTTAACCCTAATAGCTTGGAATTTTAAAAGAAAGAGATTTCATCCACACATGTTTCAAAAATGGATATGCATGTTTGAAACATGTTAAAGATGCAAATGAGCTATGGATGCAAAGCTTTTAAATAGAATAACAAATGCTCATTAAATTCTCAAGTGCACTTGCGGTGGGATATTTACCCGAGTCAAATATGCCATTATTTTGCCCATCTGCAAAAACCTGACATAATTAATCATAGATGATTGTAATGTGATTTATCATGCATAACGGGTTATATTTTTGTATGAAATGACTTATGGATAGCAATTCAACACTCAGTTAAAAATCCTCTGCAACCCATTTTTTCGGACGATTGAAAAACCTGAGACATAAAAGCGAAAAGGTGCTTAAAATCCCTAAAAATTACAGGCACTCTTTGGAATTATCTCTCTCTACATATGTCCATTGCGCATTTCCGTTTTAGATGTACACATTTTTCTTAAATCAAAACTTCGAGTTTTTTGCTCTCCCTTCATCCCATAAACAAAAAACGCAAATAGATCACAGCAAAATGAAAATTTCATAGTGGATGTACGGAAAAAGTTTAAAACAATAAAAAAAGTAAATGATGAAAATTTATTCACACACCACAAATGAACACAAAAGTTTTGTTATCCAAGTTTGGGAAATTCCACTAGTCCAAAACTAATATCTTGGAATTTTACTTGAAGGAGATTTTTTCTACACATGTTTTAAAAATGGATATGTATGCTAGAAACATGTTAAAGATTCAAATGACCTATGGATCCAAAGCTTTTAAAGAGAATAACAAACGCTCATTAAATTTTCAAGTGTCGTGCGATGGGATATTTGCCCGAGTCAAAGAAGCCATTATTTTGCCCATAGTCAAAAAGTTGAGCTAACAAGCATAGATGATTGTAAAGGGATTACTCATGCGTAACGGGCCATATTTTTGTAAGAAATGACTTATGGATTTGAACTCAACACTCAGTTAAAAATCACCCGCCTCCCCCGTTTCCCGACGATTGCAAAACCTTAGATATAAAAACGAAAAAGTGCATACGATCCTTAAAACATACAGACACTCTTTGGAAATATCTCTCTCTACATTTGTGCATTGTGCATTTCCATTTTAGATGTACATTTTTATCTTAAATCAGAACTTTGATTTTTCGCTCCCCCTTCATCCCGTAAACAAAAAAGGCAGAAAAGATCACAACAAAATAAAAATTTTATAGTTGATGTGTGGAAAATATTTAAATTAATAACTAATGTAAATAAAAAATATCTATTCACACACCACAATTGAACACAAAAGTTTTGTTATCCAAGTTTTGGAAATTCCATTAGTCCAACCCTATTAAGCTTGGAATTTTACATGAAGGAGATTTTTTCTACACATGTTTTAAAAATGGATATGCATGCTTGAAACATGTTAAAGATTCAAATGACCTATGGATCCAAAACTTTTAAAGAGAATAACAAACGCTGATTAAATTCTCAAGTGAACATGCGGTGGGATACTTACCCGAGTCTAACAAGTCATTATTTTGCCCATTTTAAAAAATTTGATCTAAAAATCATAGATGATTGTAAAGTGATTTATCATGCGTAACGGGCTATATTTTTTTATGAAATGACTTATGGATTGCAATTCACCACTCAGTTAAAAATCCTCCGCCACCAATTTTTCCCGACGATTGTATAACCTGAGATATATAAACTTAAAAGAGATTAAAATCCCTAAAAATTATAGACACTCTTTGGAATTATCTCTCCCTACAATTGTGCATTGTGCTTTTCCATTTTAGATGCACACTTTTTTCTTAAATCAAAACTTTGACTTTTCGCTCTCCCTAATCCTGAAAACAAACAAGGGAAAAAACTTACAACAAAATAAAAATTTTATAGTTGATGTATGGAAAAAATTTAAAACAATAACAAATATAAATAAACAAAATTTATTCACCCAACACAAATGAACACAAAAGTTTTGTTATCCAATTTTGGGAAATTCCACTAGTTTAACCCTAATAGCTTCGAATTTTGCAAGAAAGAGATTTCATCCACAAATGTTTTAAAAATGGATATGCATGTTTGAAACATGTTAGAGAAGCAAATGAGCTATGGCTTCAAAACTTTTAAAGAGAATAACAAACGTTCATGAAATTCTCAAGTGAACTTGCGGTGCGATATTTACCCGACTCAAACATGCCATTATTTTGCCCATTCGTAAAAATCTGACATAATTAATCATAGATGATTGTAATGTGATTTATCATGCGTAACGGGCTATATCTTTGTATGAAATGACTTGTGGATTGCAATTCAACACTCAGTTAAAAATCCTCCGCAACCCATTTTTCCCGACCATTGCATAACCTGAGATATAAAAAAGAAAAGGTGCTTACAATCCCCAAAAATAACAGGCACTCTTTGGAATTATCTCTCTCTACATATGTGCATTGTGCATTTCTGTTTTAGATGTACACATTTTTCTTCAATCAAAACTTCGAGTTTTTCGCTCTCCCTTTATACCGTAAAAAAACAAAAGGCAAATAGATCACAGCAAAATGAAAATTTCATAGGTGATGCACGGAAAAAGTTTAAAACAATAAAAAAAGTAAAGGAAGAAAATTTATTCACACACCCCAAATGAACACAAAAGTTTTGTTATCCTAGTTTGGGAAATTCCACTAGTCCAAAACTAATATCTTGAAATTTTACATGAAGGAGATTTTTTCTACACATGTTTTAAAAATGGATAAATGCGAAACATGTTCAAGATTCAAATGACCTATGGATCCAAAGCTTTTAAAGAGAATAAAAAACGCTCATTAAATTCTTAAGTGAACTTGGCGTGGGATAATTACCCGAGTCAGACATGCCATTATTTTGCCCATTTGAAATAAGCTGATATAATTAATCATAGATGACTGTAATATGATTTATCATGCGTAACGGGCTATATTTTTGTATGAAATGACTTATGGATTGCAATTCAACACTCAGTTAAAAATCCTCCGCAACCCATTTTTCTCGACGATTGCAAAACCAGAGATATAAAAACGGAAAGGTGCTTACAATCCCTAAAAATTACAGACACTCTTTGGAATTATCTCTCTCTACTTATGTGCATTGTGCATTTCCGTTTTAGATGTACACATTTTTCTTAAATCAAAACTTCGAGTTTTTCGCTCTCCCTTCATCCCGTAAACAAAAAAGGCAAATAGATCACAGCAAAATGAAAATTTCATAGTTGATGTACAGAAAAAGTTTAAAACAATAAAAAAAGTAAAGGAAGAAAATTTATTCACACACCACAAATAAACACAAAAGTTTTGTTATCCGAGTTTGGGAAATTCCACTAGTCCAAAACTAATATCTTGAAATTTTACATGAAGGAGATTTTTTCTACACATGTTTTAAAAATGGATAAATGCCTGAAACATGTTCAAGATTCAAATGACCTATGGATCCAAAGCTTTTAAATAGAATAACAAACGCTCATTAAATTCTCAAGTGAACGTGCGGTGGGATATTTGCCAGAGTCAAACAAGCCATTATTTTGCCCATATTCAAAAAGTTGAGCTAACAATCACATATGATTGTAAAGTGATTTCTCATGCGTAACGGGCTATATTTTTGATAGAAATGACTTATGGATTTGAAGTCAACACTCAGTTAAAAATCGCTTGCCTCCCCCGTTTCCCTACGATTGCAAAACCTTAGATATAAAAACGAAAAAGTGCTTATGATCCCTAAAACATACAGACACTCTTTGGAAATATGTCTCTCTACATTTGTGCATTGTGCATTTCCATTTTAGATGTACACTTTTTTCTTAAATCAGAAATTTGAGTTTTCGCTCCCCCTTCATCCCGTAAACAAAAAAGGTCACAACAAAATAAAAATTTTATAGTTGATGTGTGAAAAATAATTAAAATAATAACTAATATAAATAAAAATTATCTATTCACACACCACAAATGAACACAAAAGTTTTGTTATCCAAGTTTGGGAAATTGCATTAGTCCAACCCTATTAAGCTGGGAATTTTACAAGAAGGAGATTTTTTCTACACATGTTTTTAAAATGGAAATGCATGCTTGAAACATGTTAAAGATTCAAATGACCTATGGATCCAAAGCTTTTAAAAAGAATAACAAACGCTTATTAAATTCTCAAGTGAACGTGCGGTGGGATATTTACCCGAGTCTAACAAGTCATTATTTTGCCCATTTTCAAAAATTTGTTCTAACAATCATAGATGATTGTAAAGTGATTTATCATGCGTAACGGGCTATATTTTTGTATGAAATGACTTATAGATTGCAATTCAACACTCAGTTACAAATCCTCTGCCAGCAATTTTTCTCGACGATTAAAAAACCTGAGAAATAAAAAATAAAAATACCTTACAATCCCTAAAAATTACAGACACTCTTTGGAATTATCTCTCCCTAAAATTGTGCATTGTGCTTTTCCATTTTAGATGTAGACTCTTTTCTTAAATCAAAACTTTGACTTTTCGCTCACCCTTCATCCCGAAAACAATAACAAATATAAATAAAGAAAATTTATTCACCCAACACAAATGAACACAAAAGTTTTGTTATCCAATTTTGGGAAATTCCACTAGTTTATCCCTAATAGCTTGGAATTTTGCAAGAAAGAGATTTCATCCACACATGTTTTAAAAATGGATATGCATGTTTGAAACATGTTAAAGATGCAAATGAGCTATGGATGCAAAGCTTTTAAAGAGAATAACAAACGCTCATTAAATTCTCAAGTGAACTTGCGGTGGGATATTTACACGAGTCAAACATGTCATTATTTTGTCCATTTGCAAAAAGCTGACATAATTAATCATAGATGATTATAATGTGATTTATCATGCGTAACGGACTATTTTTTTGTATGAAATGACTTATGGATTGCAATTCAATACTCAGTTAAAAATCCTCCGCAACCCATTTTTCCCGACTATTGCAAAACCGGAGATATAAAAATGAAAAGGTGCTTACAATCCCTAAAAATTACAGACAATCTTTGGAATTATTTCTCTCTACATATGTACATTGTGCATTTCCGTTTTAGATGTACACATTTTTCTTAAATCAAAACTTCGAGTTTTTCGCTCTCCCTTCATCTCGTAAACAAAAAAGGCAAATAGATCACAGCAAAATGAATATTTCATAGTTGATGCACGGAAAAAGTTTAAAACAATAAAAAAATTAAATGAAGAAAATTTATTCACACACCACAAATGAACACAAAAGTTTTGTTATCCTTATTGGGAAATTCCACTAGTCCAAAACTAATATCTTGAAATTTTACATGAAGGAGATTTTTTCTACACATGTTTTAAAAATGGATAAATGCCTGAAACATGTTCAAGATTCAAATGACCTATGGATCCAAAGCTTTTAAAGAGAATAACAAATGCTCATTAAATTCTCAAGTGAACGTGCGGTGGGATATTTGCCAGAGTCAAACAAGCCATTATTTTGCCCATATTCAAAAAGTTGAGCTAACAATCACAGATGATTATAAAGTGATTTCTCATGTGTAACGGGCTATATTTTTGAAAGAAATGACTTATGAATTTGAAGGCAACACTCAGTTAAAAATCGCTCGCCTCCCTCGCTTCCCAACGATTGCAAAACAATAGATATAAAAAAGAAAAAGTGCATACGATCCATAAAACATACAGACACTCTTTTTAAATATCTATCTCCACATTTGTGCAATGTGCATTTCCATTTTAGATGTAAATTTTTTTCTTAAATCAGAACTTTGAGTTTTCGCTCCCCCTTCATCCCGTAAACAAAAAAGGCAAAAAAGATCTCAATAAAATAAATTTTTTATAGTTGATGTGTGGAAAATATTTAAAATAATAACTAATGTAAATAAAAAATATGTATTCAGACACCACAAATGAACACAAAAGTTTTGTTATCCAAGTTTGGGAAATTCCATTAGTCCAACCCTATTAAGCTTGGAATTTTACATGAAGGAGATTTTTTCTACACATGTTTTAGAAATGGATATGCATGCATGAAACATGTTAAAGATTCAAATGACCTATGGATCCAAAGCTTTTAAAGAGAATAACCAACACTCATTAAATTCTCAAGTGAACGTGCGATGGGATATTTACCCGAGACAAACAAGTCATTATTTTACCCATTTTCAAAAATTTGATCTAACAATCATAGATGATTGTAAAGTGATTTATCATGTGTAACAGGATATATTTTTGTCTGAAATGATTTATAGATTGCAATTCAACACTTAGTTAAAAATTCTCTGCCACCAATTTTTCCCGATGATTGCAAAACCTGAGAATTAAAAACTAAAAAGAGCTTACAATCCCTAAAAATTACAGACACTCTTTGGAATTATTTCTCCCTAAAATTGTGCATTGTGCTTTTCCATTTTAGATGTACACTTTTTTCTTAAATCAAAACTTTGACTTTTCTCTCTCCCTTCATCCCGAAAACAAACAAGGCAAAAAGCTTACAACAAAATGAAAATTTTATAGTTGATGTATGGAAAAAATTTAAAACAATAAAAAATATAAATAAAAAAATTTATTCACCCAACACAAATGAACACAAAAGTTTTGTTATCCAATTTTGGGAAATTCGACTAGTTTAACCCTAATAGCTTGGAATTTGGCAAGAAAGAGATTTCATCCACACATGTTTTAAAAATGGATATGCATGTTTGAAACATGTTAAAGATGCAAATGAGCTATGGATGCAAAGCTTTTAAAGAGAATAACAAACCCTCATTAAATTCTCAAGTGAACTTGGCGTGGTATATTTACCGGAGTCAAACAAGCCATTGTTTTGCCCATTTGCAAAATGCTGACATAATTAATCATAGATTATTATAATGTGATTTATCATGTGTAACGGGCTATATTTTTGTATGAAATGACTTATGGATTGCAATTCAACACTCAGTTAAAAATCCTCCGCAACCCATTTTTCTCGACGATTGCAAAACCAGAGATATAAAAACGAAAAGGTGCTTACAATCCCTAAAAATTACAGACACTCTTTGGAATTATCTCTCTCTAGATATGTGCATTGTGCATTTCCGTTTTAGATGTACACATTTTTTTTAAATCAAAACTTCGAGTTTTTCGCTCTCCCTTCATCCCATAAACAAAAAAGGCAAATAGATCACAGTAAAATGAAAATTTTATAGTTGATGTACGGAAAAAGTTTAAAACAATAAAAAAAGTAAATGAAGAAAATTTATTCATACACCACAAATGAACACAAAAGTTTTGTTATCCAAATTTGGGAAATTCCACTAGTCCAAAACTAATATCTTGGAATTTTACATGAAGGAGATTTTTTCTACACATGTTTTAAGAATGGATATGCATGCCAGAAACATGTTAATGATTCAAATGACCAATGGATCTAAAGCTTTTAAAGAGAATAACAAACGCTCATTAAATTCTCAAGTGAACGTGTAGTGGGATATTTGCCCGAGTCAAACAAGCCATTATTTTGCCCATATTCAAAAAGTTGAGGTAACAATCATAGATGATTGTAAAGTGATTTGTCATGCGTAACGGGCTATATTCTTGAAAGAAATGACTTCTGGATTTGAAGTCAACACTCAGTTAAAAATCGCCTTCCTCCCCCTTTTCCCGACAATTGCAAAACCTTAGATATAAAAACGAAAGAGTGCATACGATCCCAAAAACATACAGACACTCTTTGGAAATATCTCTCTCTACATTTGTACATTGTGCATTTCCATTTTAGATGTACACTTTTTTCTTAAATCAGAACTTTGAGTTTTTGCTCCTCCTTCATTCCGTAAAAGAAAAAGGCAAAAAAGATCACAACAAAATAAAAATTTTATAGTTGATGTGTGGAAAATATTTAAAATAATAACTAATGTAAATAAAAAATATCTATTCACACACCACAAATGAACACAAAAGTTTTGTTATCCAAGTTTGGGAAATTCCATCAATCCAACCCTAATAAGCTTGGAATTTTACATGAAGGAGATTTTTTCTACACATGTTTTAAAAATGGATAAGCATGCATGAAACATGTTAAAGATTCAAATAACCTATGGATCCAAAGCTTTTAAAGAGAATAACAAACGCTCATTAAATTCTCAAGTGAACGTGCGGTGAGATATTTACCCGAGTCTAACAAGTCATTATTTTGCCCTTTTTCAAAAGTTTGATCTAACAATCATAGATGATTGTAAAGTGATTTATCATGCGTAACGGGCTATATTTTTGTATGAAATGACTTATGGATTGCAATTCAACACTCAGTTAAAAATCCTCTGCCACCAATTTTTCTCGACGATTTCAAAACCTGAGATATAAAAACCAAAAAGAGCTTACAATCCCTAAAAATTACAAACACTCTTTGGAATTATCTCTCCCTACAATTGTGCATTGTGCTTTTCCATTTTAGATGTACACTTTTTTCTTAAATCAATACTTTGACTTTTCGCTCTCCCTTCATCCCGAAAACAAACTAGGCAAAAAGTTTAAAACAAAATGAAAATTTTATCGTTGATGTATGGAAATTTTTTTTAAAAATAACAAATATAAATAAAGAAAATTTATTCACCCAACACAAATGAACACAAAAGATTTGTTATCCAATTTTGGGAAATTCCACTAGTTTAACCCTAATAGCTTGGAATTTTGCAAGAAAGAGATTTCATCCACACATGTTTTAAAAATGGATATGCATGTTTGAAAAATGTTAAAGATGCAAATAAGCTATGGATGCAAAGCTTTTAAAGAGAATAACAAACGCTCATTAAATTCTCAAGTGAACTTGCGGTGGGATATTTACTCGAGTCAAACATGCCTTTATTTTTCCCATTTGCAAAAAGCTGACATAATTAATCATAGATGACTGTAATATGATTTATCATGAGTAACGGGCTATATTTTTGTATGAAATGACTTATGGATTGCAATTCAACACTCAGTTAAAAATCCTCTGGAACCCATTTTTCCAGACGATCGCAAAACCTGAGATATAAAAACGAAAAAGTGCTTACAATCCCTAAAAATTACAGACACTCTTTGGAATTATCTCTCTCTACATATGTGCATTATGCATTTCCGTTTTAGATGTACATATTTTTCTTAAATCAAAACTTTGAGTTTTTTGCTCTCCCTTCATCCTGTAAACAAAAGAAGCAAATAGATCACAGCAAAATGAAAAAATTATAGTTGATGTACGGAAAAAGTTTAAAACAATAAAAAAAAGTAAATGAAGAAAATTTATTCACACACCACAAATGAACACAAAAGTTTTGTTATCCAAGTTTGGTAAATTCCACTAGACCAAAACTAATATCTTGAAATTTTACAAGAAGGAGATTTTTTCTACACAAGTTTTAAAAATGGATATGCATGCCAGAAACATGTTAATGATTCAAATGACCTATGGATCGAAAGCTTTTAAAGAGAATAACAAACTCTCATTAAATTCTCAAGTGTACGTGCAGTGGGTTATTTGCCCAATTCAAACTAGCCATTATTTTGCCCATATTCAAAAAGTTGAGCTAACCATCATAGATGATTTGGAAAGTGATTTGTCATGCACAACGGGCTATATTTTTGTAAAAAATGACTAATGGATTTGACGTCAACACTCAGTTAAAATTCGCCCGCCTCCCCGGTTTCCCGACGATTGCAAAACCTTAGATATAAAAACAAAAAAGTGCATACGATCCCTAAAACATACAGACACTCTTTGGAAATGTCTCACTCTACATTTGTGCATTGTGCATTTTCATTTTAGATGTACACTTTGTTCTTCCATCAGAACTTTGAGTGTTCGCTCCCCCTTCATCCCGTAAACAAAAAAGGCAAAAAAGATCACAACAAAATAAAAATTTTATAGTTGATGTGTGGAAAGTATTTAAAATAATAACTAATATAAATAAAAAATATCTATTCACACACCACAAATGAACACAAAAGTTTTGTTATCCAAGTTTGGGAAATTCCATTAGTCAACCCTATTAAGCTTAGAATTTTACTTGAAGGAGATTTTTTCTACACATGTTTTAAAAATGGATATGCATGCTTGAAACATATTAAAGATTCAAATGACCTATGGATCCAAAGCTTTTAAAGACAATAACTAACGCTCATTAAATTCTCAAGTGAACGTGCGGTAGGATATTTACCCGAGTCTAACAAGTCATTATTTTGGCCCATTTTAAAAAATTTGATCTAAAAATCATATATGATTGTAAAGCCATTTATCATGCGTAACGGGCTATATTTTTTTATGAAATGACTTATGGATTGCAATTCAACACTCAGTTAAAAATCCGCTGCAACCAATTTTTCCCGATGATTGCAAAACCCAAGATATAAAAATAAAAAGAGCTTAGAATCCCTAAAAATTACAGATACTCTTTGGAATTATCTCTCCCTACAATTGTTCATTGTGCTTTCCCATTTTAGATGTACATTTTTTTCTTAAATCAAAACTTTGACTTTTCGCTCTCCCTTCATCCCGTAGACAAACAAGGCAAAAAGCTTACAACAAAATGAAAATTTTATAGTTGATGTACGGAAAAAATTTAAAACAATAAAAAATATAAATAAAGAAAATTTATTCACCCAACACAAATGAATACAAAAGTTTTGTTATCCAATTTTTGGAAATTCCACTAGTTTGACCCTAATAGCTTGGAATTTTGCAAGAAAGATATTTCATCCACACATGTTTTAAAAATGGATATGCATGTTTGAAACATGTTAAAGATAAAAATGAGCTATGGATGCAAAGCTTTTAAAGAGAATAACAAACGCTCATTAAATTCTCAAGTGAACTTGCGGTGGGATATTTAACCAAGTCAAACATGCCATTATTTTGCCCATTTGCAAAAAGCTGACATAATAATCATAGATGATTGTGATGTGATTTATCATGCAAATCGGACTATATTTTTGTATGAAATGACTTATGGGTTGCAATTCAACACTCAGTTAAAAATCCTCCGCAACCCATTTTTCCCGACGATTGGAAAACCAGAGATATAAAAACGAAAAAGTGCTTACAATCCGTAAAAATTACATACACTCTTTGGAATTATCTCTCTCTACATATGTGCATTGTGCGTTTCCGTTTTAGATGTACACATTTTTCTTAAATCAAAACTTTGAGTTTTTCGCTCTCCCTTCATCCCGTAAACAAAAAAGGCATATAGATCACAGCAAAATGAAAATTTCATAGTTGAAGTACGGAAAAAGTTTAAAACAATAAAAAAAGTAAATAAAGAAAATTTAATCACATACCACAAATGAACACAAAAGTTTTGTTATCCATGTTTGGGAAATTCCACTAGTCCAAAACTAATATCTTGGAATTTTACTTGAAGGAGATTTTTTCTACACATGTTTTAAAAATGGATATGCATGCCAGAAACATGTTAAAGATCAAGTGACCTATGGATCCAAAGCTTTTAAAGAGAATAACAAATGCTCATTAAATTCTCAAGTGAACCTGCGGTGGGATATTTGCCCGAGTTAAACAAGCCATTATTTTGCCCATATTCAAAAAGTTGAGCTAACAATCATAGATGATTAGTAACGTGATTTGTCATGCGTAACGGGCTATATTTTTGTAAGAAATGACTTATGGATTTGAAGTGAACACTCAGTTAAAAATCGCCCGCCTCCCCCATTTCCCGACGATTGCAAAACCTTAGATATAAAAACGAAAAAGTGCATACGATCCCTAAAACAAACAGACACTCTTTCGAAATATCTCTCTCTAAATTTGTGCATTGTGCATTTTCATTTTTGATGTACACTTTTTTCTTCAATCAGAACTTTGAGGTTTCGCTCCCCCTTCATCCCGTAAGCAAAAAAGGCAAAACAGATCAAAACAAAATAAAAATTTTATAGTTGATGTGTGGAAAATATTTAAAATAATAACTAATGTAAATAAAAAATATCTATTCACACACCACAAATGAACACAAAAGTTTTGTTATCCAAGTTTGGGAAATTCCATTACTCCAACCCCAACCCTATTAAGCTTGGAATTTTACATGAAGGAGATTTTTTCTACACATGTTTTAAAAATGGATATGGAAGCTTGAAACATTTTAAAGATTCAAATGACCTATGGATGCAATGTTTTTAAAGAGAATAACAAACGCTCATTAAATTCTCAAGTGAACGTGCGGTGGGATATTTGCCCGAGGCAAACATGCCATTATTTTTCCCATATTCAAAAAGTTGAGCTAAAAATCATAGATGATTGTAAAGTGATTTGTCGTGCATACCGGGCCATATTTTGGTAAGAAATGACTAATGGATTTGAAGTCAACACTTAGTTAAAAATCGCCCGCCTCCCCCATTTCCCGACGATTGCAAAACCTTAGATATAAAAACAAAAAAGTGCATACGATCCCTAAAACGTACAACCACTCTTTGAAAATATCTCTCTCAACATTTATGCATTGTGCAATTCCATTTTAGATGTACACCTTTTTCTTAAATCAGAACTTTGAGTTTTCGCTCCCCCTTCATCCTGTAAAAAAAAAACGCAAAAAAGATCACAAAAAAATAAAAAATTTATAGTTGATGTGTGAAAAATAATTAAAATAACAACTAATGTAAATAAAAAATATCTAGACAGACCGCAAATGAACACAAAAGTTTTTTTATCCAAGTTTGGGAAATTCCTTTAGTCCAACCCTATTAAGCTTGGAATTTTACATGAAGGAGATTTTTTCTACACATGTTTTAAAAATGGATATGCATGCTTGAAACATGTTAAAGATTCAAATGAGCTATGGATCCAAAGCTTTTAAAGAGAATAACAAACGCTCATTAAATTCTCAAGTGAACGTGCGGTGGGATATTTACTCGAGTCTAACAAGTCATTCTTTTGCCCATGTTCCAAAATTTGATCTAACAATCATAGATGATTGTAAAGTGATTTATCATACGTAACGGGCTATATTATTGTATGAAATGACTTATGGATTGCAATTCAACACTCAGTTAAAAATCCTCTGCCACCAATTTTTCCCGACGATTGCAAAACCTGAGGTATAAAAACGAAAAGGTGCTTACAATCCCTAAAAATTACAGACACTCTTTGGAATTATCTCTCTCTACCAATGGGCATTGTGCTTTTCCATTTTAGATGTACACTTTTTTCTTAAATCAAAACTTTGACTTTTCGCTCTCCCTTCATCCCGAAAACAAACAAGGCAAAAAGCTCACAGCAAAATGAAAATTTCATAGTTAATGTACGGAAAAAGTTTAAAACAATAAAAAAATTAAAAGAACAAAATTTATTCACACACCACAAATGAACACAAAAGTTTTGTTATCCAAGTTTGGGAAATTCCACTAGTCCAAAACCAATATCTTGGAATTTTTCAAGAAGGAGATTTTTTCTACACATGTTTTAAAAATGGATATGCATGTTTGAAACATGTTAAATATTCAAATGACCTATGGATCCAAAGCTTTTAAAGAGAATAACTAACGCTCATTAGATTCTCAAGTGAACGTGCGGAGGGATATTTGCCCGAGTCAAACAAGCCATTATTTTGCCCATATTCAAAAAGTTGAGCTAACAATCATAGATGATTGTAAAGTGATTTGTCATGCGTAACGGGCTATATTTTTGTAAGAAATGACTTTTGGATTTGAAGTCAACACTCAGTTAAAAATCACCCACCTCCCCCGTTTCCCGACGATTGCAAAACCTTAGATATAAAAACGAAAAAGTGCATACAATCCCTAAAACATAAAGACACTCTTTGGAATTATCTCTCCCTACAATTGTGCATTGTGCTTTTCCATTTTAGATGTACACTTTTTTCGTAAATCAAAACTTTGACTTTTCGCTCTCCCTTCATCCCGAAAACAAACAAGGCAAAAAGTTAACAACAAAATGAAAATTTTATCGTTGAGGTATGGAAAAAATTTTAAAAAATAAAAAATATAAATAAAGAAAATTTATTCACCCAACACAAATGAATACAAAAGATTTGTTATCCAATTTTTGGAAATTCCACTAGTTTAACCCTAATTGCTTGGAATTTTGCAAGAAAGAGATTTCATCCACACTTGTTTTAAAAATGGATACGCATGTTTGAAACATGTTAAAGATGCAAATGAGCTATGGATGCAAAGCTTTTAAAGAAAATAAAAAACGCTCATTAAATTCTCAAGTGAACTTGTGGTGGGATAATTACCCGAGTCAAACATGCCATTATTTTGCCCATTTTCAAAAAGCTGATATAATTAATCATAGATGCCTGTAATATGATTTATCATGCGTAATGGGCTATATTTTTGTATGAAATGACTTATGGATTGCAATTCAACACTCAATTAAAAATCCTCGGCAACCCATTTTTCCCGACGATTGCAAAACCTGAGATATAAAAACGAAAAGGTGCTTACAATCCCTAAAAATTACAGACACTCTTTGGAATTATCTCCCTCGACATATGTGCATTGTGCATTTCTGTTATAGATGTACACATTTTTCTTAAATCAAAACTTCGAGTTTTTCGCTCTCCCTTCATCCCGTAAACAAAAAAGGCAAATAGATCACAACAAAATGAAAATTTCATAGTTGATGTACGGAAAAAGTTTAAAACAATAAAAAAATTAAATGAAGAAAATTTATTCACACACCATAAATGAACACAAAAGTTTTGTTATCCGATTTTCGGAAATTCCAGTAGTCAAAAACTAATATCTTGGAATTTTACATGAAGGAGATTTTTTCTACACATGTTTTAAAAATGGATATGCATGCCAGAAACATGTTAAAGATTCAAATGACCTATGGATCCAAAGCTTTTAAAGAGAATAACAAACACTCATTAAATTCTCTAGTGAACGTGCGGTGGGATATTTGCCCGAGTCAAACAAGCCATTATTTAGCCCATATTCAAAAAGTTGAGCTAAAAATCATAGGTGATTGTAAAGTGATTTGTCATACGTAACATGCTATATTTTGGTAAGAAATGACTTATGGATTTGAAGTCAACACTCATTTCAAAGTCGCCCGCCTCCCCCATTTCCCAAATTTTTGCAAAACCTTAGATATAAAAACGAAAGAGCGCAAACGATCCCTAAAACATACAAACACTCTTTTCAAATATCTCTCTCTACATTTGTGCATTGTGCATTTCCATTTTAGATGTGCACTTTTTTCTTAAATCAGAACTTTGAGTTTCCGCTCCACCTTCATCCCGTAAACAAAAAAGGCAAAAAAGATCACAACATAACAAAAAATTTATAGTTGATGCGTGGAAAATATTTAAAATAATAACTAATGTAAATAAAAAATATCTATTCACACACCACAATTGAACACAAAAGTTTTGTTATCCAAGTTTGGAAAATTCCATCAGTCCAACCCTATTAAGCTTGGAATTTTACATGAAGGAGATTTTTTCTACACATGTTTTAAAAATGGATATGCATGCTTGAAACATGTCCAAGATTCAAATGACCTATGGATCCAAAGCTTTTAAAGAGAATAACAAATGCTCATTAAATTCTCAAGTGAACGTGCAGTGGGATATTTACCCGAGTCTAATAAGTCATTATTTTGCCCATTTTAAAAAGTTTGATGTAACAATCATAGATGATTGTAAAGTGATTTATCATGCGTAACGGGCTATATTTTTGTATCAAATGACTTATGGATTGCAATTCAACACTCAGTTAAAAATCCTCTGCAACCAATTTTTCCCGACGATTACAAAACCTGAGATATAAAAACTAAAAAGAGCTTACAATCCATAAAAATTACAGACACACTTTGGAATTATCTCTCCCTACAATTGTGCATTGTGCTTTTCCATTTTAGATGTACACTCTTTTCTTAAATCAAAACTTTGACTTTTCGCTCTCCCTTCATCCCGAAAACAAACAAGGCAAAAAGCTTACAACAAAATGAAAATTTTATCGTTGATGTAAGGAAAAAATTTTAAAAATTAAAAAATATAAATAAAGAAAATTTATTCACCCAAAACAAATGAACACAAAAGTTTTGTTATCCAATTTTGGGAAATTCCACTAGTTTAACCCTAATAGCTTGGAATTTTGCAAGAAAGAGATTTCATCCACACATGTTTTAAAAATGAATATGCATGTTTGAAACATGTTAAAGATGCAAATGAGCTATGGATTCAAAGCTTATAAAGAGAATAACAAACGCTCATTAAATTCTCAAGTGAACTTGCGGTAGGATATTTACCCGAGTCAAACATGTCATTATTTTGCCAATTTGAAAAACACTGACATAATTAATCATAGATGATTGTAATGTGATTTATCATGCGTAACGGGCTATATTTTTGTATGAAATGACTTATGGATTGCAATTCAACACTCAGTTAAAAATCGTCTGCAACCCATTTTTCCCGACGATTGCAAAACCTGAGATATAAAAACTAAAATGAGCTTACAATCCCTAAAAATTACAGACACTCTTTGGAATGATCTATCCCTACAATTTTTCATTGTGCTTTTCCATTTTAGATGTACACTTTTTTCTTAAATCAAAAATTTGACTTTTCGCTCTCCCTTCGTCCCGTAAATAAAAAAGGCAAATAGATCACAGCAAAATGAAAATTTCATAGTTGATGTATTAAAAATGGATATGCATGCCAGAAAAATGTTAATGATTCAAATGACCTATGGATCCAAAGATTTTAAAGAGAATAACAAACGCTCAATAAATTCTCAAGTGAACGTGCGGTGGAATATTTGCCCGAGGCAAACAAGCCATTATTTTGCTCATATTCAAAAAGTTGAGCTAACAATCATAGATGATTGTAAAGTGATTTGTCATGCGTAATGGGTTATATTTTTGAATGAAATGACTTATGGATTTGAAGTCAACACTCAGTTCAAAATTGCCTGCCTCCCCCATTTCCCGACGATTGCAAAACCTTAGATATAAAAACGAAAGAGTGCATACGAACCCTAAAAGATACAGACACTCTTTGGAAATATCTCTCTCCACATTTGTGCTTTGTGCATTTCCATTTTTTTTGTACACTTTTTTCTTAAATCAGAACTTTGAGTTTTCACTCCCCCCTTCATCTCGTAAACAAATAAGGCAAAAAAGATCACAACAAAATAAAAATTTTATAGTTGATGTGTGGAAAATTTTTAAATAATAACTAATGTAAATAAAAAATATCTATTCACACACCACAAACGAACACAAAAGTTTTGTTATCCAAGTTTGGGAAATTTCATTAGTCCAACCCTATTAAGCTTGGAATTTTACATGAAGGAGATTTTTTCTATACATGTTTTAAAAATGGATATGCATGCTTGAAACTTGTCAAAGATTCAAATGACCTATGGATCCAAAGCTTTTAAAGAGAATAACAAACGCTCATTAAATTCTCAAGTGAACGTGCGGTGGTATATTTACCCGAATCTAACAAGTCATTATTTTGCCCATTTTCAAAAATTTGATCTAACAATCATAGATGAATGTAAAGTGAATTATCATGCCTAACGGGCTATATTTTTGTATAAAATGACTTATGGATTGCAATTCAACACTCAATTAAAAATCCAATGCCACCAATTTTTCCCGACGATTGTAAAACTTGAGATATAAAAACTAAAAAGTGCTTACAATGCCTAAAAATTACAGACACTCTTTGGAATTATCTCTCCCTACAATTGTGCATTGTGATTTTCCATTTTAGATGTACACTTTTTTCTTAAATCAAAACTCTGACTTTTCGCTCTCCCTTCATCCCGAAAACAAACAGGGCAAAAAGCTTACAACAAAATGAAAATTTTATAGTTGATGTCTGGAAAAAATTTAAAACAATAACAAATATAAATAAAAAAAAATTTATTCACCCAACACAAATGAACACAAAAGTTTTGTTATCCAATTTTGGGAAATTCCACTAGTTTAACCCTAATAGCTTGCAATTTTGCAAGAAAGATTTTTCATCCACACATGTTTTTAAAATGAATATGCATGTTTGAAACATGTTAAAGATGCAAATGAGCTATGGATGCAAAGCTTTTAAAGAGAATAACAAACGCTCATTAAATTCTCAAGTGAACTTGCGGTGGGATATTTACCCGAGTAAAACATGCCATTATTTTGCCAATTTGCGAAAAGCTGATATAATTAATCATAGATGATTGTAATGTGATTATCATGCGTAACGGGCTATATTTTTGTATGAAATGACTTATGGATTGCAATTCAACACTCAGTTAAAAATCCTCCGCAACCCATTTTTCCCGACGATTGCAAAACCTGAGATATAAAACCGAAAAGGTGCTCACAATCCCCAAAAATTACAGAAACTCTTTGGAATTATCTCTCTCTACATATGTGCATTGTGCATTTCCGTTTTAGATGTACACATTTTTCTTAAATCAAATCTTCGAGTTTTTCGATCTCCCTTCGTCCTGTAAACAAAAAAGGTAAATTTATCACAGCAAAATGAAAATTTCATATTTTATGTATGGAAAAAGATTAAAACAATAAAAAAAGTAAAGGAAGAAAATTTATTCACACACCAGAAATGAACACAAAAGTTTTGTTATCCTAGTTTTTGAAATTCCACTAGTCCAAAACTAAAATCTTGGAATTTTACAAGAAGGAGATTCTTTCTATACATGTTTTAAAAATGGATATGCATGCCAGAAACATGTTAAAGATTCAAATGACCTATGGATCCAAAGCTTTTAAAAAGAATAACAAACGCTCATTAAATTCTCAAGTGAACGTGGGGTGGGATATTTGCCCGAGTCAAACAAGCCATTATTTTGCCCATATTCAAAAAGTTGTGCTAACAATCATAGATGATTGTAAAGTGATTTGTCATGCGTAACGGGCTATATTTTTGAAAGAAATGACTTATGGATTTGAAGTCAACACTCAGTTCAAAATCGCCCGCGTCCCCCGTTTCATGACGATTGCAAAACCTTAGATATAAAAACGAAAGAGTGCAAACGAACCCTAAAAGATACAGACACTCTTTGGAAATATCTCTCTCCACATTTGTGCATTGTGCATTATGCATTTCCATTTTAGACGTACACTTTTTTCTTAAATCAGAACTTTGAGTTTTCGCTCCACCCTTCATCTCATAAAAAAAAAGGCAAAAAAGATCACTACAAAATAAAATTTTTATAGTTGATGTGTGGAGAATATTTAAAATAATAACTAATGTAAATAAAAAATATCTGTTCACACACCACAAATGAACACAAAAGTTTTGTTATCCAAGTTTGGGAAATTTCATTAGTCCAACCCTATTAAGCTTGGAATTTTACATGAAGGAGATTTTTTCTACACATGTTTTAAAAATGGATATGCATGCTTGAAACATGTTAAATATTCAAATGACCTATGGATCCAAAGCTTTAAAGAGAATAGTAAACGCTCATTAAATTCTCAAGTGAACGTGCTGTGGGATATTTGCCCGAGATAACAAGTCATTATTTTGCCCATTTTCAAAAATTTCATCTAACAATCATAGATGATTGTAAAGTGATTTATCATGCGTAATGGGCAATATTTTTGAATGAAATGACATATGGATTGCAATTCAACACTCAGTTAAAAATCCTCTGCCACCAATTTTTCCCGACGATTGCAAAACTTGAGATATGAAAACTAAAAAGAGCTTACAATCCCTAAAAATTACAGACACTCTTTGGAATTATCTCTCCCTACAATTGTGCATTGTCCTTTTCTACTTTAGATGTACACTTTTTTCTTAATTCAAAACTTTGACTTTTCGCTCTCCCTACATCCCGAAAACAAACAAGGCAAAAAGCTTACAACAAAATGAAAATTTCATCGTTGATGTATGGAAAAAATTTAAAACAATAAAAAATATAAATAAATAAAATTTATTCGCCCAACACAAATGAACACAAAAGTTTTGTTATCCTATTTTGGGAAATTCCACTAGTTTAACCCTAATTGCTTGGAATTTTGCATGAAAGAGATTTCATCCACACATGTTTTAAAAATAGATATGCATGTTTGAAACATGTTAAAGATGCAAATGAGCTATGGATGCAAAGCTTTTAAAGAGAATAACAAACGCTCATTAAATTCTCAAGTGAACTTGTGGTGGGATATTTACTCGAGTCAAACATGTCATTATTTTGCCCATTTTCAAAAAGCTGACATAATTAATTATAGATGATTGTAATGTGATTTATCATGTGTAACAGGCTATATTTTTGTATGAAAGGACTTATGGATTGCAATTCAACACTCAGTTAAAAATCCTCCGCAACACATTTTTCCCGACGATTGCAAAACCTGAGATATAAAAACGAAAAGGTGCTTACAATCCCAAAAAATTATAGACACTCTTTGGAATTATCTCTCTCTACATATGTGCGTTGTGCATTTCCGTTTTAGATGTACACATTTCTCTTAAATCAAAACTTCGAGTTTTTAGCTCTCCCTTCATCCCGTAAAAAAAAAGGCAAATAGATCACAGCAAAATGAAAATTTCATAGTTGATGTACGAAAAAAGTTTAAAAAAAGAAAAAGAAGAAAATTTATTCACACAACATAAATGAACACAAAAGTTTTGTTATCCGAGTTTTGGAAATTCCACTAGTCCAAAACTAATATCTTGGAATTTAACATGAAGAAGATTTTTTCTACACATGTTTTAAAAATGGATATGTATGCCAGAAACATGTTAAAGATTCAAATGACCTATGGATCCAAAGCTTTTAAAGAGAATAACAAATGCTCATTAAATTCTCAAGTGAACGTGCGGTGGGACATTTGCCCGAGTCAAACAAGCCATTATTTTGCTGATATTCAAAAAGTTGAGCTAACAATCATAGGTGATTGTAAAGTGATTTGTCATGTGTAACGGGCTATATTTTTGAAAGAAATGACTTATGGATTTGAAGTCAACACTCAGTTAAAAATCGCCCGCATCCCCCGTTTCCCGACGATTGCAAAACCTTAGATATAAAAACGAAAGAGTGCATACAATCCCTAAAACAAACAGACACTCTTTGGCAATATCTCTCTGTACATTTGGGCATTGTGCATTTCCATTTTAGATGTACACTTTTTTCTTAAATCAGAAATTTATGTTTTCGCTCCCCTCTTCATCCCGTAAACAAAAAAGGAAAAAAAGATCACAACAAAATAAAAATTTTAAAGTTGAAATGTGGAAAATACTTAAAATAATAAGTAATGTAAATAAAAAATATCTATTCACACACCACATATGAACACAAAAGTTTTGTTATCCAAGTTACGGAAATTCCATTAGTCCAACCGTATTAAGTTGGAATTTTACATGAAGGAGATTTTTTCTATACATGTTTTAAACATGGATATGCATGCTTGAAACATGTCAAAGATTCAAACGACCAATGGATCCAAAGCTTTTAAAGAGAATAACAAACGCTCATTAAATTCTCAAGTGTTGTGCGGTGGGATATTTACCCGAATCTAACAAGTCATTATTTTGCTCATTTTCAAAAATTTGATCTAACAATCAAAGATGATTCTAAAGTTAATTATCATGCGTAATGGGCTATATTTTTTTATAAAATGACTTATGGATTGCAATTCAACACTCAGTTAAAAATCCTCTGCCACCAATTTTTCCCGACGATTGCAAAACCTGAGATATAAAAACTAAAAAGCGCTTACAATCCCTAAAAATTAAAGTCACTCTTTGGAATTATCTCTCCCTACAATTGTGCATTGTGCTTTTCCATTTTAGATGTACACTTTTTTCTAAAATCGAAACTTTGACTTTTCGCTCTCCCTTCATCCCGAAAACAAACAGGGCAAAAAGCTTACAACAAAATGAAAATTTTATAGTTGATGTATGGAAAAAATTTGAAACAATAACAAATATAAATAAATAAAATTTATTCACCCAACACAAATGAACACAAAAGTTTTGTTATCCAATTTTTGGAAATTCCACTAGTTTAACCCTAATAGTTTGGAATTTTGCAAGAAAGAGATTTCATCCACACATGTTTTAAAAATGAATATGCATGTTTGAAACATGTTAAAGATGAAAATCAGCTATGGATGCAAAGCTATTAAACAGAATAACAAACGCTCATTAAATTCTTAAGTGAACTTGCAGTGGGATATTTACCCGAGTCAAACATGCCATTATTTTCCCAATTTGCGAAAAGCTGACGTAATTAATCATAGATGATTGTAATGTGATTTATCATGCGTAACGGGCTATATTTTTGTATGAAATGACTTATGAATTGCAATTCAACACTCAGTTAAAAATCCTCCGCAACCCATTTTTCCCGACGATTGCAAAACCAGAGATATAAAAACGAAAAGGTGCTCACAATCCCCAAAAATTACAGACACTCTTTGGAATTATCTCTCTCTACATATGTGCATTGTGCATTTCTATTTTAGATGTACACATTTTTCATAAATCAAATCTTCGAGTTTTTCGCTTTCCCTTCGTCCCGTAATCAAAAAAGGCAAATAGATCATAGCAAAATGAAAATTTCATAGTTGATGTATGGAAAATGTTTAAAACAATAAAAAAAGTAAAGGAATAAAATTTATTCACACACCACAAATGAACACAAAAGTTTTGTTATCCTAGTTCGGGAAATTCCACTAGTCCAAAACTAAAATCTTGGAATTTTACAAGAAGGAGATTCTTTCTATACATGTTTTAATAATGGATATGCATGCCAGAAACATGTTAAAGATTCAAATGACCTATGGATCCAAAGCTTTTAAAAAGAATAACAAACGCTCATTAAATTCTCAAGTGAACGTGCGGTGGGATATATGCCCAAGTCAAACAAGCCATTATTTTGCCCATATTCAAAAAGTTGAGCTAACAATCATAGATGATTGTAAAGTGATTTGTCGTGCGTAATGGGCTATATTTTTGAAAGAAATGACTGATGGATTTGAAGTCAACACTCAGTTCAAAATCGCCTGCCTCCCCCGTTTTCCGACGATTGCAAAACCTTAGATATAAAAAGGAAAGAGTGCATACGAACCCTAAAACATACAGACACTCTTTGGAAATATCTCTCTCCACATTTGTGCATTGTGCATTTCCATTTTAGATGTACAGTTTTTTCTTAAATCCGAACTTTGAGTTTTCGCTCCCCCCTTCATCTCGTAAAAAAAAAAGGCAAAAAAGATCACAACAAAATAAAAATTTTGTAGTTGATGTGTGGAAAATATTTAAAATAATAATTAATGTAAATAAAAAATATCTATTCACACACCACAAATTAACACAAAAGTTTTTTTATCCAAGTTTGGGAAATTTCATAAGTCCAACCCTATTAAGCTTGGAATTTTACATGAAGGAGATTTTTTCTACACATGTTTTAAAAATGGATACGCATGCTTGAAACATGTTAAAGATTCAAATGACCTATGGATCCAAAGCTTTTAAAGAGAATAACAAACGCTCATTAAATTCTCAAGGGAACCTGCTGTGGGATATTTGCCCGAGTCTAACAAGTCATTATTTTGCCCCATTTTCAAAAATTTGATCCAACAATCATAGATGATTGTAAAGTGATTTATCATGCGTAATGGGAAATATTTTTGTATGAAATGACATATGGATTGCAATTCAATCCTCAGTTAAAAATCTTCTACCACCAATTTTTCCCGACGATTGCAAAACCTGAGATATAAAAACTAAAAAGAGCTTACAATCCCTAAAAATTACAGACACTCTTTGGAATTATCTCTCCCTACAATTGTGCATTATGCTTTTCTATTTTAGATGTACACTTTTTTCTTAAATCAAAACTTTGACTTTTCGCTCTCCCTTCATCCCGAAAACAAACAAGGCAAAAAGCTTACACAAAATGAAATTTTCATCGTTGATGCAAGGAAAAAATTTAAAACAATAACAAATATAAATAAAGAAAATTTATTCACCCAACACAAATGAACACAAAAGTTTTGTTATCCAATTTTGGGAAATTCCACTAGTTTAACCCTAATTGCTTGGAATTTTGCAAGAAAGAGATTTCATCCACACATGTTTTAAAAATGGATATGCATGTTTGAAACATGTTAAAGATGCGAAGCTTTTAAAGAGAAAAACAAACGCTCATTAAATTCTCAAGTGAACTTGCGGTGGGATATTTACTCGAGTCAAACATGCATTTATTTTGCCCATTTGCAAAAAGCTGACATAATTAATCATAGATGATTGTAATGTGATTTATCATGCGTAACAGGCTATATTTTTTTATGAAATGACATATGGATTGCAATTCAACACTCAGGTAAAAATCCTCCGCAACCCATTTTTCCCGACGATTGCAAAACCTGAGATATAAAAACGAAAAGGTGCTTGCAATCCCCAAAAATTACAGACACTATTTGGAATTATCTCTCTCTACATATGTGCATTGTGCATTTCCGTTTTAGATGTACACATTTTTCTTAAATCAAAACTTCGAGTTTTTCGCTCTCCCTTCATCCCGTAAACAAAAAAGGCAAATAGATCACAGCAAAATGAAAATTTCATAGTTGATGTACGGAAAAAGTTTAAAACACTAAAAAAAGTAAAAGAAGAAAATTTATTCACACACCATAAATGAACACAAAAGTTTTGTTATCCGAGTTTGGGAAATTCCACTAGTCCAAAACTAATATCTTGGTATTTTACATGAAGGAGATTTTTTCTGCACATGTTTTAAAAATGGATATGCATGCCAGAAACATGTTAAAGATTCAAATGACCTATGGATCCAAAGCTTTTAAAGAGAATAACAAACGCTCATTAAATTCTCAAGTGAACGTGCGGTGGGATATTTGCCCGAGTCAAACAAGCCATTATTTTGCCCATATTCAAAAAGTTGAGCTAAAAAACATAGGTGATTGTAACGTGATTTGTCATGCATCGTGGGCTATATTTTTGTAAGAAATGACATATGGATTTGAAGTCAACACTCAATTAAAAATCGCCCGCATCCCCGTTTCCCGATGATTGCAAAACCTTAGATAAAAAACGAAAGAGTGCATACGACCTCTAAAACATACAGACACTATTTGCAAATATCTCTCTCTACATTTGTGCATTGTGCATTTCCATTTTAGATGTACACTTTTTTCTGAAATCAGAACTTTGTGTTTTCTCTCCCCCTTCATCCCGAAAACAAAAAAAGCAAAAAAGATCACAACAAAATAAAAATTTTATAGTTGATGTGTGGAAAATATTTAAAATAATAACTAATGTAAATAAAAAATATCTATTCACACACCACAAATGAACACAAAAGTTTTGTTATCCAATTTTGGGAAATTCCATTAGTCCAACCCTATTAGATGTACACTTTTTTCTTAAATCAAAACTTTGACTTTTCGCTCTCCCTTCATCCCGAAAACAAACAAGGCAAAAAGCTTGCAACAAAATGAAAATTTTATCGTTGATGTATGGAAAAAATTTAGACACAATAAAAAATATAAATAAATAAAATTTATTCACCCGACACAAATGAACACAAAAGTTTTGTCATCCAATTTTGGGAAATTCCACTAGTTTAACCCTAATTCCTTGGAATTTTGCAAGAAAGAGATTTCATCCACACATGTTTTAAAAATGGATATGCAAGTTTGAAACATGTTAAAGATGCAAATATGCTATGGATGCAACGCTTTTAAGGAGAATAACAAACGCTCATTAAATTCTCAAGTGAACTTGCGGTGGGATATTTACCCGAGTCAAACATGCCATTATTTTGCCCATTTGCAAAAAGCTGACATAATTAATCATAGATGATTGTAATGTGATTTATCATGCGTAATAGGCTATATTTTTGTATGAAATGACTTATGGATTGCAATTCAACACTCAGTTAAAAATCCGCCGCAACCCATTTTTCCCGACGATTGCAAAACCTGAGATATAAAAACGAAAAGGTGCTTACAATCCCCAAAAATTACAGACACTCTTTGGAATTATCTCTCTCTACATATGTGCATTGTGCATATCCATTTTAGATGTACACATTTTTCTTAAATCAAAACTTCGAGTTTTTCGCTCTCCCTTTATCCCGTAAACAAAAAAGGCAAATAGATCACAGCAAAATGAAAATTTCATAGTTGATGTACGGAAAAAATTTTAAACAATAAAAAAAGTAAAGGAAGAATATTTATTCACACACCACTAATGAACACAAAATTTTTGTTATCCGAGTTTGGGAAATTCCACTAGTCCAAAACTAATATCTTGGAATTTTACATGAAGGAGATTTTTTCTACACATGTTTTAAAAATGGATATGCATGCGAGAAAAATGTTAAAGATTCAAATCACCTATGGATCCAAAGCTTTTAGAGAGAATAACAAACTCTCATTAAATTCTCAAGTGGGATATTTGCCCGAGTCAAACACGCCATTATTTTTCCCATATTCAAAAAGTTGAGCTAACAATCATAGTTGATTGTAAAGTGATTTTTCATGCATAACGGGCTATATTTTTGAAAGAAATGACTTATGGATTTGAAGTCAATACTCAGTTCAAAATCGCCCGCCTCCCCCGTTACCCGACGATTGCAAAACCTTAGATATAAAAACGAAAAAGTGCATACAATCCCTAAAACATACAGACACTCTTTGGAAATATCTCTCTCTACATTTGTGCATTGTGCATTTCCATTTTAGATATACACTTTTTTCTTAAATCAGAACTTTGGGTTTTCGGTCCCACTTCATCCCGTAAACAAAGGAGGCAAAAAAGATCACAACAAAATAAAAACTTTATAGTTGATGTGTGGAAAATATTTAAAATAATAACTAATGTAAATAAAAAATATCTATTCACACACCACAAATTAACACAAAAGCTTTGTTATCCAAGTTTAGGAAATTCCATTAGTCCAACCCTATTAAGCTTGGAATTTTACATGAAGGAGATATTTTCTACACATGTTTTAAAAATGGATATGCATGCTTGAAACAGTTAAAGATTCGAATGACCTATGGATCCAAAGCATTTAAAGAGAATAACCAACGCACATTAAATTCTCAACTGAACGTGCGGTTGGATATTTACCCGAGTCTAACAAGTCATTATTTTGCCCATTTTCAAAAATTTGATCTAACAATCATAGATGATTGTAAAGTGATTTATTATGCGTAACGGGCTATATTTTTGTATGAAATGACTTATGGATTGCAATTCAACACTCAGTTAAAAATCCTCTACCACCAACTTTTCGCGATGATTGCAAAACCTGAGATATAAAAATTAAAAAGAGCTTACAATCCCTAAAAATTACAGACACTCTTTGGAATTATCTCTCCCTACAATTGTGTATTGTGCTTTTCCATTTTAGATGTACACACTTTTCTTAAATCAAAACTTTGACTTTTCGCTCTCCCTTCATCCCGGAAACAAACAAGGCAAAAAGCTTACAACAAAATGAAAATTTTATAGTTGATGTATGGAAAAATTTAAAACAATAACAAATATAAATAAATAAAATTTATTCACCCAACACAAATGAACACAAAAGTTTTGTTATCCAATTTTGGGAAATTCCACTAGTTTAACCCTAATTGCTTGGAATTTTGCAAGAAAGAGATTTCATCCACACATGTTTTAAAAATGGATATGCATGTTTGAAACATGTTAAAGATGCAAATGAGCTATGGATGCAAAGCTTTTAAAGAGAATAGCAAATGCTCATTAAATTCTCAAGTGAACTTGCGGTGGGATATTTACCCGAATCAAACATGCCATTATTTTGCCCATTTGCAAAAAACTGACATAATTAATCATAGCTGATTGTAATGTGATTTATCATGCGTAACGGGCTTTATTTTTGTATGAAATGACTTATGGATTGCAATTCAACACAAAGTTAAAAATCCTCTGCCACCAATTTTTCCCGACGATTGCAAAACCTGAGATATAAAAACTAAAAAAAGCTTACAATCCCTAAAAATTACAGCCACTCTTTGGAATTATCTCTCCGTACAATTGTGCATTTTTCTTTTCCATTTTAGATGTACACTTTTTTCTTAGATCAAAACTTTGACTTTTCGCTCTCCCTTCATCCCGAAAACAAATCAGGCAAAAAACTTACAACAAAATGAAAATTTTATAGTTGATGTATGGAAAAAAGTTAAAAAAATAAAAAATATAAATAAAGAAAATTTATTCACCAAACACAAATGAACACAAAAATTTTGTTATCCAACTTTGGGAAATTCCACTAGTTTAACCCTAATAGCTTTGAATTTTTCAAGAAAGAGATTTCATCCACACATGTTTTAAAAATGGAAATGCATGTTTGAAACATGTTAAAGATGCAAATGAGCTATGGATGAAAAGCTTTTAAAGAGAATAATAAACGCTCATTGAATTCTCCAGTGAAATTGCGGTGGGATATTCACCCGAGTCAAACATGCCATTATTTTGCCCATTTGCAAAAAGGTGACATAATTAATCATAGATGATTGTAATGTGATTTATCATGTGTAACGGCTACATTTTTGTATGAAATGACTTATGGATTGCAATTCAACACTCAGTTAAAAATCCTCCGCAACCCATTTTTCCCGACAATTGCAAAACCTGAGATATAAAAACCAAAAGGTGCTTACAATCCCTAAAAATTACAGACACTCTTTGGAATTATCTCTCTCTACATATGTGCATTGTGCATTTCCATTTTAGATGTACACATTTTTCTTAAATCAAAACTTCGAGTTTTTCGCTCTCCCTTCATCCCGTAAACAAAAAATGCAAATAGATCATAGCACAATGAAAATTTCATAGTTGATGTACGCAAAAAGTTTAAAACAATGAAAAAAGTAAATGAAGAAAATTTATTCACACACCACAAATGAACACAAAAGTTTTGTTATCCAAGTTTGGGAAATTCCACTAGTCCAAAACTAATATCTTGGAATTTTACATGTAGGATATTTTTTCTACATATGTTTTAAAAATGGATATGCATGCCAGAAACATGTTAAAGATTCAAATGACCTATGGATCCGAAGCTTTTAAAGAGAATAACAAACGCTCATTAAATTCTCAAGTGAACGTGCGGTGGGATATTTTCCCGAGTCAAACAAGCCATTATTTTGCCCATATTCAAAACGTTCAGCTAACAATCATAGATGATTGTAAAGTGATTTATCATGCGTAACAGGCTATATTTTTGTATGAAATGACTTAAGGATTGCAATTCAACACTCAGTTAAAAATCCTCTACCACCAATTTTTCGCGATGATTGCAAAACCTGAGATATAAAAACTAAAAAGAGCTTACAATCCCTAAAAATTACAGACACTCTTTGGAATTATCTCCCCTTACAATTGTGCATTGTGCTTTTCCATTTTAGATGTACACTCTTTTCTTAAATCAAAACTTTGACTTTTCGCTCTCCCTTCATCCCGAAAACAAACAAGGCAAAAAACATACAACAAAATGAAAATTTTATAGTTGATGTATGGAAAAAATTTAAAACAATAAAAAATATAAATAAATAAAATTTATTCACCCAACACAAATGTTATCCAATTTTGGGAAATTCCACTAGTTTAACCCTAATAGCTTGGAATTTTGCAAGAAAGAGATTTCGTCCACACATGTTTTAAAAATGGATATGCATGCTTGAAACATGTTAAAGATGCAAATGATGAAAAGCTTTTAAAGAGAATAACAAACGCTCATGAACTTGCGGTGGGATATTTACCCGAGACAAACATGCCATTATTTTGCCCATTTGCAAACAGCTGACATAATTAATCATAGATGATTGTAATGTGATTTATCATGCGTAACGGGCTATATTCTTGTATGAAATGACATATGGATTGCAATTCAACAGTCAGTTAAAAATCCTCAGCCACCAATTTTTCCCCACGATTGCAAAACCTAAGATATAAAAACGAAAAGGTGCTTACAATCCCTAAAAATTACAGACCCTCTTTGGAATTATCTCTCTCTACATTTGTGCATTGTGCTTTTCCGTTTTAGATGTACACTTTTTTCTTAAATCAAAACTTTGACTTTTCGCTCTCCCTTCATCCCGAAAACAAACAATGCAAAAAGCTCACAGCAAAATGAAAATTTCATAGTTGATATACGGAAAAAGTTTAAAACAATAAAAAAACTAAATGAAGAAAATTTATTCACACACCACAAATGAACACAAAAGTTTTGTTATCCAAGTTTGAGAAATTCCACTAGTCCAAAACTAATATTTTGCAATTTTGCAAGCAGGAGATTTTTTCCACACATGTTTTAAAATTGGATACGCATGTTTGAAATATGTTAAAGATTCAAATGACTTGTGGATCAGAAGCTTTTAAGGAGAATAAAAAACCCTCATTAAATTCTCAAGTGAAAGTGCGGTATGATATTTGCCCAACTCAAACAAGCCATTATTTTGCCCATATTCAAAAAGTTGAGCTAACAATCATAGATGATTGTAAAGTGATTTGTCATGCGTAACGGGCTATATTTTTGTATGATATGACTTATGGATTTGAAGTCAAAACTAACTTAAAAATCGCCCGCCTCCCCCGTTTCCCGTCGATTTCAAAACCTTAGATATAAAAACGAAAAAGTGCACACGATCCCTAAAACAAACAGACACTCTTTGGAAATATCTCTCTCTACATTTGTGCATTGTGCATTTCCATTTTAGATATACACTTTTTTCTTAAATCAGAACTTTGAGTTTTCGCTCCCACTTCATCCCGTAAACAAAAGAGGCAAAAAAGATCACAACAAAATAAAAACTTTATAGTTGATGTGTGGAAAATATTTAAAATAATAACTAATGTAAATAAAAAATATCTATTCACACACCACAAATGAACACAAAAGCTTTGTGATCCAAGTCTAGGAAATTCCATTAGTCCAACTCTATTAAGCTTGGAATTTTACATCAAGGAGATATTTTCTACACATGTTTTAAAATTGTATATGCATGCTTGAAACATGTTAAAGATTCGAATGACCTATGGATCCAAAGCTTTTAAAGAGAATAACCAACGCTCATTAAATTCTCAAGTGAACGTGCGGTGGGATATTTACAAGAGTCTAACAAGTCATTATTTTGCCCATTTTCAAAAATTTGATGTAACAATCATAGATGATTGTAAAGTGATTTGTCATGCGTAACAGGCTATATTTTTGAATGAAATGACTTATAGATTGCAATTAAACACTCAGTTAAAAATCCTCTACCACCAATTTTTCTCGACGATTGCAAAACCTGAGATATAAAAACTAAAAAGAGCTTACAATCCCTAAAAATTATAGACACTCTTTGGAATTATCTCTCCCTACAATTGTGCATTGTGCTTTTCCATTTTAGATGTACACTCTTTTCTTAAATCAAAACTTTGACTTTTCGCTCTCCCTTCATCCCGAAAACCAACAAGGCAAAAAGCTTACAACAAAATAAAAATTTTATAGTTGATATATGGAAAAAATTTAAAACAATAAGAAATATAAATAAATAAAATTTATTCACCCAACACAAATGAACAGAAAAGTTTTGTTATCCAATTTTGGGAAATTCCACTAGTTTAACCCTAATAGCTTGGAATTTTGTAAGAAAGAGATTTCGTCTACACATGTTTTAAAAATGGATATGCATGTTTGAAACATGTTAAAGATGCAAATGATGCAAAGCTTTTAAAGAGAATAACAAAAGCTCATTAAATTCTCAAGTGAACTTGCGGTGGGATATTTACCCGAGTCAAACGTGCCATTATTTTCCCATTTGCAAAAAGCTGACATAATTAATTATAGATGATTGTAATGTGATTTATCATGTGTAATGGGATATATTTTTGTGTGAAATCACTTATGGATTGCAATTCAACACTCAGGTAAAAATCATCCGCAACCCATTTTTCTTGACGATTGCAAAACCTGAGATATAAAAACGAAAAGGTGCTTACAATCCCAAAAAATTATAGACACTCTTTGGAATTATCTCTCTCTACATATGCGCATTGTGCTTTTCCACTTTAGATGTACACTTTTTTCTTAAATCTAAACTTTGACTTTTCGCTCTCCCTTCATCCCGAAAACAAACAATGCAAAAAGCTCACAGCAAAATGAAAATTTCATAGTTGATGTACGGAAAAAGTTTAAAACAATAAAAATAGTAAATGCAGAAAATTTATTCACACACCACAAATGAACACAAAAGTTTTGTTATCCAAGTTTGAGAAATTCCACTAGTCCAAACCTAATATGTTGCAATTATGCAAGCAGGAGATTTTTTCCACATATGTTTTAAAAATGGATAAGCATGTTTGAAACATGTTAAAGATTCAAATGACCTATGGATCAGAAGCTTTTAAAGATAATAACAAACGCTCATTAAATTCTCAAGTGAACGTGCGGTGGGTTATTTGCCCGAGTCAAACAAACCATTATTTTGCCCATATTCAGAAAGTTGAGCTAACAATCATAGATGATTGTAAAGTGATTTGTCATGTGTAACGTGCTATATTTTTGTAAGAAATGACTTATGGATTTGAAGTGAACACTTAGTTAAAAATCTCCCGCCTCCCCCGTTTCCCGACGATCACAAAACATTAGATATAAAAATGAAAAAATGCATACGATCCCTAAAACATACAGACACTCTTTGGAAATATCTCTCTCTACATTTATGCACTGTACATTTCCATTTTCGATATACACTTTTTTCTTAAATCAGAACTTTGAGTTTTCGGTCCCACTTCATCCCGTAAACAAAAAAGGCAAAAAAGATCACAACAAAATAAAAATTTTATAGTAGATGTGTGGAAAATATTTAAAATAATAACTAATGTAAATAAAAAATATCTATTCACACACCACAAATGAACACAAAAGCTTTGTTATCCAAGTTTGGGAAATTCCATTAGTCCAACCCTATTAAGCTTGGAATATTACATGAAGGAGATTTTTTCTACACATGTTTTAAAAATGGATATGCATGCTTTAAACATGTTAAAGATTCGAATGACCTATGGATCCAAAGCTTTTAAAGAGAATAACCAACGCTCATTAAATTCTCAAGTGAACGTGCGGTGGCATATTTACCCGAGTCTAACAAGTCATTATTTTGCCCATTTTCAAAAATTTGATCTAACAATCATAGATGATTGTAAAGTGATTTATCATCCGTAACGGGCTATATTTTTGTATGAAATGACTTATGGATTGCAATTCAACACTCAGTTAATAATCCTCTACCACCAATTTTTCGCGATGATTGCAAAACCTGAGATATAAAAACTAAAAAGAGCTTACAATCCCTAAAAATTACAGACACTCTTTGGAATTATCTCTCCCTACAATTGTGCATTGTGCTTTTCCATTTTAGATGTACACTCTTTTCTTAAATCAAAACTTTCACTTTTCACTCTTCCTTCATCCCAAAAACAAACAAGGCAAAAAGCTTACAACAAAATGAAAATTTTATAGTTGATGTATGGAAAAAATTTAAAACAATAACAAATATAAATAAATAAAATTTATTCACTCAACAAAAATGAACACAAAAGTTTTGTTATCCAATTTTTGGAAATTCCACTAGTTTAACCCTAATTGCTTGGAATTTTGCAAGAAAGAGATTTCATCCACACATGTTTTAAAAATGGATATGCATGTTTGAAACATGTTAAAGATGCAAATGACCTATAGATGCAAAGCTTTTAAAGAGAATAGCAAAAGCTCATTAAATTCTCAAGTGAACTTGCGGTGGGATATTTACTCGAGTCAAACATGCCATTATTTTGCCCATTTGCAAAAAACTGACATAATTAATCATAGCTGATTGTAATGTGATTTATCATGCGTAACGGGCTATATTTTTGTATGAAATGACTTATGGATTGCAATTCAACACAAAGTTAAAAATCCTCTCCCACCAATTTTTCCCGACGATTGCAAAACCTGAGATAATAAAACTAAAAAGAGCTTACAGTCCCTAAAAATTACAGTCACTCTTTGGAATTATCTCTCCCTACAATTGTGCATTTTTCTTTTCTATTTTAGATGTACACTTTATTCTTAGATCAAAATTTTGACTTTTCGCTCTCCCTTCATCCCGAAAACAAATAAGGCAAAAAGCTTACAACAAAATGAAAATTATATAGTTGATGTATGGAAAAAATTTAAAACAATAAAAAATATAAATAAAGAAAATTTATTCACCCAACACAAATGAACACAAAAGTTTTCATATCGAATTTTGGGAAATTCCACTAGTTTAACCCTAATAGCTTGGAATTTTGCAAGAAAGAGATTTCATCCGCACAGGTTTTAAAAATGGATATGCATGTTTGAAACATTTTAAAGATGCAAATGAGCTATGGATGCAAAGCTTTTAATGAGAATAATAAACGCTCATTAAATTCTCAAGTGAACTTGCGGTGGGATATTTACCCGAGTCAAACATGCCATTATTTTACCCATTTGCAAAAAGCTAACATAATTAATCATAGATGATTGTAATGTGATTTATCATGCGTAACGGCTATATTTTTGTATGAAATGACTTATGGATTGGAATTCAACACTCAGTTAAAAATCCTCCGCAACCCATTTTTCCCGACAATTGCAAAACCTGAGATATAAAAACGAAAAGGTGCTTACAATCCCTAAAAATTACAGGCACTCTTTGGAATTATCTCTCTCTACATATGTGCATTTTCCATTTCTGTTTTAGATGTACACATTTTTCTTAAATCAAAACTTCGAGTTTTTCGCTCTCCCATCGTTTCATAAACAAAAATGGCAAATAGATCACAGCAAGATGAAAATTTCATAGTTGATGTAAGGAAAAAGTTTAAAACAATAAAAAAATTAAATGAAGAAAATTTATTCACACACCACAAATGAACACAAAAGTTTTTTTATCGAAGTTTGGGAAATTCCACTAGTCCAAAACTAATATCTTGGAATTTTACATGAAGGATATTTTTTCTACACATGTTTTAAAAATGGATATGCAAGCCAGAAACATGTTAAATATTCAAATAACCTATGGATCCAAAGCTTTTAAAGAGAATAAAAAATGCTCATTAAATTCTCAAGTGAACGTGCGGTGGGATATTTGCCCGAGTCAAACAAGCATTATTTTGCCCATATTCAAAAAGTTAAGATAACAATCATAGATGATTGTAAAGTGATTTGTCATGCGTAATGGGCTATATTTTTGTAAGAGATGACTTATGGATTGGAAGACAACACTCAATTAAAAATCGCCCGCCTCCCCCGTTTCCCGACGATTGCAAAACATTAGATATAAAAACGAAAAAGTGCATACGATCCCTAAAACATACACACACTCTTTGGAAATATCTCTCTACATTTGTGCATTGTGCATTTCTAGTTTAGATGTACACTTTTTTCTTAAATCAGAACTTTGAATTTTCGCTCCCCCTTCATCCCGTAAACAAAAAAGGCAGAAAAGATGACAACAAAATAAGGGCTATATTTTTGTGTGAAATGACTTATGGATTGCAATTCAACACTCATTTAAAAATCCACTGCCATCAATTTTTCCCGACGATTGCAAAACCTGAGATATAAAAACCAAAAAGAGCTTACAATCCCTAAAAATTACAGACACTCTTTGGAATTATCTCTCCCTACAATTGTGCATTGTGCTTTTCCTTTTTAGATGTACTCTCTTTTTTTAAATCAAAACTTTGACTTTTCGTTCTCCCTTCATCCCGAAAACAAACAAGGCAAAAAGCTTACAACAAAATGAAAATTTTATAGTTGATGTATGGAAAAAATTTAAAACTATAACCAATATAAATAAAGAAAATTTATTCACCCAACACAAATGAACACAAAAGTTTTGATATCCAATTTTGGGAAATTCAACTAGTTTAACCCGAATAGCTTGGAATTTGAAAGAAAGAGATTTCATCCACACATGTTTTAAAAATGGATATTCATGTTTAAACATGTTAAAGACGAAAATGAGCTATGGATGCAAAGCTTTTAAAGAGAATAAAAACGCTCATTAAATTCTCAAGTGAACTTGCGACGGGATATTTACCCGAGTCAAACATGCCATTATTTTGCCCATTTGCAAAAAGCTGACACAATTAGTCATAGATGATTGTAATGTGATTTATCTTACGTAACGGGCTATATTTTTGTATGAAATGACTTATGGATTGCAATTCAACATTCAGTTAAAAATCCTCTGCAACCCATTTTTCACGACGATTGCAAAACCTGAGATATAAAAATGAAAAGGTGCTTACAATCCCAAAAAATTACAGACACTATTTGGAATTATCTCTCTCTACATATGTGCATTGTGCATTTCCATTTTAGATGTACACATTTTTCTTAAATCCAAACTTCGAGTTTTTCGCTTTCCCTTCATCCCGTAAACAAAAATGGCAAATAGATCACAGCAAAATGAAAATTTCATAGTTGTTGTACGGAAAAAGTTTAAAAGAATAAAAAAAGTAAATGAAGAAAATTTGTTCACACACCACAAATGAACACAAAAGTTTTGTCATCCAAGTTTGGAAAATTCCACTAGTCCAAAACTAATATCTTGGAATTTTACATGAAGGAGATTTTTTCAACACATGTTTTAAAAATGGATATGCATGCCAGAAACATGTCAAATATTCAAATGACCTATGGATCCAAAGCTTTTAAAGAGAATAACAAACGCTCATTAAATTCTCTAGTGAACGTGCGGTGGGATATTTGCCCGAGTCAAACAAGCCATTATTTTGCCCATATTCAAAACGTTGAGCTAACAATCATAGATGATTGTAAAGTGATTTTTCATGCGTAAGGGGCTATATTTTTGTAGGAAATGACTAATGCATTTGAAGTCAAAACTCAGTTAAAAATTGCCCACCTCCCCCGTTTCCCGACAATTGCAAAACCTTAGATATAAAAACGAAAAAAGTGCATACGATCCCTAAAACATACACACACTCTTTGGAAATATCTCTCTCTACATTTGTGCATTGTGCATTTCCATTTTAGATGTACACTTTTTTCTTAAATCAGAACTTTGAGTTTTCACTCGCCCTTCATCCTGTAAACAAAAAAGGCAAAACAGATCACAACAAAATAAAAATTTAATAGTTGATGTGTGGAAAATATTTAAAATATTAACTAATGTAAATAAAAAATATCTATTCATACACCACAAATGAACACAAAATTTTTGTTATCCAAGTTTGGGAAATTCCATTAGTCCAACCCTATTAAACTTGGAATTTTACATGAAGGAGATTTTTTCCACACATGTTTTAAAAATGGATATGCATGCTTGAAACCTGTTAAAGATTCAAATGACCTATGGATTCGAAGCATTTAAAGAGAATAACAAACGCTCATTAAATTCTCAAGTGAACGTGGGGTGGGATATTTACCCAAGTCTAACAAGTCATTATTTTGCCCATTTTCAAAAATTTGATCTAACAATCATAGATGATTTTAAAGTGATTTATCATGCGTAACAGGGTATATTTTTGTGTGAATTGACTTATGGATTGCAATTCAACACTCAGTTAAAAATCCTCTGCCACCAATTTTTTCCGACAATTGCAAAACCTGAGATATAAAAAAAAAAGAGCTTACAATCCCTAAAAATTAAAAACATTCTTTGGAATTATATCTCCATACAATTGTGCATTGTGATTATCCATTTTAGATGTACTCTCTTTTTTTAAATCAAATCTTTGACTTTTCGCTCTCCCTTCATCCCGAAAACAAACAAGGCCAAAAGCTTACAACAAAATGAAAATTTTATAGTTGATATATGGAAAAAATTTAAAACAATAACAAATATAAATAAATAAAGTTTATTCACCCAACACAAATGAACACAAAAGTTTTGCTATCCAATTTTGGGAAATTCCACTAGTTTAACCCGAATAGCTTGGAATTTTGCAAGAAAGAGATTTCATCCACACATGTTTTAAAAATGGATATGCATGTTTGAAACATGTTAAAGATGCAAATGAGCTATGGATGCAAAGCTTTTAAAGAGAATAATAAACGCTCATTAAATTCTCAAGTGAACTTGCGGTGCGATATTTACCCGAGTCAAACATGCCATTATTTTGCCCATTTGCAAAAAGCTGACATAATTAATCATAGTTGATTGTAATGTGATTTATCATGCGTAACGGGCTATATTTTTGTATGAAATGACTTATGGATTGCAATTCAACATTCAGTTAAAAATCCTCTGCAACCCATTTTTCCCGACGATTGCAAAACCTGAGATTTAAAAACGAAAAGGTGCTTACAATCCCTAAAAATTACAGACACTCTTTGGAAGTATCTCTCTCTACATATGTGCATTGTGCATTTCCGTTTTAGATGTACACATTTTTCTTAAACCAAAACTTCGAGTTTTTCGCTCTCCCTTCATCCCGTAAACAAAAAACGCAAATAGATCGCAGCAAAATGAAAATTTCATAGTTGATGTACGAAAGAAGTTTAAAACAATAAAAAAAGTAAATGAAGAAAATTTATTCACACACCACAAATGAACACAAAAGTTTTGTTATCCAAGTTTGGGAAATTCCACTAGTCCAAAACTAATATCTTGGAATTTTACATGAAGGAGATTTTTTCTACACATGATTTAAAAATGGATATGCATGCCAGAAACATGTTAAAGATTCAAATGACCAATGGATCCGAAGCTTTTAAAAAGAATAACAAATGCTCAATAAATTCTCAAGTGAACGTGCGGTGGGATATTTGCCCGAGTCAAACAAGACAATAATTTGCCCATATTCAAAACGTTGAGCTAACAATCATAGATGATTGTAAAGTGATTTGTCATGCGTAACGGGCTATATTTTTTTATGAAGTAAATAATGGATTTGAAGTCAACACTCAGTTAAAAATCTCCCGCCTGCCCCGTTTCCCGACGATTGGAAAACCTTAGATATAAAAACAAAAAAAGTGCATACGATCCCTAAAACATACAGACACTCTTTGGAAATATCTCTCTCTACATTTGTGCATTGTGCATTTCCATTTTAGATGTACACTTTTTTCTGAAATCAGAACTTTGAGTTTTTGCTCCCCCTTCATCCCGTAAACAAAAAAGGCAAAAAAGATCACAAAAAAATAAAAATTTTATAGTTGATGTGTCGAAAATATTTAAAATAATAACTAATGTAAATAAAAAATATCTATTCACACACCACAACTGAACACAAAAGTTTTGTTATCCAAGTTTGGGAAATTCCATTAGTCCAACCCTATTAAGCTTGGAAATTTACATGAAGGAGATTTTTTCTACACAAGTTTTAAAAATGGATATGCATGCTTGAAACATGTTAAAGATTCAAATGACCTATGGATCGAAAGCTTTTAAAGAGAATAACAAACCCTCATTAAATTCTCAAGTGAACGTGCGGTGGGATTTTTACCGGAGTCTAACAAGTCATTATTTTGCCCATTTTCAAAAATTTGATCTAACAGTAAGAGATGATTGTAAAGTGATTTATCATGCGTTACAGGCTATATTTTTGTATGAAATGACTTACGTATTGCAATTCAACACTCAGTTAAAAATCCTTTGCCACATATTTTTCCCTACGATTACAAAACCTGAGATATAAAAAATAAAAACAGCTTACAATCCCTAAAAACTACAGATACTCTTTGGAATTATCTCTCCCTACGATTGTGCATTGTGCTTTTCCATTTTAGAAGTAAACTCTTTTCTTAAATCAAAACTTTAACTTTTCGCTCTCCCTTCATCCTGAAAACAAACAAGCCAAAAAGCTTACAACAAAATGAAAATTTTATAGTTGATGTATGGAAAAAATTTAAAACAATAACAAATTTAAATAAAGAAAATTTATTCACCCAACACAAATGAACACAAAAGTTTTAAAAATGGGTATGCATGTTTTAAAAATGGGTATTCATCCACACATGTTTTAAAAATGTGTATGCATGTTTGAAACATGTTAAAGATGCAAATGTGCTGTGGATGCAAAGCTTTTAAAGAGAATAACAAATGCTCATTAAATTCTCAAGTGAACTTGCGGTGGGATATTTACCGAGTCAAACATGCCATTATTTTGCCCATTTCCAAAAAGCTGACATAATTAATCATAGATGATTGCAATTTGATTTATCATGCATAACGGGCTATATTTTTGTGTGAAATGACTTATGGATTGCAATTCAACACTCAGTTAAAAAACCTCCGCAACCCATTTTTCCTGACGATTGCAAAACCTGAGATATAAAAAGGAAAAGGTGCTTACAATCCCTAAAAATTACAGACACTCTTTGGAATTATCTCTGTCTAGATATGTGCATTGTGCATTTCCATTTTAGATGTAAACATTTTTCTTAATGCAAAACTAAGAGTTTTTCGCTCTCCCTTCATCCCGTAAACAAGATCACGCCAAATGAAAATTTCATAGTTGATGTACGGAAAAAGTTTAAAACAATAAAAAAAGTAAATGAAGAAAATTTATTCACACACCACAAATGAACACAAAAGTTTTGTTATCCAATTTGGGAAATTCCACTAGTCCAAAACTAATATCTTGGAATTTTACATGAAGGAGATTTTTTCTACACATGTTTTAAAAATGGATATGCATGCCAGAAACATGTTAAAGATTCAAATGACCTATGGATCCAAATATTTTACAGGGAATAACAAACGCTTATTAAATTCTCAAGTGAACGTGCGGTGGGATATTTGACCGAGTCAAACAAGCCATTATTTTTCCCATATTCAAAAAGTTGAGCTAACAATCATAGATGATTGTAAAGTGATTTGTCATGTGTAACGGGCTATATTTTTGTAAGAAATGACTTATGGATTTGAAGTCAACACTCAGTTAAAAATCGTCCGCCTCCCGCGTTTCCCGACGATTGCAAAACCTTAGATATAAAAACGAAAAAAGTGCATACGATCCCTAAAACATACACACACTCTTTGGAAATATCTCTCTCTACATTTGTGCAATGTGCATTTCTATTTTAGATGTACAGTTTTTTCTTAAATCAGAACTTTGAGTTTTCGCTCCCCCTTCATCCTGTAAACAAAAAAGGCAAAAAGCTAACAACAAAATGAAAATTTTATAGTTGATGTATGGAAAAAATTTAAAACAATAACAAATATAAAAAAAAAAATTTATTCACCAACACTAATGAACACAAAAGTTTTGTTATCCAATTTTGGGAAATTCCACTAGTTTAACCATAATAGCTTGGAATTTTGAAAGAAAGAGATTTCATCCACACATGTTTTAAAAATGGATATGCATGTTTGAAACATATTAAAGATGAAAATGAGCTATGGATGCAATGCTTTTAAAGAGAATAACAAACGCTCATTAAATTCTCAAGTGAACTTGCGGTGGGATATTTACCCGAGTCAAACATGCCATTATTTTGCCCATTTGCAAAAAGCTGACATAATTAATCATAAATGATTGTAATGTGATTTATCATGCGTAACGGGCTATATTTTTGTATGAAATGACTTATGGATTGCAATTCAACACTCAGTTAAAAAGCCTCCGCAACCCATTTTTCCCAACGATTGCAAAACTTGAGATATAAAAATGAAAAGGTGCTTACAATCCCTAAAAATTACAGACACTCTTTGGAATTATCTCTCTCTACATATGTGCATTGTGCATTTCCGTCTTAGATGTACACATTTTTCTAAAATCATAACTTCGAGTTTTTCGCTCTCCCTTCATCCTGTAAACAAAAAAGGCAAATAGATCACAGCAAAATGAAAATTTCATAGGTGATGTACGAAAAAAGTTCAAAACAATAAAAAAAGTAAATGAAGAAAATTTATTCACACACCACAAATGAACACAAAGGTTTTGTTATCCAAGTTTGGGAAATTCCACTTGTCCAAAACTAATATCTTGGAATTTTACATGAAGGAGATTTTTTCTACACATGTTTTAAAAATGGATATGCATGCTAAAAACATGTTAAAGATTCAAATGACCTATGGATCCAAAGATTTTAAAGAGAACAACAAACGCTCATTAAATTCCCAAGTGAACGTGTAGTGGGATATTTGCCCGTATCAAACAAGCCATTATTTTGCCCATATTCAAAACGTTTAGCTAACAATCATAGATGATTGTAAAGTGACTTGTCATGCGTAATGGTCTATATTTTTGTAAGAAATGACTTATGGATTTGAAGTCAACAATCAGTTAAAAATCGCCCGTCTCCCCCGTTTCCCGACGATTCCAAAACCTTAGATATAAAAACGAAAAAAGTGCAAACGATCCCTAAAACATACAGACAATCTTTGAAAATATCTCTCTCTACATTTGTGCATTGTGCATTTCCATTTTAGATGTACACTTTTTTCTTAAATCAGAACTTTAAGTTTTCGCTCCCCCTTCATCCTATAAACAAAAAAGGCAAAAAAGATTACAACAAAACAAAAATTTTATAGTTGATGTGTGGAAAATATTTAAAATAATAAATAATGTAAATAAAAAATATCTATTCACACACCACAAATGAACAAAAAAGTTTTGTTATCCAAGTTTGGGAAATTCCATTAGTCCAACCCAATTAAGCTTGGAATTTTACAAGAAGGAGATTTTTTCTACACATGTTTGAAAAAAGGATATGCATGCTTGAAACATGTTAAAGATTCAAATGACCTATGGATCCAAAGATTTTAAAGAGAATAACAAATGCTCATTAAATTCTCAAGTGAACGTGCGGAGCGATAATTACCCGAGTCTAACAAGTCATTATTTTGCCCATTTTCAAAAATTTGATATATCGATCATAGATGATTGTAAAGTGATTTGTCATGCATAACGGGCTATATTTTTGTCTGAAATAACTTATGGATTGCAATTCAACACTCAGTTAAAAATCCTCTGCAACCAATTTTTCCCGACGATTGCAAAACCTGAGATATAAAAACTAAAACGAGCTTACAATCCCTAGAAATTACAGACACTCTTTGGAATTATCTCTCGCTACAATTGTGCATTGTGCTTTTCCATTTTAGATGTACACTCTTTTCTGAAATCAAAACATTGACTTTTCGCTCTTCCTTCATCCCGAAAATAAACAAGGCAAAAAACTTACAACAAAATGAAAATTTTATAGTTGATGTATGGAAAAAATTTAAAACAATAACAAATATAAATAAAGAAAATTTATTCACCCAACACAAAATGAACACAAAAGTTTTCTTATCCAATTTGGGGAAATTCCACTAGTTTATCCCTAATAGCTTGGAATTTTGCAAGAAAGAGATTTCATCCACACATGTTTTAAAAATGGATATGCATGTTTGAAACATGTTAAAGATGAAAATGAGCTATGGATGCAAAGCTTTTGAAGAGAAAAACAAACGCTCATTAAATTATTAGTTGAACTTCCGGTGGGATATTTACCCGAGTCGAACATGCCATTATTTTGCCCTTTTGCAAAAAGCTAACATAACTAATCATAGATGATTGTAATGTGATTTATCATGCGTAACGGGCTATATTTTTGTATGAAATGACTTATGGATTGCAATTCAACATTCAGTTAAAAATCCTCCGCAACCCATTTTTCCCGACGATTGCAAAACCTGAGATATAAAAACGAAAAGGTGCTTACAATCCCTAAAAATTACAGACACTCTTTGGAATTATCTCTCTATATATATGTGCATTGTGTATTTCTGTTTTAGATGTACACATTTTTCTTAAATCAAAACTTTGAGTTTTTCGCTCTCCCTTCATCCCGTAATCAAAAATGGCAAATAGATCACAGCAAAATGAAAATTTCATAGTTGATGTACGAAAAAAGTTTAAAAAAATAAAAAAAGAAAATGAAGAAAATTTATTCACACACCACAAATGAACACAAAAGTTTTGTTATCCAAGTTTGGGAAATTCCACTAATCCAAAACTAAGATCTTGGAATTTTACATGAAGGAGATTTTTTCTACACATGTTTTAAAAATGAATATGCATGCCAAAAACATGTTAAATATTTAAATGACCTATGGATCCGAAGCTTTTAAAGAGAATAACAAACGCTCATTAAATTCTCAAGTGAACATGCGGTGGGATATTTGCCCGAGTCAAACAAGCTATTATTTTGCCCATATTCAAAACGTTGAGCTAAAAATCATAGATGATTGTAAAGTTATTTGTCATGCGTAATGGGCTATATTTTTGTAAGAAATGAATTACGGATTTGAAGTCAGCACTCAGTTAAAAATTGCCCGCCTCCCCCGTTTCCCGACGATTGCAAAACCTAAGATATAAAAACGAAAAAAGTGCATACGATCCCTAAAACATACAGATACTCTTTGGAGATATCTCTCTCTACATTTGTGCATTGTGCATTTCCATTTTAGACGTACACTTTGTTCTTAAATCAGAACTTTGAGTTTTCACTCCTCCTTCATCCCGTAAACAAAAAAGGTAAAAAAGATCGCAACAAAATAAAAATTTTATAGTTAATTTGTGGAAAATATTAAAATAATAACTAATGTAAATAAAAAATATCTATTCACACACCACAAATGAACACTAAAGTTTTGTTATCCAAGTTTGGGAAATTCCATTAGTCCAACACTAGTAAGCTTGGAATTTTACATGAAGGAGATTTTTTCTTCACATGTTTTAAAAATGGATAAGCATGTTTGAAACATGTTAAAGATTCAAATGACTTATGGATCCAAAGCTTTTAGAGAGAATAACAAACGCTCATTAAATTCTCAAGTGAACGTGCGGTGGGATATTTACCCAAGTCTAACCATTCATTATTTTGCCCATTTTCAAAAACTTGATCTAACAATCATAGATGATTGTAAAGTGATTTATCCTGCGTACAGGCTATATTTTTGTGTGAAATGACATATGGATTGCAATTCAACACTCAATTAAAAATCCTCTGCCACCAATTTTTCCCGACGATTGCAAAACCTGAGATATAAAAACTAAAACGAGCTTACAATCCCTAAAAATTACAGACATTCTTCGGAGTTATCTCTCCCTACAATTGTGCATTGTGCTTTTCCATTTTAGATGTACACTCTTTTCTTAAATCAAAACTTTGACATTTCGCTCTCCCTTCATCCCGAAAACAAAAGAGGCAAAAAACTTACAACAAAATGAAAATTTTATAGTTGATGTATGGAAATATTTTAATCAATAAAAAATATAAATAAAGAAAATTTATTCACCCAACACAAATGAACACAAAAGTTTTGTTATCCAATTTTGGAAAATTCCATTAGTCCAACCCTATTAAGCTTGGAATTTTACATGAAGGAGATTTTTTCTACACATGTTTTAAAAATGGATATGCATGCTTGAAACATGTTAAAGATTCATATGACCTATGGATTCAAAACTTTTAAAGAGAATAACAAAAGCTCATTAAATTCTCATGTGAACGTGCGGTGGCATATTTACCCGAGTCTAACAAGTCATTACTTTGCCCATTTTCAAAAATTTGATCTAACAATCATAGATGATTGTAAAGTGATTTATCATGCGTAACGGGCTATATTTTTGTATGAAATGACTTATGGATTGCAATTCAACACTTAGTTAAAAATCCTCCGCAACCCATTTTTCCCGATGATAGCAAAACCTGAGATATAAAAACGAACAAGTGCTTACAATCCCTAAAAATTACAGACACTCTTTGGAATTATCTCACTCTATATATGTGCATTGTGCATTTCCATTTTAGATGTACACATTTTTCTTAAATCGAAACTTCGAGTTTTTCGCTCTCCCTTCATCCAGAAAACAAAAAAGGTAAATAGACCACAACAAAATGAAAATTTCTTAGTTGATGTGCGGAAAAACTTTAAAACAAAAAAAAAGTAAAAGAAGAAAATTTATTCACACCCCACAAATGAACACAAAAGTTTTTTTATCCAAGTTTGGGAAATTCCACTTGTCCAAAACTAATATCTTCGAATTTTACATGAAGGAGATTTTTTCTACACATGTTTTAAAAATGGATATGCATGCCAGAAACATGTTAAATATTCAAATGACCTATGGATCCGAAGCTTTTAAAAAGAATAACAAACACTCATTAAATTCTCAAGTGAACGTGTGGTGGGATATTTGCCCGAGTCAAACAAGCCATTATTTTGCCCATATTCAAAACGTTGACCTAACAATCATAGATGATTGTAAAGTGATTTGTCATGCGTAACGGGATATATTTTTTTAAGAAATGACTTATGGATTTGAAGTCAACACTCAGTTAAAAATCACCCGCCACCCCCGTTTCCCGACGATTGCAAAACCTAAGATATAAAAATGAAAAAAGTGCATACGATCCCTAAAACATACAGATACTCTTTGGAGATATCTCTCTCTATATTTGTGCATTGTGCATTTCCATTTTAGATGGACACTTTTTCTTAAATCAGAACTTTGAGTTTTCGCTCCCCCTTCATCCCGTAAACAAAAAAGGTAAAAAAGATCACAACAAAATAAAAATTTTATAGTTGATTTGTGGAAAATATTAAAATAATAACTAATGTAAATAAAAAATATCTATTCACACACCACAAATGAACACAAAAGATTTGTTATCCAAGTTTGGAAAATTCCATTAGTCCAACACTAGTAAGCTTGGAATTTTACATGAAGGAGATTTTTTCTTCACATGTTTTAAAAATGGATAAGCATGTTTGAAACATGTTAAAGATTCAAATGACTTATGGATCCAAAGCTTTTAAAGAGAATAACAAACGCTCATTAAATTCTCAAGTGAACGTGCGGTGGGATATTTACCCAAGTCTAATAAGTTATTATTTTTCCCATTTTCAAAAACTTGATCTAACAATCACAGATGATTGTAAAGTGATTTATCTTGCGTACAGGCTATATTTTTGTGTGAAAAGACATATGGATTGCAATTCAACACTCAGTTAAAAATCCTCTGCCATCAATTTTTCCCGACGATTACAAAACCTGAGATATAAAAATCAGAAAGAGCTTACAATCCCTTAAAATTACAAACACTCTTTGGAATTATCTCTCCCTACAATTGTGCATTGTGCTTTTCCATTTTAGATGTACACTCTTTTCTTAAATCAAAACTTTGACTTTTCTCTCTCCCTTCATCCCGAAAACAAACAAGGCAAAAAGCTTACAACAAAATGAAAATTTTATAGTTGATATATGGAAAATTTTAAATAAATAACAAATATAAATAAAGAAAATTTATTCACCCAACACAAATGAACACAAAAGTTTTGTTATCCAATTTTGGGAAATTCCATTAATCCAACCCTATTAAGCTTGGAATTTTACGTGAAGGAGATTTTTTCTACACATGTTTTAAAAATGGATATGCATGCTTGAAACATGTTAAAGATTCAAATGACCTATGGATTCGAAACTTTTAAAGAGAATAACAAACGCTCATTAAATTCTCATGTGAACGTGCGGTGGCATATTTACCCGAGTCTAACAAGTCATTATTTTTCCCATTTTCAAAAATTTGATCTAACAATCACAGATGAATGTAAAGAGATTTATCATGCTTAACGGGCTATTTTTTTGAGTGAAATGACTTATGGATTGCAATTCATCACTCAGTTAAAAATCCTGTACCACCAATTTTTCCCGACGATTGCAAAACCTGAGATATAAAAACCAAAAAGAGCTTACATTCCCTAAAAATTACAGACACACTTTGGAATTATCTCTCCCTACAATTGTGCATTGTGCTTTTCCATTTTAGATGTACTCTCTTTTCTTAAATCAAAACTTTGACTTTTCGCACTCCCTTCATCCCGAAAACAAACAAGGCAAAAAGTTTACAACAAAATGAAAATTTTATAGTTGATGTATGGAAAAAATTTGAAACAATAAAAAGTATAAATAAAGAAAATTTATTCACCCACCAAAAATGCACACAAAAGTTTTGATATCCAATTTTGGGAAATTCCACTAGTTTAACCCGAATTGCTTGGAATTTGAAAGAAAGAGATTTCATCCACACATGTTTTAAAAATGGATACGCATGTTTAAACATGTTCAAGATGCTAATGAGCTATGGATGCAAAGCTTTTAAAGAGAATAACAAACGCTCGTTAAATTCTCAAGTGAACTTGCGATGGGATATTTACCCGAGTCAAACATGTCATTATTTTGCCCATTTGTAAAAAGCTAACATAATTAATCATAGATGATTGTAATGTGATTTATCATGCGTAACGGGCTATATTTTTGTATGAAATGAATTATGGATTGCAATTCAACATTCAGTTAAAAATCCTCCGCAACCCATTTTTCCCCACGATTGCAAAACCTGAGATATAAAAACGAAAAGGTGCTTACAATCCCTAAAAATTACAGACACTCTTTGGAATTATCTCTCTCTACATATGTGCATTGTGCATTTCCGTTTTAGATGTACACATTTTTCTTAAATCAAAACTTCGAGTTTTTCGCTTTCCCTTCATCCCGTAAACAAAAAAGGCAAATAGATCACAACAAAATGAAAATTTCATAGTTGATGTACGGAAAAAGTTTAAAACAATAAAAAAAGTAAATGAAGAAAATTTATTCACACACCACAAATGAACACAAAAGTTTTGTTATCCAATTTGGGAAATTCCACTAGTCCAAAACTAATATCTTGGGATTTTACATGAAGGAGATTTTTTCTACACATGTTTTAAAAATGGATATGCATGCCAGAAACATGTTAAAGATTCAAATGACCTATGGATCCAAATATTTTACAGGGAATAACAAACGCTTATTAAATTCTCAAGTGAACGTGCGGTGGGATATTTGACCGAGTCAAACAAGCCATTATTTTTCCCATATTCAAAAAGTTGAGCTAACAATCATAGATGATTGTAAAGTGATTTGTCATGTGTAACGGGCTATATTTTTGTAAGAAATGACTTATGGATTTGAAGTCAACACTCAGTTAAAAATCGCCCGCCTCCCGCGTTTCCCGACGATTGCAAAACCTTAGATATAAAAACGAAAAAAGTGCATACGATCCCTAAAACATACACACACTCTTTGGAAATATCTCTCTCTACATTTGTGCAATGTGCATTTCTATTTTAGATGTACAGTTTTTTCTTAAATCAGAACTTTGAGTTTTCGCTCCCCCTTCATCCTGTAAACAAAAAAGGCAAAAAGCTTACAACAAAATGAAAATTTTATAGTTGATGTATGGAAAAAATTTAAAACAATAACAAATATAAATAAAAAAAATTTATTCACCAACACTAATGAACACTATGGATCCGAAGCTTTTAAAGAGAATAACAAACGCTCATTAAATTTTCAAGTGAACGTGCGGTGGGATATTTGCCCGAGTCAAACAAGCCATTATTTTGCCCATATGCAAAACGTTGAGCTAACAATCATAGAAGATTGTAAAGTGATTTTTCATGCGTAACGGGCTATATTTTTATAAGAAATCACTTATGGATTTAAAGTCAATACTTAGTTAAAAATCGCCCGCCTCCCCCGTTTCCTGACGATTGTAAAACCTTAGATATAAAAACGAAAAAAGTGCATACGATCCCTAAAACATACAGACACTCTTTGGAGATATCTCTCTCTACATTTGTGCATTGTGCATTTCCATTTTAGACGTACACTTTTTTCTTAAATCAGAACTTTGAGTTTTCGCTCCCCCTTCATCCCGTAAACAAAAAAGGCAAAAAAGATCACAACAAAATAAAAATTTTATAGTTGATGTGTGGAAAATATTAAAATAATAACTAATGTAAATAAAAAATATCTATTCACACACCACAAATGACGACAAATGTTTTGTTATCCAAGTTTGGGAAATTCCATTAGTCCAACCCTATCCAGCTTGGAATTTTACATGAAGGAGACTTTTTCTACACATGTTTTAAAAATGGATATGCATGCTTGAAACATGTTAAAGATTCAAATGACCTATGGATCCAAAGCTATTAAAGAGAATAACAAATGCTCATTAAATTCTCAAGTGAATGTGCGGTGGGATATTTACCCGAGTCTAACAAGTCATTATTTTGCCCATTTTCAAAAATTTGATCTAACAATCATTGATGATTGTAAAGTGATTTATCCTGCGTAACGGGCTATATTTTTATGTGAAATGACTTATGGATTGTAATTCAACACTCAGTTTAAAATCCTCTACCACCAATTTTTCCCGACGATTGCAAAACCTGAGATATAAAAACGAAAAAGAGCTTACAATCCCTAAAAATTACAGACATTCTTTGGAATTATCTCTCCCTGCAATTGGGCATTTTTCTTTTCCATTTTAAATGTACACTCTTTTCTTATATCAAAACTTTGACTTTTCGCTCTCCCTTCATCCCGAAAACAATCAAGGCAAAAAACTTACAACAAAATGAAAATTTTATAGTTCATGTATGGAAAAAATTTAAAACAATAACAAATATAATATAAAGAAAATTTATTCACCCAACACAAATGAACACAAAAGTTTTGTTATCCAATTTTTGGAAATTCCACAAGTTTTACCCTAATAGCTTGAAATTTTGCAAGAAAGAGATTTCATCCACACATGTTTTAAAAATGGATATGCATGTTTGAAACATGTTAAATATGCAAATGAGCTATGGATGCAAAACTTTTAAAGAGAATAACAAACGCTCATTAAATTCTCAAGTTAACTTGCAGTGTTATATTTACACGAGTCAAACATGCCATTATTTTGCCATTTTGCAAAAAACTGACATAATTAATCATAGATGATTGTAATGTGAATTATCATGCGTAACGGGCTATATTTTTGTATGAAATGACTTATGGATTGCAATTCAACACTCAGTTAAAAATCCTTTGCAACCCATTTTTCCCCACGATTGCAAAACCTGAGATATAAAAACAAAAAGGTTCTTACAATCCCTAAAAATTATAGACACTGTTTGGAATTATCTCTCTCGACATATGTGCATTGTGCATTTCCGTTTTAGATGTACACATTTTTCTTAAATCAAAACTTCGAGTTTTTCGCTCTCCCTTCATCCCTTAAACAAAAAAGGCAAATAGATCACAGCAAAATGAAAATTTCATAGTTGATGTACGAAAAAAGTTAAAAACAATAAAAAAACTAAATTAAGAAAATTTATTGACACACCACAAATGAACACAAAAGTTTTTTTATTCAAGTTTGGGAAATTCCACTAGTCCAAAACTAATATCTTGGAATTTTACATGAAGGAGATTTTTTCTACGCATCTTTTAAAAATGGATATGCATGCCAAAAACATGTTAAAGATTCAAATGACCTATGGATCCAAAGCTTTTAAAGAGAATAACAAACGCTCATTAAATTCTCAAGTGAACGTGCGGTGGGATATTTTCCCGAGTCAAACAAGCCATTATTTTGCCCATATTCAAAACGTTGAGCTAACAATCATAGAGGATTGTAAAGTGATTGTCATGTATATCGGGCTATATTTTTGTAAGAAATGACTTATGGATTTGAAGTCAACACTCAGTTAAAAATCGCCCGCCTCCCCCGTTTCCCAACGATTGCAAAACCTTAGATATAAAACAAAAAAAGTGCATACGATCCCTAAAACATACAGACAGTCTTTGGAGATATCGCATTCTTCATTTGTGCATTGTGCATTTCCATTTTAGATGTACCCTTTTTTCTTAAATCAGAACTTTGAGTTTTCGTTCCCCCTTCATCCTGTAAACAAAAAAGGCAAAAAAGATCACAACAAAATAAAAAATTTATAGTTGATGTGTGGAAAATATTTAAAATAATAACTAATGTAAATAAAAAATATCTATTCACACACCACAAATGAACACAAAAGTTTTGTTATCCAAGTTTGGGAAATTCCATTAGTCTAACCCTATTAAGCTCGGAATTTTACATGAAGGAGATTTTATCTACACATGTTTTAAAAATGGATATGCATGCTTGAAACATGTTCAAGATTCAAATGACCTATGGATCCAAAGCTTTTAAAGAGAATAACAAACCCTCATTAAATTTTCAAGTGAACGTGCGATGGGATATTTACTCGAGTCTAACAAGTCATTATTCTGCCCATTTTCAAAAGTTTGAACTAACAATAAGAGATGATTGAAAATTGATTTCTCATGCATAACGGGCTATATTTTTGTATGAACTGACTTATGTATTGCAATTCAACACTCAGTTAAAAATCCTCTGCCACCAATTTTTCCCAACGATTGCAAAACCTGAGATATAAAAAATAAAAAGAGCTTACATTCCCTAAAAACTACAGATACTCTTTGGAATTATCTCTCCAAACAATTGTGCATTGTGCTTTTCCATTTTAGATGTACACTCTTTTCTTAAATCGAAACTTTGACTTTTCTCTCTCCCTTCTTCCCGAAAACAAACAAGGTAAAAAGCTTACAACAAAACGAAAATTTTATAGTTGATGTTTGGAAAAAATTTGGGATAAGGCCTTCGACCCAAATTTAACATGGTATCAGAGCAAGCCACTCAGTATGTGGGCCTCCACCTAAATTATCCACTTGTAGAGCCACAAAAGAGAGCGGGCCTACAAGTGAGGGGGAGTGTTAAAAAATAGTCCCACATGGATTAGTGGATATAAAGATCTTGAGTTTATTAGCTGGGAAAAAGGTTTTCTAAGTGGCTAGTCATTTTGGGATAAGGCCTTCGACTAATAACAAATTTAAATAAAGAAAATTTATTCACCCAACACAAATGAACACAAAATTTTTGTTATCCAATTTTGGGAAATTTAACTAGTTTAACCCTAATAGCTTGGAATTTTGCAAGAAAGAGATTTCATCCACACATGTTTTAAAAATGGATATGCATGTTTTAAACATGTTAAAGACGAAAACGAACTATGGATGCAAAGGTTTTAAAGAGAATAACAAACGCTCATTAAATTCTCAAGTGAACTTGCGGTGGGATATTTACCCGAGTCAAACATGCCATTATTTTGCCCATTTGCAAAAAGCTGACATAATTAATCATAGATGATTGTAATGTGATTTATCATGTGTTACGGGCTATATTTTTGTATGAAATGACTTATGGATTGCAATTCAACACAGTTAAAAATCCTCCATAACCCATTTTTCCCGACGATTGCAAAAACTGAGATATAAAAACGAAAAGGTGCTTACAATCCCTAAAAATTATAGACACTCTTTGCAATTATCTCTCTCTACATATGTGCATTGTTCATTTCCGTTTTAGATGGACACATTTTTCTTAAATCAAAACTTCGAGTTTTTTGCATTCCCTTCATCCCGTAAACAAAAAAGACAAATAGATCACAGCAAAATGAAAATTTCATAGTTGATGTATAGAAAAAGTTTAAAACAATAAAAAAAGTAAATGAAGAAAATTTTTCACACACCACAAATGAACACAATAGTTTTGTTATCAGAGTTTGGGAAATTCCACTAGTCCAAAACTAATATCTTGGAATTTTACCTGAAGGAGATTTTTTCGACACATGTTTTAAAAATGGATATGCATGCCAGAAACAAGTTAAAGATTCAAATGACCAATGGATCCAAAGCTTTTAAAGAGAATAACAAACTCTCATTAAATTCACAAGTGAACGAGCGGTGGGATATTTGCCCGAGTCAAACAAGCAATTATTTTGCCCATATTCAAAACGTTGAGCTAACAATCATAGATGACTGTAAAGTGATTTCCCATGCGTAACGGGCTATATTTTTGAAGGAAATGACTTATGGATTTGAAGTCAACACTCAGTTAAAAATCGCCCGCCTCCCCCGTTTCCCTACGATTGCAAAACCATCAATATAAAAACGAAAAAAGTGCATACGATCCCTAAAACATACAGACACTCTTTGGAAATATCTCTCTCTACATTTTTGCATAGTGCTTTTCCATTTTAGATATCCACTTTTTTCTTAAATCAGAACTTTGAGTTTTCGCTCTCCCTTCATCCCGTAAACAAAAAAGGCAAAAAAGATCACAACAAAATAAAAATTTTATAGTTGATGTGTGGAAAATATTTAAAATAATAACTAATGTAAATAAAAAATATCTATTCACACACCACAAATGAACACAAAAGTTTTGTTATCCAAGTTTGGGAAATTCCATTAGTCCAGCCCTATTAAGCTTGGAATTTTACATGAAGGAGATTTTTTCTACACATGTTTTAAAAATGGATTTGCATGCTTGAATCATGTTAAAGATTCAAATGACCGATGGATCCAAAGCTTTTAAAGAGAATAACAAACGCTCATGGAATTCTCAAGTGAACGTGCGGTGGGATATTTTCCCGTGTCTAACAAGTCATTATTTTTGCCCATTTCCAAAAATTTCATCTAACAATCATAGATGATTGTAAAGTTATTTATCATGCGTAACGGGCTATATTTTTGTATGAAATGACTTCTGGATTTCAATTCAACACTCAGTTAATAATCCTCTGCCACCAATTTTTCCCGACGATTGCAAAACCTGAGATATAAAAACTAAAAAGAGCTTACAATCCCTAAAAATTACAGACACCCTTTGGAATTATCTCTCCCTACAATTGTGCATTGTGCTTTTCCATTTTAGATGTACTCTTTTTTCTTAAATCAAAACATTGACTTTTTGCTCTCCCTTTATCCCAAAAACAAACAATGCAAAAAGCTTACAACAAAATGAAAATTTTATAGTTGATGTATGGAAAAAATTTTAAAAATAACAAATATAAATAAAGAAAATTTATTCACCCAAAACAAATGAACATAAAATTTTTGTTATCCAATTTTGGGAAATACCACTAGTTTAACCCTAATAGCTTGGAATTTTGCAAGAAAGAGATTTCATCCACACATGTTTTAAAAATGGATATGCACGTTTGAAACATGTTAAAGATGCAAATGAGCTTTGGATGCAAAGCTTTTAAAGAGAATAACAAACGCTCATTAAATTCTCAAATGAACTTGCGGTGGGATATTTACCCGAGTCAAACATGACATTATTTTGCCCATTTGTAAAAAGCTGACATAATTAATCATAGATGATTGTAATGTGATTTATCATGCGTAACGGGCTATATTTTTGTATGAAATGACTTATGGATTGCAATTCAACAATCAGTTAAAACTCCTCAGCATCCCATTTTTTTTGACGATTGCAAAACCTGAGATATAAAAATGAAAAGGTGCTTACAATCCAAAAAAATTACAGACACTCCTTGGAATTATCTCTCTCTACATATGTGCATTGTGCATTTCCGTTTTAGATGCACACATTTTTTTTAAATCAAAACTTCGAGTCTTTCACTCTCCCTTCTTCCCGTAAACAAAAAAGGCAAATAGATCACAGCAAAATGAAAATTTCATAGTTGATGTACGGAAAAAGTTTAAAACAATAAAAAAAGTAAATGAAGAAAATTTATTCACACACCACAAATGAACACAAAAGTTATGTTATCCAAGTTTGGGAAATTCCACTAGTCCAAAACTAATATCTTGGAATTTTACGTGAAGGAGATTTTTTCTACACATGTTTTAAAAATAGATATGCATGTCAGAAACATGATCAAGATTCAAATGACCTATGGATCCAAAGCTTTTAAAGAGAATAACAAACGCTCATTAAATTCTCAAGTGAACGTGCGGTGGGATATTTACCCGAGTCAAACAAGCAATTATTTTGCCCATATTCAAAACGTTGAGCTAACAATCATAGATGATTGTAAAGTGATTTGTCATGCGTAACGGGCTATATTTTTGTAAGAAATGACTGATGGATTTGTAGTCAACACTCAGTTAAAAATCGCCCGCCTCTCCTGTTTCCCGATGATTGCAAAACCATAGATATAAAAACAAAAAAGTGTATACGATCCCTAAAACATACAGACACTCTTTGGAAATTTCTTTCTCTACATTTGTGCATTGTGCATTTCCTTTTTAGATGTACACTTTTTTCTTAAATCAGAACTTTGAGTTTTCGCTTCCCCTTCATCCCGTAAACAAGAAAAGCAAAAAAGATCACAACAAAATAAAAATTTATAGTTGATGTGTGGAAAATATTTAAAATAATAACTAATGTAAATAAAAAATATCTATTCACACACCACAAATGAACACAAAAGTTTTGTTATCCACGTTTTGGAAATTCCATTAGTCCAACCCTATTAAGCTGGGAATTTTAGAGGAAGGAGATTTTTTTCTACACATGTTTTAAAAATGGATATGCATGCTTGAAACATGGTAAAGATTCAAATGACCTATGGATCCAAAGCTTTTAAAGAGAATAACAAACACTCATTAAATTCTCAATTGAACGTGCGGTGGGATATTTGCCCGAGTCCAACAAGTCATTATTTTGACCAGTTTCAAAAATATTATCTAACAATCATAGATGATTGTAAAGTGATTTATCATGCGTAACGGGCTATATTTTTGTATGAAATGACTTATGGATTGCAATTCAAAACTCAGTTAAAAATCCTCTGCCACCAATTTTTCCCGACGATTGCGAAACCTGAGATATAAAAACTAAAAAGAGCTTACAATCCCTAAAAATTTCAGACACTCTTTGGAATTATCTCTCCCTTCAATTTTGCATTGTGCTTTTCCATTTTAGATTTACACTATTTTCTTAACTCAAAACTTTGACTTTTCGCTCTCCCCTCATCCCGAAAACAAACAAGGCAAAAAGCTGACAACAAAATGAAAATTTTATAGTTGATGTATGGAAAAAATTCAAAACAATAACAAATATATATAAAGAAAATTTATTCACCCAACACAAATGAACACAAAAGTTTTGTTATCCAATTTTGGGAAATTCCACTAGTTTTACCATAATAGCTTGGAATTTTGCAAGAAAGAGATTTCATCCACACATGTTTCAAAAAGGCATATGCATGTTTGAAACATGTTAAAGATGCAAATGAGCTTTGGATGCAAAGCTTTTAAAGAGAATAACAAACTCTCATTAAATTCTCAAGTGAACTTGCGGTGGGATATTTACCAGAATCAAACATGCCATTATTTTGCCCATTTGATAAAACCGGACATAATTAATCATAGATGATTGTAATGTGATTTATCATGCGTAACGGGCTATATTTTTGTATGAAATGACTTATGGATTGCAATTCAACCCTCAGTTAAAAATTCTCCGCAACCCATTTTTCCTAACTATTGCAAAACCTGAGATATAAAAACGAAATGGTGATTACAATCCCTTAAAATTACAGACACTCTTCGGTATTATCTCTCTCTACATATGTGCATTGTGCATTTTCGGTTTAGATGTACACATTTTTTTTCAATCAAAACTTCGAGTTTTTCGCTCTCCCTTCATCCCGTAAACAAAAAAGGCAAATAGATCACAGCAAAATGAAAATTTCATAGTTGATGTACGGAAAAAGTTTAAAACAATAAAAAACGTAAATGAAGAAAATTTATTCACACACCACAAATGAACACAAAAGTTTTGTTATCCAAGTTTGGGAAATTCCACTAGTGCAAAACTAATATCTTGGAATTTTATATGAAGGAGATTTTTTCTACACATGTTTTAAAAATGGATATGCATGCCAGAAACATGTTAAAGATTCAAATGACCTATGGATCCAAAGCTTTTAAAGAGAATAACAAACGCTCATTAAATTCTCAAGTGAACGTGCGGTGGGATATTTGCCCAAGTCAAACAAGCCATTATTTTGCCCATATTCAAAAAGTTGAGCTAACAATCATAGGTTATTGTAAAGTGATTTGTCATGCGTAATGGGTTATATTTTTTTAAGAAATGACTTATGGATTTGAAGTGAACACTCAGTTAAAAATCGCCCGCCTCCCCCGTTTCCTGACGATTGCAAAACCTGAGATATAAAAACGAATAAAGTGCATACGATCCCTAAAAAATACAGACACTCTTTGGAAATATCTCTCTCTACATTTGTGCATTGTGCATTTCTATTTTAGATGTACACTTTTTTCTTAAATCAGAACTTTGAGTTTTCGCTACCCCTTCATCCCGTAAACAAAAAAAGCAAAAAAGATCACAACAAAATAAAAATTTTATAGTTGATGTGTGGAAAATATTTAAAATAATAACTAATGTAAATAAAAAATATCTATTCCCACACCACAAATGAACACAAAAGTTTTGTTATCCACGTTTGGGAAATTCCATTAGTCCAACCCTATTAAGCTGGGAATTTTAGAGGAAGGAGATTTTCTCTACACATGTTTTAAAGATGGATATGGATGCTTGAAACATGTTAAAGATTCAAATGACCTATGGATCCAAATCTTTTAAAGAGAATAACAAACGCTCATTAAATTCTCAATTGAACGTGCGGTGGGATATTTACCCGAGTCCAACAAGTCATTATTTTGCCCAGTTTCAAAAATATTATCTAACAATCATAGATGATTGTAAAGTGATTTATCATGCGTAACGGGCTATATTTTTGTATGAAATAACTTATGGATTGCAATTCAACACTCAGTTAAAAATCCTCTGCCACCAATTTTTCCCGACGATTGCAAAACCTGAGATATAAAAACTAAAAAGAGCTTACAATCTCTAAAAATTTCAGACACTCTTTGGAACTATCTCTCCCTTCAATTTTGCATTGTGATTTTCCATTTTAGATTTACACTATTTTCTTAACTCAAAACTTTGACTTTTCGCTCTCCCCTCATCCCGAAAACAAACAAGGCAAAAAGCTGACAACAAAATGAAAATTTTATAGTTGATGTATGGAAAAAATTCAAAACAATAACAAATATATATAAAGAAAATTTATTCACCCAACACAAATGAACACAAAAGTTTTGTTATCCAATTTTTGGAAATTCCACTAGTTTTACCATAATAGCTTGGAATTTTGCAAGAAAGAGATTTCATCCACACATGTTTCAAAACGGCATATGCATGTTTGAAACATGTTAAAGATGCAAATGAGCTTTGGATGCAAAGCTTTTAAAGAGAATAACAAACTCTCATTAAATTCTCAAGTGAACTTGCGGTGGGATATTTACCAGAATCAAACATGCCATTATTTTGCCCATTTGATAAAACCGGACATAATTAATCATAGATGATTGTAATGTGATTTATCATGCGTAACGGGCTATATTTTTGTATGAAATGACTTATGGATTGCAACTCAACCCTCAGTTAAAAATTCTCCGCAACCCATTTTTCCTAACTATTGCAAAATCTGAGATATAAAAACGAAATGGTGCTTACAATCCCTTAAAATTACAGACACTCTTCGGTATTATCTCTCTCTACATATGTGCATTGTGCATTTCCGGTTTAGATGTACACATTTTTTTTCAATCAAAACTTCGAGTTTTTCGCTCTCCCTTCATCCCGTAAACAAAAAAGGCAAATAGATCACAGCAAAATGAAAATTTCATAGTTGATGTACGGAAAAAGTTTAAAACAATAAAAAACGTAAATGAAGAAAATTTATTCACACACCACAAATGAACACAAAAGTTTTGTTATCCAAGTTTGGGAAATTCCACTAGTGCAAAACTAATATCTTGGAATTTTATATGAAGGAGATTTTTTCTACACATGTTTTAAAAATGGATATGCATGCCAGAAACATGTTAAAGATTCAAATGACCTATGGATCCAAAGCTTTTAAAGAGAATAACAAACGCTCATTAAATTCTCAAGTGAACGTGCGGTGGGATATTTGCCCAAGTCAAACAAGCCATTATTTTGCCCATATTCAAAAAGTTGAGCTAACAATCATAGGTTATTGTAAAGTGATTTGTCATGCGTAATGGGTTATATTTTTTTAAGAAATGACTTATGGATTTGAAGTGAACACTCAGTTAAAAATCGCCCGCCTCCCCCGTTTCCTGACGATTGCAAAACCTGAGATATAAAAACGAATAAAGTGCATACGATCCCTAAAAAATACAGACATTCTTTGGAAATATCTCTCTCTACATTTTTGCATTGTGCATTTCTATTTTAGATGTACACTTTTTTCTTAAATCAGAACTTTGAGTTTTCGCTCCCCTTTCATCCCGTAAACAAAAAAAGCAAAAAAGATCACAACAAAATAAAAATTTTATAGTTGATGTGTGGAAAATATTTAAAATAATAACTAATGTAAATAAAAAATATCTATTCCCACACCACAAATGAACACAAAAGTTTTGTTATCCACGTTTGGGAAATTCCATTAGTCCAACCCTATTAAGCTGGGAATTTTAGAGGAAGGAGATTTTCTCTACACATGTTTTAAAGATGGATATGGATGCTTGAAACATGTTAAAGATTCAAATGACCTATGGATCCAAATCTTTTAAAGAGAATAACAAACGCTCATTAAATTCTCAATTGAACGTGCGGTGGGATATTTACCCGAGTCCAACAAGTCATTATTTTGCCCAGTTTCAAAAATATTATCTAAAAATCATAGATGATTGTAAAGTGATTTATCATGCGTAACGGGCTATATTTTTGTATGAAATCACTTATGGATTGCAATTCAACACTCAGTTAAAAATCCTCTGCCACCAATTTTTCGCGACGATTGCAAAACCTGAGATATAAAAACTAAAAAGAGCTTACAATCCCTAAAAATTTCAGACACTCTTTGGAATTATCTCTCCCTAAAATTATGCATTGTGCTTTTCCATTTTAGATGTACACAATTTTCTTAACTCAAAACTTTGACTTTTCGCTCTCCCTTCATCCCGAAAACAAACAAGGCAAAAAGCTGACAACAAAATGAAAATTTTATAGTTGATGTATGGAAAAAATTTAAAACAATAACAAATATAAATAAAGAAAATTTATTCACCCAACACAAATGAACACAAAAGTTTTGTTATCCAATTTTGGGAAATTCCACTAGTTTTACCATTATAGCTTGGAATTTTGCAAGAAAGAGATTTCATCCACACATGTTTTAAAACGACATATGCATGTTTGAAACATGTTAAAGATGCAAATGAGCTTCGGATGCAAAGCTTTTAAAGAGAATAAAAAAATCTCATTAAATTCTCAAGTGAACTTGCGGTGGGATATTTACCAGAATCAAACATGCCATTATTTTGCCCATTTGATAAAACCTGACATAATTAATCATAGATGATTGTAATGTGATTTATCATGCGTAACGGGCTATATTTTTCTATGAAATGACTTATGGATTGCAATTCAACCCTCAGTTAAAAATTCTCCGCAACCCATTTTTCCCGACGATTGCAAAACCTGAGATATAAAAACGAAATGGTGCTTACAATCCCTTAAAATTACAGACACTCTTTGGTATTATCTCTCTCTACATATGTGCATTGTGCATTTCCGGTTTAGATGTACACATTTTTTTTAAATCAAAACTTCGAGTTTTTCGCTCTCCCTTCATCCCGTAAACAAAAAAGGCAAATAGATCACAGCAAAATAAATATTTCATAGTTGATGTACGGAAAAAGTTTAAAACAATAAAAAAAGTAAATGACGAAAATTTATTCACACACCACAAATGAACACAAAAGTTTTGTTATCCAAGTTTGGGAAATTCCACTAGTCCAAAACTAATATCTTGGAATTTTACATGAAGGAGATTTTTTCTACACATGTTTTAAAAATGGATATGCATGCCAGAAACATGTTAAAGATTCAAATGACCTATGGATCCAAAGCTTTTAAAGAGAACAACAAACGCTCATTAAATTCTCAAGTGAACGTGCGGTGGGATATTTGCCCAAGTCAAACAAGCCATTATTTTGCCCATATTCAAAAAGTTGAGCTAACAATCATAGGTTATTGTAAAGTGATTTGTCATGCATAATGGGTTATATTTTTTTAAGAAATGAGTTGTGGATTTGAAGTGAACACTTAGTTAAAAATCGCCCCTCCCCCGTTTCCTGACGATTGCAAAACCTGAGATATAAAAACGAAAAAAGTGCATACGATCCCTAAAAAATACTGACACTCTTTGGAAATATCTCTCTTTACATTTGTGCATTGTGCATTTCTATTTTAGATGTACACTTTTTTCTTAAATCAGATCTTTGAGTTTTCGCTCCCCCTTCATCCCGTAAACAAAAAAAGCAAAAAAGATCACAACAAAATAAAAATTTTATAGTTGATGTGTGGAAAGTATTTAAAATAATAAATAATGTAAATAAAAAATATCTATTCCCATACCACAAATGAACACAAAAGTTTTGTTATCCACGTTTGGGAAATTCCATTAGTCCAACCCTATTAAGCTGGGAATTTTCGAGGAAGGAGATTTTTTCAACACATGTTTTAAAAATGGATATGCATGCTTGAAACATGTTAAAGATTCAAATTACCTATGGATCCAAAGCTTTTAAAGAGAATAACAAATGCTCATTAAATTCTCAAGTGAACGTGCGGTGGGATATTTACCCGAGTCCAACAAGTCATTATTTTGCCCGGTTTCAAAAAGATTATCTAACAATCATAGATGATTGTAAAGTGATTTATCATGCATAACGGGCTATATTTTTGTTTGAAATGACTTATGGATTGCAATTCAACACTCAGTTAAAAATCCTCTGCCACCAATTTTTCCCGACGATTGCGAAACCTGAGATATAAAAACTAAAAAGAGCTTACAATCCCTAAACATTTCAGACACTCTTTGGAATTATCTCTCCCTACAATTTTGCATCGTGCTTTTCCATTTTAGATGTACACTATTTTCTTAACTCAAAACTTTGACTTTTCGCTCTCCCTTCATCCCGAAAACAAACAAGGCAAAAAGCTGACAACAAAATGAAAATTTTATAGTTGATGTATGGAAAAACTTTAAAACAATAACAAATATAAATAAAGAAAATTTATTCACCCAACACAAATGAACACAAAAGTTTTGTTATCCAATTTTGGGAAATTCCACTAGTTTTACCATTATAGCTTGGAATTTTGCAAGAAAGAGATTTCATCCACACATGTTTTAAAACGACATATGCATGTTTGAAACATGTTAAAGATGCAAATGAGCTTCGGATGCAAAGCTTTTAAAGAGAATAAAAAAATCTCATTAAATTCTCAAGTGAACTTGCGGTGGGATATTTACCAGAATCAAACATGCCATTATTTTGCCCATTTGATAAAACCTGACATAATTAATCATAGATGATTGTAATGTGATTTATCATGCGTAACGGGCTATATTTTTCTATGAAATGACTTATGGATTGCAATTCAACCCTCAGTTAAAAATTCTCCGCAACCCATTTTTCCTAACTATTGCAAAACCTGAGATATAAAAACGAAATGGTGCTTACAATCCCTTATAATTACAGACACTCTTTGGTATTATCTCTCTCTACATATGTGCATTGTGCATTTCTGGTTTAGATGTACACATTTTTTTTAAATCAAAACTTCGAGTTTTTCGCTCTCCCTTCATCCCGTAAACAAAAAAGGCAAATAGATCACAGCAAAATAAATATTTCATAGTTGATGTACGGAAAAAGTTTAAAACAATAAAAAAAGTAAATGACGAAAATTTATTCACACACCACAAATGAACACAAAAATTTTGTTATCCAAGTTTGGGAAATTCCACTAGTCCAAAACTAATATCTTGGAATTTTACATGAAGGAGATTTTTTCTACACATGTTTTAAAAATGGATATGCATGCCAAAAACATGTTAAAGATTCAAATGACCTATGGATCCAAAGCTTTTAAAGAGAATAACAAACGCTCATTAAATTCTCAAGTGAACGTGCGGTGGGATATTTGCCCAAGTCAAACAAGCCATTATTTTGCCCATATTCAAAAAGTTGAGCTAACAATCATAGGTTATTGTAAAGTGATTTGTCATGCGTAACGGGTTATATTTTTTTAAGAAATGACTTATGGATTTGAAGTGAACACTCAGTTAACAATCGCCCGCCTCCCCCGTTTCCTGACGATTGCAAAACCTGAGATATAAAAAAGAAAAAAGTGCATACGATCCCTAAACACTCTTTGGAAATATCTCTCTCTACATTTTTGCATTGTGCATTTCCATTTTAGATGAACACTTTTTTCTTAAATCAGAACTTTGAGTTTTCACTCCCTCTACATCCCATAAACAAAAAAAGCAAAAAAGATCACCACAAAATAAAATTTTTATAGATGATGTGTGGAAAATAATTAAAATAATAACTAATGTAAAAAAAAATATCTATTAACACACCACAAATGAACACAAAAATTTGTTATCCAATTTTTGGAAATTCCACTAGTTTAACTCTAATAGCTTGGAATTTTGCAAGAAAGAGATTTCATCCACATATGTTTTAAAAATGGATATGTATGTTTGAAACAAGTTAAAGATAAAAATGAGCTATGGATGCAAAGCTTTTAAAGAGAATAACAAACGCTCATTAAATTCTCAAGTGAACTTGCGGTGGGATATTTACCAGAGTCAAACATGCCATTATTTTGCCCATTTGCAAAAAGCTGACATAATTAATCATAGATGATGGTAATGTGATTTATCATGCGTAACGGGCTATATTTTTGTATGAAATGACTCATGGATTGCAGTTCAACACTCAGTTAAAAATCCTCTGCAACCCATTTTTCCCGACGATTGCAAAACCTGAGATATAAAAACAAAAAGGTGCTTACAATCTCTAAAAATTACAGACACTCTTTGGAATTATCTCTCTTTACATATGTGCATTGAGTATTTCCGTTTTAGTTGTACACTTTTTTCTTAAATCAAAACATCGAGTTTTTCGCTCTCCCTTAATCCCGAAAACAAATAAGGGAAATAGATCACAACAAAATGAAAATTTCATAGTTGATTTACGAAAAAGTTTAAAACAATAAAAAAAGTAAATGAAGAAAATTTATTCACACACCACAAATGAACACAAAAGTTTTGTTATCCAAGTGTGGCAAATTCCACTAGTCCAAAACTAATATCTTGGAATTTTACATGAAGGAGATTTTTTCTACACATGTTTTAAAAATGGATATGCATGCCAAAAACATGTTAAAGATTCAAATGACCTATGGATCCAAAGCTTTTAAAGAGAATAACAAACGCTCATTAAATTTTCAAGTGAACGTGCGTTGGGATATTTGCCGGAGTCAAACAAGCAATTATTTTGCCCATATTCAAAAAGTTATGCTAACAATCATAGGTGATTGTAAAGTAATTTATCATGCGTAACGGGCTATATTTTTGTAAGAAATGACTTATGGATTTGAAGTCAACACTCAGTTAAAAATCATCCGCCTCCCCCATTTCCCGATGATTGCAAAACCTGAGATATAAAAAATAAAAAGAGCTTACAATCCCTAAAAATTACAGACACTCTTTGGAATTATATCTTCCTGCAATTTTACATTGTGGTTTTTCCTTTTAGATGTACACTTTTTTCTTAAATCAGAACTTTGAGTTTTCGCTCCCCCTTCATCCCGTAAACAAAAAAGGCAAAAAAGATCACAACAAAATAAAATTTTTATAGTTGATGTGTGGAAAATATTTAAAATAATAACTAATGTAAATAAAAAAAATCTATTCACACACCAAAAATGAACACAAAGTTTTGTTATCCAAGTTTGGGAAATTCCATTAGTCCAACCCTATTAAGCTTGGAATTTTACATGAAGGAGATTTTTTCTACACATGTTTTAAAAATGGATTTGCATGCTTGAAACATGTTAAAGATTCAAATGACCTATGGATCCAAACCTTTTAAAGAGAATAACAAACGCTCATTAAATTCTCAAGTGAACGTGCGGTGGACTATTTTCCCGAGTCTACAAAGTCATTATTTTGCCCATTTTCAAAAATTTGATCTAACAATCATAGATGATTGTAAAGTGATTTATCATGCATAACGGGCTATATTTTTTTATGAAATGACTTATGGATTGCAATTCAACACTCAGTTAAAAATCCTCTGCCACCCATTTTTCCCGACGATTGCAAAACCTGAGATATAAAAACTAAAAAGAGCTTACAATCCCTAAAAATTACAGACACACTTTGGAATTATCTCTCCCTACAATTTTTCAATGTGCTTTTCCATTTTAGAAGTACACTATTTTCTTAACTCAAAACTTTGACTTTTCGCTCTCCCTTCATCTTGAAAAAAAACAAGGCAAAAAGCATACAACAAAATGAAAATTTTATAGTTGATGTATAGAAAAAATTTAAAACAATAACAAATATAAATAAAGAAAATTTATTCGCCCAACACAAATGAACACAAAAGTTTTGTTATCCAATTTTGGGAAATTCCACTAGTTTTACCATAATAGCTTGGAATTTTGCAAGAAAGAGATTTCATCTACACATGTTTTAAAAAGGCATATGTATGTTTGAAACATGTTAAAGATGCAAATGAGCTTTGGATGCAAAGCTTTTAAAGAGCATAACAAACTCTCAATAAATTCTCAAGTGAACTTGCGGTGGGATATTTACCAGAATCAAACATGCCATTATTTTGCCCATTTGCCAAAAGCTGACATAATTAATCATAGATGATTGTAATGTGATTTATCATGGATAACGGGCTATATTTTTGTATGAAATGACTTATTGATTGCAATTCAACACTCAGTTAAAAATCCTCCGCAACCCATTTTTCCCGACGATTGCAAAACCTGAGATATAAAAATGAAATGGAGCTTACAATCCCTTAAAATTACAGACACTCTTTGGTATTATCTCTCTCTACATATGTGCATTGTGCATTTCTGGTTTAGATGTACACATTTATCTTAAATCAAAACTTTGAGATTTTCGCTCTCCCTTCATCCCGTAAACAAAAAAAGGCAAATAGATCACAGCAAAATGAAAATTTCATAGTTGATGCACGGAAAAAGTTTAAAACAATAAAAAACGTAAATGAAGAAAATTTATTCACACACCACAAATGAACACAAAAGTTTTTTTATCCAAGTTTGGGAAATTCCACTAGTCCAAAACTAATGTCTTGGAATTTTACATGAAGAAGATTTTTTCTACACATGTTTTAAAAATGGATATGAATGCCAGAAACATGTTAAAGATTCAAATGACCTATGGATCCAAAGCTTTTAAAGAGAATAACAAACGCTCATTAAATTCTCAAGTGAACGTGCGGTGGGATATTTGCCCAAGTCGAACAAGCCATTATTTTTCCCATATTCAAAAAGTTGAGCTAACAATCATCGGTTATTGTAAAGTGATTTGTCATGCGTAACGGGTTATATTTTTTAAAGAAATGCCTTATGGATTTGAAGTCAACACTCAGGTAAAAATCGCCCGCCTCCCCCGTTTCCTCACGATTGCAAAACCTGAGATATAAAAACGAAAAAACTGCATACGATCCCAAAAAAATACTGACACTCTTTGGAAATATCTCTCTCTACATTTGTGCATTGTGCATTTCCATTTTAGATGTACAGTTTTTTCTTAAATCAGAACTTTGAGTTTTCACTCCCCCTACATCCCGTAAACAAAAAAGGCAAAAAAGATCACCACAAAATAAAAATTTTATAGTTGATGTGTGGAAAATATTTAAAATAATAACTAATGTAAATAAAAAATATCTATTCACACACCACAAATTAACACAAAAGTTTTGTAATCCAATTTTTGGAAATTCCACCAGTTTAACCCTTATACCTTGGAATTTTGCAAGAAGGAGATTTCATCCACACATGTTTTAAAAATGGATATGCATGTTTCAAACATGTTAAAGATGCAAATGTGCTATGGATGCAAGGCTTTTAAAGAGAATAACAAACACTCATTAAATTCTCAAGTGAACTTGCGGTGGGATATTTACCCGAGTCAAACATGCCATTATTTTGCCCATTTGCAAAAAGCTGACATAATTAATCATAGATGATGGTAATGTGATTTATCATGCGTAACAGGCTATATTTTTGTATGAAATGACTTATGGATTGCAATTCAACACTTAGTTAAAAATCCTCCGCAACCCATTTTTCCCGACTATTGCAAAACCTCAGATATAAAAACGAAAAGGTGCTTACAATCCCTAAAAATTACAGACACACTTTGGAATTATCTCTCTTTACATATGTGCATTGAGCATTTCCGTTTTAGATGTACACATTTTTCTTAAATCAAAACTTCGAGTTTTTCGCTCTCCCTTCATCCCGTAAACAAAAAAAGCAAATAGATCACAACAAAATGAAAATTTCATAGTTGATGTACGGAAAAGTTTAAAACAATAAAAAAAGTAAATGAAGAAAAATTATTCACACACCACAAATGAACACAAAAGTTTTGTTATCCAAGTGTGGGAAATTCGCCTAGTCCAAAACTAATATCTTGGAATTTTACAAGAAGGAGATTTTTTCTACACATGTTTTAAAAATGGATATGCATGCCAGAAACATGTTAAAGATTCAAATGACCTATGGATCCAAAGCTTTTAAAGAGAATAACAAACGCTCATTAAATTCTCAAGTGAACGTGCGGTGGGATATTTGCCCGAGTCAAACAAGCTATTATTTTGCCCATATTCAAAATGTTGTGCTAACAATCATAGGTGATTGTAAAGTAATTTGTCATGCGTAACGGGCTATATTTTTTTTAACAAATGACTTATGGATTTGAAGTCAACACTCAGTTAAAAATCACCCGCCTCCCCCGTTTCCCGACGATTGCAAAACCTGGGATATAAAAACTAAAAAGAGCTTACAACCCCTAAAAGTTACAGACACTCTTTGGAATTATTTCTCCCTACAATTGTGCATTGTGCTTTTCCATTTTAGATGTACACTTTTGTCTTAAATAAGAACTTTGAGTTTTCGTTCCCCCTTCATCTCGTAAACAAAAAAGGCAAAAAAGATTACAACAAAATGAAATTTTTATAGTTGATATGAGGAAAATATTTAAAATAATAACTAATGTAAATAAAAAATATCTATTCACACACCACAAATGAACACAAAAGTTTTGTTATCCAAGTTTGGGAAATTCCATTAGTCCAACCCTATTAAGATTGGAATTTTACATGAAGGAGATTTTTTCTACACATGTTTTAAAAATGGATTTGCATGCTTGAAACATGTTAAAGATTCAAATAACCTATGGATCCAAAGCTTTTAAAGAGAATAACAAACGCTCATTAAATTTTCAAGTGAACGTGCGGTGGAGTATTATCCGAGTCTAACAAGTCATTATTTTGCCCATTTTTAAAAATTTGATCTAACAATCATAGATGATTGTATGAAATGACTTATGGATTGCAATTCAACACTCAGTTAAAAATCCTCTACCCCCCAATTTTCCCGACGATTGAAAAATCGGTGATATAAAAACTAAAAAGAGCTTACAATCCCTAAAAATTACAGACACACTTTGGAATTATCTCTCCCTACAATTGTGCATTGTGATTTTCCATTTTAGATGTACACTTTTTTCTTAAATCAAAACTTTGACTTTTCGCTCTCCCTTCATCCCGAAAACAAACAAGGCAAAAAGCTTACAACATAATGAAAATTTATAGTTGATGTATGGAAAATATTTAAAACAATAACAAATATAAATAAAAAAAATTTATTCACCCAACACAAATGAACACAAAAGTTTTGTTATCCAATTTTTGGAAATTCCACTAGTTTTACCATAATAGCTTGAAATTTTGCAAGAAAGTGATTTCATCTACACATGTTTTAAAAATGGATATGCATGCTTGAAACATGTTAAAGATTCAAATGACCTATGGATCCAAAGCTTTTAAAGAGAATAACAAACGCTCATTAAATTCTCAAGTGAACGTGCAGTGGGATATTTACCCGAATCTAACAAGTTATTATTTTGCCCATTTTCAAAAATTTGATCCAACAATCATAGATGATTGTAAAGTGATTTATCATGCGTAACGGGCTGTATTTTTGTATGAAATGACTTATGGATTGCAATTCAACAATCAGTTAAAAATCCTCCGCAACCCATTTTTCCCGACGATAGCAAAACCTGAGATATAAAAACGAAAAGGTGCTTACAATCCCTAAAAATTACAGACACTCTTTGGAATTATCTCTCTCTACATATGTGCATTGGGCATTTCCGTTTTAGATGTACACATTTTCTTTAAATAAAAACTTCGAGTTTTTCGCTCTCCCTTCATCCCGTAAACAAAAAAGGCAAATAGATCACAATAAAATGAAAATTTCATAGTTGATGTACCGAAAAAGTTTAAAACAATAAAAAAAGTAAATGAAGAAAATTGATTCACACTCCACAAATGAACACAAAAGTTTTGTTATCCAAGTTTGGGAAATTCCACTTGTCCAAAACTAATATCTTGGAATTTTACATGAAGGTGATTTTTCCTACACATGTTTTAAAAATGGATTTGCATGCCAGAAACATGTTAAAGATTAAAATGACCTATGGATCCAAAGCTTTTAAAGGGAATAACAAACGCTCGTTAAATTCTCAAGTGAACTTGTGGTGGGATATTTACCCGATTCAAACATACCATTATTTTGCCCATTTGCAAAAAGCTGACATAATTAATCATAGATGATTGTAATGTGATTTATCATGCTTAACGGGCTATATTTTTGTATGAAATGACTTATGGATTGCAATTCAACACTCAGTTAAAAATCCTCCGCAACCCATTTTTCTCGATGATTGCAAAACCTGAGATATAAAAATGAAAAGGTGCTTACAATCCCTAAAAATTACAGACACTCTTTGGAATTATCTCTCTCTTCATATGTGCATTGGGCATTTCCGTTTTAGATGTACACATTTTTTTTAAATCAAAACTTCGAGTTTGTCGCTCTCCCTTCATCCCGAAAACAAAAAAGGCGAATAGATCACAGCAAAATGAAAATTTCATAGTTGATGTACGGAAAAAGTTTAAAACAATAAAAAAAGTAAATGAAGAAAATTGATTCACACACCAGAAATGTACACAAAAGTTTTGTTATCCAAGTTTGGGAAATTCCACTAGTCCAAAACTAATATCTTGGAATTTTACATGAAGGAGATTTTTCGTACACATGTTTTAAAAATGGATTTGCATGCCAGAAACATCTTAAAGATTAAAATGACCTATGGATCCAAAGCTTTTAAAGAGAATAACAAACGCTCATTAAATTCTCAAGTGAATGTGCGGAGGGATATTTGCCCGAGTCAAACAAGCCATTATTTTGCCCATATTCAAAAAGTTGAGCTAACAATCATAGGTGATTGTAAAGTGATTTGTCATGCGTAACGGGCTATATTTTTATAAGAAATGACTTATGGATTTGAAGTCAACACTCATTTAAAAATCGCCCGCCTCCCCCGTTTCCCGACGATTGCAAAAACTTAGATATAAAAACGAAAAAGTGCATACGATCCCTAAAACATACAGACACTCTTTGGAAATATCTCTCTCTACATTTGTGCATTGTGCATTTCCATTTTAGATGTACACTTTTTTCTTAAACCAGAACTTTGAGTTTTCGCTCCCTCTTCATCCCGAAAAAAAAAAAGACAAAAAAGATCACAACAAAATAAAAATTTTATAGTTGATGTGTGGAAAATATTTAAAATAATAACTAATGTAAATAAAAAATATCTATTCACACACCACAAATGAACACAAAAGTTTTGTTATCCAAGTTTGGGAAATTCCATTAGCCCAACCTTATTAAGCTTGGAATTTTACATGAATGAGATTTTTTTTACACATGTTTTAAAAATGTATATGCATGCTCGAAACATGTTAAAGATTCAAATGACCTATGGATCCAAAGCTTTTAAAGAGAATAACAAAAGCTCATTAAATTCTCAAGTAAACGTGCGGTGGGATATTTACCCGAGTCTAACAAGTCATTATTTTGCCCATTTTCAAAAATTTGATCTAACAATCATAGATGATTGTAAAGTGATTTATCATGCGTAACGGGCTATATTTTTGTATGAAATGACTTATGGATTGCAATTCAACACTCAGTTAAAAATCCTCTGCCACT